>NC_063442.1:40056654-41256654 GCF_020379485.1 Brassica napus
TGAAACTTTTCTTCTTTTTGCCCATTTCAGAGGCTCATAGTGATGATCAACCCCGAAAATTACGCTGGCATTCCGGGTTAAAGACCTCCCCATGATACTGAGACGATTTTCTTCTATGGAAGTGAATCCCGGACGATCTGGCATGGTAAAAGGCTCCTCATCTTCTTCATCCAGGGACAAAGCCATTAAGGCCCGATCCATAGCCACAGACATATTTGCAGACGAGAACTAGAAGAAGTAGTTTTTTTTTTTTTTTTCTACAACCCAGATTCAAAAGCGATAAGAACACCGAACAGAAACACTGAAAAGATCTTTCTTTTAAGCCAAAACCACTAAAATAATATAAGAGGATAAGAAGGGAAAAATAAAACGTGTTTTAAAGACCCCCACTCATCAAAGACGTGTTGAACTCTCTTTCTAATAAAAGAACACTTTAACCCACTTGGGGTTCCTAGAGAGCAAATAACCATTAGTCTTCTGTTATAACAAAGAAAAAAGCAAAGTAGATATTCTCAAGGTAGGTATATACTAATATTGGTATTGGATTCAGTTTGGCAAAAAGTTGGAGAAATTTCGTCTTGCAATGTCCGCTGACTATGAAAACGTGTTTTTGTTTAAATAATATCTGGAATTCAACCCCCACTTAAAAACTACATTAACTGTCTGCTCTCATGCAAAACAGAAGAGACTACAATATATGAAGAGGCCGCTAGAGTCTCATACCAAGCAAAAGAAACTTCAGAACACTGGTTTGTGTTTTCTAACAAATTTCCCAAAACATGACCAAAGATATAACAAATTATTAGTTCGTAAACACCACTTGTTTTTCTCTTGTGTATTATTTCTCAGTATTATATTTGCCTAATGCAGTTATTTTTATATTAATGTTAAGATTCGTATCAGTTTCAAGAATACATTGTCATGAGGTAAATCTCTCCCATTTAAGTCTTGATGTCAATATTTTTGTTTTTCATGGATGGTAAATCAGAATGACTGAGGGGCACTCTACAGTGTTCTATGAATTTGCTCATATGTTAGGGCAGTATATAAATATTGTTAAGGATATCTCCAACCTCACTATATTTTCTACTCTAAAATAGAGTTTAGAGTAATCATGCTCTAATGTTATTATTTTTCACTAAAATAGGGCATCTCCAATGACACACAAAAAATTTCTATATATTTCACACTAAACTAGAGTACATCAATTATAGAATTGGATTTTCTCCAATGGTTCACTCTATAATAGAATACTCTATAATAGAATTAAATATAGAGTAATGTTGTTTTTTTCACTCTAAATATAGAGTAAAAAAATAACATTAATCTATATTTCACTCTGTTATAGAGTAACTCTATTATAAAGTGAACCATTGGAAAAAATTAACTCTATAATAGAGTTACTCTATTTTAGAGTGAAATATAGAGATATTTTTTTTAGTGTACCATTGGAGATGGTCTAATATAGTAAAAATGAGTTTACTCTATATATAGAGTAAGTTGTTTTTTTGTTTGTTTCATCACTATATTTTCTACTCTAAAATAAAGTATCATTTGAGTATGGCCTTGATTGGTAGAGCATTAGCATTAGCAGTAGCAGTATGCTATAAAAGCAGCATGCTGCAGGAGTTGTATGCTTTTGCTAAACTGTTTAATATGATGATTGGTAGAGCATTATGAGTATGCTATTTAAAATTATTATAAAAATTAGTATATAATTATAATATATTTATTTTTAATGAATATATTTCTAATATATGTATATATATAAATATATTAACATATAAAATTAAAAGATATAAAATAATTTATGTTATTTAATAATTAAAAAATATGTTTATATAAAAAATATTATTTTAAAATAAATTTTATAATTAAAATATATATTTTTAAAAATAATTTTTCACATTTAAATAAATTAAATTATATTTAAATGTGAAATACTATTTTTAAAAAAATGTTTTTATTGTAAATTAATTTTAGAAATCAAAATTTTATTTTCTGGATATAAAAATAATTTTATGATAGTATTAAATAAAATAAATAAATTAATTATATATTTTCTTAATTTTATAAATTTTAAATGCAAATGCTCCTCTAAAAGCTTCATATGAGAGCATTGGCTAGAGAACATTTGGAGAGCATTAGCATTTAGTAAATGCTTCTCTAAATGTTTTTCTAACAATTGTTGATTGGATAATGTAGAGCATAATGCTAATACTAATGTTTTACCAATCAATGCATATATCACAATTCTGTTATAGAGTGAATCTATTTTAAAGTGAAAAATAGGGTGAACCATTGCAGATGGTCTACTCTATTTTCTTTTTATAATTTACACTAAAATAGAGTAACTCTATTATAGCGTATTTTTGCTCCAATGGTGTTACTTTATAATAGAGTTACTCTGTTATTAGAGTGAAAAAGTGATATTTCTCTATATTTCACTCTATAATAGAGTAACTTATAATAGAGTAACTCTATTATAGAGTAACACTATTGAAGCAAAAATTACACTATAATAGAATTATTCTATTTTTATGTAAATTATAGAGGAAAAAATAAAGTCTCATCGGAAATGCCCTGAGTCACTTGTGTGTGTGTTTGCTACTATTAGAGGAAAGCAAGCTTTGGAAAACTCAGCTATAGCGGCTTGTCTTTCAGTCTCAACGCTGCCAATTAAGGGTATGACTGGTTTTCCCGCTACCACCCGCAAACGCAGCTTTTGCAGTTGGTAGCGGTTGCTGGCGTTTTCACCAATCGTTCAAACCGCTCTAAACCGCTCCAAATCGCTCCAAATCGCTCTGAACCTCATAAATTCAAAAGTTGGTTCCAGCTAGCGTTTGCGGTTGCGGGCGTTTGCGGGAGGATAAAAAAAAATTATTTTTTTCCAAAACAATATAAATACAAAAATAAAAAAATTCAATAAAAAAATAAATTGAAATGATAAAAATGCTAAAATATATCAATTAAATTTTAATTAATATTATAAAACTTAAAATAAAAAAAAATATTTTCTATATTTTAAAAAATTTAAACTATAACTTTCTAAATATAAATTTTATATTTATTATAATATTATTATTTTTGATATTTTTATAATTGTATAAAATGTAAATATTGTTAATTTATTATTTAACTGTTGCTGCAATTGGTAGTTAACCAGTCATAAGTATCCCGCAAACGCACCAATTTCTAACCGCAGAACCAGTCGTACTAATCTCTTAAAAACCGCTAGAAACTGCAACCACCCGCATCCGCAAACTCCCGCAACCGCAACCGCTGCGGTTGAACCAGTCAGGCCCTAAGTATCTAGGATGCCACTCACGACCAAAATGATGTCGAAAGTCGGCTTGTCAGCCCCTTTTGGACAAGATCCAAAATTGTTTCCTCAGATATCAAGAAAAGCTTTTTAGTGTCAGATCGACTCTTATTGATTAAATCTGTAATCGCTAGTGTTACTACTAACTTATGGTCTTCTGTTTTTTGTTTATCCCAAGTTTTTTTTCCCAACTTTGGAGTATTATTGTTGGTTTGATTTGGTTGGTCAACTTTACTAACTTCTCTTTTTGAACATTGTTCAGGATCATGGTTCTTCTCTTTGAAAATAGAGTGATTAAAGGTGAACCATTTTTTCCTTTCTTAATTTTACTCTTAACTCAATCAAACAATCATACCTGTATTTTTTTATTTTATTAAGAAGCACTAGTACGATATAACAGAGTAGAATGCAACATAAGTCTAGTGTTTGTTGAACATGATCTAAAACATATACGGTTTTTGAATTTGAATATTCGAATTATAATATGATCTAGACCTCCACGAAGACAGCTTCACCGTCAAATTTATGGACCTTGCTCTGGAACAGCTCAAGCTTCTTCGTCACCCACGAATCCTTCATCTCTAGCTGCCCTAGCCTACCAGCCATCGCCGTCACCCTCTCCCTACACTCCTTCATCTCCTTCTCTCTCCTCTTCAGCTCATCTCTCAGCTCCTCCATCTCCACCTTCCCCTCCTTCATACCCTTACTGCACTCCTCTTTCTCCATCTTCGCAGCCTCGTACCCCCCGAAGCACTCCACCGCCTCCGCCAGCTCCTCCACGGCCGTTTTGAGCCACGACACGTCGATTCTGACCGAGTCCATGTCCTTCACCACCGCCGCGATCTCGGCCACGCGCGTCTTCGACAGATCTCTCAGCGCCGTCGACTTCAGCTCCGTCACGGCCGCGGCCAGGGACTCTAGGTAAAACGACCTTGTTGACGTGGATTGCAGCTTCGACGAGGCGGCTATGTCTCCGTGTTTGTCCATGATAGCCTGGAGCGTGGCGGACACGCAATGCCGCACCTTGTAGTTAGCGACCGAGACGTAGGCATCCGACTGTGTCTCTTCCTCGTAGCTCTCGAGTCCGCGCATTTTGGTGATCTCCTGCATCGTGAAGCTCTCGGACTCGTCGGGCAGCTCTGGCGGCTCGAACTGCCTGTCTTGCTCGTAGGTTTCGGCCGTGGCCATCTGGTACTTGTAGTGAACCGCTGCACATCATTATTTGGCTTTTAAGCATATTTTTGTTTATTTGTTAAAAAAAACATATTTTTATTTTTTTGGTATTAAATAGATGTAGTAAAAAAACGCACCGTGCTACTCCCAGAGACTCCCCTGGAACGATGTCCAGTTGAAATCTCTGGAAAGAGGTAGGTGGTGGAATGGTTGTCTTCGTCGTCGTCGCTGGATGAGTAAAATGGTGGTGGTGGATAGCGGCTGGTGGCCCCATGAAAAGGACTCATGGGAGGGCTGCTACGCGGTGTGACGTGTGACATCTGCATCTGCCTCGTAATGATCTTTACCCTTGTTGTATCTCTCAGGCTGCAACTAATTAAGAAGAGCAAAAATCTGAGAATGAGTTTGGTTAACAAAGGCGTAAAGAGAGTTTGGTGCACCCACCGTTGCCCTTGTGTGCGGCGGGCTTCGTGGGGCTCGGGATGGATGAAATGGGCTCGGAAGGAGCCTCTGCGAAGTTAGATGGCCCTCTGCCTCATACTTTCTCTACTGTAGTCTCTCCCTCGAAATTCTTGCTGCTAATACAAAGAGAACAGCTGGTTTTTCATTTATTTGGTTTTAAATGACAAGAATGTAATAAACACACACAAGATTCAGTATCAGTACCGTGTTGTTGGGAGCTGGAGAGCGGCTTCTGGAGGGGATGAAAGGGGCTCACATTGGCCTCTGTCTCATGCATTCTCTCGTGCAGCTCTCTGCTGAAGTCGGTAGACCTCCTACGGCGATCAGGCTGCAGTTATAGGCCAAACAACCAACAAACATTTTGTTCAAATTGTTCCTCATCTATGCTATGGATGAAGCAGAAATGAGTGAGTACCGTGCGGGTTCTGGCAGATCGAAAGGGGCTCAAGGAAGCTTCGCTCCTTGGGGTCACGTCCGCATCGGGTTCATAAAAAATGGCCTCTGTTCTTTCTTTGCCATTCTCTCTAGGACGCTCGGGCTGGAGTACAAAACTAAGAATCAAAACCATGAAAAGTGATAGAAAACTGCAATCGCAAAGGGAGTCGATAGTACACACTACCGTGCTATATCTGTAGACAGGAGGTCGGTGGTGGGAATTGGGGACGCGTTCAGAGGCGTGTTGTTGTTGTTGTTTCCAGTGAGTAGTATGGTTATCAGAGATTGGGAATGCATACTCTGATTCCGATCTTTTTATGCCGTAATAAGACACCGGCGGAGATGATCGACCCTCAGTGGGATGAGGAGGACTCGAAGGATTGCTCTTGCTAGCACTTTTGTGACCGAACAATCCTGAAGGCAGATAGACATACACCAGTTTAGTCTTGGTTGCCACTCATATAATCTAATCCGGTTAGAAGAAAAAAAAAAACTAACCTGCTCTGTTGCCATACTTCTCTCTGTTTGAAATAAAGAAATCCATCCTCCGATTGTTATGAACAGCCGCTTGATATCCACCAGACAGACAAGACAGGGTGTCACTAGTCTACTCTTAATAGTATAGAGAAGGAAGAAATGACGTGGTTTGGTCTTGGTATTTAATAACCCGACCATGACAACCCAACTCACACTGACTTTGTCAATTCTGGCAACCTTTCCTTTTATTTGTTTTTTATTAAAAAAATTAGATAGTTACTCACGTTTTACATGAATTATATACGTTTATTTGGTTTACATTATTTTCTTGTTTCATTATAATTTATTGTTGTGGCAAGGTTATATGTGATTGTTTGATGTTTATATAAGTGAATTCATTTTAAATTGCATATAAATGTAAATATGATTGCTAATATATGTCGTCAGAGGATTTAAAAGAAAACTATACTTCTATATATTTGTAAATGGTGAAATGTTTGTAATTTACTTTCAGTTGATTTAGGGTTCAGTGCATTTCACGTTTAACAATACTAGAGACTTTTCCGGGCTACGCCCGGATTTATTTTTATAAATTGTTAGCTGTTTGAAAATATTAATTTATTCATATTAGAATAGTTACTTTATATATATTGGAAACAGCAAAAAATATAAATTATCATAATGAAGTTTACATGATTATATGTAAAATGAAAAAATAATAAAACACCACACATGTTACATTACTCAAAATATTATTACAGTATAAAAAATCAGGTTTAAACTCAAATCATTTTAAATTTTGATTTCCTAACTTATTCATTCCCTCTTTCTTTCAGATTTGTATAACTTAATTAGTGGCTAATGTTTTTTTTTTTAGTTTTACCAATAAAACTAATTTTTCTAGAAGTATGCATGAAAAATATTTCAACTTCAAAGTGTTGGATCTGATAAATATTTTTGCAAATACATTGATAAAAGGTAAACATTTAATTGCTTATTGTGTATTTTCTGAAAATCCATAATTAAAAGTTGAGAAAATAGAATGGTTTCCATGAGATTTTTATGTCGTGCAGATATCTCTACTAAGTATTATATGTTATTCTCTGCTAAATATTATTTTTCTAATTTTTCTTTTTTAGGAAAATTAATAGAGATATTAATTTATAGTTATTTAAAATCTATGATAAAATGATACATTTATGTAAAACATTATGGTGTCATTTTACATTAATTAATATAAAGAAATATTAGTTGACAATTATGAATTATAATTTTTAAGAAAATTAATTGAGTTTGTTGAATTGCTATGAATTTATAGTTATTTAAAATCTATAATAAATGATACATTTATGTAAAATAGTAGCGTGTCATCTATAATAAATTTTGCAGATTTTTAAGTTTTATAAATTTTAATTATTTATTAGTAGGTATAACTTGTGACTTATGAATTATTCATGTTAATATCTTATGAAGAAAAGCAAGATGCTAATATTTATTGACGGAATTCGTGGTGTTTTGCTAATAGAAATAATGTGTTGCTTTCTAAGAAACTTGGGTTTTGTTTTTCTTGTCGCGTCATTGGTGTTCTTCATAACAATACTCTGTTGTTTCATTAGTCAAAAAAAAAATCTCTGTTGTTTTCTTCTGCATATATAACTAATTTAATATATACATTAGTGAAAGCAAAGACAGTAAAATACTGCAGAATATAGATTAATACACGTAGAAAAAAGAGACTCTCAAATCTCCAAACAATAAGCCAAAACTCTAATATACAAAGAGCAGGACTTGGTTATACTTATTTTCCGTTGGTTGATTCAAGAGGTAGAAAAAGTGTACAATCATAGCAACATGCTGATCACAAGCACTACACACATATACAGATGTTGGCTCATAAGCTGTTTAAAGAACACTATTGAAAGAAGCATAAACTTAGGCGAAGCTCTGACATTCAAAGTTTTATAATCAGTTATAATCTACAGTAGTACAATAAATGTTTTCCTAAGAAAAAGGTGAGAAGAAAACCCCTTCAATTCCAGAAACCATTTTGGTTCTAAGTAACCTGGTGAAGGGCAAAAAATTTCTTCTCGCTGAGCAGTAGAAATGGCCTGGTACCTAATCCCTATTCTCAAATATTGGTTAAATTTTAAGATCAAGAGCCAAGAGGCAAACAAAATCTCAGTAATTCGAATTAAAAAAAAACTGTCAGCATCACTATAGCATACCTTTTGTACTCTCTGATATGTTTGATCATTGATCATCATCCACCTGCTGATACATTCCAACTTTAAAACAATCAATTGAATAAAAGAGTATATATAAAAACCAAAGCATACTTACAACGTTTACTGCCCAATTGTTCTGGATACAATTTACTTTAGCCCTGTTCGCTATCTCAGTTCCCGTAGTGTAAACACATTCTACGATATTTGGGTTACTCAGGAACAGAACCGAGCTACATGTGCATATATCTTTTAAGCTCTGGAAAAACAGCAAAAGTGAAGACTAACGACATAGGATATATCTTTTTTCTTAAAATACTATACAAAAAAATTAATAGGAATCTACACCTTAATTTGTGATTAAATAAGAAAAATATGTAGAAAGAAAACCTTGTTAGAGAAAGACTTCGTGCGGGAAATTTTTTGAATCCCCTGATTCCTATGGTTGGTCTTTGAACAATCTTGATTCTCATTCTCTCAGATCTTCGTAGAATCACAGCACCAATAACCTACAGCATGTGCATGAATGCATCAAATCATTAAGAAAAGAAACATGGCGTTGATTTCAGATGAGAACATAACATATTTATCCTAAAAACAACAGTTTTTCTTGAAGTTTTTTATCTATAATATACGACGCTGCCGAAGGTGGGGATTTCGCTGGATAAGCAAAGAATGGATACATTGATAATCCTAACTACTTAATATCATATTCGAGAACGATCGTAAGAAAAAAAAGAACCTTTCTTCTATGGTGGCCGAAAGACGAATCTAATGGATTTTACGGATATCCCTGCAACTTCCGGCGACCAGAGCATCCTAATCCTCCTTACTCAATCCCCGCTAATCATCTGCTATATAGAATGAGAACCAACCGACGAAGAAGGCAGAGAAAAAGTGGGAACGTCAACGGTGAAATTACTCCTCGAAACGGATTTGGAAAGAAGAGAAATGGAAGAGGTAAGAGATGGAAGTCGAAAAGTGAAGAACGAAATTAGGTTTCGTCGGCCATCAATTACAGAATGGACACTATATAGCCCACAGATCAAACAGGCCAAAAACAACAGAAGCCCAAACAAAGAACTATTAAATGACGTGGAAGAATGCTGCTCAACCATTGGCTGATTTTATAGTCCGAGCTGGACAGCTTAAAAGGGCTTATTATTGCCCTTTTAGTATAGGTTAGATTGCACAAATGACTAAAAATAAAGTAGTGAACCAATAAAGAAACACTATTTTCTAAGTATAAGTTAATGTATACATATATTTAATGCATTATAAAATGATCAAATTTAATACAATACTTAACATATAACCATATAAATTTAGTTAAGAAAATAGGTTACAATACGGAAAATGAAACAAATAAGCACTTAAATATAGTTTTTCAAAGACTGATCGGTGCTAATTTAAATGTTCTTTGAATTGTTTTTATTTTATACTGTGAACTCTACGTTTTAAATGTGTGGGTAGGTGAAACAAGAATATATCTACGTATGGCTTTTTGTGAAGTTAAAATGGAGTATAGTAATATTATTTTAATACTTGTTCGTTTCATAATGATAGATTTTATAGAAAAAAAGTTGTTTCAAAAAGATATATTTTTTTGGTTTTTATGAAAAAATTGTAAATTTTTAAAAAATTAATTGATTTTAATAAATTACTATTGGTTAAAAAGTTATTAAAAATTGAAAATTACAAAAAACAATATATTTATTATGGTAGTTTAATGTATTTTCTTAATATGTGTGAAAATACTAAAATTATTTAGAATATATCACTCAGGGTTAGCCTTCATTTTATTGATAATCACAATGGATACATTCCGCTGCTATGACACTTTTTCCCAACTTTCTACTTGATTCTAAACTAACATGGTTTATTCTTAATCATACAGCTGACTAATCAAACAAAAGTGACTCAACCACACATCTCGCTTTCTTCTTGACGGTCAAGTTTCACTCTCACATCTTCACAAGACTTATGTCTGTTTATTTTCTAACCATTAGATCTATTCGGGGGGGGGGGGGGGGGGGGGGGGGGGGGGGGGGCGGGGGGTGGGGGGGGGGGGGGGGGGGGGGGGGGGGGCGGGGGGGGTTGTTATTGGTTTAAAAACTTTTAAATTCATTCAAATCTTTTGTTATTCATAAAGTTTAATTATTATTAATTTTATCATTTATTCAATTCTATTGTTATTGGAAGGTGAATTCTTTATGTTTTTACTCATAAAACTTGATTTGAAAAATCATTTATTCTCATAAGATTTTTTGAAATCTGTGTGTATAAAAAAATGCACATATTGCAATTAAATTCACGTGAACACACCAAACCACACGTGAACACACCAAACCAAACTCAATAATGGTGAATAATATAAACTCACATGATCTGTAATTCATTATATTTTTATAGTTTCTTATTTGATAAAACAACCATTTGATTCAATAATGATGAAGAAACCAAACTCATATTGATAACAAGAATGGTGTCTCAAAAAAATCACAAATCACAAAAGTCAAAGACTAATTATTATCATAAGGGAACTAAGAAGAGTAACACACCAAACATAACACAAAGTTACCATAAAATTTAGGGAAAATTGTCAAAACAGAATAAAAAAAACAGAATGGTTGTCCCTATGGTATAAATTCAACTTTGTCCATTTTATCTCCTTTTACCCTTTTATTTCTGAAACTTAATAAAATAAATAGTTTTATGAATCAAAAAAAATTATTAAAAATATAAACTATTAATGGAACACCAATATACAGAAGGACATATTTTTTATTTTTTCAAAAACTTGATAAATAAAATTTCCAATTTACGTTCTACTAAAAGTAGAAATAGTCTTCTACGGAAATTGGGTTAGTAGAATGCAAAATCCAGAATAAACACGTACATCTATTTCTTTTGGAACGTAAAATCTACTTTTGATTCAATATCTAAATATGGGGAATGCAAATTCTACTAATTGTAAAGATATCTACGTTTCTGAAAAATACAGTTTCTACTTTTAACAAGTATTCTAACATTTATCGAACATGAAATCTGAAAACTACACAAACGTCTAAAGAAGGTAGAAATTACATTCCTTATTATTTTCATGGTTCTACGCATTGTAGAAGGTGTCTTCTACTAATAAAATCACCTGTTTTTGGCGAAAATAAAGGAAAGTTAGTTAACAAAATATTCTAAGAATATTCTAACTTCCTAAAATGGTTCTGCTCGATTTTCTTTGTCAATTTTTTTTAAAAAAAAACGATTTTGCCTTTCTTCTTCATGAATCTATGATTTTTTCATAGTTTCTCTTTTGATTTTCAGAAACTTTTGTTCAAGATTAGATGCATATCTATACAACATGTGGTCTTTGGGAATTAGATGCATATCTACACTTTCTTTTAGGAAGTACCTTTTTCTTTGCTGGAGCTTGAGCTTGAGCTTGATTGACCTTTTTCTTTGCAGGAGCTTGAGCGATTTTGGTCTTAGGCGCAGCTTCATCGGTTTTGCTCTTAGGAACGCTTCCTTCGGCACTCAAACTGATTGCTTCCCTGAGCTGTGAAACCTCGATCTCCATGTTGCCGATCCTCTCTTTGAACATGCTCTCTATACTCGCCATTTGCGCTCTGAGTATATCTCCCAAGGAACTGACAGATGAGTGGACCAAACCCTCAATGAAACTCTTAGTTTCTTGATCAATACTCTGTTTTTGGTTTAAAAACTTTTAAATTTCATTCAAATCTTTTGTTATTCATAAAGTTTAATTATTATTAATTTTATCATTTTATTCAATTCTATTGTTATTGGAAGGTGAATTCTTTATGTTTTTACTCATAAAACTAGATTTTGAAAATATCATTTATTCTCATAAGATTTTTGAAATCTGTGTAATAAAAAAAATGCACATATTGCAATTAAATTCACGTGAACACACCAAACCAAACTCAATAATGGTGAATAATATAAACTCACATGATCTGTAATTCATTATATTTTTATAGTTTCTTATTTGATAAAACAACCATTTGATTCAATAATGATGAAGAAACCAAACTCATATTGATAACAAGAATGGTGTCTCAAAAAAATCACAAATCACAAAAGTCAAAGACTAATTATTATCATAAGGGAACTAAGAAGAGTAACACACCAAACATAACACAAAGTACCATAAAATTTAGGGAAAATTGTCAAAACAGAATAAAAAAACAGAATGGTTGTCCCTATGGTATAAATTCAACTTTGTCCATTTTATCTCCTTTTTACCCTTTTATTTCTGAAACTTAATAAAATAAATAGTTTTATGAATCAAAAAAAATTATTAAAAATATAAACTATTAATGGAACACCAATATACAGAAGGACATATTTTTTATTTTTTCAAAAACTTGATAAATAAAATTTCCAATTTACGTTCTACTAAAAGTAGAAATAGTCTTCTACGGAAATTGGGTTAGTAGAATGCAAAATCCAGAATAAACACGTACATCTATTTCTTTTGGAACGTAAAATCTACTTTTGATTCAATATCTAAATATGGGGAATGCAAATTCTACTAATTGTAAAGATATCTACGTTTCTGAAAAATACAGTTTCTACTTTTAACAAGTATTCTAACATTTATCGAACATGAAATCTGAAAACTACACAAACGTCTAAAGAAGGTAGAAATTACATTCCTTATTTTTTCATGGTTCTACGCATTGTAGAAGGTGTCTTCTACTAATAAAATCACCTGTTTTTGGCGAAAATAAAGGAAAGTTAGTTAACAAAATATTCTAAGAATATTCTAACTTCCTAAAATGGTTCTGCTCGATTTTCTTTGTCAATTTTTTTTTAAAAAAACGATTTTGCCTTTCTTCTTCATGAATCTATGATTTTTTCATAGTTTCTCTTTTGATTTTCAGAAACTTTTGTTCAAGATTAGATGCATATCTATACAACATGTGGTCTTTGGGAATTAGATGCATATCTACACTTTCTTTTAGGAAGTACCTTTTTCTTTGCTGGAGCTTGAGCTTGAGCTTGATTGACCTTTTTCTTTGCAGGAGCTTGAGCGATTTTGGTCTTAGGCGCAGCTTCATCGGTTTTGCTCTTAGGAACGCTTCCTTCGGCACTCAAACTGATTGCTTCCCTGAGCTGTGAAACCTCGATCTCCATGTTGCCGATCCTCTCTTTGAACATGCTCTCTATACTCGCCATTTGCGCTCTGAGTATATCTCCCAAGGAACTGACAGATGAGTGGACCAAACCCTCAATGAAACTCTTAGTTTCTTGATCAATACTCTGTTTTTTTTCTGCTGTTCGCTTACACAGCAACTTCTTCTTTCTTGTCTCGGCTCCTTCATCCTGAATCTTTCTCTTGCCTCTTCTAGCAACATTAACCGAAGATGTCTCCACATCTGCTGCAATATCAGTAGCATCCACACTCTTATCAGCTTCTGACTCTGTATCAGCTTCTTCCATCTCAGTCTCTTCATCCTCTATAACTGGCCATTGTGTGTTGCTCCAATCAAAATTGATTTTAATCCTATCGAGAAGAAGGTCCACACGTTCATCTTCCATCTCATCCTTCCTTGTATAATCAGCATGCCTCAACACATCACCATTGCCACTCACTGAAATTACCGAGAACAAGTCTCCCTACAAAACAATTATAACATTATAAGCTTTAAAAAATATGCAACAGCCATATAAAAGAATATAATAAATATTCGTACCTTCTCAGTAAACGATTCCTCAAGTTGAATGATGTCTTCATAAGAAACTTTTGCAACTCCTTTCCAATTTCCACACCTTGGACCGATGAAACTGTCCGAGACTTTGCTGCCACATATTTCTCCAAAATCCGGAATTGCTTCCATAATCCAAATCTGGAACGCATAGGAGAACCCCTCAAAAATGTAGCTGTTCTTCTTACCCAACTTCTTTCTAACCTTCTCAATGGAACTCAGTAAGAAGTCATAGGAGTGAAGACCCCAATGGAAGTTCCGAAGCTTCTCAAGATCCATCACCAGCTTGATGTACATACGAGGGATGTTCACCTTCTCATCTCTCCCCATCACCACGCCCATTATCACACATAAGTAGATCAACCTCATCCTATCACGCCGAGACCAGTTGTGAACTTCTTGTAGATGCACCTTTTTGATCGACTGCAAGGTGATCTTACCACCTGTCCTTAGTAGTTCACTCCAAAATCCGCCATCACTTTTCCATTTAACTACGTCACAGCTACTTTCCCGCGAGATCTTGAGGCCTGTCACAGCGTGGTACTCCTGAAGCGAAAACCGGAGAGGATTCCTCGCAAATACAAACCACTTCTCATGCATCTTCGAGGTAATCAGCTGCTTACACAAGAAGCTATCCACCAATTTCCCCGAAAACTTGAGGTTATTTTCCGCAATCGCCATGATATGTTTGAAAACAGGATCTATCTTGACATCATCGTACTCCGCATACATAGCTTTTTTCAGATCTCTGATAAGTTCCATGCGGCAGCAGTTGTTGATCTTCTTCACCTGAGGTTCTAAACCCTCTGCATACACTCGCTTAGGTAGCTCTAACTCCATATCTAGAAAAGACAAAAAATTGATTCTAGTTAAAGACTGAAATTGATTCTAACTTCACAGTGAAGCAGAGACAAACACAAGAGAAACGTCAAACAAATTCTAAAATCAGAAAGATAAAAACTATCATTCTGTACAGAAAGTAAATCAATAAACCAGCTCATGATAAACGAAATCAATTCACAATAGAAAGCAGTTAATCAAAGTAAGCCAATTCATAATCGAAATCTGTTCATATAATCAGTTAACAACACTTAAAACCCTAAGAAACGAACATAAAAATAGTAACCCAAATGAAGAACTCAAACACAGAGAAATGCAATAAAGAACCGGATAAAGAAAGAGAGAAATGCTAACTTCAAACCCGAATGAAGAAAACAAACCGCTTCACAAATGAAGTATCGAGAACATACCTTATGTGCTAGCAATGTCGGAGGTTGAAGACAAACTCGATTTCACCAACGACCAAGAGAACCTAATAAATCGCCTTTGTTTGTCGAGATAGAATGAGATCGAGAGAAAAGTATTAGAACAAGAAGGAGAAAGGAACAAACTTTATGACTGAAACCTAATAAATGAAGACAAACTCGATTTCACCACCGACCAAGGAACAAATGAAGTATCAAGAACATACCTTATGTGCTAGCAATGTCGGAGAAAAGAGAGGCGGGGAGGTTGAAGACAAGATCGATTTCACCAACGACCAAGAGAACCTAATAAATCGCCTTTGTTTGTCGAGATAGAAAGAGATCCAGACAAAGGGGTTCCACCGGTAGGAGAAGAGAAAGGGCTTCCACCGGTGGCGTAAGCACTCGCCGTTGATTTCACCGGAGAAGACGCAATCGCTTTCTTCGTCGCCGTGAAAGAGAGAGGCTACCGTGATTGTTTTTTTTAAGGGTTACGGGGAATTAGAGGCTACCGTGTTTTTTTTTTTTAAACTCTTTCCCGTTTCCCTTTTTTTTTTAAATAGAATCTATACTATTAAAGCAGAATCCCTCCTAGGATTCTGCCCCTGCCTTTTCCAGTTAATTACATGCCACTGCCATTATTTTTTTTTAAATAAATGTCGCCAATTATTTTAGATCAATCAGAAGTATTCGATTTTTACAGCCTATCAAAATTATTTAAACCCACTGCAGAGTAACCTGTACTTTTTTAAAATCCAAACAGAAATAAATGTCCAGCCCACCGAAATCATCTTCATGATCAAACCCTATACCATTTAAACCCCATCGAAAGCATCTTTTTTTTTTGACAAACCCTATATACCCTGAAATGAAAACACTAACGAAGATGAATATAACATATAGATAAACATAAATGTAAATCAATGTTCACAATAAGCTTATTTAGATGATGCATGACACCTACATATATATGTTATGATTCCTTTACAAAATGCAATATGTAATGGTGGACACTTTAATCAAACCAAAATTATTAAAATATTGACCACAAGTTACTATGGTATATTTCGAATTTTTTATAACAATAATTATTTAAAAATCTAATAACAATATTTTTAAATAAATATTTTTTCTATTTGAACTATAATTTTTTCAACTCATCCCCTAATTTTCGTAATCAATTCAAAAACATATAATTACATTTGAAATGCCACTGAATTTTCTTGCTTTTTAGTGTAATTATAAATAGTATTTAAAAATATATATTAAAAATATCATTTGGATACCAAATCTATTCCAAGTATATTCTTTAACTCATTCTGTAATTTTCTCTTCCTATTAGAAATTAAAAAAAATTATATTATGGCAAAGCTTCCCTATTTCATATACCTATATTAAATGTAACCCAAAATATAGAGAAATAGATTATATTTTTTGGCTAAAATCACGCTTCAAAGAATTCAATATAATCACATTGCTTGTGCAATACCCATAGAATATCTTGGGATTTCGAATTTTTAACTGAACCTTCCTAATATTAACAATTATTGATATCGAAATCAAAACCACAAAATCTCGAGAGATACGATCTAGAGTATGCAACAAGTTTCACGGAAAACCTAAACACCTCTCCCTTCAACCTCTTCCTATTATAAATAGCAATCACATCTTCCTAATCAAACCCACACCGTCAAACAACGCAATGGCTACACAAAAGCAAATCCAAACATGGCGTGCTTCTAATGAAAAAGTGACCATTCAAGACTTGCGGCCCTGGCACACTACTAAATTAGTTCATGTGAAGGTTCTACGCTCTTGGGTCCAAAACATTCAACTATTAGGTGAAACCATGGAATTCATCTTTATGAGAATGTAAGCAATCGTAACTGCCTATTTATGGTTTTGAAATATGTATATTTTGTTGTTTATGTCTTATTTAAAAGTTCGACTGTGCTCTTAATATTTTCAATCTGATTTATTACAAGTGCAAGGGTGATAAGATTCACGCAACGTGTAAAATGACTTACATTGAGAGTAAAGGGAGGCGTCTTCCGTTGTAGTATGGAGAAACATTCAGAATTTTCATGTTAGACCTGCAATTGGAGCTTAATAATCACCAGTCATTACTTGATAGGAGCTGTAATCACGTTACCCTATAAATTTTCTTTCAGACAAAATTTTATAAATAAAAAGATAATTTAAAATAAAGATTTTTAAAAAGTACATAGATTCTCGAGTACAGACCTTTACAGTTTTGTTATGTTTATGTCTTTAGACGGTGTAACATCTTTTGGATGTTTCTTCCAAAGCTTTTCTCAATCGATTTCAACAAGATCCGATTTTTAATGCTTCAGTTCATATTCGAACACTTCAAAACGTTATTATTTCATCGGATTTAACATGCAAAAGAAATCAGAGAGAAATAGATTTTGATGGTAAGTACTTTAAAATTAATCAGATTTAATAGTTAACTATTAACTACCAAAGGAAGTCATGAGATTAAATTTACCATTTTTTTTTTCTTCAGAACTTGTGACTTCGTTGTATAGATGGGAAAGGTGAAGTCAATATCCTTCTCCGACTTATCGTTTTTAACTCAGATCGCTTCAGATCGACATTGGAAACATTACTGAAATGAAAATGTTTCGAAATGTATCGAACTTAGAGATTTGTAGAATAGAACAACTGAGTCTATTTAATCAAAAAAGAAAAGTGATACAAGATTACTTGGTAGAGCTCGGAGAAGATAAGCTTTTGTCGGTGGATCTAGAACTCTCAATCGTCATTTTTTTTTGTTTTGCAGAGAGGACCTTTTGTTTTTTTTCATCGAAGGATTTTTTGTTTACAAAAATCATGTTAACAAATGTTGTCGGTGAACAAAACGATATCTTTACCCAAATGGGCGGACCCATCTTTACCCAACTAGGCCCATTTTGTATAAAATATATTTATTGAAACTCCATTAGAAAAAAGGATCAAATGCTACTATGGACCATTTGGGGTCCAAAAAATCTCATTTAGACCCGTCCTTTTTTCTTTTCATTTTGTATTTAAATTTAAATAGAAATTTAAGTAAAATAACTAAAAAACCTAAAGACTTAAACATATTTACTTAACCATGCCATTATTATCCGATCCAGAATCCGACCCACCCGAAACCCGACCCAACTAACCTAAATCTTCTTCTTCTTCTTCCCCCTTTCTTCTCCATCGATAGTTTTTATTTTTTAAAATAAAATCAAAAAAAAATTTCAATTATCCGCTAATTTTCTCTTTCTTATACCAAATCGATCAACCCATAATCATATTCAATCAATTATAACTTACCCAGAATCAAATTTCATCTTTTACGTACTAGATTCAAAATAAAAAAAACGCAGAGTATTACTAGTATAACTAGTACAACTCAAATTAGTACAACTAGTATAACTAAAACAAGTATAACTAGTACAAATAGATTGAGTATAACTAATATAACTGGTACAAATACAATGCATATAACTAGTACAACTTTGCAATTAATATGATGATATTTGGTTTTTGTTGTCAGTGCTATAGAAGATGATAATGCAGAATCAATAAAAATATTGGTATAATCCTCCTGCTTATATGTGTCAAAATATGTTAATAATTTTTTTTCGATAATATTTAATTTGGATAATGACTTTGTTTTACTAGTTATACTAGTGTACTATTTAGGAAAAAAATGTATCTTCATTCTTTATGTTCTAGTAGCAAAAGAAGGCGGCTGCAAAGCTTAGGGGTGGACGTTCGGGTACCCATTCGGATTCAGTTCGTATCTATTTGGATTTTGTGTTTTCGGGTTTAAAGATTCTGTCTCCGTTTAAATTATTCAAATAAATTTTAAATTCATATATAATTTAAATTTCTCAAAATCTATAAATAAAAATAATATATAACATAAAATTTTGAATAATGTATGCTAAAATACCTATACTTAACCTAAAAATTAGTTTAGCTTGAAAATTTGGATGGAGAATCAATCAATAGACATTTTAAGTATTTTGGTGTTTTGAGTTAGCTATTTTAGATATTTATTTTTGACTATTTGTATATATTTTTAAATATTTTAGACAATTTCAAAATATCTTATACATTTTAGATATTTTTTTGGATATTATATCTAAAAATAGCTAACATATTCAGGTACATAATTCTAATTTGGATATATTCGGGTATCTATAATATTTCAGTTTGGATCGGGTTCGGTTATGGTTCTTTAGATACCAAAATTTTGAACCCGTTCGGATATTTAACTAATTTCGGTTCGGGTACGGTACTACTTTTTGGATCGTATTTGGTTCGGTTATTCGGGTTCTCGGATTTTTTGCCCAACCCTAGCAAAGCCAGAAAAAGTTATAGTAGGTTCAGGCCCGTCTTTGGGCAAGTGCAAGTGGTGCTTATGCATGTAGACCCGCCCGTAATAAACAAATGAACATATAATATAAATGTATTTAAAATGTTTAACTTATTCTCAACTTCAATTAAATTAATTTTCATGTTTTTACTAAAATAATTTATCAAGTTATTTTATTATTTATTTTAAAAATCGTAAAACTTATTTAATTATTAAAATTTCTATAGAAGATTATTATTTTGCTTTCTTTCAACTATAGTTTTAGTTTTATTAAAATAATTTATCAACTATGATTTTCTATAGACATTACACATATTTGGAGAATATTTTAATGTTATCAATAGTAATATACCTCCATCAAGAAAATGGCATCACTTAATTATGAGATGTATAATTTCCTTTATTGATTGTTTCTAGCATATGAAAATGCTAGAAAAGAGAATGATGTAGAACCAATAAGACATACTGGTCTAATCTCTTCTGCTTGCATGTGTCAAATATATGAATAGTATATTTTTAATAATATTTGATTTGGAATTGATACGTTTATAAGTTATACTAGTTGTATGATTTTCGGAAAAAAAATCATCTTTATTTTTTTAGTTTCGAGGTGAAAAAGCTAGATGCGGAGCCAGAAAATTCTTCAACCATTGCTCTAAAGACACGAATCACCGGAAAGAAGAAAAAGATTGGGTTTGATGTATGATTTTTGTTTTTTTTGCAAATAATTGTTTTAATCGTGATGTATTAATACAATTGTTATCGACAATTGTACAATTTTAATTTGTTTATCAAGATAATAATAGCTATTAGAAAGAAAAAAAATTGCAACAAATAATACAAATAATCGGTAAAAATATTAATTAAGAATTACTTACCAAAATAAATCATTTTAATCAAATATTTTTTTTAAATTGCATTTAATTAGTAAATGATATAAATCAGCAGTTGTAAATGATTCATATTTTTGAATAACTTCTTAAAATTGATACTAATTTTGTGTAAAATGAAATGATGCAAATAATTTATATTTTTACATATTTAAATGGGATGATATATTTAAGTTACAACATGATGCATATTTAAAATAATACTAAATAAAATAACAAGTAGTTGTACCAGTTTTCTAGTTGTACCGACTGTAGATAGTTGTACTAGTTTTTGAGTTGTACCAGTTTGTGCATAGTTGTACTTTGGCAGTGAAATCATAAAATATTAGTTGTACCACATAATAAATACATTTACCTCAGTTGTATCACTTATTTATGTTTACAAGTCTTTGCCCGGTTACAATGAAATCATCAATTTTGTAAAACTACATTTCATGTATGTTTTCCAAAAATTATGTGGACAAATAAGTTAACAAACATTAAAAGTATAAGGTAAATCATGTAAACTTATGGAATTGTGTAATAGTTTTTATATTTTTTTTTAAAACTTCAAATTAAATTAAGAGAAACTTTATGAGTACATACCAACTGGGATATATGATTGTTTTTCTCATATGAAATACCAAATTGGTTTTGTTAATTTCTGAAACGTCGAAGTTGTACTAGTTATACTAGTAATACTCGTCTAATATATAATAAAAGTTATATACATATATATATATATTGTTTATATGTCTAGTTATAAGGGTTGTCCCAATATTTTCACATCATAGCTTTATAAAATATGTTCGATGTTTGATTATCATAAAAATATGGCTAATATAGTTAATAACCTTAAAAGTATACAATACATAATATAAAATTAAATTTGTAATGCAATAATTTAACAAAGAATTGAAAAATCTTAAATGAATTAGATGACATTTTTGTCATCATATACCAATTAGAATTTTTTTTTTTTCATGTGTAAATTATAACATTTGTATACTAATTATATAATTTTTTAAAATGTTTAGTTTTACGAGTTATACTAGTTTTACCAACTCGAATGAGAGAATGAGATAACGAAGATTGTGTGGATGTGAGTGGCTGAGATTAAAGAAAGAGAAGGAGGGAGAATTAGATATGTATGAAGTTGTATGACCAAGATTAAAACATAGATGTGACGATCCAATGGCTCATATTACTCTTTTATTAATGGCAAAATCGTCATTTCCCTTTAATTGGTCCATGTAGATTATTTTTGGATGCTCTAGATTTTTTTTTGACCATTTGGTCTATAAGAGATTTTTGTCCTAGAAAAAAACTGTTTTTTAAGTATAGATGATACATTTAAGAATTAAACAAATTAATATAAAAATAAAATATGGTTATTTCTAATAAATTACATTTCAATTTATAAAAATATTGTTATTGTAATTTTTTCTTAAATTTTTTTTAAGAGTATACATACTTCTCTTAAAATCAACAAAATTGTAAATAGATTAGATTATCTTATATAAAAATACATAATCTTATAATTATCAAAATTTGAACAAACATATATAAAAATAAACAAATCTCCGCGCTTTAAATCATTAAAATATAGTAGAATTACAAAAATAATTGATTTTTTAAAAATTATATAATAATAAATTTATAGCTTTAAAATAATTTTTGACATCTAATAATAATTTAAAATCTCAAAAAATCATAAAAAATAAAACCATATTAGATAATAAAATATTGAAACACATACTCTTATAATTAGAAAATATCTTAAAATTTAAAACAAAATTTTACATCGGAAAAAATCTCGCGCTTTGAAAGCGCGGGTCAAAGTCTAGTTAACCATTTAAATTGGAATAAATTTAAGATTAATTTTGGTATTATGAAGAGAGTTATACTATAGGGACAACTTTAATTTGAATTTATACCATAGGGACAACCATTCTGTTTTTTTATTCTGTTTTGGCAATTTTCCCTAAAATTTATGTGTCTACGTGAACACACCAAACCATAATATCAATCAAGATAATCCAATTTTACTAAGCAAATTTATCATATTCATTGGTGCTTGTGTACCCGAAAACACTCTTAATCTTTTGCATTACTGTTTCTAAAATTTCAGTTAGCGAGTATACCGCAATGGCTCTGGTTAGAAGTAATTTACATAAGGAAAAATTTCTTAGGATATTTCTTTTTAAGTTTTTGTCAGAAAAATAGTTTTTGATAAAGAAAATGACCAAAATAAGTTTTATTAAAGGATTAAAATGATTAAAATGATCAAAATATGTATTTTTACCCTAGGGTTAACTAATATAGACTTATAATTTAGAGATAAGGGATAGAGTTTTGGTGATATGGTTTTATTTTTAAAAAATTAAAAATTAAAAATTTTAAAATAAAAAAGACTATTTTGATTATTTTTAGGGTTCTTTTTGTGATAAAAACTTAAAAATAGCTATTTGAGAGAATTGTTCTATTTTTTTTTTTATAAATATTGATCTCATGCCAATTAAGCAAACATAAGAATTTTTTCTCGTTTTTATTTTATTTTTAAACATAAGAATCAAGATATATGATTACTACATGTTTGTTGCTAATGACATATTTAGCATATAGTGAGTTGGTTTTTCATTACTTGACTGATTTTTTTTTATTTATAGGATGAAGAACAAAAAGACAAATCCAGAAAGATCAAAGTCTAACTTGAAGCATCCGAGCAAGATAATAACACTATCATACAAATTTTATTAACCCTTTTGCTGAGCCCGACAAAACATCAAGAAAACCAAATATTGCTTATATAAGTTCGTAAATTTAAAACATAGTTACCTAAGTCAAAATAAGATCAAAAAATTCATATTCTTATTCAGGCCTATGTACTCGAATTTGGTTTCAAACATTACTATTTAAACCAAACCAAAATAACTAAATCCAAATTCGTAAATAACCGAAAATTTCATATTTTTTTTGAAACGAAAACCAAAAATGACAACTGAACCGAAAAACATAAACAATCTAAAACTGAACATCCATGCCTAAATATATTAGTGAATAAACATACATGTTAATAAATTTGTCAACAAAAGAATAATTTTGCACTTTCAAAGGCGCGAAAACTATTCTATAAGTTTAAATCCTTGATTACCAAAATATTGACATTTAATGAGAGAGATGAACGGTTGATGCCAGTAAACAGAATCCTTCCCTGGCTGGGATCAGTTCAAAATTTAATGTTTATTTTTAAAAGGCCCAAACGTTATACAGCCCGGCCCATAAAAATGTGGATTTCTAACCATTTCGGGATCTCAAGATCTGCAAAGGGAGGAAGAAAGAAAGATGATCGTCTGCGTCTCCGTCGTCGGCCACCAGGTAAAAAAGCAGCTGACTTTACATTCCGATTTCTGATTTGATGCGACTTTAACATTCTGATTTCTGAATTTTGGATCCATAAAACAGAACAATCCGCTTTACATACAGAGCTTCACCGACGCTGATGATGCCCTCAAGCTCCACCACGTCGTTCATTGCTCACTCGACGTCATCGAAGAGCGAGGTCCTTTCTTGCTTCACTTCCATGTTTCCCTTTTGTTTTTTTTTTATGTCTGCATCGCATTGCTTTGCTTGGTCCTTTTTTTTATGTCTTTTTACACGTGTCTTCAATTTGTATATTACAGTGAACAATCCCAAAACGACGTTGAACGAGGCTTTTCTTGGCCTACTCTATCCTACACTCAACTACAAAGTGTAAGCACTAAGCCCTGTCTCATTCTCTGTCTGTTGATACTTATATTTCTTTGGGTCCTTCTCAGGTATGGTTACTTGACTAATACCAAAGTGAAATTTATACTGGTCACAACTGATTTGGATGTCAGAGACACCGATGTCAGAAATGTAAGAGCCAGCTTTTCAACCTGCTCCAGATACTACTTAATAAGCTCATACTCTTTCTCTGTCGCTCATATTCTTACCACCAATTTACTAACAATAGTTTCATTCCTCTGCTTTCTACAGTTCTTCAGGAAGTTCCATGCTGCCTATGTGGACGCAGTCTCAAACCCATTCCATGTCCCTGGCAAGAAGATAACCTCTAGAACCTTTGCTCAAACTGTAAGCAACATTGTCGGATCATACGGTTTGAACTGACCCTCCTACTAAGCTCCTACTTGTGTTTACTCTGCATTGCGGAAGTACATTTCTTTTATCATTTTTCTTTTCTTGTTGATATCAAAAGCTTGGTTTGTTGTAAGAAGAATTAGTAGTTCACATGAATGGACATTCAAGTTTGGTTTTTGATGGAAAATATGTTAATCTTTAGATCGAATCAGAATGAGAGAGATATAATATGGGAATACTTTATCTATGCGAGAGCGAGACACAGAGTGGTTGATCACGAGACAAGTATCCATTACCAAACTAAACCAGCCACTAAATGTTACTAACACAAAACCAATTTATATATATCTTAGTGGCTCTAGAACTGGCTCCGCCACAGCTGCCGAGTGGGAAAGAAAGGGAACTTGAGCTTGGTGGGAAGATGGAGAAGAGCAACGGAGGCTGTGCTAATAAGGCGGTTGGGTTGGGCTGAGAGAGCTGCTGCGGCTGCCATTTCTCTTTTGGTTTGGTTCTTCTTCACACACAACAGCACATGTTAACTATTTCTTCTGTTTCCATTTTTCCACCGTTATATCGACTCTAAACATGTATCACAGCCGTCGGATTGGAAAGGCGGATGGTAGATGGACTAATAACCATCATCTTAAATAAACTAGGTGCTGAGACCCCGCGCAAGCGCGGGGCTGGTTACTTTTGATATCGGTGGGGCGTATGATTTACGGGATGTTGGTGTTGTTTAAGATTTGTGCAAATTAAAGAATAAAATTTATCGGAAATAAGACAACAAAATTGATCCTAGCTTTTGACGATTAACTAAAGTTAGAGACATCTCCCAAAATGGAAGGAAAATTCAAAAAGTATAATTAAGGTAAAATATAGAGAATGTAAAAAAGACCTAAACATGAAACAGAGAGCGTGGAACAACGGAAAGGAAAAGAGAAGAAGATGAAGAAGCTTACGTCAGGTATATGAAATTAAAAAGACAGATATTGTGACAGCGCATCACCAACTTATTTGGGGGTCCATATTAAGTTATCAACTCTGTATATATCCGTTGTTTGAATAAATACTCAAAGTTTCAAATTGCATTACAAAATTATTTTATTTTTTCAAAATACACATTGTTTGCTAGTACTTGTTAGGAAGCTCAAGGACCGTTGTAGCATATATTAAAGCTACACTAATCTTCATCGCTAAGATTATGTTGGGCTCTATGTCTAAAACATGATTTGAACTTAAAAACTGAAAATAAAAAAACGTTAGGTTATCTTTCTTTTTTTTTCTCCGTCGTCGGGACAACATCACCTGTGGGATCCCTGGCATGATTAGAGCTTAAGTTTGTGAGATTGGGGAGCGATAATAGTGTGTTGCGTTATTGAAGAGGAGTTTACTTACATCAGTTAGGCTTCGTCCGCATCATTCCATTGTCGTTGGTCCTCGGATGCTTCGTCGTCGTCTAAATCTGCAAGAGAAAAGGTTTTAATTTGTTAAGTAAGATGTCTTTTATTTCTTTTAGATTTGGTTGCTAAAAACATAATTCATTCAGTTTTCCTGTTTTGTTTGGAGATTGCAGGGATGAAACCGTAGATCACAGAATCCTGTAAGAAAAACAGAGAAAAATCATTAGTTGTTCATAAAAAAGCCCATAGACAAAACCAAAACAAAAAGATGAAGACACGTTTCATATATGAACAAAGAATAAGCAAAGCAGAGTTAAAGTGATAAAAAATAAGTTAGAAACAATCATCACCAGTTCATCAAGGAGGAGAATGGTGATGCCCATAAACTCTCCATTCTTGTTAATGTTCCTGGAATCCTAGAATCAGATGAGCCGACCAACAATGGACTGAGTGGACCTTCCAAGGCGGAGAGAGTTGAAGGTGGAGTAGGGAACGGCGGCTGAAGCGGCTGGAGCAGTTGAATAAGTCATTTTCGTGACGGATATGAGAAAGTAAAGCGATCGGAAAACTGAGAAAGAAAAGTTTGAGACAAGATGGAGCTATTACTTCGAGGGATTCTATATATATGAGAGCTCTGAAGGCTTTAGAGGAGAAACTAAGCGTTTGGTAGGCGCAGAACGTGCTTAAAGCCTTAAAGATCGACCATAATAGCTGATTGCCGAAAGGGGAATCGCAAGCGACGAAGGAGATGGTGAAGATGGCGGCTTCCCTAATCTTCTTAGCTTTGTCCGTATCACCACTTTGGGTAGATGCAAAGCATAATAAACAGAAAATCAATAAGCCCAAAGCCTACTTTTTGTCGAAGTCCATTCGTTACCCATCAATTAAAAAAAAAAAAGAAGTGGGGTCCACAATGTTATATTAGTTTCCGACCTTTATAATATATATTACTTCCGACCATCAATGTACAAAGTATCCTTTAGTGCAATGGTATAGTTGTAGGTGTTTATATCTCAACAACCCGGGTTCGAGTCACATATTTTACATTTTTTCACACTTTTAAAAAGTGGGACCCACAGACCGCTGACGTGTCGCATCAGGAGGAGAAAAACTCTCCTATTATATAATAGATTCTTTTAACATACCAAAAGAATTACTCAATCCATTTTAAAATGATCTTTTTTTTGAAACAAAAAATTGTATCAAAAAATATAAATATATTTTAATAATTTTTAGATAATAATAATTAAAATAAACTTTTAAAAGTACTGAATAATTTTTAGTCAAATTATTTCATTTTAAAAGTTACCACTATTTTCCGGTTTGAATTTTAACATTTGAGATTTGACATTTTATAACCGAGAGCTAATTTATTTTGATGTCTCCTAATAACTTTCTTATTATGTCCGTTGACAACATGACTTTTAAAGAGTAGAATTAATTGTTGGGTTTTTAGTTGGTCAAAATGTACATGTACTTTGACATATACATTATTAAAAAAAAAATCTTAGAAATTAAGTTTTAAATTTTAAGAAGAATTTTTTATCATTATTTCACATAGATTTTTTAATTTAAATATTTAAATATCAGATAAAAATGATTAATGATAAATGTCATCTTTTAATTTTATTATTTATGTATAAGTCTAGAAATTGATTAATTTGGGTTTGTGGGAAATTGATAATTGTGTGTAAAATACTCTTTGACTAAACCAAAACTGAAGCTACGATTGGTGGAACCAGACGACATTAGACTATGAAGTTTTTGTATAAGATATGGTTCAAATTTTGTGTCCAAATATAACGGTGATAATTAGACCGAGAAGGTGGAAATAAGAAGAAGAGACGTGCTCGAAACCGGTTTACCAAACCCAACAAACAACCCACAGTGGGAATTTGAAAAAAAAAAACGGAAGGACGAGTAGTAACGCGGGCGCATGACTCTCAGTCAGTCCGCGTCAGAATCCGGAGGCGCCGTCGCTACCAAGAATCTCACACGTGGGGACCCTGTTCCTTTCTCTAACCCCCAAGTATTCCATGAATCTTCTTTACGGTTTCACCTTTTATACTGTATTTAATATTCAAGACAAGAATATCATTTCATTTCATCATTATCTTTTCGGATCCCGATACCTTCCACCATTTTCTCATGCTCCAATCAAAAACCGTACCTGTCTTTTGCTGTTGTTGATCACAGATCCCATCTGATTCTACTTTCTCTTAAAAAAAAGAAGCAGGTTGTTTTGAATCTGAATCACTGATTCATCCCACGACGAGACGACATGGATAGTTTATCAGATTTTCTCAAGGAATTCTACATCCCTACTTACGTCCTCTCGCCGGAATCTCCGATTCCGGCACCAACCATCGCTCCTCCCGAGAGTCCCGTTCTCGTCTTCATCAACTCCAAAAGCGGTGGTCAGCTGGGTGGGGAGCTCCTCCTTACCTACCGCTCTCTTCTCAATGATAATCAGGTAATCTCATCGCTCCATCTTGTTTTTTTTTTTAATTTAATATTAAACCACTGTCAATCTGGTGTGCTCAGGTGTTTGATCTTGGGGTGGAGACTCCGGATAAGGTGCTTCGCAGAATATATCTCAACCTCGAGAGGCTAAAGGATGACGATCTCGCTTGTCACATCCGGGACAAGTTAAAAATAATCGTGAGGAGGAGGAGGAGGAGTTTGTATTAAATTAAATTACAACGCTCTCTTTCACTACCATTTTCTGATTTACAATCTTTATTATTATATATAGGTTGCAGGAGGTGATGGAACTGCTGGGTGGCTCCTTGGAGTTGTATGTGACCTTAAACTATCACATCCTCCTCCTATCGCCACCGTACCTTTGGGCACAGGAAACAACCTTCCCTTTGCATTTGGATGGGTGAGTTGTTACACTACACTACACTCTCTCCTCATCATTTGTTTCTTTACTATATATCAAGAAGCATTTTCAATCTCCTCTTCAGGGAAAGAAAAATCCGGGAACTGATAGGGCTTCGGTGGAGTTGTTTTTGGATAAAGTGCTCAAGGCCAAAGAGATGAAGATTGACAAGTATGTATATACATATCTGTCTCTTTTTTTTTTTTAACAATAGAGTTTATGAATATACATTTTGTTTTACTTTTAAGTTGGCACATACTTATGAGGATGAAGGCTCCTAAAGAAGGCCCTTGTGATCCTCTTGCACCTCTTGAGTTACCTCATTCTCTACATGCATTTCACCGTGTCTCTCCAACAGATGAACTTAACAGGGTAAATAACTCTTTCTGCGAGAATAGTTCTGACTCATTTTCTCTTATTATATGGATGTCGTTTACTCTTTCCAGGAAGGTTACCACACGTTTCGCGGGGGATTCTGGAATTACTTCAGCCTGGGTGAGAATTTTTTTTATTTTATTTTTGCCTACAAAATGCTAATATGCTTCTTCTATTTGCCTCTGGATTTTTCTTGAGTCAGTAATAAGCATAATAGCACGGCGGTTAAGTTTCCCCTGATTATCGATTTCAGAGATAAATCCCCCTTGTAAGTTTGATTGTGCATGTGCAGGAATGGATGCTCAAATTTCTTATGCGTTTCATTCTGAGAGGAAGCTACACCCTGAAAAATTTAAGAATCAGCTGGTTAATCAGGTACCTTGTTCGTAGAAGTTTCCTTACCCTGGAGGCTTCTGCTGTGATTATGATTTTGTTAGTGTGATTACGCTTACAAGTAGTACATACTTTGCATTGGCTTCACATTCCCACTTTTTTTTTACAATTTGGTAGAGTACGTATGTAAAGCTTGGTTGCACGCAAGGATGGTTCTGTGCCTCTCTTTTCCACCCTGCTTCACGGTAAACAGATGTGAATATATATATACACTTTGTTTAGTTTCACTATTTTCCTGCCCCTAAGTTTCAGCTCCCCCCAATTTCTCATTCACATTTTTTTTTTGTGTCCAACCTTGAGAGCTTCTTAAACATTTTTCTAAATGTTTTCAATGAACTTTGGCCCAGTCCTTTGTTTTAACTTTTAACTATACTGTTATAATGTCAGTAATTGGAAATTTGGCGCCAATAGTTATTCTCTGTATACATTCATTTCTATGATTGGGCCTCGTTGTGTGCCAAATATGTCAAATTTGAATACTCTTCAACATCTCTATACTCTAATTGGAGTCTTACACTCTAATTTTAAATGGATGTAATATTGTGGTGGTTACATTTTCTCGGTAATGGAGTCCACATTTTTTCGTAACTTGATCTCTGTATTATATATTTCTGCTCTCGTGCGCGATACATTAGAAAGCTCTATCATGTCTTCCTCTGCAGGAACATAGCTCAGCTTGCAAAGGTTAAGATTGCAAATAAAAATGGCCAATGGCATGACCTCCACATACCCCATAGGTAATGTTTTATTCATTCAGTCTAAATGGTCCTGCGGGCTAAGTGTCAGTCACGAATTTCATGTTGGATAGTCTTGGGATTTTTCTGTGTGTTTGATCTTTTATTTACATCCCAAATGTGTCAAATGAGTGCTCTATGCTGTTCAACCACTAATTAAAAAAAAATCTCTAATTCCTGACTTGTGTTTCTGCTCTCACAGCATCAGGTCCATTGTATGTCTGAATCTGCCCAGCTTTTCTGGAGGACTAAATCCTTGGGGTACACCAAATCCCAGGAAACAACGCGATGTAGGTCTTGAATTCTCTTGACATTTTGTATATTAATATGGTAAAATAATATGCATATTTATTTTCTTGTGACACAACAGAGAGACTTGACTCCACCGTTCGTTGATGATGGCTTCATTGAGGTTGTTGGGTTCAGAAATGCTTGGCACGGTCTTGTCCTACTCGCTCCAAATGGGCACGGCACACGACTTGCCCAGGTAAGTGGCACATAGACATATACCGATATGATGATTGAGTGAGTACAAATTATAACGAGTTGGTTTCTCTTTGGTGACTAGGCAAACCGGGTTCGGTTCGAATTTCGCAAAGGTGCAGCGGACCATACATTCATGAGGATGGATGGGGAGCCGTGGAAACAGCCACTGCCAATGGATGATGAAACAGTGATGGTAGAGATTTCACACCTTGGCCAAGTGAACATGCTTGCAACTCATGACTGCCGGTCCAGAAGCATGTACGACCCTTCGACACCCCGCCATCAGGAAGAGTGATGATAATGAAGACGACTCAGTGGCTGAAGAAGGCGAGGAATATAGAAAGTTTGGTGCTGCTGATACCTTCAAGATTCCTGATGAGGTTGATATCTCTCACCTTAGTTAAAAGACTATTGATTCTATCCATGCATTCTAAACTATCAATGTATCTAAACTACATGCATCAACAATTATGTAAAAAAAAAAACTCATAAAATCAAAAGAGAGAGATATATGTTCTTAGGAATGAGCACATGTATAAAGTCAAGTAGATGATGTTGTTACTAAGAACAATAAACAAAAAATTACAAATTGATTTGTTTAGGATTTCCATTAAACCAAGAAAGATAGGCTATTATTATCTCCCAGAGACTTGGAGATTGATTCGTTAGCTTTCTGTGATTCGGCTCTTTCCCCTCTCTTCTTCTTCTCCCTAAAATAACCACACCACAAGCAACGTTAAGGTTCCACGAGACTATAGATTTAAGTAACAAACAGAGGTAGGTTTTAGCAGCATCAATACCTCTCGACATACTCCTTGAGCAGTTCCTTGGCTTGGACAAGCTTTGACAAGAGGTTGCGATACACATCGAGGTCCCGATCCACGCTTTTCTTGTTGATATTTAGGGATGCACAAAGCTGTTGTTCCATGATGAGACACAGAGATCCAAAATTAGAGAATGAATACATACAAACATGAATAGGATACACAAGATGAGTAGTATGACCTTGTCAAGGACGGTAGGATCAGTAGCACCAGCAAGCTCAAGCAAGCGAAAGAGGCCAACAGCGAAGAACCTGCTGTAACTGAACCCCTCCTTACTGCCAGCTCTTTCTGAAATGTCCTTAAGAATCGCTTCAACTTCTCCTTCCTTAGAGGAGAAGTCAACTAGTGAAGCAGACGTCTGGCTTCTCGCCCATTCCTCCATCTTCTGCGCATCAATTCTATGGAAACAAAAAAAAGGTTCAACTCTATCTTTCAACTAACTATTAAGAGAGAGGGGGAGCTAACCGGTATTGCTTAGGATCCTCATTCAAAGCTTCAACGTAAGCTTGGAAAATGGAATCACGATCCTGATCGCTCGGATATCCATCCATGAGCTGATCATAGACGGTTACAAAGCCGAGTGCGAAAACGGGGTCGTATCGGTAAGTCCTTTTGTACCTCATCAAATGCTGCTGTACGATGAGCTCCTGTAACACGGTGTTGTAGATGCTTGGGATGGGCCGCTTGTAAGCTTTGAGGAAATTCGACTTCGTCTCCGATACAGGTGGCACATCTGAGATACAAACAAAGTATTGCTAAATGCGGCTAACGAAATGAAAAAAGAAAGCTAGAGATTTTACTAACCGGTGACACTAGACATGCAGTGGATAACGAATTTGGAAGAGGAAGTGGAAGGTCTAGAAGAAGTCAGAGAGCGGCGAGAAATCCTCCGGGAGATGGCGGAGAAGGAGGCGAGAGGACGAGAAGGCGTGGGATTGGAAAGCTTTCCAGATTGGCCAAGCGCCGGGAAGGAAAGAGAAGCGATTGCAGCCATTGGAAGAAAGGAAGAGAGAGATAGAGAGAGGGAGAGTTGTGTTACTGGGATTTGAGCAGAGGAGAGGATGGCTTGGCCATGGTAAGAGAGGATCGGTGGATCTTCTGACTTGTGAAGGGACTTATCCAACTCTCCGAGTTGTCACAAGTTTAACACGTGTCTCTTCTGTGTTCTATCATCTCTACTCCGTGTTAGGAAGGGCTAGGCCCTGAATAAGGCCCAAGTCTTTGCTAAGAACATATCCAACTAATAAATCACATAAGGATAACGCGAGACTAAAATTCCAAGAATGATATAACACTGTCTCACCAATGCCCGGAATACTTTTATCCCGAACCGAAAAAATTAAATCAAACCGAACCAAAAAATTGGGTTTTGGTTTAGTCATATCACTTGCTTGAGTGGATTTTATATCTAGAATCAAAAAATCTAAACCGAACCAGAACCAAACCGAAACTAAATTGGTATACGAACTTTTATAAATATAATTTATATACTTATAAATGTTAATTATATTTAGTTTTACGAAACTTTTCATACACTACTCCAAATAAATTTTGATAAACTCTTTAACTGAGTAACGAAAAAAATTAGGTATTAAAGAAAAAAAGAGTTTATCGATATTTAGTTGATGTATTTTTATGAAATTTCACTTTAGTTTTAAAATAATCAAATAGTTTAAAATATTATTTATAAATCAAAATATCCAAAAAAATGATCGACCAAATTACATTTTATCCGAAATATTTAAAACTATCTGAATTATCCAAATTTCTATCTAAAACCTGAAAAAAATCTGATACTTAATTAGAAAAATCTGAATTTTCTTTCTTTTTATCTCTAATTAATCAAAAACCCGAAACCAAATTGGAACCAAAATTATCTTGGATATTTGTTGATTCTCAACTTTATTATTGAACCGAACTGAAAACCGGAATAACTGCACCGAAACTGAATCAATTTTTCTTAATATCTGAACGAATCCTTAAACATGTAGAACCGAAAAAGTGAAAAAAACGAAATCGAACCGAGAACCGAATGCCGATGGCTACTCTCACTTGACATTCAATGAGTCATATCGGTCCATTTTTTATTCCCAAATACTATAGTTGGATTATTGTTGATCTTCTCACTCTTTTTCTATTGTAAAAGTAAGACAACTTACTCACTCGGATCACATTGACTTATTGATTCCAAGACAATGGGGTATTGGAAAAGTTTAAACACCAACAAAGCTTATATATAGTGAGGATTGATCCCATTAGATCCTCACAATTACCTATCAACAAAAACTACGCCGATGATAGAGAATCAGAATGTGGGAGTTATGGTGGGAGGAGATGACAAAAACTGTCTCCATCTAGATCACAAGTCATGCATACAACTATCTAATTGTCTATGTATGATAGGAGGACTGATAAAAGTGAAAGTGCAAACTAGCTTTGTAATATTATCATAATAATTCAGAGTTTATTTTTGTCGGGGTGGTTGATCTTGTTCATGATCTTCCTTCTGGTTATAAGAAATAGGAAAATGGTAATCATCCCAGAGAGGGCTTCCTTGTCCCCACTCCTCTGGAATTGCATTGAACCATGCCTCAGCCCAACCTGTGTCATCACTCACCCCTCCCACTGCCACACTCGAATCATCATTTCCTCTCTCGTTTGCCTCCGCAGCAGCAGGCGTTTCAGGCTGTTTCTGATGCAGCGGAGTGGACTCTTGCTTATTCAGAAAGAGTTCCGGGAAATTAAGCCTTGCTGTCTCGCCTCTCAGCTTGAAGGCCTCCCGGTCGTATGCCATAGCAGCTTCCTTTGCTGTGTCAAATGTCCCGAGCCAGAGACGTGTTCTGTTTCTTGGCTTGCGGATCTCAGCGACCCATTTCCCCCAGTGGCGTTGCCTGACCCCTCTGTACAGCTTGGTGGCGCTGAAGGGTTGGATTACCGGTCTCGCTAATTGTAGTGGCAGTGGCAGATTCAGTATGTCTCTCCAGTACTGCATCATATGTTGTTGATGTGCGTTTAAAAATGGATGCACCTGATGTTGAGGACCAAACGAGATCATTTGCCTCGGGTATGAAAACAGTTGCTGGTTTTGAATATTAGATGGAGCAAGGGAAAAGGGAAAAGCAGTGGTTGGTGGCGGCGGCTGATCAGGAGTAACATAGGAAGAGGATAAAAGATAAGGGTGGTTATGTCGGTCAATGGTCCTAATCTTTCTAAGGCTTCTCTGCGACAACGTCGAGGATGTTTCTCCAACAAATGGCTTCCACATGTCTGTACCTGAAACTGAATTATCTTTACTCTTAAATTGGAGGGCCTCCTCTGATTCCATCTCATGATCCATTTTCTCTACTTCGCTGGTACAGAAGCTCATGATGGATTTTCCCTTGTTCTTAGCTGTAGCCATATTTAGATGTCTCTCTCTCTCTCTCTCTCTCTCTCTCTCTTGACCCTTTGAAGGTAACGAGATAGAAGAATGTATGAGAAGATGATCCACTGGAGAATAAAAAAAAGACAAGAGGATGGCTTCCTCTTTGTTTTATGGAAACAGAGGAATAGCGGGAGGAGATGTGTTGTGTGGTTATGAAATCGCTTTCCTCTTTATATATCAGATCCCGAGTGGGTGGGACTTGTTAACTGAGAGATGTTGACATATACCACTAAACAAAATATCCACCCTTCTCAGGTCCGTGCCATGCACTCCTCTGCTTTTTTTCTTCTTCTTTTGGACGGTGTGATTTTTACGTTCTTTCCTTTTTTTTTTTCTTGCTAATTATTGTAAACGTTGATGACAGTATGGTCGGCTAATCGCGGCTACGGATACATGAGACTGAAACAATTGATTACGACGTCACCTGTATTTAGCTTTGACTTTTTTTTTTTTCTTAATTCATAAACCCCACCTACAAAAGACAATCCTAACGTATCAAGAATGGAACAAACAAATTAAAAATCAACATCATTTTTGTTTCACGAAACACATGTTTCGTAGGGTTGGACAAAACATCCGCATCCTAATATCAATCTGAAACTGACCCAAAATTGAAGATATTGAACCGAACCCAAGATAAATATTTGAGCATGTCCTAAATTACTATATCCGAAGAACAAGTATCGAAACCGATCCAAATCGAAAACCAAATAACTATCCAAAAATTTCTGAAAATATGTATCTCAAAATATTAGTTATAATCATATTTATAATAATTCAATGCCTAAAATATCATAAATAAAAAATATTTACTTTTATTTAAATTAAATGGGCTAATTTGGATAAAAATATTCAAACCAAATTGTATCCACGATTACTCTTCAGATCAAACAATTGATTTGAACCGTATTAGATGAGTATTTTTGGTTTTTTTTTTTTTTTTTTTTGAATAAGATAATTTGAATTTAAGATGAAATATTTGAATACATTGGATACAACAATTATCTGGTTTATTTATGATTTATACATCAAAACCATAACTAGGAGAACCCGATTTGGATCCAACTTCGTTTTTTATTATATATCTGAATAAAACCTTTTCAAAATCCCAAAAAGACTGATATCATAAAAAAAAACTGATGCGGATTCAAATGCATATAGCAAATGTTTCAACCAACTGAATAAAATATCTCATGTTTTTGCTAATACTAGAGGGTTGGTGCAAGCAGTGTCATCAGGTCAGACAAAGAAGTCTTCCTCTCGGAGGAAATGACATCAATCTTCGCTTGGAATATGCGGGGTTTCAATAAACCTCGCAAACAAAACGCAGTAAGGAACTGGGTCAGAAATGCAAAGCTAGTGTTGGGGTGTTTGGTTGAAACAAGGGTACTGGAGGAAAATTTTCAAAGAATATTTACAGCTACGTTTCCGGGTTGGCAGTGTCTGCATAACTACAGTCACCACAGGCTTGGACGTATTTGGGTATGCTGGTCAGATGAGGTTGAGGTGGTACCAGTATTGATTAGTGCGCAGATGATTACTTGTTGGGTTCGTTTTAAAGGAACGGAGGATGTCATTCTAAGCTCCTTTGTCTACGCATCAAACTGTATGATGGAAAGGAGAGAACTATGGAGGGAGATGGAAACTATCTCGAGGATGGTGGCGAGCAATATTAATCCTTGGGTAATCCAGGGGGATTTCAATGTCACACTTTCAGCAATGGAGCACTCTAGGTTCTCGGATATGGCAGGTGAATCAGCAGCCATTAGAGAGTTTCAAAATATGGTCGCAGACTGTGATTTAGTGGATCTTGCACAGTCAGGACCGCAATTTACTTGGACCAATAGTCAAGACAGCAACCCTATCAGCAAGAAATTGGATAGAGTTATGGGCAATAGCTGTTGGGTGTCTACTTTTGAGCAATCTAATGTTGTTTTTGAAGCAGGCGGAGTCTCAGATCATGTGAGAATGGTCACTCAGTTACATGATAGGGAGCCGGTGAACCCTAAACCATTTAAGTTCTTTACTCATGTAACTCAACATCCTCAATTTTTGGAGATAGTTCAACGCGTCTGGAACTCGACAGCCCCGCTTTACCACTCGCGTTCGGCTTTAAGAAGGTTTCATGATAAATTAAAGGCGCTGAAGTATGATCTGAGGAAACTGAATAGAGAAGCGTTTGGAGATCTCCCTTCTAGGGTGAAGTCAGCCTTCGATGATCTCTGTGCCAAACAGAACACTGCAATGCAAAGTCCTAACTCTGAGACTTTTGAGGCAGCCTCCGACGCCTGGGAACATTGGCATCACATCTCAGGAATTGAAGAACAGCTGTTTTATCAGAAGTCTAGGGTGCAATGGTTGGACCTTGGGGACAGGAATACAAATTTCTACCATAAATCCTGTAAGAGCAGATACTCTAGGAACGCGATACGGAGATTGATCACGTCAGATGGTAGAATTCTCACGGAGTTGGTAGACATTAAGGAGGAAGCGGTGTCATATTATGAGAATTTTCTCCAAGGCCAAGATACAGTAGAAGAGGAAGTGTCACAGGATGAACTGGAGGAGATTTTGGACTATCGTTGCACCGGGAATGATGCTGCATCCTTGGTTGCTCCGGTGCAGGGTGAAGAAGTCAAAGCAGCTCTCTTCTCTATGCCTGCAAACAAGGCTCCTGGGCCAGATGGTTTCCCAATGGAGTTCTATAAAGCGGCATGGACAGTAGTGGGGAAAGATTTAATCACTGCTGTGCAATCCTTTTTCCTATACGGGTTGCTTCCTCGCAGTATCAATGCTACCTTCTTGTCTCTGGTCCCTAAAACCACGGGTGCTGAGAAGTTGAGCGATTTTCGACCGATCGCTTGCTGCAATGTAGTCTACAAGATAATTTCGAGGATTATGGCTCACAGACTCAAAGCTGTTCTTCCCCAAGCTATTGAACTGAACCAGTGTGCATTTGTACAGGGTCGTCTCCTCCTTGAGAATGTGTTATTAGCCACTGAGCTGGTGAAAGATTACCATAAGCCTGCTGTCTCGTCAAGATCTGTAGTAAAGCTCGATATCTCAAAAGCTTTTGATACGGTGAAGTGGTCATTCGTTGAATCTACGCTCAGGGCAATGCACATCCCAGACCTCTTCATTACCTGGATCATGCGCTGCATAGATACTGCTACTTTTTCAGTCTCCATAAACGGCGAGCTGGAGGGGTTCTTTCCGAGCTCACGGGGCATAAGGCAAGGTTGTTCGCTATCTCCGTATCTTTACGTGATTGTTAGTAATGTGTTATCTAAACTGCTAAACAGAGCTGTGGAGAACCACAATATAGGTTATCATCCTATGTGTTGTGCAGTTAACCTCACGCACTTGAGCTTCGCTGATGATATTGTTGTGTTCACCGATGGCTCACCGGCTTCACTCAATGGTACACTCACAGTGTTTCAAGAGTTTGCACGTATGTCTGGGCTGCAAATCAATGTGGCAAAATCAACTGTATTTGCAGCGGGGAGAGGTAAACAGGAGCTGGAAGTGGCTGCAGGGGAAGCTGGTCTTACTGTCTCAGCTCTCCCAATAAAGTACCTTGGTCTGCCCCTCACTACAAAGACAATGACGCGCAATGACTACGATCCCCTGCTGGTGAAGATTCGGAACAGATTACTATGTTGGACTAGTAAATCTCTCTCCTTCGCTGGTCGTCTCCAGTTGATTAAATCAGTCATTGCTAGCATTACCAACTTCTGGTGCTCAGCTTTTTGTCTACCACAAGCTTGTATTGATGAAATTGATAGTATGTGCTCAGCTTTTCTCTGGAGTGGATCCCCTAATATCACCACTAGAGCGAAGGTTGCGTGGGAAGAGGTCTGCTGCCTCAAGAAGGAAGGAGGCTTAGGAGTACGGAAAATTAAAGAAGTGTCGCTGGTTTTCGCACTCAAATTGATATGGCGTCTCTTCACAGATTCAGAGTCGTTGTGGGGTAAGTGGGTGAAGCAAACATTACTGCGGGGAATCTCCTTTTGGGACGTTAAGGAAGGCTCCACAGGATCCTGGGTCTGGAAAAAGCTTCTCCAACTCAGACCTGTCGCGCAAAGGTTTCTCAAGATGGATATTCATGATGGGAAGCTGGTGAAATTTTGGACAGATATTTGGCACCCAATTGGCCGACTGATCGAGCTCGTGGGGGACCGTGGGAGGCTGCAACTCGGCATAGCTACTAGCGCTTGTATTGCGGATGTCCTTGTGGAGAATGAGTGGAGGTTCAGACGTACTCGAGATACGACTGTTCAAGACATGATCGTCAAAGTCCAAGAGTTAGGAGTTGTGCTAGAAACAAATGTACAAGATGAGGTACTTTGGAAAAGGAAGGACGATGAGTATGGAAGGGAATTCTCTGCTGCAGCGACATGGGAACAGATCAGATGCAAAAGGCCGGTGGTAGTCTGGAGTAAGCTTATTTGGTTTGCGCAAGGAGTTCCAAGGTATGCATTTATCGCTTGGTTGGCAGTTAAAGATAAACTTTCAACAGGTAGCAAGATGCGAGCTTGGGGGCAGGTTCAATGCTGTGTGTTCTGTGGGGAGCCTGATGAAACTAGAAATCACTTGTTCTTTGCTTGTCCTTACTCGTACACGCTTTGGCTACAAGTGATTGGCACACTCTTGCGGCCTCCTCCATCGCCGGACTGGAATGAAATTGTAGCGCGAATCATGGCAAGGTCTGTGGGGAGTTTGCAGTCCATACTCTTGCGGCTAGCATTTCAGGTCTCTATCTATTATCTATGGAAAGAACGGAATGAGAGACGACATGGCCAGCCTGCAAAGCCTGTTGCTCAGTTGGCGAAGTTCATTGAAAAGACTATAAGACAAAGGATCATGTCTACAAAGTACTATGAGAAGCAGAAACTCAAAGGACTAATGCAGTGTTGGTTTAGTGCAAGGCAGCCATAGGAATAAATAGGTTTCATAGTTTGAGTTATGATAGAATTTTTTAGTTATTGCTGTACATAAACATTCTTTTTCCTGATGATCAATAAATTTAACATTTCATCAAAAAAAAAAAAAAAAAAAAATATCTCATGTACCCATAACCACTATGCTATCAGTATAAGTGTATAACCATTCATAGATGGACTAGACCGCTGTTTGGATACATAGGTTACTATAAGACCAATTGGGTTAGATCAAATATATTAGTCTCGTCAATCTTAACTAGAAGTTGAAGTCAACCTTGATACTGAATGTTTTCAACACATACATCTCCACAGTATATATCACATGGATATGTAGAATTAACAAATCATGAACTAACTAAATTCTTAAACTTTCGGCAAGAAGGATAATAAAAACTCTAAACAAGTAATTTAAAAAGGAAAAACAAAACAAACGGGTTCATGTCATGAGAAGAAGTCAACAGCTTAAAGCTTAAAAGTCGGTGAATGAATGGGCCAACTCTCTCCACTTCTCCCCTTTTTCCCTTCTCTCTGTCCAATCATAAAATCTAGTCCGTTTCATTCAAACCAAAAACTTTCACAAAGTTGTCTGAGCAATGGAAAATATGTTATGTTCCTCTACCTTTTAAAACCTTGGATCCAACTACAAAAATTTGATCACTATGAATAAAGAATCATAGATGTGACTAAACTTTTCAATAAAGCTACACGAGATCGAGACGCTACAAAAAAGATTTTCAATCCTTCAGTACCTCGATGCCAACATGAAATTGCTGACTTTTTTTTCAAAAACCCAAAAATCTGTTCATAATTTTTTTTGTTGGCTATTCTATTATGGTCTATCTTTCCAAACAATTTTTTATTTGTATTTGTGTAATAAAGTAACTTTTTAATGTCAAAAAAAAAATCTTAATATTCTGAACAAATATATTTTTTATCTATTTTATTATATATATACTTTTATCAATAACTATCATATGGTTTTGTATATATATAATTCTATTAGAATATATTTCTCAAGAGTCTAAGCGCATCGCTTCTCTCGGCGTTACTCTGGAACAAAAAGACTATGACAGTTATATTCAATTTTATTGAATTCATTAATTCAATAACACCCCTTAAGGCTACTACCCTTTCTAGATCCCACTTTATGCAAGCTTCAGAGTGTTTCTATCTAGTGTCGGATCTATTACGGCATAAAAATTAATTAATTAATTAATATATTTATAATTAATACTATTACATAAATATGTTTATATTTTCTAAAGAAAAACTTTAAAGAAAATTAAACTCATAAAGCTAAAATATTTTTCAGAAAGAATGACTAACAAAATAAAATGAAATCGAAAATAACGGAATAAACTGTTAAGAAAACAAAAGTATATAAAAATAAAAACTGAGTCTGAATGATAAAAAAATAATAAACAAAATGATTGAAGGAAAGACAGTAGGAAAACAAATAGTACCGGCATGTGGACAAAAAAACTAGAAAAAAATACAATAAAACAAAAAAATCAGGTTAGTGGGGTAGGTGCAGATTCGAACCGATCACTGGTGTGGACAAAAGATTAAGAGCACTCGTAATTGGGGTTCTCTAAGATTTTTACCATTTGAGCTGTTGAATCAATGATCATTTTAATGCAAGTAAACTTATTTGTAATATTTAGTGGGGGCAGCTGCCCCCTCCCTGAACACTGTAGACCCCCCCCCCTGTTTCTATCTCTAACGGTGAATGTAAGATCTATTATTTTCTTGGGTTTTGTGTTTGTGAATGCGTCTTATATAGTGAGCATTAGCTTAAAGTTTCCCATTTTATTGAATATTTTCATTCTTATTCATGTGGGTATCACAAAGGCATGGCCGACTACCACTATGTTATTCCTATTCCTGCAGATATTGCACAGCAGACGAAGAGGAAATGGATGGAGGTGAAGTCGCTTGCAGGTGATTCTTTTCCTTTCATTTTCGTATTTTCATTATATTGCAAATCTTAATATTTTGTACCAAAAATAATATGTTGTAACATAGTTTAAAATTTTAAATAACGTATTCTTGCTTTAAGCTGTGTTTTGATGTAAGTAAACATATGTACCAAAAGAACAAGGCAATGTTCAAGTCTATAAGGAACCATACGGGACCCTCGTCCAGTTGCCATTGTTCAGGTCAAGAACTACACCAACAATTTTAAATCAACCTATTGAAATTAGAAAAGAAATCCGCTAATGCAAATAAAAAGAAGTGACTCGCATATAGTTCCCAACTAATTGTTGATAATTAAAAGGATTAACTGTTAAATTTATGATAAAAAAGTGTTTAGGGATTGGATCTGGTGACAACAAAAGATTATGTAGATGTTTTTGCAGAAAAATGCTAAATAACATTTGTTTATATGGTCATTATGTGTAGAAATGAACTAAGACTTTATAGTATAAATTATTATGGTTGATTAATTTTAGATATTTTCTGAAGAATGATTGCTGAATAATAATGTTCATTTGCTTAATGACTATGTCTTTACTCTTTAGTTATTTCTGACCCGAAACCAACAAACACTAATGATTTGATTAAACTAACCAATCAACTTAACTTGTAAAACGAGTTGGCTTAGGTTATCTGACCAAAAATACAAACAGAAAAATAAACTCACTTACCTCATCATATGAGATATGACAAATGCACTACTATTTAAAAATAAAAATTAAAAAAACATTAATGGTGTGGGAGGGGCATTAATGGAGGTCACACAAAAGAAAGGCCAGAGAAGGCAAATTGAAGGTGACTGTATACAAAAGTAGGTCTTTCAGTTTTGCACAGAGGAAGCTCATGACATTCAGCAAAGCAGCACGAACGAAGTTCATCAAGTTTTTAATTAGGCTTCGCTTCTTGTGATTCCTCGAAAATTTATATCATTTCATACGTTCGTTCTTGTTTTCATGTGACTTTACTCTTCTCTACCGTGAGTCTCATCAATTTCGTAGAACGCTATGTTAACGATCCACGTATCATATATACACCTTCTTCTCTAGCCGTACGTACCACCACACATCACTTCATCCCACTTCCTAACTTATATAATTTTACTACTCAGATCACAAGAGTATATCATGAAGTCATTTCTTCTCCTTGTCCTATTCCTCTCTTTCTTTGTCGGCTCTATCTTCGCTAGTAGGCATTTTCCGACGCACCCCTATCCAAGTATGTATGCTCTTCTCTCTCACTCTCCTTAATTTTACCCACCTCTTTCACTATCTTCAATGTCTTTTAACTTGTTCAATTATGTTCGTCTGGGTGGGCAGGTCATAATAATCATCATGTCGGAATGAAGCGTCAGAGGAGGCCGGACACGGTGCAGGTGGCAGGGTCTAGGCTGCCGGACTGCTCACACGCGTGTGGCTCATGCTCCCCATGCCGTCTTGTGATGGTTAGCTTTGTGTGTGCATCTATAGAGGAGGCTGAGACTTGTCCCATGGCTTATAAGTGCATGTGCAAGAACAAATCCTACCCCGTCCCATGATGAATGAGCCTCTCTCACACTTAACTCTATGCATTCAAACGTTTTGTTTCTTTCCTTTTGCTTCTTCGGATAAATGACCATGTGTATGTATAAAATGCATCTTTTCCTTTTTTTAATTCTTTTGTCTTTTTGATATCTTAAACACAGTTTTACGAAACAAGATTAGTTGAGCCACTCAAAAGCGTGGTCGACTAAATCGAAAGAGAAAGCCACACAACACAGTGGGCTCGTCTAATGAATTATGGCCCATGACACTGCATTTCAGACTGCAACAACCAAAGTTGTAGAAAGAATTATATTTAAAGGGCACGTAGTACATACGTTGTTGGCTTCCACCAAACTTTGGAGGCTCTCTAATAATTAGCAAACTCCATTCTACGCATTTGTTACACACCTTCTATTTTCAACCATTTCATCTCACCTTCGTTAAATGTTTCCACAGTTAGCTCAATAAATTCACTATATACACGCATACACTTTCCCTCCACAAGATCAAACAAACACACTACCTTCCCCAAGTTTTCTCACTACAATTTGTAAAAAAACAAATGGCTTCGTCTCTGCTAACACTCGCAGCAGCAGCAGTCACTGTCATGCTTCTTAGCCTACTGCTTGGACCTGCAGAGCAAGTTAGCGGACTGCGTCATGTTCCCAAGTCCCATAAGACCACTGATGTCAAACACCCTGAGTTTCTTGTCACCATTGAGCCCAAACCAACTATTCTCATCCCCGGTGTTGGAAGGTTCTTGCTTCCTCCCAAATGTAAGAAACCATTCTACCCTTACAATCCCGTCACTGGAGCTCCCCTTACCGGCGGGTCTATCGGTGGCCAAATCCCATCATTTGGTGGGGGACAAGGAGGCGGAACTCGCACCCAGCTCCCTGGTGGCGATGATACCCTTGTCCCAAACCCCGGATTTGAAACTCCAACCCCGGCCACTGGAGCTGGCGCTGGAACCAACGGCCAAGTTCCTCCGGTGCCACTACCTTGATTTATTTTTCAATATCTGTCAACGAATAAGCATTCCTTTGATGCAAAAGTGTCTATTTGAGTCTTACCTTCTGGTTTACTAGCCGTTACCTTAAGAGTCATATGTTTGTTATCCCTCTCTTTCTTTTTGGATCTCTAAACAAGAGAGAGAGAGAATCTTGTGTCTTGTTCTTCACTTCATGTCGTCAAGAAGAAATCTAGAGCATTTGTTTACATGCCATTACATTTAAATATCAAAATGCTTTATGATACATGTACTTGTACTCCTCCATTTCGCATACTAAGTAGACTAGATGAAGAGAAGAACTCAATCAAAGCTGAATACACTAATCACCCACTCAAATTATTCCCTCGAAAATGAATGACTTACAACTTAATGATACGCTGATGCAAAACTACAAAAGGTAGACGATGGAGCAGAGTTGTACATATCAGAGAAAGATGAAGGACAATGATCGTATAGTGAGAGAGAAGAATAAACACACAAATGACAAATGATAGTATTACATTTTCTCATCATTATTCAGAGTAAACAAAGCAATAAAGTGAAAGAATTCACATAGTGTAATCCTGGAATTGAGTATCTACGGGGAGGAAGAAACTCGATCAGCCTCAATCATGGACTTTATGTAGTACTCTCCTGCTTTGTACGACGACCTCACCATCGGCCCTGATGCTACGTACCTGAATCCCTGTTTAACCAACAATCCCATTTTACCCCTCTCCTTGTTTCCCATCAAATTTCCAAAAAAAAAAAAAAAAAAGGCATTACCATTTCCATGCCAAGAAGGCGGTATCTCTCAAAAGCCTCCGGTGTCACGTACTCAGCTACAGCCATGTGACGCTTAGACGGCCTCATATACTGGCCGAACGTCATAACATCAACCCCCGCCGCTCTCACTTTCTCCATAGTCTTGACCACTTGATCAGGAGTCTCCCCACATCCCAGCATCACCGACGTCTTCGTCAAGGTCCCTGCAGGCGCATGCTGCTTAGCCATCCTAAGCACATCCATCGACTGCTTAAAGTTAGCACGGTGATCCCTCACAAAGCTCTGAAGCTCCTCAACCGTCTCAATATTGTGCGCAAAGACGTCAAGCCCTGACTTCGCCACCTTCTCAACACATCCACCATCTCCGCGAAAATCAGGAACTATATATACAAATCAAACATCAAGAAAACAAAAAACTCATAAATTAATTAAAGACGTCGTCGTAGTCAGTGAGGTTACCTAGAGCTTCTATCAGCATCTCCGGCTTCAAAGCTTTCAATCTCTGCACAGTTTGTGCGAAATGGCCACTCCCCTGATCAGGCAGATCGTCGCGGTCTACACTGGTGATGACGACGTAATCAACACCCCACGATGCGATTGCTTCAGCCACGTTGTTAGGTTCGTTGGGGTCAGGAGGTGGAGGCGTGCGCGATGTCTTCACATTGCAAAATCTGTAAAAAAAAAAAAAAAAAAAAACTGATTTGAAGTTGATGAGGAGGAAGAGAGGGATGAAGAAGAAACAAACCTGCAGCCACGTGTACACGTATCCCCGAGGATCATAATCGTTGCGGTGGCGGTTCCAGTTTCGCCGCCGGACCAGCACTCGCCGAGGTTGGGACACTTAGCCTCCTCGCAGACGGTGTGGAGGTTAAGGTCTCTGAGCTTCTTCTTGATCTGGACGTACCTCTCGCCGCCGGGGATCGACTCCTTCATCCATTTGGGCTTGGGGAGAGGCTTCTTCTTGGTGCCGACCTCGACGGAGTAGGTATCGCCGTGGATGAAGTCGGTGAGGGAAGGCGACTCGTCCGCCAGACGCGCTCGGAGAGACTCGAGGGTCCTGGGGGATTGAGTTGTTGCGGATGAGACGGGAGTGATCGGGGAGGAAGAGGAGAAGAATCTCGACGACGCAGGTCGAAGGAATCGAGAGAGGAGGGCGGAACGGGATTGCATATCGACTCTCTCTTCTGATTTGGGAGATCCTCACCGCAAACAAAAAGTTGAACGAGGAAATGGATTGTGAAAGCACAACATCATCCCTCCATCGCTCATTTTGGGTCTTTTCTAATAAGGCCAGGCCCATTACGTTTATGTCCCCTGATTGGCCCATTACGTTAAGAAAACGTTAGTTATTTCTGCGAGTGCAAGTGATTAGTGATGGATGGAAATGGTTGCCTCGACAGTTATGTTTAGAAACTAAACAAACGTACCACCTACTCAACTCGACCACCTTCTCTTTTATTATTAGTAGACAGAAAAAAAGGAGTTAGTGGAATAAAAGGGATGGAATAATTATAGAATTGATGTAGAATTAGATAGAATGATCATTCAATATCTTTCAAAGAAAATGATAAAAAGTTATGGAATTAATGGAATAAACCATTCTAAAAGATTTTATTCCACAAATTTGTGATCAGTTGCAGATAACAACATTCAAAAAAAATCCTCAATGATGTACGTTTGTGTGTTGGAACATCAAGTATACACATGTACTTGAGGGGGAGAGGGAAAGCGGCAGAGTTGAAGCAGGAGGCAACAAGACGAGCAATGATGGCAGCTCTCTGACAACACACATGTACACTCTCACCCTTTTGTTCCAGATAACAACATTAAAAAAACGTCTCCTCTTGCGCTTGTAGGGGATTTGACTTACTCCGCCACTCACTCCTTTATTCACTTGAAGTAAATGTAACTCACTCAACTTCTTAACTGTTTTTTTTGTCACAACCATCTTTGAAAGAAGCCTACACTCTGAAGCATATACATATACATAATAAATACGCAATTTTGGATATATCACCCAATCGCGTACGTGATGGCTCAAATATGGGTAACCTTAGAACATGGTAGTTTGTTCAAAGGCATTAATGGGTGGGTGTTATCATTCATTTGACTAAATAAAATACTAAGAATAATGCGAAAGTCAATGGCTATGGTTAATGGGGAAATGGGTGTCTCTGCCCTCTGGTGTAGAGTAGTATCCAAAATAAATAACCAGAGGCAGTTGAGAGTGATAATAAGAAGATATGTGGCACAACTCATAAGTGGGTGGTTTCGTTTAAATAATAAAAATTCAATAAAAAAATTTTGAATGTGAAAAAAGTCAATGATAGTAAGGGAAGTCAGCGAGCCAACTGTATCTTTACGTGACACGCGGCGGCGATCTAGATGGTTGAAACTCCCAAGACTTCTCTATTTAAGAAGACACACTCACCCCTCTCCAACTTGAAGCTTAACACACAACATTCAGTTCTGTAGTTTGCTATATCTCTTCATCTAGTCTGACCTGTGGAGAAGCAATGGCCATCTTCTGTTTTCTTGTAGACCAAAGGAAGCAAGTCCGAGGGAGAAAGCCGGCTGCCGGTTTATGCTCGAGGTGTGGAGGAGGAGCAGTGGTGGCTGACATGAGAACCTCCACAAGATTCTGCGGGGTTCCCTTTTACCGCAAAGCTTGGAAGGCCATTGTCTGTCACTTTTGTGGAGCTGTGCTCAAATCTTACCACTGATAACTGATGTACCAACCATATTTGTTATTTTTTTTGTTTTTCTAAATTATTCGTTTGTTTTAATGAATCAAGCTACTTGCCATTGTATGTAGCTAGATATCCTAGAGTCTGTGTTGTTGTTATTCAGCTCTTTTTCTATAAGCTTTTGAGATGGATCTTCTCCTTTTTGGTTATCATAAACTGAAGTGAAACACACAAGTTTGGGAAGAAAAGTTAATAGGCAAAAGCACGAAGGAATGAATAATCAAAAGCTACCACCCCCAACTTGCTTCCAGTCATTTTACAGCTTTCAACATTAAATGCCCCTCTCTCAGTACAGACTACAGACAGTGTCTAAGGAGGGCCCAATTGTTTTGGGCCGCTTATATTCTGACCCAAAAGTAACATCATAAATCCCCAAATCTCTAGTCTTAACTCCTTTTAACCCTAATTAAAATTTTAGAAGATACATCGTATCTATCTCGAGAGATCATCATCATCATCATCATCATCACTTTTCAATTGGACGATGAGTTCAGAAGATATCTTCGATTGTATACTCCGCCTAGAGGAAACACACATACAACAAGGCTTTGACGAAGGTTACGAAGCGGGTCTAGCGTCGGGTCGGGAAGACGCTCGTCATCTTGGATTGAAACTCGGGTTCGAAACAGGCGAGCTTCTCGGATTCTACAAGGGCTGCTCTTCCCTCTGGAACTCACCTGCTCTCCTTGCTCACTTGTCTCCTCAGCTCCACAAGCACCTCCACGACTTCCAAGCCTTGCTCGATAAGTTCCCGATGATGGATCCAGAGGACGAAACCAAAGACGAGATCAAGGATGGTCTCAGGGTCAAGTTCAACATCATATGCGCATCTCTCGGCGTACCCAAGAAACAATTGGTGTACAAGGGATACCCAAACCCCTCTTCGAACCTCGACTTCTAACAAGACACGTCTCTTTTTTTTCTTTTAATTGGTTTGTACTTTTTTTTTTTTTTGGCCACAGAGTCGTTAGTGGATAAGCTTTTTTCTTTCTTTTTTAGCCAACACAGAACGCTTTTATTTATTTGTTTATTTATCTTGGTCGGAGGAGGAGATGTTGAGGAGAGAAATGCTTGGTTGTTGCAAGGTTTACATATCTGAAGCGAGGAACAAGGCTGCCCTTGAAGCTATCGAGAGATCCGCAAAGACTTTTCCACCAGCTGCGATTGTCAACAAGTTTGAAGACGCTGCTTATGGCAGGGTTGGGTACACTCTCGTCTCCGCTCTAGATCACGAGGGGTTGTCATCTTCTTCTCCCCTGAAGAGTGCGGTTTTTGCGATGGTTAAGACTGCTCTCGACGCGATCAACCTCGAGTCGCATTGTGGTTCCCATCCCCGGCTTGGTGTGGTCGACCACATATGCTTTCACCCTTTGTATGAGACCTCTATTGACCAAGTTTCTTCCGTTGCTACTTCCTTGGCCAGGGATATCGGATCCATTCTCAGAGGTGAGTACTTTATGGAGGACCTTTATTCATAGACTCTTGGAATCTTGAGGCTGTTGATATGACTTACTACCATTTGTGCAGTTCCTACGTATCTATATGGAGCAGCACATGAGGAGGAGTGCACGCTGGATTCGATAAGAAGGAAGCTGGGGTATTTCAAGGCGAACAGGGAGGGACATGAATGGGCAGGTGGGTTGGAGTTGGAGGTGGTTCCTGTCAAGCCAGACGCAGGGCCACAGGAGGTGAGCAAAGCCAAAGGGGTTGTGGCGATTGGGGCGTGCGGGTGGGTCAGTAACTACAACGTGCCAGTCATGTCAACTGATCTCAAGGCGGTGAAGAGAATTGCGAGGAAGGCAAGCGAGAGAGGAGGAGGCTTGGCTTCGGTGCAGACGATGGCTCTGGTGCACGGGGAAGGAGTGATAGAGGTCGCTTGTAACTTGTTGAATCCAAGCCAAGTTGGAGGAGATGAAGTTCAGGGACTGATCGAGAGGCTTGGTGGAGAGGAAGGTCTGATTGTGGGGAAAGGGTATTATACGGACTATACAGCTGACCAGATCGCTCAAAGGTATAAGGAGTTGCTCATCAGTTGATATAATGCATGAGTTGTTTGTTTGTGTTCAAGATAAGAAATTTTAAAGTCAAAAACAATATGCTGTCATTCCCTTATCTTATAGGAATATTCATTAGATTTTGCGGTTGTGTTTTTCTATATTTTATTATGATGAGTATAAATTCAAGCTAGCATATATTTAAAATGAAAATGAAATATGATAGTTGCATTAGGTGATAAACCCTTCATTGGTGTTTTGTACTGATAGTAAGTGTATGATGTGCACATTGGAGTATAGGAACACATATGTGACTGATATAAGTTACCAGTTGAAAGAAAAAAAAAAAGTAATAACAATTCTGTACTGACGTTTTGCATAAATGGTAAATCGGTGAAACCATAGAGACATGTGAATGCCTGTTGTTTTCTCTTAACATTTTTTTCCCTTCGCGTATAGGATTAATGCGTTGCAACTTAATATGTTTCCTTCGGTTGGATGAATATTCATCAACTCATATCGCTTGTTTGGCCTGGTGAAGTGCTTCTTAATGATTCAGTGTGCGTGTATATATATGCAGTCTGACCACATTTTTGCCATTAGTGATCATCTTAATATTCAGATTTGATCCTACAATATGATGGTAGACAAGTTAAGGCCTGCTGCCTTTGAGAAACATTCCGAGAAAGAAACCTCTAGAAACTACGTGTGTGTGTTCACTGAGGGAGTAAAAGTTACGATTTGAAAAACAGTGCTCCTCGCATACTACAACATTGGTGACTGGAGAGACCGTGAATGAATTAAAACAACTGATTTCAACTAGGAAAGCAATAGGAGAAAATGCCTAATTTCAACTCCAAATACAACACACAAGGCCAGAGATGGACAATACAAAACTAACAAGAGGCAAGCTGCGAATATTTGAAGAGTATGTTTCGTCCTCTCAAGATCTATCTAATTAGACACCAGCTGTAGACGAAAGCAACTAGCAGCAACATTTGGTTCAGCCAAACATGGTGGACATAGATGTATAGTAACTAATCGTGAACAAGGAACTTATTTAATCTCATCCAAACCAAACAAGTAGAATGATCCAAAGCAAATCACAATGCTAAAACCTTGAAAAGTTTCAAAGCATAGGGGAAATTATGAAACAGAATCATCCACTGGATACATGATTGAGATCTCAAAAGGTGATTAAACGATCCATATTATTGTCAAAGAAAACAAACAAGTAATTGCTGGCTTTGATAACAAGACCAGTCACAAGGTGCTGAAAAAGAAAGTAAATGCACGAGAAGAAGACTCTTTTCCCCAGTGATAAATTCATTGCGCAGCCTCGGCAGGCTTCTGCAAATAACCATCAAAACATATGTAAGAAGGGGTAGAGGAATAGAGAGAGCCGGTTTGTTAAGGAAGAAGAGAAAGCAGTTACCTCTCCTTTGCCACCGGTGAAGAGCTTGTATCCACCGTAGAAAAGCATGCCCCAGCCAGAGAGCGAAATAAGCACAAACTGCAGAGAAGAAAAGGAATCATCATCATCAACTCATAGCTTTAAAACAAAAATAAAAACAGAGATATGAAGAAACGAACATGCTCCTCTTTCCAGTTTCCTGGGTTCGTGGGCTGTTTCCAGAAGTCAACCTTGGTAGATCCATGGTGATCTGCAACATTCTCATTTTTTTTAGATTCAATCCAAAACAATCAATCAATCAATTCAATGGGTTCCGAAAACATTTCTACACGATCTGAGGGAGTAATCAGATAATGAAAGAAATTACGATCATTAGATCTAAGAAAATATCAGGAGAGAGAGAAGAAAGTACCAGCGGCGCCAGCGAGACCGCGACGCTGACAAACAGAGGCGGGGGCACGTGCTGCAGATGGAATCTGAGCTAGGCTCATGGCTCGGCGAGCGAACGACGCCATTGTTCTCGGCTTTTGATTTAGGGTTTCAGGAGAGATTGTGGGAAGGAAGAGATCAAGTGACGGCACTCACATGAGGCCTTTTTGTAAGATAACAATAAAACGATGCCGTACTAAAAGTTTAGTCAGGCAACACCTGGAAACCTCCTTCTCCTCCAGAGGCTCCTACTACCTAAACAGCGAATTTGTAAAACGTCACCGTTTCAAACGCTTGGTGGCTTGGGTTAGTCAGTTGCACGTTTTGGTCAACGTGCCCTATTCTAATGGAAGAAAAGAAAAGTAAATCAGATCTACGCTAAGCTTTGAAAACGACGCGTTTAGAGTTCCGTAAAGGCTTTTGTCTATATTTCTCTTTCTTGTGAATCAAAGCAGCGATCGGATCATAAGTCAAGAGAAGCTCATTTTTACGCCATGGCGACTTTCGATGACGGAGACTTCCCGGCGGCTCAGACCCATTCCCCGACTGAACACGACGATTCATTCATGAGCTACGAAAACTTCTCCGAAGCCCCGCCATCGGGTGGCTTCTCCTCCTTCAACGGTGATGGATCTGAAAATCCCGCCTCTCCCAACGGCTACGGATTCGCTGCTGCTTCCTCCCCGAACGGAAACGGCGACGCCGGGATCTTCGCCTCCGATGGGCCGACTCTTCCGGATCCGAACGAAATGCGGGAGGAGGGTTTCCAACGCCGTGAATGGCGCCGGTTAGTCTATCTGCTTCTGACTAGATCACAGTTTGTTCTTAGCTTAGGAAAGTTTTGGACTTTAGATCATTCGATAAAGATATTAGGATCATGTGGTCGTATAGTGAATGTAACAAATGCGCTAGATTAGAGTTCAATTGCAAAGCCTCTGGTTAGGATCAAGAAAGAACCCATCTTTTATTATACGAATGAATCTCTGAGTGTGTGAAGTGATATTTTGGTTTAGTCAAAACGCACTTCACCTCGAGGAGAAGGAAAAGAAGGAGAAGGAGATGCGGAATCAGATCATAGCTGAAGCTGACGAATACAAGAAGGCCTTTTATGAGAAGAGAGAAAAGACCATCGAGACCAACAAGGCTGATAACCGCGAACGGGAGAAGGTAATAATCTCTGTGTGATTCAATTCAAGCTAGCTTTTTGTGTGAGATTCTTTTAAAACCTCTCTCTCTTTCTCTCTTGAAGCTGTATTGGGTGAACCAAGAGAAGTTCCACAAGGAAGTTGACAAGCACTACTGGAAAGCAATCGCGGAGCTGATCCCGCGTGAGGTTCCCAACATTGAGAAGAAGAGAGGGAAAAAGGATCCGGACAAGAAACCTTCTGTGATGGTTATCCAGGGTCCTAAACCTGGGAAGCCTACTGATCTTGGGAGGATGAGGCAGATATTCTTGAAGCTCAAGACTAATCCACCACCCCACATGATGCCTCCTCCTCCGGCCAAGGACGCGAAAGATGCCAAGGACGGGAAAGATGCCAAAGAAGGCAAAGATGCCAAAGGTGGCAAAGACGCCAAGGAAGTCAAAGATGGAAAACCTGCGGCTGAGAAAAAGGCCGCAGAGGCAGAGACAAAGGCTGCAGAGGAAAAACCTGCATCACCTGCCAAAGACTCAAGTGCTGAAACAGCGAAACCTGAGGCTGCTGCTGCTGGCTTGGGAGAAGGGGAAAAACCTGTGGTTGAGGCTGAGGGAGCCAAGGCAGAGTAAAAGAGAGAAGGCTGTGTTAGCTTTACTATTGGGGGAGGGGATAAATTGGTATTAAAGTCAAAGTAACTGCGGGCAAAAATAAGAAGAGGTAAACATGTGGTCATAGAAGCTCTATTGTGGGTTTTCTATGGCGCACCATTTCTTCTTCTGGAGAGAGAGAGAGAATCTTAGTCCTTCGTTTTGGTTTTCTATTTTTATTCATTATTTCTTTCTTCTGCAAAATTTGGTGATGAGGATATTGTCTGGGATTTATTCATTTTGCTTCCACGTATTAAATTTTTATAAGACTTGAGAAACACAGTTACAGGTTGTTGGATGAGTAATAATATATTGATTGTATGATGTCGGCATGTGTTGTCTGCCAATAGTTTGGTGGCAAGGATGTCGTGATTGATGGCCATGTGAGGCATCTTTACATTACTTTCGTAGTTGACCTGGGATTGAGGAAGATAATGGAACACCACGCGGTGGTGAGGTCCAGCTGTTTCGTCTCCGCAAACAGACACACCAAGTTATGTACTACGAAGATCATGTTGGAGGATGAATATGATAAGTTTGAACGTGTAATCTCCCTTATCGCAAGATCCCACTCTCCTTTACGTAACTGGTTCGTGTAAAAGAGAAATAAGAAACTCAAAGCTTTAATAACTCTCTCGATATTCGATAACGTGTAATCCCAAGTAGGAATCACAGTACAAGAACGATGATGCTAAAGGTATTACGATCTCATGGCGATCGTTCTCAGAGGACTCATGACGTCACTCTTCAATACATACAAAAAGCATGAAGAAAAAGTAAAACAACTACTCGACTTTATTCTTTATTCCTCGTAGCAAAGCCTCTGTCTCACACCAAGTCTTTGCTCACTAGTCCTTCCCTCTTACTCCACCAGAAGGTTACTTTCTTCTTTCTCCTCTAACTCCCCGTCTTCAACTCCCTTCGACTCTGTCTCAGACAACACCTGCTCCAACTGGTTCACTCCCTTGCGACGTTTACGAAAATAGACCTGCTGGTACGTATCAATACCCCGCCCAACGAGACGCAGCTTGTCCTCAAGCTGAAATTCCGGAAACTGACGAGACAATTCCCAACCCGACACCCAAGTATTCTCATGAGCTGGCAGACCCATCCATTGAACCAAAACCTCGAGACGCCCATCCTCTGTGTATCGAGTATCCAACACTGCTTCCGGTAGGACTACAAACTCTCCGGTAGACGAAAATGTCGTCGGCAGTGGTGTGACCGGTATAGACTGGCCGATCGCAGCCTTCAGCTGAGAGATGTGAAAAACCGGATGTATGCGAGACGAAGGTGGAAGTTGTAGACGGTAAGCCACCTTCCCCACTCGTTCCACAACCTCAAACGGACCATAGAACTTCGCGGCTAGCTTCTGACAAACGCGACGTGTGACAGAAGACTGGCGATACGGTCGTAACTTCAAGAAAACCCACGTGCCTACATCAAACTCCACATCTCGACGATTCTGATCAGCCTTCCTCTTCATGTTCTGCTGCGCTTTCAACAACAATTCCTTCAAATGTGCTAACATTTCATCCCGTTCACGCAACATACTCTCCAAATCAAAGTTTCCCGTTGAACCTTCCTCGAAAGGAATCAAGGTAGGCGGGTCTCTGCCATAGACCACGCGAAAAGGCGTTGTCTGTAACGAGGAGTGAAAGCAAGTATTGTACCAGTATTCCGCCCATGAAAGGTACTTAAACCAAGTCTTGGGGTGGCCCGACGCGAAGCAACGCAAGTAGGTTTCCACGCAGCGGTTGAGGACCTCTGTCTGACCGTCCGTCTGCGGGTGAAATGCGGTGCTGAACTTCAGCTTGGTCCCTGACAGGCGAAAGCATTCCTTCCAAAAGGCACTGAGAAAAATTCGATCCCGATCCGAAATGATAGACGCCGGAAAGCCATGTAAACGAACTATCTCAGAAACAAACTTTGACGCTACATCAACTGCTGTGAACGGGTGGTGTAAACCTATGAAATGGCCATACTTGCTCAAACGATCCACCACCACTAAAATCACATTCACCCCCGTCGACGACGGCAAGCCCTCCACGAAATCAAGGCTGATATCACTCCAAATCTGTGTCGGAATGGGTAATGGCTGGAGCAATCCCGCCGGTGAGAGTGTGGAATACTTATGCGTCTGACACACGGTACATTGAGCCACATACTGTTGCACAGTACGTCGCATATCAGTCCAGTAAAACGCCTGCTGAATGCGTTTGAGCGTCTTAAGCACACCAGAATGACCCCCAATACGACTATCATGGTATTCTGATAAGAGCAGAGGAATGAACTTGGATGTACGAGGGATCAGCAAGCGAGTTTTGTAACGCACATAGCCCCCAATCAAAGAAAATCCTTTCCCTACTGGTGCGCCAGCCAACAATTGTTGCTTAATGGCTTCAATGCCTTCATCTTGCGCAATTTCAGCATAAATGTCTTGCAAGTGAAGGGATTGAGGGATCACCAGTGATAACAACGTTGCACACACGCCTCCTTCCGGTCTGGCCATCTGTCTCGACAGTCCATCTGCGGCCTTGTTCTCAATCCCCGGTTTATAGATGATGTCAAACTGAAAACCAAGCAGACGAATCAACCATTTCTGATATTCCATCGAGACCTCACGCTGTTCCAGGAGAAACTTCAGACTCTTTTGATCAGTGTGAACCACAAAGTGATGACCAGTAAGGTAATGCTTCCATTTTAAGATAGCAAACACAATAGCCATGAGTTCTCGCTCATAGATCGGCTTCAGCTGTTCCCGAGGAGTTAACGTGTGACTATAATATGCAATGGGACGTTTATTCTGCATCAGCACGGCTCCTAATCCCACACCGGAAGCATCAGCCTCCACGACGAACTGCTCCTTGAAGTCAGGAAGAGCGAGGACGGGCGTGGTAACCATAGCCTTTTTTAGCACATCAAACGCCTGTTGGGCTAAAGAAGACCAACAGAACTGCTCCTTTCGAAGCAATTCAGTAAGTGGTTTTGCTAGAGTCCCATAATCCTTGACATAGCGACGATAGTAACCCGTCAAACCCAAGAAACCCCGCAATAACTTCACAGTCTTTGGAATAGGCCACTGCTGCATCGCCGCTGTCTTGGCAGGATCTGTACCAGCAGGTCTATTTCCGTAAACGTCGCAAGGGAGTGAACCAGTTGGAGCAGGTGTTGTCTGAGACAGAGTCGAAGGGAGTTGAAGACGGGGAGTTAGAGGAGAAAGAAGAAAGTAACCTTCTGGTGGAGTAAGAGGGAAGGACTAGTGAGCAAAGACTTGGTGTGAGACAGAGGCTTTGCTACGAGGAATAAAGAATAAAGTCGAGTAGTTGTTTTACTTTTTCTTCATGCTTTTTGTATGTATTGAAGAGTGACGTCATGAGTCCTCTGAGAACGATCGCCATGAGATCGTAATACCTTTAGCATCATCGTTCTTGTACTGTGATTCCTACTTGGGATTACACGTTATCGAATATCGAGAGAGTTATTAAAGCTTTGAGTTTCTTATTTCTCTTTTACACGAACCAGTTACGTAAAGGAGAGTGGGATCTTGCGATAAGGGAGATTACACGTTCAAACTTATCAAATTGGTGCGTTGTGACAGTGATCGGCGACGTTTGTGAAGATGGACAGCTCGGCGGAAGATATGTTGGAGGTGAACGAGACCATCGCAGAACTTTCGCAACAAGTGGATTTTATGAAGACTGAGTGGAATCGCGTGTCGACGTTCGTAACGGGAGCTGAGGTGCAGTTGACAGCTATCGACCGAAGTTTGTTGACGACGGAGAAACGCCTCGACTCGTTGGATCGTCGTTTTGATCAGATGATGACGGTGTTAAATCGTCTCGATTCGAACCAGATGCCGACGAGAGCGCCGGGAAAGGAGGTAGCAGAGTCATCGGCGTCACCAGCGCCGGTGTTCCAGACAGCTTCTCCGTTTCATTCGTCGGGGGTTCAATCGGGTCCACAGTATCATCATCCAGCGTGCGAAACACGCGAGAGTCTAGTGAAGAAGATTGAGATGCCGATCTTCTCTGGATCGGGTCCGTATGGGTGGATTGCACGCATTGAACGTTATTTTCGTTTTGGTAACTATCATGGTCGTGATCGTCTGGATTTGATTGCTGTTAGCCTTGAGGGTCCGGTGCTAAATTGGTTTAACTCGGAGATGGATACTGTTCCGTTCACAGATTGGGGTCAGTTTAAGCGGCGTTTGTTGTCACGTTTCAGGCAACGTTTGGAGGATGAGCCAGCGAAACGCCTCTTTGCGCTACGCCAAACAGGTTCGTTGACGGATTATATCAATGAATTTGAGGAGCTAAAGAGTATTGTAGTGGGAGTGGATGAGCAGAACTTGGAACATATTTTTTACAACGGGTTGAAGCCGGAGTTTCAGGAGGTGATTAAGATGAAGGAGCCACGGGGGTTGACACAACATATCACGGCTGTGATGGGCATGGAAGACAGTGCCTTTTGTAAATCAGTTTTGGCGGCGGGGGCTACTACTAGTGGTGGTCGTCGTGGTGAGTCGACTCCTAACTATAAGTCGACGGTACCGTTTACCGGGACTAAGAAAGGAGTGACGACAACCTCACCTACAGGCACTGCTTCTAGCTTCAAACCTCGACAGAAGTACACGGATGCGGAGTTAGATGACATGAGGCGTAATGGAGTGTGCTTCAAGTGTAAAGGGAGGTATTCTAAGGCTCATGTCAATGAGTGTCCGATGAAGGATTTGCGGATTATTACGGTGCTTAACGGTTATGAAGTGGAGGTTTTGGATGACAATATGATTGAGTTGACTGATGATGAACTGCCTATTGCTCATCAGATTATGGAGTTATCAATGAACGCGTTCTTAGGTAATGATACTCCTACAACTATGAAGGTTCGTGGTCAGTTTGGACGTTGTGCAGTGGTGATACTCATTGACAGCGGCGCTTCGCATAACTTTGTGACGCCAGGCGTGGTGGAGCACTCTAAGCTCCCTCTGATCAGTGGCTCTAAGCTGCAGATTCGGTTGGGTACTGGGGTAACTGTGGATGGATTAGGCGTGTGCCACTCTGTGTCTTTTTCGGTGCAAGGAGAAGCGTTCACTGATGATTTTATTTCGTTGGAATTGGGGGGCGTTGACGTCGTCCTTGGCGTGCAATGGTTGCGCAAGTTGGGGAAGTGCTTGGTGGATTGGAGTATCCATGAGTTGGGTTTTAAGCATCATGGTCGGATGGTGACATTAGTGGGAGAACCGGACTTGCAAGGCAGGAAGTTTTCGTTGCAGTCACTATCCGTTGTTTCGGGAGCTTCGTCGAAACTTGTGTCAGTGGAGCTACACAATCACAGGGTCGTTCCTCTACCGGTTAATACGGAGTTGCAGGCCGTGTTGGACTCTTATCCTCACGTATTTGCGGTCCCTACATCATTGCCTCCTCCTCGAGGTCATGACCACCGTATTCAGTTACTTCCCGGGGTGTCTGCAGTCTCCGTTCGACCTTATCGTTATCCAAGAGCTACAATGGAAGTGATGGAGAAGATGGTATTGGAAATGTTACAGGCCGGGATCATCCGCACGAGTACTAGCCCTTTTTCTAGTCCCGTTTTACTTGTCAAGAAGAAGGATGGTTCTCATCGCTTCTGTGTTGATTATCGTGCGCTTAACCGCGCGACCGTGCCAGACAAGTTTCCAATCCCCATGATTGACCAGTTACTGGATGAGCTTCACGGTGCAGTGGTATTTTCGAAGTTGGATTTGCGCTCCGGGTATCATCAGATTCGCATGTGTGAGGAGGACATTGCGAAGACGGCTTTCCGCACACATGAGGGCCATTTCGAGTTTCTGGTTATGCCTTTCGGGTTGACGAATGCTCCATCTACCTTTCAGGCATTGATGAATGAGTTATTTCGTCCATTCCTACGGAAGTTTGTGTTGGTATTTTTCGATGACATTCTCATCTACAGTTCATCACTGGAGGATCATGTACAACATCTTCGGTTGGTTTTGGAAATATTTGCGGAGCAGAAGTTATATGCCAATTTGAAGAAGTGTGCTTTTGGTCAACCTCAGGTGGAGTATCTTGGTCACATTATATCTAAGGACGGCGTCGCAACAGATCCTGCCAAGACAGCGGCGATGCAGCAGTGGCCTATTCCAAAGACTGTGAAGTTATTGCGGGGTTTCTTGGGTTTGACGGGTTACTATCGTCGCTATGTCAAGGATTATGGGACTCTAGCAAAACCACTTACTGAATTGCTTCGAAAGGAGCAGTTCTGTTGGTCTTCTTTAGCCCAACAGGCGTTTGATGTGCTAAAAAAGGCTATGGTTACCACGCCCGTCCTCGCTCTTCCTGACTTCAAGGAGCAGTTCGTCGTGGAGGCTGATGCTTCCGGTGTGGGATTAGGAGCCGTGCTGATGCAGAATAAACGTCCCATTGCATATTATAGTCACACGTTAACTCCTCGGGAACAGCTGAAGCCGATCTATGAGCGAGAACTCATGGCTATTGTGTTTGCTATCTTAAAATGGAAGCATTACCTTACTGGTCATCACTTTGTGGTTCACACTGATCAAAAGAGTCTGAAGTTTCTCCTGGAACAGCGTGAGGTCTCGATGGAATATCAGAAATGGTTGATTCGTCTGCTTGGTTTTCAGTTTGACATCATCTATAAACCGGGGATTGAGAACAAGGCCGCAGATGGACTGTCGAGACAGATGGCCAGACCGGAAGGAGGCGTGTGTGCAACGTTGTTATCACTGGTGATCCCTCAATCCCTTCACTTGCAAGACATTTATGCTGAAATTGCGCAAGATGAAGGCATTGAAGCCATTAAGCAACAATTGTTGGCTGGCGCACCAGTAGGGAAAGGATTTTCTTTGATTGGGGGCTATGTGCGTTACAAAACTCGCTTGCTGATCCCTCGTACATCCAAGTTCATTCCTCTGCTCTTATCAGAATACCATGATAGTCGTATTGGGGGTCATTCTGGTGTGCTTAAGACGCTCAAACGCATTCAGCAGGCGTTTTACTGGACTGATATGCGACGTACTGTGCAACAGTATGTGGCTCAATGTACCGTGTGTCAGACGCATAAGTATTCCACACTCTCACCGGCGGGATTGCTCCAGCCATTACCCATTCCGACACAGATTTGGAGTGATATCAGCCTTGATTTCGTGGAGGGCTTGCCGTCGTCGACGGGGGTGAATGTGATTTTAGTGGTGGTGGATCGTTTGAGCAAGTATGGCCATTTCATAGGTTTACACCACCCGTTCACAGCAGTTGATGTAGCGTCAAAGTTTGTTTCTGAGATAGTTCGTTTACATGGCTTTCCGGCGTCTATCATTTCGGATCGGGATCGAATTTTTCTCAGTGCCTTTTGGAAGGAATGCTTTCGCCTGTCAGGGACCAAGCTGAAGTTCAGCACCGCATTTCACCCGCAGACGGACGGTCAGACAGAGGTCCTCAACCGCTGCGTGGAAACCTACTTGCGTTGCTTCGCGTCGGGCCACCCCAAGACTTGGTTTAAGTACCTTTCATGGGCGGAATACTGGTACAATACTTGCTTTCACTCCTCGTTACAGACAACGCCTTTTCGCGTGGTCTATGGCAGAGACCCGCCTACCTTGATTCCTTTCGAGGAAGGTTCAACGGGAAACTTTGATTTGGAGAGTATGTTGCGTGAACGGGATGAAATGTTAGCACATTTGAAGGAATTGTTGTTGAAAGCGCAGCAGAACATGAAGAGGAAGGCTGATCAGAATCGTCGAGATGTGGAGTTTGATGTAGGCACGTGGGTTTTCTTGAAGTTACGACCGTATCGCCAGTCTTCTGTCACACGTCGCGTTTGTCAGAAGCTAGCCGCGAAGTTCTATGGTCCGTTTGAGGTTGTGGAACGAGTGGGGAAGGTGGCTTACCGTCTACAACTTCCACCTTCGTCTCGCATACATCCGGTTTTTCACATCTCTCAGCTGAAGGCTGCGATCGGCCAGTCTATACCGGTCACACCACTGCCGACGACATTTTCGTCTACCGGAGAGTTTGTAGTCCTACCGGAAGCAGTGTTGGATACTCGATACACAGAGGATGGGCGTCTCGAGGTTTTGGTTCAATGGATGGGTCTGCCAGCTCATGAGAATACTTGGGTGTCGGGTTGGGAATTGTCTCGTCAGTTTCCGGAATTTCAGCTTGAGGACAAGCTGCGTCTCGTTGGGCGGGGTATTGATACGTACCAGCAGGTCTATTTCCGTAAACGTCGCAAGGGAGTGAACCAGTTGGAGCAGGTGTTGTCTGAGACAGAGTCGAAGGGAGTTGAAGACGGGGAGTTAGAGGAGAAAGAAGAAAGTAACCTTCTGGTGGAGTAAGAGGGAAGGACTAGTGAGCAAAGACTTGGTGTGAGACAGAGGCTTTGCTACGAGGAATAAAGAATAAAGTCGAGTAGTTGTTTTACTTTTTCTTCATGCTTTTTGTATGTATTGAAGAGTGACGTCATGAGTCCTCTGAGAACGATCGCCATGAGATCGTAATACCTTTAGCATCATCGTTCTTGTACTGTGATTCCTACTTGGGATTACACGTTATCGAATATCGAGAGAGTTATTAAAGCTTTGAGTTTCTTATTTCTCTTTTACACGAACCAGTTACGTAAAGGAGAGTGGGATCTTGCGATAAGGGAGATTACACGTTCAAACTTATCATTTCGACTGTTCCTAAAGAGTGTGAATAGATACTCGTGGAAGCACTCGACATGAGAAAGGTCGGCACGCATCACTTACTCTAGCTAGTCTTTAAAATGCGAGTACTTTCCCGTATGTATATATGTGTATTCAAGATTTTTTTTTACAAGAGATCGCGGTTTGGGCTTTATAGTGAGATAGATGGCAAAGAAGAAGTCAAAGTAGCATAACAACAAGTAGTCCTAACAGATGATCTCTTACATAACCTAACAGCATCATTTATAAGATAATACAAAAGCTAAACAGTATCCATCATCCTCCACCAGCCTCTTCTTGATCTTCAGACCCAAGTCCTACGTTTCCTCTTCGCTAGTTGGAATGGTTTTACTAATTAATCATGGTGTGGGGAAGTCAAGTAATAATCAATCATCTCTGCTCTTACTTTTCATCCATTATTTTCTTACTAGAAATTATGGTGTGGCTACAAAGTACAGGTGGTATCACTTGTGGTTCTCCAAATGGTCGAACTCTCGAGAGCACTGCTAAAGGCTAACAACAATGACTCAAGAGAAGGAAGAAACAGGGTGGTAGTTGGGTCAGCATTGGGAAAAGAATATACTAGTTATTAGTTTATTACCTGTCAACTGTAACTTGTACCCAAAAAGAAAACAAAGTTTAGAAACAATAAAAAACACTTTTAAATACAACAGAGACAGCTTAACTTAGCTTAGCTGTAAATCTCCCCAAACCACAGAATAAACTCATCATAGCTGTCATCATAGGTGTTAAAAAAAAGGCTGTCCTATTTTTATAAATAGGGAGATGTGGGCTCAAGCCAAACTTTATTACAGACAAAAATATCTATCTCTGGTTAGAGAAAGAAGAAAGGAAGGAAGGAAGAAGATGGGAGCATTCGAGGATCAGGTGAAGATGAGGGCGATCGAGCTGAAGCTTCTGTTCAAGAAAGGTATCAAAGTCGTCGGCAAATCTTGCAAAAAGGGATGGTCCAAAGTCAAGAACCTTCGTCGCTAATGTTTCCTTCCTCCTTTCCTCTTCCATCTTTGCATCTTGTGTTTAAAAAAAAAAAAGAAGTTTATGTACACCAAAAGTTTTGTCTTCTTCATACTTTTGTGGGTTTTGCATTTATCCAAGTCTTGTCTTTTTATCTCCCCCCTAATTACCTATTTTGATTGGATGTCAACAACCTCCTTCTTATTCATCAATGTATACAATGAGATCTACTCTTAATCCTCCACAAGAATTAACACATCTAGTTATTCATTGTTTGAACTATGAAATAACTATGTTCTGTTTGACAAAAATCAAAACGACGATATTTGAAAATTATAAAACTTCTCCATCCATTTTAGTTCGAAGAAAAAGAAACTGAAAGACAAGGACTACCTAGAATTTCAATCAAATTTTAAGTACATGAACTAAAATTTAAAACAAACAACAATTCTAAAACGTCTGGTGGGCAATATAAAGCTCTAATGGGCCGACATATGGGCCTCTCTACCCATCGCTAACACACAGTTGCAAGCATATAAGGAAGGATCCTCTAGGGTTTTAGATGAGAGTAATAAGAGGACAAACTCTATGGTGGCGAAGAGAAAACACACACAAAATCACTGATAAAGTCTTTCTGAGCGTTTTAGTTACAGGTCCCGCTATCACTAGCAAAGATTTGTTTATTTGTTTGTTTTCTTATTATTTTTCTTTCAGTTATATGCTTTTGTTGATAGAGTCCAGCTCATAAAGATGGTGATATTGATGATGTTGCTACTAATATGAGCTTTCTTATATGTATTCATATCAAAATCTGTTGGGAAACTTTTGTTTTTTTAGATGATTGAGCCGGTGATGATTGAAAAAGTTTGCCTACATTGTTTGATTTACCATGAAATGGAAACTTGAATCTTATATTCACTCTGAGGCTCATTCATCCTTTTTTTTTTATTTTTTTTATCCAGGGTCATAATAATTTATAGGATATTTTTCAGGCCGGTGATGATTGAAAAAGTTTGCCTACATTGTTTGATTTACCATGAAATGGAAACTTGAATCTTATATTCACTCTGAGGCTCATTGGTCCTTTTTTTATTTTATTTATCTAGTGTCATAATGATTTATAGGATCTTTCTCAGTCCTATGATGATTCAAAGTTTTTGCCTACATTGTCTGATATTCGAATGATATCTAGTTAAAATAATTCCATTCTGAGGCTTACCTACTTTTATTTTGCCTATATTTGTATTTCTGCTCTTGTTTAAAGAAGCTGGTGATGATGTAGCATATCTTTGCCTACATTGCCTGATCAAAGCTAAAGGCTTTGAGCAACTGAGTGAATGATAAACTATTCTGAAGCCCAATCATCAAGTCTTGTTATATTGTTTTGCTCTTATTACTTTGAGTTTGATCTTTGAGACTTTCCACATATTTTGTAAAAGTAATTTTCCCAAAAGAAAAGTTTTGTTAGGACTTCTTATGGTTGGTTGGTTGCTTGTTGGTATGTAATTTTGGCTTAAGGTGCGGTGTTGTCTTCATTTCAAATTGGTGGCTATAGAGTATTTATTTGCCGAAATTATTTAAATTTGAGCGTGGATTATATGTACCTAGAGACTGACTGCAAGCAATATATATGTACTTTTTTTGTATTTATTCTCTTCTCCAATTTCAAACTGTACACTTCTAATATGAGAGTTTTTAGAACCAAGAACTATAACAATTATTTACTTGATAACACATCTGAATAACATGCTCCATTTATAAAATTTGTGTTACGTTCTTAAAAAAACAAAAATTCTCTTGCCCTTCCATTTTATCATGGACGCACTCAATAAGTCAATTTATAAGCTTATTCTCCAAATGGTTAGTGGGTTTATTAGACAAATGAAATTATCATCATTACTCTATCGGTTCATCTACTGTTTTTTTCTCAGAGCACATACGTGTTTGTGTGAAACAAAGGTCCTGTATCCATAAGACAAGTTTCCTAGCCCAACAACTATAATATGCTCTTCAGTGCAGACTAGAAACCCCGCAAAATACTTCAAAATGTTAAGGCTTTTAATGAATACCTTAAAATGTTCGGGGCTGAAGTTAGAATAAATAAAACGTTCGAGGATAAATATTACAAATTTGTAACTGATATCGTCTTGAAACCCCAAGTAAATTATAATCTGTATAGTTAAGTGTACTTCTCTCATGATCATGATCATGGTTTGTTGGAACATACCTCTGTCGACTTCTTGTCCTGAAGAAGGCGTCCTGTCACCCGACCCAATCTGCAAGACTGCTCCATCATTAGTCTCTGTATCGAATCTTTCTCCCACGGCACTATCCCAAACTCATCGTTGAACCCTTCCATGCCTTGTATCAAAAACTGCCACACCAATGTCCCTGCCCCAGACCTCTTACGCTTGGCTGATTTGTATATCACATCAAATATTGTTCTATAGAACCGATCACGCTGAGACGGCTCGTAGTCCTTGTTCATATTCGAGAGCCCGAACTCCGTGAAGAGAACAGGCTTCTTCAGTTCCTTGTCCCCGTCTTCCATGTGAGATTGCATCCATTTCACCGCAAACTTTAGGTTTTCTTCAAACCCCTGATCGTGAAACCTGCATGGGAACTTTGTTTGTTTGTTTGCTTGTTTCAAAGACTTTCAAAACAAATATAGAGAGTCAGCTTACTTACCAGTGATCAGGGTAGATATGAACCGATGCAAAATCGATGTTTGGGGACTCAGAGTTTCTAACAAAATCAGAACCAAGCTCAGAGGCCCACCTTTCCGGGTTAACCGTCAGCCGTTTTGGGCTCTTGGGGCCGTAGAAACCTTCCAAGCCTACTGTTAGCAGATGCTTCTTGTCAATCGATTTAATAAATGCTGTCATTTCGTTAATCCAATCCTTTGTGAATGAATCCCCCACACACAAAAAAATAATCCACATTACTAATTATTTGTTAACAACAAAAACACTAATTTTAGGACAAGAAACCTATCAAACAAACTCACTTGGAGAGTATCCCCAGAGATATCAGTCAAGCACCGAGGCTCGTTTATCAACTCCCACGCAAATATTGTAGGGTCGTTTCTGTACTCTATCCCCGTTATCGAGTTCTTGCGGGTCAGCAGCACCTGCCAAATTGTCATATTCAGAGTTTCAACATCACTAACAACAACAACTCCAAGCGGTGAGATAATTAATTATCCAAAAACATACGGTGAGATAATTCTTGAAGTATCTGCGGATAGATGGGTCAAAGAAGAAAGAATCATTGGAGGAGCTGAGGCCAACACCTTCTTGCCATGCCCAGTTAACGTACTGAGTCTTCCCTCCATAGTTTTGTAGGTTATTCACTAAGCTAAGAAGCAACCTAACACCGTGTGTTTTCGCCTCTGCTATTACATGATCTAAGGCCTAACCACATTATATAATTAGCTTTCATCAGGAGAGAAAAAATGGGATGTAACAACATTATACAAACTTCACTAAGAGAGAGAGAGAGAGTGAATAAATAGATGCTACATTGCCATGTTTTCTATTTATAATCATCTTTGCTGGCATTGTTATTAAAAATAAGTTCAACCTTGACTAATGTCGTCAAAAATACTGAATATTTTTTTTTAAAAGAAAAAAAAGATGGAACTATCTAAAAACAAAGATCCTAAGAGAGTAAGAGAAGCTTCCAAGTGTAATAATGTTTAGAGCCTGCGGGGAAAGCGTAGACGGAAGGCAAAGGAGGGTACCTTGAAGACACGTTCATCGAATCTGCCAGGAGAGATCTGGAGAGCGTTGTAACCACCATCATTGAAGGCCCAGGTTCTGCAAACAGTGAGGCCCATTTTGGATCCAGCTTCGAGCATTGCACCGACACGGTGCCTGCTATGATCATTGACGGCGTGGTCCATGAACCAGTACGAGTTCCACCCATTCATATACAGAGGCTTACCATCAAGCACGAACTGTGTCCCGTTCCGGCTCACGAACCCTAGCTCCGCCTCCCTGTTGTAATCGAACCACAAATCTCCGAATGAGAGATATAGAAACGCGACGCATGTAAGGAAGCCTAGTATTGGGACCATTGGTCCGTTTCCTGGTGGAGACATGCTTCTTCTTGGTCTTGGTAGCTTGTGGTGGTATTTTAGGATCGCTTGTAGTCTCGCCAGTTTTTTATTCAACACCCAAAAAGGAAAAAAATAATGTCAGCTTTAATTGAAACAAACCCAGATCGAAAATGATTTCTTTGAATAAAATTTCCAATAAAAAAACAACCAAAGAAGCATTCAGGATGATCCCAAATGTTAGCAGAGAGGTGTGAGAATGAAGAAGAAAGGAAGTAAGCTCAGATTCAAATTACACGCACTTTGATGTGGGGGCCCTTTGATGTCTGTCTGTCGTCTATGTGGACAATCAGGCGTGAATTCTGGAGGAGCTTTTGCGGTAAAATGTTGGTTTCATTAACTACTGTTCTATTCACCACATCAGCGAAGAATTAAAATAAATAAAATAGTAGTTGAATTAATTGTGTATTTTCCTGGTGATATAAATTAAACTTATTTAAGCTATTATTCTTATTTTATAATATAGTTTTAAATGAACTGGTAATATTATGTTTTTTTATTTATGATGTTAATAATATTTTGTATTTACTGTTTTTAAAATAATTTATTTATTTATTATATTTTTTATTGTTTTAGTTTGAAAAACAAAAACTAAAATCTAAGGTTACCCATTCAAGTTTTTTGAAAAATTAAAATCTAAGCAAAGTCAAAAACCAAAAATTTAAAATTAAAATCTAAAAACTAAAAAACAAAAACTAAAATCTATAACCAGTGCAATCAATCATCACCTAGTTTTTGTTTTTCATTTCTTACTTCTAGCAACAAAAAAAAACATAGAGATACATATAAAGTATTATAAAGTAGAATGAAAACAAACTCACCCAATGTAACTTCTTTGGAAAAAATAAACACAAATATAGGCCACCCTTTATAGATGAAAGCCTCTTCTTGAATATACAGTTATAATGATATTTATAATTAAATACTATTTCCACTTGATATTCATGAAATAAGACTAGTTGTTCATGTCAGTGCAAGTATGTCTTGTTGAAAAAGTTCTTTCATGTTTTTGAAACTGAGAAAAAGGAAAAAATAAACAAATATTTGCCTCGTCTTTATGAAAACAGACCACATGTTTGAGCGTCACTAAATTCAGAGTTTTCCTCTGTCCTCTATGATAAACGTTCAACCATGTGAATCTCATATAAAATAATTACTTGTTTTAGTATAAAATCTAACGTATTATATATTTGATTCAATTAATTAAGACAGACCCTTGTTCCCCCTCCCCCTTTATTTTGATTAGGGAAAATCACAATTTGGTTCTTTTTGTTAATAAGTAAATAAATTTTTGTATAATAATCTAGTACTAAATATGTTGTCAACTTCTCATCAATGACCATGGTGGAAAAAAAAACTTATAGTATGGTGATTTTTCATACAAAATTGCGACATATCCTTTTTGTAATGTGCGTGGAAGATCTAACACATCTTTTGAAACAAGCTGAGGAGACAGAGAGCATCAAATGTATTAGCTTTAGTGAGGATGGGCTGGCAGTCAATCACCTGCTCTTCTATAACAATAGTTTTTTTTGTGCAAAGCCGAGGTTGATCAATGCCAAAATCTTATAATGAAGGTATTGCATACGTATGGAGAGGCAACATGGCATATCATCCATCTAAATAAATCATCGATCACTATTGGTGAAAATGTGGGGGCATAAATCAGAAAAATAATCCAAAACATCTTTGTTCATTGGGCTAAATGATGTGAAATAAGCTTAGTCAACCTTTAGAGCTTTCGTGAATCATGGATAATTAATCAATTTAATATACCCTTTATATTAGAATTTCAGCGCTTACACTTTCAATTTGCTTGTCTAATGTTGAATTGATCAATATAACAAAATGCAATGCTAAGTGCCAAGTGTTGATATTCACATTATTGCAAGTAACTATTGATAACTTATTTTTGTTTCTGGATAAATAACGTCATTTTTCCCCCACGGAGATGATCCATATGTTTTCGTGGATTATAATGGATTATGAGTTCAACGCCCTATGAATCCAAAATTTTAGCCACATGATCTTAGAGTCAGTGTGGGCTTCGTTAACAGCTACGAGATGAAAGATAGATGTTGAAATCCTGTTGATCAGTGTTGAACTGGTGGCAATAATTAAAAATATGCAAAACAAGCATTCGTCTTGCTAAGTTTCTAGATGAAAAATAAAGTTTTAGATGATAACTTGCATGATTAGAAAACGCCATTGGAAGGAGTAAGGAAATATATCAATCTGAGGACATGATTTAAGGTTTAAAATGGTTCAACAGAGACAATGAGAAGAAGAAAAAAGACTTTGATAACAATTTTAATTTCACTTACGTTTTTTGGGTTATATCTCAAAATTATTACTTTTACCTTCTATTTACAAATGTTTTCTAGTTTGGAGGAGGAACAAAATTAGCTGAGATTTAAAGAAGATTTTGTATTATTGAAAGTGTATCCGTTCAAAAGAAGAAGAAGAAGAAAGTGTAACAAAAGTTGAAAGTGTCTATACATAGATTAGTTTGATAAAAAGTGTGTTTATGTGTAAATGGGAATGAGATCAAATTAAAAATAAACAAGTTCATAGAATAATATTTTTTTGTTTGTTTATTACTACATTTCGTACTCCATTTTAGAATAAAATATAGATTGAGTTGGAAATACCTTAAGAGTAAAATAGTTTGTTATTTGATCTACGTTATAATTAGATGGCTGGACGGTTGTCAATTTATTTATACGAAGAGAAAACATAATTATCAACATTAAATTACTTTAAATATTTCGAATAATACAAAATTAAACCAGAATTCAACAAAGTTCAATATTTTAATTTTCTTTTATTGTGCTAATAATATTATATTATTAACATATATGCTAGATTTAACATATAACATATATGGTAGATTTAACATATAAAAGTGAAAATAGTATTATATTAGCCTCCAACTAATAATGTGGAGGACTGACTCATCCTCACATCACTGCATCTGATTAGAAATATTTTATAAAAAACAAAGACATTGTCTTTTTTTTTGGTATTATTCCTTTGAAATTGTCATAAGTTTACACATAAACAGTCAAACAATTTTATATATCAAGAGTAAGCGACATTAAACGGATCATGAAATATGTGAATGCAAATTTTGGTAAACTTCATTGTTATATTTTCCGATTTTCCTAATAAAAGTAAATAATGTGTTGTACTCTTTTTGTTGGTTTTTTCTTCTTGATAACGTCTATTTCACTATCCCTTTTGTGCTTGAAGGGAATCTTTTGTTTATTTACTACTAGTATATTAGAATATGATCGAGTCTATCCGGAGAAGCTCACGAGATTAGTCATGCTGACATGGATACTAGCTGTCTTGAGCAATCATTCATCTTGAGATCAGACACATCCTCCGATCAGAGTTCGACACATCACCACCAATCCGCACTTTCGCGGCGCCTTGTATCAGTTTCGTTGATAACAGACGGGTCCCATCTCCCTCATGCCCACACTATATAAATTCTCTTCTCTTTTTCTTCAAACCCATAAATAAAAAACAAACAAAAATAAATACAAATCTTTTTTTCTCCTTTTCCTAAAATTTTTAAAAACCGATGGATCGGCAAAGTTCCGATGACATCATGAGATTTCTCGATGGAATGGCTAGTTCTGACGACGTTCTCTTCGGTTTCCTCGATGAAGGAAACCAGTCACCGGAAGACTTCAACCTCAACGGAGGCTCAGATACAGACGACGTCGACGGCAATGGCAATTGCACTTCTGAAGAAAACAAAGTTTTCTGGCAGGAACAAGAACAGCTTCTCCAGGTAACTTTTTATTTATTTTTCAAAAAACATATAACTAATCATCATTTTTATTTTAGCTCATAAATTCACGGTCTAAATTTGGTTTGGATCAATTGTGTAGGGGACACTGTATAGGACAAGTTCGATTGAGACAAAGATTAGGCAAGCGACAAAGGAAGCTTTGAAACAAGTTAAATCAAAGGGTCTTCATTGTGTCTGCCTGCGACCTGTTGCTGGCGGTTGCCGGAGCTGCTTACGTGGTGAAATCTCTCGACACCTCCGAGATGTGGCCGGCTACGATTGCGTCATCTCCAAATCCAAATGGAGAAGCTCTCAAGACATCCCTGCAGGTTCGGACACCATCTTTTACTCATTATTATTATTATGATTATTAAAATACCTAGTATCGGCTCTGAAATGTTCACCCATCATTATCCATCATTCCTCAAGATCATGCCAATTCAAAATATCTAAAATAAATAAGTTGTTAGAAAAAATGGACAAACAATATGGTTTTTTTATACCCGTTTTTTTTTTAATTTGTTGCTTAAATATCAACATAAAATCGGATTTCAATTATATTTTTATTATGAGTTTTTGCCTAAACAAGTGTTTGGACTGACTCGTGTGATATATATTTAATTTAAAAAAATCAGGGGAACACGAATACATAGAGATCATTGATCGATCTGATTCCAAAAAAGGCGAGATGCGAGTGGTGATCGAGCTATCATTCAGGGCAGAGTTCGAGATAGCAAAATGCGGTGAAGATTACAAAAGGCTTATCAGCCGATTGCCGGAGGTTTACGTCGGAAAAACCGATAGGCTCCGATCTTTGATCAAGATATTGTGCATCGCGGGGAAGAAATGCTTGAGGGACAATAAAATGCATATGGGACCATGGAGAAAACACAAGTACATGCAAGCCAAGTGGCTTGGCACGTGCGAAAGATCGAACTCCTTGGGAGCAGCGGTCTCGGAGACAACAGAGCCGGAGAATTGGGTGCCGAGGGCAAAGCCTAGAGTTTCTATGTTGAACTACGATGGTCTACTTGGTAGTTTGTCCACTGGTATAGGCCGTCATGCAGCTGTAACGGTCGTGTGATTGTGTGTGACGCAAGTAATAAATGACTTGTAATTATTAATTTAATTGATTAGGGGGGAGTAAGTGTTAAACTAATGATGAGTTTCCGATTTGGAGCTAACCGGAATGTGTCTCAACGACGTAGCCTCTTGACCGATTAGGTCATCGGTCCAGCATGAAGATATAATAAATTTGTGACTATTTTGCGATTGAATTCAGATTGTATAATATAGATTTTTGAATCCTCACTTTTGTATGAAAATTTCATTCATTCATTCATTGCCAAAGTTAAAGAGATATATAAATTTCGTATTATGGCTGGGTTCTTGACTTCTTAACTACATTAACCAATGGATAACAGTAATACATGTTATGCGAGATACAAAGTAGGACCAGTGGAAATACATAAATTTGTCAAACTAACATATTGCGCATCACTGAGATAGAGGCAAGCAGAGTGTCTAAAAAGGTTTCCTTCTTTCTTTCTTTCTTTCTTTTTTTCACACACAGACAGACTTTACAGAGACTCTTTATAATTACGAAGAACATAAAGAGACGCGTTGTTTGGCGAGTAACTCGTTAAGCTTGTCCATGAGCTTAGGATCAGAGCATATATACGCTTCCATCGACTTTCTCAGACTCATCAGTGTCTCAGTGTCGTCTTCACACGTCTCACTGTTGAGCAGCTTCGTGAATAGTTCCTTCCACAGATCCACGTTCCAGTATCTGCATCGCAAACAGCTTAGTGAATCCAACATTCCCTCTCTTTGCTTTTCATTTGAGACACAAAACAAGAATCAGGTTCACTGCTTTTGAGATACAAGCGCACCTTTTGAAGGAAGTTCTTGGCATATTTACGTGTCCACCGTCCAGAGATTGTTTTTTATCGATCTCCATGTATGTGTTGTGCAGCATCATATGTACGATTACGCAGAGTCCATAAGTGTCCACCTATATAACACACATTTCCATTAATCTTAAAGAGTTCAATCACAAATTCTTCAATGAAAGTAAAAGATAGACTTGCCTGAAACTTCCAAGGTTTGTTCTCCTTCATCTCTGTGCAACGGAAACCTGACGTACGACAATCTCCTGTAAACTGGGTGGTGCTAGGAAACAGGCTCAAGTCTATTCCTCTACCCCAGTCCACAAGACACAGACCCTGAGGTTCAACTTTCATCAGATTGTATGTAGACATATAAGAATCAGAACTAGTAGCTAGCTAGTTACCTGATTGCTCCAAGAGCCTGTTTTTTCATGAAAGCCTGTCTCGGTCAGATTTTTCCTGCAAAGTTATATTAGTTGAGGTATCTCAGTCTCTGCTACGATCGTTAATGCAGAAAAAATACATGGCCTAATCAAGAAACTTACGGAGGGTATTGGATGAGCAGATTGTCTGGCTTGAAATCACCATGAATGATTCCAACACTGTGCAGAGTTTCCAGCATGTACAGCATCTCAATTGTGTAATACATGCACAAAACTTCTTCCATGGACTTGCCAACAACGACATACGAGTTTATGACGTCCTTAAAAATATAAGGCCAATTAAAAATGATAAGCAAGCGTGTTTGCATAATCGGTTGTTCCGTCGGTAAGATAGTCCAACAGAAACCTAACCTGGAGTGTCCCATGTGATAGATAATCGCACACAAGTATACTGCAGTCTGAATACATGTGCACTCTCTGAGCCAATCCAAAACTTGATCTCTAGCAGCATAGTATGAGCGTAATAAGTAAAACGCCTGTGATCTAGTAAAAAATAATGGAAAAAGAGTGAGTGCATACTTGGTTCTCGGGGATCCTGCGGTCAAGCTGGCGATACATGTGGAATTCCAAAGGGAAAGGTGGCTTTTGTACCTGTGAAGAGAGCAGCAATATGTGATGTGAAGGTACCTGACAAATTGTTACCATAATGTCATTTGAAAAGGGGCATACCTAACCTACCTTGAGAGCAACAATTTCATCAGGATTGGAGTCAATACATGCTTTGAACACTTGAGCAAAACCACCTTGACCAGCACATCCCTTGATCTGGTACTTCCTTCCACCTTCCAAAAATATACAAAACCAATGTATCCTGGTCATACTTGCTCATCATCACTAACACCATAAGACTGCTTATAATTTCAACAATGCAACTTTAACATTAAGGGGAGGAATCTTTATCATACCTATGTCAATGATCTTATTTCTTGAAAAGTTCTGCAAAAAAGACAAGTTGGCTTTGGAGGGGAAGGCTTTGTTGGTTGCATAGTAACCCTGATGATTGCAAAACATAAAAGAAAGAAACTCAGTGGACAAGCCTTTCTCCCTGTGGTTGAATCATATAAAGAGTAAGGCTTACATCATATTTGACAAGCTGGGGTTTAATCTTGAGAATCAAACCGTCCACAGTGGAGGTTTCCCAGGGGTTAACAAAAAGCGTCTCACCAACCTGACCACAAGGAAACTTGCATTCAATCCTAAAGTAAAACCCAAATGCTAGTTTGTTAGAAAAAGTTAAAACCTTAACAAGAGAAGATGGTTTAGTCCGTTTAGAGATTCGTTGCAAGAAGAAAGAGTGAGCCTCTTTTAACCTATCAAACGGTTGAGCTTCCCTGTCAAAAATATCCCAAGAATTAGCAACAATTTTTTCAAACAAAACAAAGAAAAATAAATAATAAAGAGTGAGAGATAACCTAGAAAGACCAGTCTGATAAACCAAATGAGCTCTTATCCATAACCCTTTGAGCTCGAGGAAAGTAGCATACCATTCGTAGAGCAACGAGTGCCCTATGCATATCTCGTTCTCTTCTACTTCTTTATAAACACTCTCGAAATCTTCACTCCCCTCAAGCTAAAGTCAATGAAGCAATTTAAAAAATTAAAAAAAAACAATTCGATTAAAATCATCAATCAGTTTAATAAACAAAATTGATTCTAGGATTTGAGGATTGATTACGTAGAGAAAGCAGATCTTGAGGAATCTGACGTCGTTTCGGTACCGAGGATCTTCCTTGTAAGTTGAGATACACTCGTAGAGAAGCTCGTCGAGATCTTCGCCGGAAGTTCTACCGGAGCATACATCTTCCGTCGATTTTCGAATCTTCCTGAAATCGAAAGAAACAGAGAAGATTACATCGATAATAGAAAAAGAGAGAGAGAGATGAAGGAGTTACAGAAGCCAGGGGAAGAGCGGGTCGTGGAGGGAGGTGGGTGATGATGATAAGGAGCTCATGGGATCGGTTTTGGAATCGAAAGAGGAGAGATTAGATATTTGTTCTGAGAGTTTTTTTTTTTTTTTTTCTTTCCGGCGAGAGTGGAGAGAGAAAGAGGGAAGTGGAAACTTTTGAAATTCAAAACTTGTTGGACTTCTTTAGGAGGGCCCAACAGTGTTTGTGGGCCTCGTTTTTTGTTTTAATATTTTTTCTTACGAACCAATTTTATTTGGTCCTATTTGACAAAGCCCGCCCGGTTTGAAAGAGCCAGCAGCAAACCGGTCCGATCATTCGATTGAAATAAACCACAGTGACTTGCCGCGTACGTTATTTAGTTTAAATCTTACGTTTTATACCATCAATAATGTTTTTTCTAATATGTGTCGGCAAATGTCAGAATCTAGCAATAATATCAGTACAAAAAGCATCTATACTATACTAAAAGCAAGATATACCGAGCAGAGAGCATATCCACGTCAGATTAAAAAATTAACCTATCAGATTATAAGCTTTTGCCACGTAAGCAGCAAATTGACTATGTTGGGTTTTGCGTTTTTTTCTTTTAATCTGTTGTGTTATACGATTGAGCCATAAAACCTATCAACTTTGAGAGATAGATATCTGAAACTTCGCCGACCCGACCTCCCCTTTCTCATTTCTTCAAACCCTAATTTTCTAGATCGCTACCTCTCCATCTTCTCCTCTTTAATGATACGCTTAATAACTCAAACGTTTCAAAACCTCTACCACTGTCGTTGCTATACATATTGGATCGTCAAGCCAGGAATGGAACATCTCAAATCTCATTTCCTCAACTGCTGTTTCTTCTCAGTCAGCCGTTCTTCATGCCACCTTCGACGATCTCCGCCTTGGTTAGTCTTGGCCGCCTCCTTCGCCTCACCCTCATTCCGACTTTTTTCTCCCTGCAAGTTATTACCAGTTTACCAGTCCATCCAATAGTGTTTTCCAGCGATGCTCTCGCTTCCCCAGCTGTGGTTAATCACACCACGTTCGATGATCTTCGTCTTAGATCTTTGGGTTGCGCGGCTCTGTATTAACAAGTAAGCCCAATATTCACAATTCCAGTTTCACCGATCCAGCTTTGTGTATTAAATCATCCAGATCTGTCGTTGTCAAAGCTTGAAATCATGTAATTTAGGATCTCATATGTCTCACTTTTGTAAGTTTTTGTAATAAAAGATTTGAAAAAGTGATATATTTACGTCTGATTTGTAGTAAGTAATTTGAAAAGTGCTATTTGTCATATGATTTGTAGTAAATAGTTTCATATATTGATCCTCACTAATGTGATTTGGCAGATTGCAGGGCAACATAATCTTATGATTCTCGACCAGTTTGAATGTTTCTTTGAAGGTCTCTTAGACGCTGATGCTAATAACTCTTGCGTTTGTTGTGTCTTAATGTATTTTTTTGAAGTACAAACAATCATGGCATACTTTATGACCCAATTTTGTTGATTTACTGATAGAGAGGTTGATGAAGCTTCTCTCCGGTGAGGAGAAGGACCCACACTCTGTCACCACCAAGCGGTTATGGGAGGAGGAATCAAAGTCAAGCCCTAAATGAAGTAGATATTGAGGTCGTAGAAGGAAGTTCCTGGCAAGCGTTTTGATTTGCAATCTACGGCATGATTGCAGGTTTATATTTGACATATATTTAATTCCCTTCAGCCATTTTCTCTAAGTATAGTTAAGCCTGAGGTTCTTTTATATTTAGAAACAATTTTAGATAGTTAATGTATGTCTCAGACTTCTCTCGATATGTTTGGTCAGATGAGTGTTTGTTTTATGATAAATTTAAGGGAAAGATATGAGATGAATTTTTTTTTTTGGTCATCTAAATTATTAAAGTTTGAACGGGTGATTTAACCACAGCTCCAAAAATGAAGCAAGGCCGAATAACAACATATGCCCAGAAACAAGATTTCAGCTTTTATATGAAATTGCAGTTCCTTTGTATAGGTGACTACAACTCCAATATGTTTTCATTTTTTCTGGCATTTGGAAAATTCTGTTTCTCCTTATTTCAGGAGGTCATTTGAGTAGCTCAGTCAGACATTTAAATAACAGTTTTTCACTAAATTTATAAGGTATATACATTTGTTTCTTTGTGCATGATATAGCTAAATGACCACATTGAGAATAACCACAGAAGTACAGTATTAAAAACAAACAAATCCCGCAGTAACCAATTATTTGCTTAGATACTGGTGGGACTAGCACCATACCAATCATCGTCTATTCTCCTATAGAAAAGTCTTCAATGGCCTACCAATAACAGCTATGTTATCTCCCTTCTTTATTAAACTTTTTAACACTAACTTTATTATTGCATAAAGAAAAATCACAAACCCAACACAATCAAAACACCAATAACTTAAATCTTAAAATAAGCAACTTACAAATTAAAATCGACCAGTTCTCCTTTTTTGCTAACCATTCAAATAAAACCAGAAAACAAATATTCCATACCAATCAGCTCAACTCAAACTCAACAATCAACAATTTAAGTCTGCAGCAAGACAAATCCACGCTTGATTTAACAAAGCCAATGCCTTCAGATAGTTTGTTTTAACAGGTTATACGCTTATTTTTATTTTGACATCAGGTATTGATATTATTTATTGCTCAACAAGATTCCATAATATTCTTCCTTAATGCTACACTAAGTAGAATCCGTAACCATTTCTGATCAATAATACTCTATCTGTTTCAAAATATATATTCTAGAAAAATATTTTCTTTCAAAAAGATATATTTTTATACTTCCAATGTATTATTTTGTCTACTAATAATGAAAATAGTGAATTTAAAAAATATAATTGTGTTTTTAAAGTCTCATTGGTTTAGAAATAGATGAGATATAAAGTTACAAAAACTATGCATTAATAACTAAGTTTTAAAGTGTTTTAAAGTAATAATAATTTCTGACAAACATACAGTAATAAAAATATTTCATATAATTTTCAGTGTATTTAACACATACCCCAGTTTTAAAAGTTGTTTAATTTAAAGCAATGAGTATTTAAATTAGCTTTACTTATTATAATTGTAAAAAATAAATTACAATAGTAAGAAAATATTTTATGAAAGATTAAATTACATATAAATAAAAACATATAAAAGATTAAATTACATATAAAAACATATAGTAATAATAATTGCTGGCATATAATATAGTAATAATAAATGCTGACAAAACATATATTAATAATATTTCATAGAATTTTCAGTGTATTTAACACATACAACATTTTTTAAAGTTGTTTAATTTAAATCAGTGAGTATTTAAATTAGCTTTACTTATTATAATTATGAAAAATAAATTCTAATTGTATGAAAATGTATTATAAAAGACTAAATTACATATAAAAACCTAAATATGATATAAATAAAACATAACAAAGAAACATGTGATTTGGAGATTAATAATATATTTTCTTATTAACCTAAATATGCATAAGAATATATTTTGGATAATAACTACGATTTATTAAATTCTTTATTCATTTCACATTTGTTCACCATTTCATACATAGTTTAGATAGTAAAAATATTGTAAGTTTTACTCATTTCTAATTCAATTTACTCTTTATATTTTTATAACATATCATTAATATATTGTATATAGATATTTAATACAATATTATTTGAATAAACTCGGGCGTAGCCCGGACAAAATCTCTAGTTTGTTTAATAGAATTATTACTAATTTAGTTTTGCCTTAAAATATAAATAAATTAAGAAAAAGGGGGTGGGAGGGAACAATGGAAGAAAAGTCGTCGGCGGAGAGCGCGTCAGCAAAAGTGGGATGAAGAAGCCACAATAATTGATACCGGCCTCTTCACGTCTACTTACCTCACTGTCCTAAATAAACACATATCTCTCTCTCTTTCTTCTGAATCATTCACATTTCATACACAAACTAAAGTCTCATATTCTCACAACAATGACAGGCAGAGAAATTCTCCATAAGATGAAGGTATGCTCACCATTCACCTATCAGTTGATTTTCTAGTGTTTAAGGATCTTACACTAGTCTGGAGATTGATTCTTCTAGAGCTTGTCTTTATAACCTCTTGAGTTTGTTTGAGTCGTTTGTGCAGTTGTTGACTCCCCCTTTTAGATCTATATTGGTTAGTAATAAGTCCAAAAACCCAACCCATATAAGACATAATGCTCTTATTGAAGAATTTGGATTTGTGTTTTGTTTGAAGAATGTGCAGAGAGACAGTGTGTCTATTCATGGATCTTTGTCTCTTTAGTCTCTTGTGTGCGTTCCGGACAAACTCTTTATGTTTTTGCTTTGAATATATATAGCTGAAGGCTGGATTCTGCGGATCTGAAACGGGCAGAGGTAAAAGCAGGACGTGGAAGAACATCTCCCACGGTTTTCACTTTGTCAAGGGCAAATCAAACCATCCCATGGAGGACTACGTTGTGTCTGAGTTCAAAAAAGTGGACAACCACGATTTGGGTTTGTTTGCCATCTTTGACGGTCACTTGGGACATGACGTGGCCAAGTACTTGCAGACCAATCTTTTTGACAACATACTCAAAGAGGTACATATATCAAATGTTAATAAGCAAAACAATAATAATATTGTTTTCAGAAGGATGAAAATGCTTTTGTGAATTTTATAATCAAGTGTGTGTAATTTGTTTTATTTTCCTCAGAAAGATTTTTGGACTGATATGGACAAGGCTATAAGGAATGCATACATATCAACAGATGCTTTTATATTAGAGCAGTCACTTAAACTTGGCAAAGGTGGCTCAACTGCTGTTACTGGAATTCTGATTGATGGGCAAAAGCTAGTGGTTGCTAACGTTGGAGACTCACGGGCGGTGATGTCAAAGAATGGTGTTGCATCTCAGCTCTCGGTTGATCACGAACCAAGCAAGGAGCAAAAGGAAATAGAGAGCCGTGGCGGCTTTGTGTCCAATATTCCAGGTTAGTTGCTTAGCTTGCTCACATAATTGAGATAGACGGATCGTTGAATGGAATGGGTTACAGGGGACGTACCAAGAGTTGATGGACAACTAGCGGTTGCGAGGGCGTTTGGAGATAAGAGCTTAAAGATACATCTGAGGAACCAGACATAACACACCAGACCATCGATGATGAGACCGAGTTCATTGTTTTCGCGAGTGATGGAATTTGGAAGGTAATTAATTAAGACTGACCTTTGTGGGAATGTGTCTGAAATTTGATTCTGACGATGTATTGTATTAACAGTAACAGGTGATGTCAAACCAAGAAGCTGTGGACGCGATCAGAAGCATAAAAGATCCACATGAGGCAGCCAAGGAGTTGATAGAAGAAGCAATCTCTAGGAAAAGCAAAGATGACATCTCCTGTATCGTTGTAAGATTCTAGTGATAATGTTCACCAAGACACAAAGACATGTAAAAGCTCAAGCTATATGTGCTATATATGTGACCAATATAAAGTCTGGTCTCTTGTAAAACCATTGATGATAAAATCTCGCAAAAATGTAAAAGAAGTTTCGTGCAAATGGTTGTTGGTCCGTTAGTCTAAATGATTGAGGTTTCAGTTTCCTTTCTACGATTTTGGAATTAGACAATGTGTTAACAATAAAGGGTTGAAAAAAAAAACAAATTAGTAAACAAAGTTTATGTGATCTCAAATTTTGCATCATTTATCTAAGTGATATTAACTTTGTAGTAATATTAGTGAAAACTAGAAAATGTAACTCATATTTATATCAATATTTTTTATCGGTGATGTAAGTTAATATAGATTTATATAATTTTTTTGTAAGGTTCAATATCAATTGTTATAACATGTTAAACACACATAATTTGTATCATTTATTAATAAGTAATTTAAATTACAATCATTTATTTTCGGATACTAGTTATGTTATGTAATATGATCATTTTTGTAGTGTAGTAGTTTTAGTTGCTGATCAAGTTGAGGTAGTATAAGCAGAATTGAGGTAGCATGGTTTGAACGTTAATGTTATATATACATTCATAAAGTATATGATCTTTCGCCATAAAAAAAGGTATATGATCTTTGTCTACAAAAGCATTTTCCTATATCAAGCACACATAATTTCGACGGTGAGGCGCTATTTAACACTACCATAAATTAACCATACTGTAAGTATAATATTAATTTTTTTTATCTTTTTGGTTGAATTTAATTTTACCCTATTTATATTTATTTAGAATCAATTCGGAAACTTGGTTAAATGAATCAATTTTTTATTTCTTATTTTAACTAATACTTTAGTTAAGAGGAGTCATAGAAAGAACATATTCAAAATCACGATCAATTTAAAATTTTTTATTAATATTGGCAGAAATATATCTCGGACTATTAAGATCTTCTATTTTTATATTTATATTTATACTACATGGTAAAATTTATTATATAAATTTCTTGAGCAAACAATTTTTGATAAAAGCATAGCACAATTTTAACTGAAATCATAATTGTAAAGTCAATTATCTCTTTTGTGTTAGTACTTTGTTTTGTAATATATTGTTTTTACCTTTTGTTATTAACTTTATTTTTTGTCATAGTTTTCTTTACTTTATGGAACTTATATAAAATGTGGAAACATAAATTAGAAATAATAATATTATTATCACTATTTTATTCAATTTTAACAAGAAGTTAAGACTGCAGACATGATCACAAACTTTCTATATATTCTTTTTATCTTTCTTTCTTTTCACGAACTTCCGCAAATGTCATCCCATGTAAAGTTCTGTTAGTACAAATACACAATATATAATTTGTATGAAACATTAATAATACATAGCATTAGAATATTTGTAGACAAAATGAGTAGAAACACTAATACCGTGGGAAACCGTGAGGAGGGTTTGGGCCACCACATTGAATTTTACAACGTTCAAAACAATCACCATCGTGAGGCTTACAAGGTTGAGAACATTTGCGAAAACATTTAAGCCACACGTTTATGTCATATTTTGCTTCTGCTGTGACCGCAATAGCAATCACCGTCATCATTATTAAAACTATCGCACTCCATTTTGCCATTCTTAGATCTTACGAAATCAAGTTTTATTCTAACTTCTTTTCTCTTATTTTTATCTTATGATTGTTATATAATTTTTCAAGAAACTGAACTCTATTTATAATACTTTATTTTGCATCTTTCTCTACTTTGAGTAGATTTTCTTACTAAAGTTTGTTTTTGGCTTAAATGGTTTTTTCTTTTCATTTCCCTTTATGATCAAAATTTGATATTTTTTTATAACATTAAATTTTATTTGAAGAAATAAATAATTTTGACTAAATAGAGATATTTCAAATCAATTTAATTCTGATTTTAGGAGCTTTTAATGTGATTATATATAATTATTTATGTGTAATATAATTTTTATTTGTATATAATTTAATTCAATTTATTTTTCAAAATTTAAAATTTACTATTATGATTTGAGATTACACCTTTAATAATAAATCAATATGTTATATGTAATCAATATTTTTGTTAACTAAATAAAGGTTTTTATTTAATAATTGTAAGTTTCTCTTTGTTTTTTGTTCAGAATAATAGATTTGATATTTAACATCTGTTTTGATTTGTTTTAATTTTTTTTTATTTTTCGTAAAAAATGTTTATTTAGATTATTTAACATTAATATAGTTTATTTGTCGTCAATGGCGTTAATAACTTCGAGAATAAATTTACAAACAAGAAAACATGTTTTAGTTGTAATAATAATCTCCTAGACTATATTTGCGAAGTGATTTTACCACATGTCATTTCTACAATCATTTTTACAAAATAAATGATGACATGTCTAACAAGATTGATGACATGACTTATAGTTATTATGACATAGACAATCACATTTATATTACTGACATATATTTTTGGTAAACTTTATAAAATATGACAATAACTAATACATTACATTTAATGTTGATTTATATTTTTGTTAAACTTCTTAAAATATGGTAATAATTCATAAATCATCACTAAAATAAATATATTGAAATATGCATTATAAATTTCGAAATACATTATTTAATTGTATTTTTGTAATTATGCAATTTTTATTACTAATATTTTAAAATTTTCTACATCTTTTTTAAAAATATTAATAAATTGTTAATCATAATTTCATTAGTTTCTTTTAGATATCTACAAATTTTATAAATATTTTTTAGTTATAATTTTTAATCTATATGATTTTTAGTAATTTTATACAAGTTGATTTAATACATTTAACCAAAATAAATAGATAAAAAATTTATCTAAGATTTGAATTTTAAATATGTCACATATATATTATTAAATGTAATTTAAAATAAACAAAAATATTTTTTTTCTTAATTTTATGCTTAAATAATCAACTTTATATTAAATATTAGTAAAAAAAATAAAATATATAATATTAATAAATTATATTTGATTTGTTAGTTAATGTGGTTAATAGATTGTTTGGGAATTTTTTGTTTGTCAAACATCATACAGATGTTGAATGTACAGAAGAACTATAGATTTTGCGGGCATATTTCCTAGCAAAGGAAGAAAGAAATAGTCGCGTCTTCCTTTCCCACCATGTAGATGTCTCTTCGGAACATTCAAACTCGACCCCACTTGATCTTTAAAAATACTTGTCGACAAAAAAAGCGAAGGCCCATAGATAGATGGCACGTTTTTGTCAATTATAAAAGTCGGGCCGGCATGTAGATGGAAAGCATAGATGAATTTAAAATTGATTGTCCAAAAGTTATCTTTTTGTGTGTGTTTAAAAGTTGAAACCCCCCCTGCACCACTCATTCACTCACTCCACTCAAAAGCAAAGCCAACAAAATGGGAGAAACCAGAGGAGGCAAGAGATGGAACTTTGGGGCCAATGAGGTCGTTGAGCTATCTTGTTCTCAGAACGTCCGTTATTTCCTGAACCTCCTCGCTGATAACCTCGACCGCAGTGACAGCAGACCTGTCATCCCTCTCGGACACGGCGACCCTTCTCCCTTCCCCTCCTACCGTACTGATCCATCCGCAGTGGAAGCCGTCTGCGATGCTCTCCGTTCAGCACAGTTTAACCACTATTCTACTACCTCTGGTCTTCCTATCGCTAGGAAGTAAGATGACTCCCTTCAGCTTTCATTCTTCAGGGCATTTTACTTTACTTGTCCTCAAAGGCAACAAACACTCTGAAGTATTTAATTAGGGCTTATTTTGAAAGACTTTTGTTTATTCCTTTAACAGGGCAGTTGCAGAGTACCTCTCCCGGGGTCTCACTTACCAGATCTGTCCAAACGATGTTCATCTGACAGCCGGTTGTCACCACGCCATCGATGTCTTGATGTCCACGCTGGCGGTTCCAGGCGCCAACATTCTGCTGCCTAGGCCAAGCTACCCCATGTACGATTCCCGAGCAGCTTTCAGCCAGCTCGAGATCCGTCGCTACGACCTCCTTCCAGAAAATGGCTGGGAGGTCGATCTTGACGCAGTTGAGGCTCTTGCAGATGACAAAACCGCTGCTATACTCGTTATCAACCCTTGCAATCCATGCGGAAACGTTTTCTCCCGTCAGCATCTTCAAAAGATTGCGGAAACCGCTAGCAAACTTGGAGTGCTTGTGATCGCGGACGAAGTCTACAAGGATATAACCTTTGGGGAGACGCCGTTTGTGTCCATGGCTGAGTTTGCAGAGATTGTGCCAGTGATGCTGTTAGGTTCGATATCGAAGAGATGGTGCGTCCCCGGCTGGAGGTTTGGCTGGATGGCCACACTTGACCCTCATAACATCATGAAAGATTCTGGGGTTTGTTGCTGCTTAATTAACCTTCTTCAAGTTAATTCACCTTTCTCACAACTACTCATATTTGTTTTTTATTTTATTTTTATGATAGCTTGTTCATAGTCTTGCCAATGTCCTCAACATGTCAACAGATCCCACAACTTTTATTCAGGTATGCTTATTACGCATTGCTGCTTTTACTACTTGAACTTCTTTTTTTGTTTTTGAATATTGATTTATCTTCTTCCAATGGCAGGGGGCAATACCTGATATCCTTGAGAAGACAAAAGAGGAATTCTTCTCATCGGTACTGGAAACACTAAGAGAATGTTCAGAGAGTTGTTACGAGGAGATAAAGAAGATCCCTTGCATCACTTGCCCTTACAAACCAGAGGCGTCAATGTTCACTATGGTAAGAGAAGCCCACACTGTCGTTTCATCAAAGCCTCAGTGGTTACTAATATGGGTTTGTGTTTTTTTTTGGATGCAGGTGAAGTTAGAGTTATCGGTTCTTGAAGATATAAAGGATGATTTGGAATTCTGCTGCAAGTTGGCTAAAGAGGAATCGTTGATCATCCTACCAGGTCGATCTGTGGGGCTTAAGAATTGGCTACGAATCACCTTTGCGGTGGAGCCAGAGCTCCTAAAAGATGGGCTTTCCAGGCTAAACAAGTTTGCACAGAGACACTCCAAGAAGAAGCAGCAGCCATGAGAATCTCTCTCTCATTCTTCTCCAAACCCCCAAGCAAATTAGTGTGACATTGTTAAAAAAAAAAGAGACGTTGTTTGCTTTGTAATAAAACTTAAAATAATAGTTTGTACTGTTTTATATTGTGATTCTTTGTAATAAACATGCCATGTTTTATCCGCAGATCTGCGGGTCGAGTTATTTTCTTTTTTAAGAAGCTTTTTTTTTTGTATAATTTGCAAAGAATTTTTTTTTAATCGAACCTACTCTACCCAAATTTGCGGCGAATATTATTAACTGTAATAAAAATAATAAATATATATATTATATAAATTATAATTATATACTAGATTTTGACCCGCGCTTGAGAAGCGCGGATATTTTTTGTTGTCCGTTTGATAAAATTTGAATAAATTTATAACTTTTTATTAGGAATAAATGATTTTAAAATTTCTCTATGATAATGTTTGAACTTTAAATAGTATTTTCATATCCAATCCAGACATATAGTCTTTTGTGAACAGCTACAAATTAATCAAGAAAACAATAGAGAACAAAATGTATTGAGGCAAATACCCGTTTAGAGTTTCTTATTATTGTGTGAATGAATAATCTTACAAATCCTTAGACCCATATTTATAGCAGCCTCAAAATCCGATTTCCTTTATCTTTTAGGAATACATACTTATCTAGAAAAAGTAAATTTTCCAAATCGTCCGACCCACGAGTGATGGACTTTTACTGGTGCACAGAGATTTAAGACATACATATGCAACATAGTCAAACCGATAGATTCAAATAAATCTGTATATAATCCTATTTTGAATTTAATAAAACAAAATATGATAAAAGACGGTAAAAGCCAAAACACGCTATTAACCCGCTATCATTTTTCTGGTTTTCAGGTACTTCTAATCTTTGTCAAAACTTAATTATATGAACCGACCTATCCATGCTACATACTCAAATATTACATGTATTTTACATGTATTTGAATTATGATTCCAAACTGATCTGAACATGAAAGGACCCATCTAAACCTGATTAAAAAAAATCAAATATCTATTTGGGTCCAAATGTTTAGAATCCAAATAACCAAGATAGGAAGGAACAGATCCGAATACTTGAGTACCCAAACCTATTTTTTCATTATATTTTGTGTGTATTTTATAAGTTTTACATTTGTTAAATTGATATGGTTAAGATTTATTTGATAGATTTTTTTAACTAATTCAATAGAACATATTTGTAAGATTTCTCATAGTTTTTAAACTTTATTAATAATTTTTTAATTATAATACATTCTATAAAAATTAATTTAACATAATATAAATATAATTTTATTTTAACATATGATTTGCGATTTATCAAATTTAATTTTGTAAATATTTGAAACTATATAAGATGTCATGATACAATGTTTAATGATATTATTAGTACATGTATAAAATATGGAATATCATTTTAGCTTTAATATGATTGTGATCTTAGTGATATTAATATCCCACACATATCACAATGATTGTGATCCCACGAAATTAGGGGTGTTCGTTAATATTTATGGTAACACAATTAATATCTCACGAACACCACAATTTTTCATAGGTAGTTAGAGTTATTAATTATGTATAATTAGAGTGATTAATTATAGGACCAAAAAAAAATAAGTGTAACAAAAAGGTCCAAACAACTTTCATAGGTAGATTTATTAAAACTCCTTCCCTTTTAATAGTATTGATTAATATTTGTGATATTTTTACAAAAATATATTATTTTTAAAAAATATATTTTTATTTTGAATTTGCTGATGGATACCCGTAAATCAATTTTAGTCGATCCCCACTCATCCCGGTTAAAATAAACTCAACTCGCACCATATACCGTAACTTAAATTTTTTTAATTCCCAGCTGTACTCTTTATCATTCTTGGGCATTACGCCGTTAGAATAGACGGAGGAGCCAAGATGCTGCTTGGCGTCAAGATTGAAATGAAAGGAATCTTTTTTTTTTAAGGAAAATAAACATTTTCTCTAACGGCTATCTGCTCCATTGTCTTGGAACTTGTCGATCATCAAAGCTCATAAACCCTCTCAGATTCTCACATTGACTAAACCTAATCAAGTCAAGTCATTTGTAATAATGGAGACGACGCCTCCTCCTTACCACCGCCCATCGAACACCAAATCAGCCTCGCGTCTCGCTCGTGTCAACGATTCGAAACAAGAAGAAGAAGCTCCAGACAATCTCTGTCTTGATTTGGTTTGTCTGTCGTCTCCGAAGAGCAACGATACTCCTACTCCTTGCCCATCACCACTCCCAAGAGCCTCTTCTTCTCCTTCCCCTCTCCGCAAATCAAAGATCCGTTTAGACGATCGGCTCCAAATGGAGGCCTCTGAGGACGCTGCGGCGGTGGTGGTTCGGAAGCAGGGGAAGGGGAAAGGAGGGCAAAAGAGTCTTTTGGCTTCTCCCAGGAATCCACGCAGATCCAGGCGAAGGTCCGAGGCTGTGGCGGAGAGTGTGATCGAAGAAGCCCCAAAGCCTAGAAAACGGAAGGCCAACGTTGCTCGCCCTAAGAAGGAACAAAAGCAAACTTCGTCGTCTTCGCATCTTCCAAGTAACAAAACAACACTCGCTCTCTTTCTTTCTTTCTTTCTTATTATCTGCTCGGTTCTGATTAGATTTTGTCTTTTGTGAAGATGATGCTTCTTGTCAAAGCGATCTGAACCGGGTTGGAGAGATAATCAGTGATTTGGTTATGTGGAGGGATGTTGCGAAGTCGACACTCTGGTTCGGTTTTGGATGTCTTTCTTTCCTTTCTTCTTGCTTTGCCAAAGGACTCAACTTTAGGTGCATACTGATTTTTACTCTTTAATAGACTCTTTTTTATCAAAAAATTGAATTACTCATCAAAGTGTTCTTCTGTTTTTGAAGCCTTTTCTCGGCGGTTTCCAATCTCGGGCTTGTGTTACTTTGCGGCTCCTTCTTGTCAAACACTCTTTCTCAAAGGTACACACCTTCACTGTTTCTTCTTGCCTCTTTCGTTTGGCCTTCTTTATTAGCCTAACAGTTATTCTCATCCATGTTTAGGAATAAGGAAGACGCCAAGAGAGAGTTCCATGTGAGTGAAGATGATGTCTTGCGCTTAGCCAGACGACTCCTTCCAGCTGCCAACTTTCTCATTTCAAAGACCAGTGAGCTTTTTTCAGGAGAACCATCCATGACTCTCAAAGTAATACTATATCCATAAACTCTATCTTTCTCTAGCAAATGGGGTTTAGTGGTTTCATCTGCTCTTTCTCATTTTTTGCTTCAGGTGACACCGTTTCTGCTAATCGGAGCTGAGTATGGTCACCTCATTACACTCTGGAGGCTATCCGCATTTGGTATGCCATTTACAAACTGAAAACAAGGTTAAGCATGATGGGGAACTCAAACTCACACGTGTCTATGTTACTGAAACAGGTTTCTTCCTCAGCTTCACCGTCCCAAAGCTCTATTCGTGTTACACCCATCAAATTAGCCAAAAAGGTAAAAAAAAAAAAAAGACTTGCACACTTTTCATATTGTCAACCAAAACAAATTACAAGTCATTGTTTGCAGAGGTCTGTTTGTGTCTTTAAAATCTTGACTTGATTTGAATTTGATTTGGGCAGTTGAAAGAGTGAAAACAAGAATAGGTGAAGCATGGCAAGTGTGCTCACACAAGAAGATCTTGGCTGGCTCTGCGGTGACAGCCTTCTGGAACTTGACAAGCATTAGAACCCGGATTTTTGCAGGTAGCCAATGCTTGACAGAGAGTACTCTTGTTTTTGCTTGATACCAAACTATATATATAACATGTAAAAATCCTTCATGTTTTGCAGTGTTTATCATCCTAGTGATATTTCGGTACAGGAGACAGAATCTAGTACAGCTAAACCCCGAGGAAGTTGTGCCTGTTGTTGAGAATGAGAAGCCAGAAGAAGAAACACTTCCACAGGAAGAAGAGACGCAGCAGCCACAAGAAGAACAAGCTTTAGCTATGGTGGTTGCAGAAACCGAAGGATCAAAGAAACTCTTGAGTGTTTGTAACTTTGTACCAAGTCAAAACCCCAGTTGACACCAGAGATGCAATTTTTAATCTCTAGTTGATGTGATAGGGTATCTGTTTTTCATATGAGAAATTAAGACATGAAGAACCTTGAACAAAGATGCAATTTTTGTGATGGGGTTGATGTAACAGGGATCAGAGAGTTTTACTATATAAGATGGGGAATATCTTTGGGGAATATCTGTTATTCATGAGAAATTAGGACAGACCTGATTGAAAGAAGATGTGTGGTTTTTGAGTTTGAGTTAATGTACCAGAGAGCGTAGCGACTATTAAAATGGGTGTATATTGGTAAACAATTGAAGACAGATAGATACTTCAATAACAGAGATGCAATGTTGAGTGTGTTGATGTAACAGATAGTTGATCTTTAAACTTGAAGGATCTGTCTTCTATATGGAAAAAAAAAAAACTGAAGACAAGAGATCATTTGTGTTTGGGAAGTACAACAACTATTTTTTGGTCTAAATTCTCATAAAACCTTCTCTTGGATTCGCATTGGGTACTTGTAGACATCATCAAAAGTCCTCTATGCAAGCTGATAAATTTTACCAAAACATCAGTTACTCATTTTAATCAAAAATCAAAAGAGGCTAAAAACAAACACTATCTCTCCAAGAAAATCAAGAGGTTTTGGGGAAAAACAAGGTTTAGGGTTTTGAACATAAAATGTCGCTTCAGTGATCTCCAGGCTAACTCATCACACATCTATCATTGCAAGCTGGTGAGTATAAGAGCAATCAGTAATGATTCTTTAATTTAATTCTCTATAAAAATCAACACAACTGCAATAACCAACAAGCAAAGAATACTATGTATATTCATCAGTCAGCCTACAAGATCCAAAAACTAGACCAATTGATGATGTGCCTATCTCTTTACACGACTAGGAGAAAAATCTAGAAAGCCAATACAGAAACAATTGTCAAGAAACAGGATGATTGGTCAAACAAAGAATGTGTCTCGGGATTGAGGAAAGATACCGTGAGAGAGCCAGGCGTAGGTATGGGCAGAGGTAGAAAGCATTGAAGTCATAAGCGCAGAAGCTGTAGCAGTGTGGTAGGGTAACATTGACTCCACACAGAAGCTCATTTCAACTCGATTCCTACCATCCAATCAAAATAAACACAGTCATTATTAAGTAATTACTGAATTGATCTTTTCTACTGCTGGAACATAAAAAAGTTCAGTGCCCTTCTATCAGCTATTTTTCAAATCGGCGCATACCGGAGAGGTGAAAGCAGCGAGCTTCTTCTAGAGGTGGCTCTAAACATGGGAGGAACGGATTTCGCTTGAGAGGCGAACCGGCTACGAGAGGAAGCAGCTCGAAGCATCGATCTGGCACCCGAGGCGACGGCGGAGGTGGTGGCCATCCGGAGAGAAGCTAAAGAGAGAGAGAACGTTAACCTGCGGGATTCCGATTCCGATTCCGATTACGATCTGGAAATGATAAACCCTTTGCTGCGTCTCCCATTGTTGAACCAAAGGCCCATTTACATTTATCGGCTTCGGTTCAAAAGCCTACATTCAATTTTTTTGGCCCATTTTTTATATTTTATTTATAGGTTCATAAAGCATTTTTTTTTGTATTATTGTCTTCTTTGATATTAAAATAAATTCTAAGAAACTGATATATGAGTTTCTGAGCATTGAGTTCTCAGAGAGAATTTTTCTCCTATAATGTAATAAGAATATATTATAGTACATCTAATATATTAAAAGGGGAGTACAAAATTAGACTACCCCTTAGATTTACCACTTATTTACAATGACATACCGTTGAGATATTTATTGAACCTATATTTAAGTATGTTTGTTTTTTCTTAATTTAAATTATAGATTTTCTGAATCGAATCTTAACCAAAATAGATTTTCCAATATATTTCATAATATATTTTTTATTAATGTATTAATTGTGTTCCGATATTTAGTAGTAATAAATAATAAAATGAAAACCACATATCATAATCACTTTATATAATGTATAAATAAATATAAAATAATCTATTCATAAATTATTGGTATAATGTTTTCATATATAAGTCCAATTAGTTAATTGGACTTATATATATGAAAACATTATACCAATAATTCATGAAGCACTGTGATATATAAACAATTAAAATAATAAAATATAATTATTTAAAGTACTAAATATTTTTTTTTATGTTTTAAAATGTTAATTAGTTAATACATTTTAATTTACAAATATATATTATAACATTTAGTAAAAAAAAATTAAAGTGAAAACAAATATTCAGACGGTCACATGTCAAACTATAGGAATAAACAATAACGTCACGGTATAAATTTTCTTAACAAAATTATTTTAATATAAATTATAATTCCAAATTTTTAAAATTTATTTTTAAGGGTGATAAAATTTTGGAATTAAAAATATTTATGACTCAACCCTATACTACTGTTTTAATATGAATAATTGAAATTTATATCATAATATTTTATTAAAATTAATTTTTTTTATAACTGCATAGTTTACTTTTCAATCTAAATTTATGAATAAAATGTGCAACTTTATTTTGTGATATACATTTTTGTTTGTGAAAAATAATTTAAAATATATATTACAAAACTTTATGGACTAAGAGCAAACAAATATATGATTTTAAAAATTATGAAATTATTTGCAAAAATGGTAAAAAAAAAGTGAAGGAAGAAAAAGACCATACATGTTGACTATAATATTATTTTTTTCAAAAAACATAAATGTTTGAAAATATGGTTAATGTTAAGAATATTTACCGCTAATGATGTATAAAAAATCTTTAATGTACATAAAAAAATAAAAGCAAACATCCGTGCGGTTGCGCGGATCAAGATCTAGTTAACATATAAACATGGAGACATCTTTGTTGGAAGAAAAATATATATGCATACATTAATTTTACATGTGTGAGAGGGTGTAAAATGAGATGCTAGTAATAGTATCCGCATGCATATGAATGATGAAGAGAGAAAGGGACCATTCGAATTTGAAGGAGACGAAAGAGAGTGGTCACAATTGGAGAAAGAAGAGGTTGTTACCTATGTTGGATTTTACGTTGCCTCCATGCACTCCCCTCCTTCTCCTCCTTCTCGTGGTCCTCTCTCCTCATTATTATGTATGTCATTTTTGTCTAGCTTAACTCTATCCCAAACATATATTATTGTTCTTTTTTAACAATATATTATTTTTTTATATGGTCAATCACAAAAAATGCAAAATTTATTTTTCGCTCCATGCAGTTGGGCGAAATTTGTAACAAAGGAAGTTCAGTATTTTTGTACCGTTAGTTCCGTCATTTTTACATAGTTGTACTTCAAATCTATTTTACAAAATTGAGTTCAAAATAAAATCACCAGCGACTAGAGAGGAAATATATACATATATGTCATTTATTTGCGTTAGAGTGTTCTTATAGCACCCTGTATATGAAAAGGTCTCCTTATTAGTTATCCGAGACAATCAAGAAAACAGGCTCTTCACTCCGATCACTCAACAAGGACCATAACTAAAACAACCCTTGGAAAAAAAAGATACAAGAATTGAAAGACATGTCGTCGAATTTTTGTTGGTTCGGCTGCCTCAGGCGCTTGTCCGTTTCAGGCACAAGGCGCGGTCGGAGGAACCTCGGAGACACCGTGACGGTGAAGCTCCGTCATAACGCCGTCAACAGCGGGTGGCTTCAATCCCAACGGAAGTGGCAGCCATGGCCTCGTCAATACATCTCCTATGGCTGCATCGACGCTCTCTTTTGACTATATATAAACATAAACATGATAACAAAATTAGCAAAAAAATAAAAATAATTAGCAAATACAAAAAAGCCAATCTCGACAACAACCAATACGATTATATATATATATATATATATATATTAGGTTCTTACCGGATGTAAGTCCACCAGAGAACGAGAACCACCGTAGCCGTGATCTGGTTTGGACACCGTATGATGTGGCGGCATAGCCTGTGGGAATCCGGCAACCGGCGGTGCTCTAAACCTCTACATAATCAGCAATAAGAAATACGATTTAAAACATATATATATATATAGGAGCTAAACGGTATATCTACGAAAATTGTATTTGATATATTGGTTCATTACCGTAGCTACGGTCGGAAAATACGGAGCCGGCCCGTTCTGAACCTACATGCGACAGAAAATATACTCGGTGTCAGTAGTTGACCGGTTTATTCGTAAAGTTTTTGGAAGGAGTTGGACTAAATTACTTTAATTTTTGAAAACATAAAAATATTGAAATAACATAAAACATATGATTAAAATAAGTACCTCTATAGAAATAAACTAAAATCCCTTATATATTAATTGAGGAACATTTGAAAAGATGTAACCTCAATTTTGTATTAATTAAAAGAGGCCCCAATGCATAGGTGGCAATCAATTAGGTAGTCAATTACATTCAATTGAAAAATAAGTAGGTCCACATTCGATTTTTATATGTTGTTAGATACATAAGTTGGTCAAACTATATGATATAATGATATGATATGATATTTTCTTTCCTTAAATAAAACCTACGGAATTACCATAAATGACTAATATATATATGACAATTAATGAGTTTAATAATAAGGATTTGATAACAATGTATATCTCCTCCATCATTTTTTGTTTAATTTTATATTATTAAAATAAATTAAACAATCAAATTAGCTATAAAAATAAAATTTAGATTTTTTTCGTATATGTTATATTTTGAATTTTTAAAAACGACAATAAATGACTAAAACTATTAAAATTATTATGTTAAAAATTAATGATCAATGGTTTAACATCTATATTATTAAAGTTGAAGTACACATTGAGATTGTTTGGCAACATGAATAGTAGTTAAAAAATAGTAGTGTTTGGAAATATAGATAGTAGTAAGTTAGAAAAAAAATAATGGGCTTATGTTACTAAAAATTTGGAAGTCCATTATATTATATTCAAAAGTAATGAGTCTATGTTACTTGATAATATATATATTCAAATCAAAATAATAATTTAAAATTGATTTATATCAAAAATTCATTCAAAAATAAATATATATTCAAAATTTGATTTTTACTAACATATTTTTCAATAACTATTATAATAATGTTTTCAGTATATATAAGAAAAATACAATACAAAGCCCAATTTCAAACACCAACTTAAATTATGGTTATATATTTCACATTAAATTTAAAAATATAATTTATGTGATTATTTATATGATTGTACGTATAAAATATTATTAATTATAAGAAAACTTATTTGATGGTACGTATAAATATGATTAATTATATGATAACGCATATTTTGTAACGTATGATGACACATATAGGATATATATAATCGTGATTAGGGGTGGGCGTTCGGGTTCGTTTTCGGGTCTTTTTGGGATTTCGTGTTCACTTCAGATCTTTGAGGATTTGATTCGGATTTGGATAATCAATTTAAATAGGTTTGGTTTAAATATTTGGTAGAGAATTAATAATTATTTAAGTATTTTTAGAGTTTTGAGTATATTTTAACTATTTAAGATATTTACGTTTGATTATTTATATATATTTTCAAGCATTTAAGCAAACTTAAAAGTATCATATATATTCTTGATGTTTTTATATATATAAAATCTAAAAATAATTAATATATATAAGTATATAAATATATTTTAAATATCCAAAATACTTCGGTTCGGATCGGATTAGATTTCAGTTCTTCAAATACCAAAATTTTGAATAATTCGGATATTTAATCAATTTTGGTTCGGATTTAGTACTACTTATTCGGATTGGGATCGGTTCAATTATTCGAATTCGAACTTTTTTGTCCAATCCTAAATAGTGACATAAAAATCAAATAGCATCATATTTTCTTTTAAACAATATACCCGCACGGGTGTGCGGGTCAAAACCTAGTTTTTATTATAAGAAGATACACATGATTTTAAAACCATATGAGTAAAAAATATCATTTAATAATAAAATAAATATATATATATATATATATTAAACACTATATACCATAAGATTACATAAATATTTTAATATTAAAACTTTCAATGAATTTTCAAGAACATTTATAAATTATAAACTTATTAAATATTTCAGATTGAAAATTTTGTTATCGATGATTTAAATATTTTGTTATAAAACGATATGAACGATCATAGAACCGTATGATTATAAATTCTTATTTAATAAATAACTATACAAAATATACTATTCCTAGAAAAATATGTTGGTCCATCTTAACTTATATTACACTTTTTATTAAACTAACTATCGAATTGATAAATAACGTACCAAAAAATGTTTTGCATTTTCCTTAAATAAAAGCTAAGAAATTACCTAATATGATTAACGTATATGTGAAAATTAACTATAATGAATAATAAATATTTGATAACAATTTTTGTATCTTAGTTCTTTTTTAATTTTATATTATTAAAATATATTTAAAAATCACATTAAATATATAATAAAAACATTTATAATTTTTCTTATATGTTATATTTTGAATTTTTCAAAACGTCTATATATTATTAGAAATTTGAAGATCTCCACTCTGAAAATTTTGTGATCAATAGATTTTTTTTTTGTCATAATAAGTTACAAATGATCATAAAATTGTATTAATATGAACTTTTATTTAATATTATAAGAAGATACACATTATTTTAAAACCATATGAGTAAAAAATATCATTTAATAATAAAACATATATATTTATATATATATAGATTATACTATATACCATAAGATTACATAAATATTTTAATATTAAAACTTTCAATGAATTTTCAAAAACATTTATAAATTATAAACTTATTAAAGATTTCACATTGAAAATTTTGTTATCGATGATTTAAATATTCAGTTATAAAATGATATGAATGATCATAGAACTGTATGATTATAAATTCTCATTTAATAAATGACTATATAAAATATACTATTCTTAGAAAAATAGGTTGGTCCATCTTGACTTACATTATATTTTTTATTAAACTAACTATCGAATTGATAAATAATCTACCAAATTTTTTTTTGCACTTTCCTTAATTAGAAGCTACGAAATGACCTAATATGATTAACGTATATATGAAAATTAATTATTATGAATAATAAATATTTGATAACAATTTTGGTATCTTAGTTCTTTTTTTTTAATTTTATATTATTGAAAGATATTAAAAAATCACATTAGGTCAAAACGTCTATATATTATTAGAAATTTGAATATTCTCACTCTGAAAATTTTGTGATCAATAGATTATTTTTTGTTATAATAAGTTACAAATGATCATAAAATATAACGCATATAAATTTTTATTTAATAAATATTCAAACTAAATAATATATATATATAAACACTAATGATTTAAAGCAACAAAATTGGCTGATCAATTTAGTCGTCCAGTTGAAATCTTTCAAAAGTATGTGAAAGACTAAAGTCAAAGTAAAGATGGATTTAGAATAGTAGTTATATTTTACTAACCAAATACTGAAAAAAATCGAACCGAACCGAAACCAACCCGATATCCGGATTGAACACCCATAATCCAAATGAAGCCAAACTATTGTTTCATTCTCCAAAATATAATAAAAATAATAACTTAATTCCGTGCAAGGCGCGGGTCTTATCCTAGTTATGTGTATATGGGAATTTTTTTCTAAAAGGAAAGTAAATGAATACTCACTCTAGGCCAGTAGGGAGTATCGGAGACCCAAAAAGGTGGAGTAGCCATGGCACTAGACGGTGGAGGCAAGTGTTTGGGAAACACGTGCGGAATGACAGACTGATTAACGGTGGGATGTCCCCACACATGCAACGGTCTAAAATGGTGGTGATGAATAGCTGGCGACGCCACAGCCGCAGGCGGGGGAGGCGCATACCCTATAGTGGGTGCCGGTGCGATCCATCCGTTTTTATTCCGACCATTGATGTTAACTCCGGTACTGTCTAAACCGTATATATGGCGTTTGCGTGTCCAATTAGCCGCTTCGGCCTCACGAGCTAGCAAATGTTTCCGATGAGACCTATACTTCTGGTACACCAAATAATAATAAACACTTTAATTTTGGTTGGCTATAAAATGAAATAATATATAGATGACGAAAGTAGATAATATATACTTGGAGGTGGCTAGCGACGTTGTGACGAGTGAGGCAGTGGACTCCCATAAGCTCCAATATACGAGAAGGAACAGCTTTCTCCAGTCCCAACTGTTCCACTGCATCCACGAATCTCCTGTGTAGCTCCGGTGTCCAATCCACCTTCTTCACACACATCCCAACAATCAATACATAACCAATATTCTTGATTATTATTATAAGTTCAAAATAATATTTTAATTTGTCCCAAAAAGAAGAAGTTCAAATAATACCATTACTTTTTTTTTAATGATTTTGATAAGTAAAATGGCGTTATAAACACAGTTTTTTACATATATGATTCTGATCACTTAAAATATATGAATCCATTAAAAGATGATCGGTTCATGTTTGATAGCTAGGGTTTATATAATAATAAATGATTACTAATAAATAATACCTTCACCTTTCGCTTCCCTTCGTTGCTATTGTTCTTAGAAGAACCAGATGATGAGGAATATTTCCTTTTACGGTTACTGTCACCGTCGACATAGTTCACCATCTTCTCCGACATAGCTCTCTCGTCTTCGTCTCTTTTGCTGACGACTTCTCCCGAAATACCCTTTTTATTAGTCTCCCCTTGACTATCAGTCTTCTCCGACGAGGACGAGGCGGAAAAGTCTCCGGCTAAGATCTCAGGGTCAATCTCCAAGTCAGGAAGCACATCTCCGGCGACGCCGAACAGATCGTCGAAGTCGATGATGTCAAGAAGATCGCCGTGGTCAGCGAACACCGGAAAGTTCTCCTCCGGATTGATGGTGAAGTCACACGATGTCGCAAGGAACTCTGACTCTCCATCGAAGCAACCACCTCTTGCTGAGTTCCTTGCCGGAGAGAGAGCTAACATCGTTCTATCCTTTACTTCTTTCAGATCCAACTTAAAGGAACCCGATTATATAAGACTGAGAGAAAGAGAGAGATGGATATGTATATGTATGTTGACAGTATTACATTAGAGAGCCAGACATGTTTGATAAAGCCTCTTTTGCTCTCCCAAAGCCAAATTATAAATCAAATAATTGCCCAATGAGAAAAGTTGACCGTTATTTGTTTATATGATATATTTATAGAGAGAAAGAAATCCATTAAATGTATATGCCTAATTTTGGAATTGTGAGGCAAGCATACGTTTTATATATTTATTACCATATATTTTATAGAAAAGGATTATATTTCCTTATATATCTATATTTTTGTAGTGTATGTATAAAATTTATACGTATATATAAAACAATTAAAGAACACATAACATTATTTCTCTTAAGATTATGAACCGTATAGAGTCCCAACTTGAAAGAGAGACACAAGACTTTTTGTAGCTTTAATATAGTGTTTATTCAATGATAAACCACTAGGTGTAATCTTAGTACTAAACCACAAATATTGCGTTAGCAATAAAATAGATCCATAAAATGACGGAAAATGCAAACACAAACTCAATACGTACATGTGATTTAAGTACTCGATTATATGTAAGTAATCGAATATTAATATAATACGTTTTATAATTAGTTTATATAAGATTTCACATTATATAATTTTGTTAGTGCATGAAGTTAATTGGGTTGCCTGTTTTGTTGGCAAAGGAAACCACGAAAATCGGGTTGCATGTTTTTTTAGAGGGGAGAGGGATGTGGCAGATTGGATCAGAACCACAACTTTCAGGTTCAATATCTAAATGTCGCATTTGTATCTTTATCGATTTTGGTCTTTCTGTTTTTGATCTGTCACAACATTATTGATCCACTATATAACTTTCTAAACATATTATCTGAACTTCTTTAAAACTTGAATATAGTTAAATGTGAAACAAGTTGAATTACGGTAAATAGTTTCATTTGTTAATACTGTTGATTTAACACGGTTAAGTTTTTTTTTGAGAAATTAACACGGTTAAGTTGCTAAAATGTTTGTTTGAAATCAGACGTTATAGTTTTGATTTTTAAACACACACACAAAACACTGGTTCCTATATATAGATATATCCTTGTTCGGAAACTCGCTGGCTCATATTATTTTGTATTTATAGTAAATATAAAAACATAATAAAACTTTTAAATTCTGAAAATTTTCGCATGAATTAAAATATTTCCATACTATAATTACAAAATACTTTGTTGTATTTTGTACTAGTGATATATAATTATTTTAACAACGTGATCAGTTTATTGATTCTAGCATATGCACTTTCATATTTATAAAAATATATATTGTATAGACCATCCATTTAATTTAGTTTTATTGAAATATAATATTTCATAATATTTAAGCTTTTAAATTTCAGTTATTTATATTTTTGATTTTTTAGCATTATTATATTTCTTATTTTTTATACATTATTCTACTATTTTAATCAATTATAGTATTTATCAAATAGTTTGTATTAAACTTAATAATTAATTTTCAAAAAATATGGATCTAATATTAGATTGTTTGGAAATATGTTTAATTATTAATTCTTCGAAAATATGTTTAGTTATGTATTAGTTAAAAACATGTTAAGTATTATAATGCTTTTTCTATATTATCTTTAATAAATTCTATTTTTCATTAATAAGCAATACTACATTTTATAAATAATACATGAAGTAAAACTTACTTTCACATAATGTTTTTGTTATTTGTTTTTTTTTACTGAATAATATATTTTTTTAACAGAGTAGATCGATAGTGGTGGCATGGTATCATCAAGAGTGCCACAATATATCCATGGGGGCTTCATAAATAGATGCAAGATATGGAAATGTCTAGATACTTATTTACAGTAGTATCCGCTTCGGAAGTTCGCTGACGATGATGTTGTCGTAGATGCTCTTACAAAAAGGACGGAATTGTCTCGTTTACGTATAAATGGACATGCACGACCTTGAATGGGTCCGCAAGAGTTGCAATAATTGATATTGCTCGTTGCCATGTCACATGTGTGAATCTAATTCATACATATCTAGACATATAAACTGTGAGTTCAAAATGTTTTCGTCGTCATCCTTACTGTCTCGTGACTAAATAATTCAATGTTTTTCTCTCTAAATAATTCAATGTTAACAATGGTTAATTGCCTTACACTGTAGGTACAATGGCGGACCTAGAATCACTTATAGTTGGGGACATTATTTCTGTTTATTCACTAAACTAAGAACAATTTAATCAAATTAGCTTAAACTGTTTAGGAAAAAAATATAAAGAGAGTAGGGAATACGTGCTTCCGTAACCATAAGCTTGGTTCCGCCCATGGTAAGGTACTTTAAACAAAATATTTGTTTGTTTAGCTGCAAAATCTATATTTTACATTAAATCACATTTTTCGTCAAAAATGTTAAATCTTATTTTTAAATAATATTTCAATTTTCCGCAAAAAACAAAAAAAAATGTTTTTTCCTCAAAAGACATCAATTATTTTTTTGGAAAATCTACCAAAACATAATTATGTTAATTTATGTTAAAGTTTCATTTTTCCGCCAAAAACATACCATTTCATTTCTGTCAAAAAATGTAAAATCTCGTATTTTCCTTAAAACATAAAGTTTTGATTTATCATCAAAATGGAAAATCTCATTTTCCATCAATTTTTTTTTTCAAATGCATATAATTAATAATTTTATATATATTTAATTTAAAATAAACTAAACAGATGATAATAAAGAATTAGGATATCTGTGGATAACCCTAAAATTACATGGTTGCTGTGTTATCCTAACAATTTAGGGATTTTGAAAATTTCAGTGAAAAAAAAATCTACCTTATTATTTTTGGGTTAAGATAGGGTGGGGATTTTTTTTACCGACCACAACATTCCTATGCACAACCTTAACTGGGTCCGCAAGGGTTACAATGATTGATATTGCTCGTTGCCATGTCATGTGAATCCCATTCATACATATCTACACATATAAATTGTGAGTTCAAAATACTCTCTCGTGACTGCATATATCACTGTTCACAATGGTTAACTATCTCAAAGGTACCTAAACATGAATTTTGTTTCAATGTAAAATTTTTAAAAGTTCATTGTTTTGCAAAAAAATGGTTAATTTTTTATTTTCAGCCAAAAAAGTAAAACAATGTTTCTTTCGACAAAGCATAAAATTTTATTTTATCTTTCCAATAAATAAAATTTTGTTTGTTTTTAAAATAAGAGAAATTTCCTAGAATAACTCTTTCTAAATTTTTGTCACAAAAATAGCATTCAATAAGAAAAATAACCAATTTTTTTTTAAAGAGTAGAGATCGCATTTGTACAATAGGATTAACTAATCTAGATTTAAGATTTAGAGATAAGAGGTGGAGTTTTGAGGATAGGGTTTCAAATTTCAAAAAATAAAAAATTAAACTTTTCAAAATAAAAAGAAGCTATTTTGGTCATTTTTTATTAAATGCTATTTTTATGACAAAACCTTAAAAAATGTTATTTCAGAGAATTGTCTTTTTAATAAAGTATTATTTTCTCGTTAAAACATGAATACTTTTTTTCTATTTAAGCTTTTTTTTTCGCAAAAACATGTTATTTTGCAAAAACACAAAATCTTGTATTTTCGTCAAAAATGTAATTGCATGTTTTATCAAAAAATATTATTTTCCATCAGTAAAAAGTACAAATAAATATAATTAATTATTTTATATATATTTGACTTAAAATAAACTAAATAAGTGATAATAAATTAATAACAAATAAGAATATCTCAGGTAATTATAAAAATTACATGGTTGCTGTGTTACCCTAATAGTTTAGAGTTTTCTGGAATTTTCATGGTAAATTTTTTTTCCTGGACGGGTTATTTTCGGGTTAAGGTAAGGTGGAGTTTTTTACCCATCACAATATTCATGTGCACAACTATATATATGGGTCCGCAACCGCAAGGGTTACAACAATTGCTGTTGCTCGTTGTCCACAGATCTGAATCTAATTCATACATTTTCTTTTGATAATTAATCTAATTCATACATATCTAGTTAGACATAAACAAAGCGTAAGAATATAAACTGAGAGTTCCAACTTCCAAATATTCTCATCATCCCTTACTGTACACACGTACGCCTCTACCGAGTATATAGAATAAGGTATTTCAGTATTTCTAAAAGTCAAGTTATCTTGGTGTGAGTTTTAAATAAAGATGGAATCCAAAGAAAACATGATTGTGCTACGAAATTTCAATGTTTTCATAAGGTGTATAAATATACTAGCTATCGTAGAGGCCAATAAAACAGAATTCGAGTATCATATATAATGGTTGCACAAAACAAAGAGTATCATATATGATAATAATATTTATTGAAGTATTGAACTAACACAGCTTGATTAGGAAATTGAGTATTGAATCTATATGGAGAAATTGAGTATTGAATCTATATGGAGATTGGAGAAAAGAATATATATGTATATTTTGAAATTGGTATAAGGGAATTGACAACCCCTGGATGTAAAGGGCCACACCCACATGTGACCTGATAATGACAAGAATGGAAATGACATCATGTGTGCTTGTAATTAATTTTTAAAAATGAAGTGCAGCTTTCGTAAAAGGACTACTGTCATTTACTATGATGCCATCAATCATCATTTTTGTCGCTGTAAATAGCATAGCTTATCATATGTATATGTACTTATACGATTCTCATCATCGGGTTATATAGCTCACAAATTTCGAGGCAAAAGGGTTTTACAGGTTTGAAATGGCCATGGATTTAATTTTCCAGTATCTTGTGAAAAAAGGTTCAAAAAAGCAAAATCCTGAATTGGTTAAAGAATTGGTTTGATTCGTTGCAATTTGGTAAGAAGTGTGTTACACTGCTGGCCCATCTCGGTATGGGACAAAAAGTGCCAACCGCGTAAGGAAACTTTAATAGTTAATACTTTCTTTGTATATAGTTCCATGCAATTATTTTTGTCACTTTTTGTTTTTTCTGAACAATGGAAAAATTACGTTGAAATATATTGCAGAGAGACATGTATGTCAGCAAAAACTCGTCCTCCGAAGCCAAAGCCTAATTTATGAGAGAAACTGTTATATCTAACAATTAACTGTTATTGTCACTGTTATATCCGATGATTAAAATAATACTTTGGTATGTCAACTAGTCTTTAAAATTGAAAAAAATCTATTTTGTTGTGGATGTGCTTGTGGTGAGAAAACTTTTGTCTTTTGTGTGCTCAGCTAGCTATAGTTGGGACCATGATCTTGAAAGCTAAACATTTCTTCGATTCATTTTGTTTTTTTTTCTTAACCACTAAAAACATCTCGTCATTTGATTTATTAACGGTAATATGTCCGAGTCCGATTGGGATTTGCTCGTGTGACATACGTTTACAGTCCAGCTGACTAGCTGAGGTAAATGTCCCCCAGCGAGAACTCCTGAACTTGTAAGAACATTTGGGCCGGATAATCTGTAGACCATCATTTGGGCTATATATATTATGAGATCAAAAGGGATCTAAACATGGTTTCCTCTGAGGCTCTGAATTTTTACTATCTTAACTAACGGCCCATTTAGTCCAATTGCAGGAGAAGCTAAGCAAAATATTTAGCGGTCCGAGGAAAACGAAATTGATAGAGAAACGTAACATATGAACAAGAACAAAATCACTTAATAAATCAAAATTTTGGTTAGTTGGAAGGATGACCCCAAAAACAAGGCATAAATTACGATTTAGTGTTAACCACAAAATGGCAGTAATAGGAGTGGCATTGCGAGCAACAGAGAGATCAAATTTTGGAAAGATCACACGTAAAATGTTAAAAGGTGTATTGTTCACGGCACAAAGCCATGTCGACGTTTGTTGACTCTTTCTTTGCACTTTGACCAAAAAAAAAGGCCGAGATCAAAAGTACGAAATTTCAAACATCGAATTCTCAAAAGCACCCCATTGACTTCGATTACTCAAAATGAAAAAGGAAGAAACGAAAGAGTATATTCGTCATTCACAAAAATGTCGCCGCGTGGGTACGACGGCGGTTATACAAATTCATGTGGAACTAATAATCATCATTGACTAATTTTTTTTTAGTAAAAAAAAACTTACTCCTTTTAAAGGCAGCCCCTCTCTAATCTCTTTATCTTTCCATTCTCAGAGCAAAAAAAAAACTAAACTTTTCGTCTATTTCAATATTTGTCTGCAAAACCTCTGAAGAATTTGAGATCAGGGAGACAGAGAATGGGAGAATGTAGGCCTCTGGGTTTCTTATTGGGATTACCATTTGCTCTTGTCGCTCTTGTTCTCTCTTTAGTTGGTGCTATCATCTGGATCATTGGGTAATTAATTCCCCTCCTCCAATCTTTCTTTATACGTACAGGTTTATGTATTTTGTGTAAATTCATTTATATGCTATATGATTCAGTTATGTTCATCATCATCTACATTCAACCCCAGATCTACTTCTCATAAAAGAAAATAAACAAATTAAATATTCAATTTACTGATATATTTTTATAATTTGGCAGGACGGTACTGAGTTGTTTATGCCCATGTTGCTTTTGTTTTGCTGCGCTGGCCAACTTCGCTGTGGATCTCATCAAACTCCCTGTCAAAGTCCTCCGTTGCTTCACCAACTCCATCCCTTGTTAAGACTTTCTTTCTTTTAACTTCATGCTATTATTTTTCTTTTAATTTTTTTTTACTAATTTAGTCCTTTGTAGTTTGTACTCATGTAATTTTCTTTTGTAATAAATAATTTTAAATTCCCTAATATGTACGAAATTAGTTTAGAAAAAGAATTAAAAGTTCATTAAAATCTCCTGACAGAGCCAATAACTAATTTTGATAAGAAAGTTAAACGGTTAAGGACATCTCTATCCCTACTCTATTTTTTTCTCTAAAATGGAGTAAAAGTGATTATGGAATAAAGAATGCTCCAACCCAACCTCATATCTCACTCCATAATGAAGTTTATTTCATAAATGGAGTAATCTATTTTTTGTTTGTTCATCACTCCATTATAGAGTGGGAAATGGAGTAGAATTGGAGTAATTTTACTCCATTTTTACTTTTACTCCATTTTAGAGGAAAAAATGGTGTTTTACATTGGAGATGCTCTAAGAGAAAGAGAAGAGTCCTGATCAGTTATTAAACCCAAACACACAATGTTGCAAGTAGCAACTGCTTTTGCGTAGATTATAAAGCCCACTTGGCATAAATGGGCTTTAGCATTTAAAAAACTACAGCAGTGTGAAGAACACGGTAACGGTAAACACTTATGAACTGAGGTCCTGATCCAAAGCAAAATCAACAAGTACCCCAGGTTTTTGCATTCAAGAAGATAAAGACAGCTGTGACGGAATGACACTAGCGTAACAGGCCCGTCACCCAAAACAAACAAATAGTCAGATTACAAGGAAGGATATCTCGAACTTTCCACGGAATTCTCCACACTCCGAGAAGAAAAAAAAAAACATGATGGAGTCATCGGTTTTTAAACAAGACCGACTTCTCTCTGTCTTCACAAGACATAAGAACAAGAACAGAGACCCCTTACATCTTACTAGAATCAAGAAAAGTGAAGAAGCGAAAGAGAGAAGAAGAAGGTCGGATGGGAGTGGATTACTACAACGTCCTCCAAGTCGATCGCAACGCCTCCGAAGATGATCTCAAGAAAGCTTACAGAAAACTCGCCATGAAATGGCATCCCGACAAGAACCCCAACAACAAAAAGGACGCCGAGGCCAAGTTCAAGCAGATCTCCGAAGCTTACGAGGTATCTTTCTTTCTGTTCCATTCCATCAGCGTTTCCAAGAGCTCTCTGTTTCTGATTAACCTCTTGATGCTTTTGCAGGTTCTTAGCGATCCCCAGAAGAAAGCTGTATACGATCAGTACGGCGAGGAAGGCTTGAAAGGGAACGTCCCACCTCCAGATGCTGGTGGAGCCACTTACTTCTCTACCGGAGACGGTCCAACGTCCTTCCGGTTCAACCCGAGAAGCGCAGACGATATTTTCGCCGAGTTCTTTGGCTTCTCCAGGCCATTTGGTGGCGGCGGTGGCGGTGGTACAAGATTCTCTAGCAGCATGTTTGGTGATAACATTTTTGCCTCTTTTGGTGAAGCAGGAGGAGGAGGAGGAGCTATGCATCATGGCGGTGGAGCCAGGAAGGCGGCTCCTATCGAAAACAGGCTGCCTTGTAGCCTTGAAGATCTCTACAAAGGAACCACCAAGAAGATGAAGATCTCTAGAGAAATTGCTGACGTCAGCGGGTAAGTGACTGATCAACCAACATACCAAATGAAGTTAACTCCAATAGTCTGATTACTGATTTTACGTGTGTTTTTGCAGCAAGACGATGCCGGTGGAAGAGATTCTAACGATTGATGTGAAGCCAGGGTGGAAGAAAGGGACAAGAATCACATTCCCTGAGAAAGGAAACGAGCAGCCCGGCGTGACTCCAGCTGATTTAGTCTTCATCATCGACGAGAAGCCTCACCCGGTTTTCACTCGGGAGGGTAATGACCTCATTGTCACACAGAGGATCTCACTCGCTGAGGCCCTGACAGGCTACACCGTGAACCTGACGACACTCGATGGTCGGAGACTGACAATCCCAGTCACCAACGTGATCCACCCCGAGTACGAGGAAGTGGTTCCAAAGGAAGGAATGCCCTTACAGAAAGATCAGACAAAGAGAGGAAACTTGAGGATCAAGTTCAAGATCAAGTTCCCAACGAGGTTAACCTCAGAGCAGAAGACAGGAGTGAAGAAGCTTCTCGGATAACATGTCTTGTTTGTAGATCAGAGAGATTGTGATTTAATACTGTTGTATCCTGTTTGGTCGGATCTGTAACATAATAAAATACTCCTAATAAAATTTGTTTTGTTGTAATCAAAATCCAACCATTTCTATAGATGCAAGAGTAATGTTGTTCTTAATCACATCCTGATCCTGATGTACAGAGAAAAGCTGCAACACTGAACAGATCTCATTCCAGAAAGGTTTGCGATCATCTCCCGCAACAAACTCTTGAACAACATTGTCCACTTCTATCAAGCTACAACCTGGCGTCCTCTTCATACTCCCCTTCCTTATCAGCTTCCTCAACCTCGAAACCTCTTCCCATTTCCCCAAATCCGCATAAATATTCGAAAGCAGAACATAGTTCCCCATATCCTCAGGCTCTAGCTCAACAAGATGGTCCACTGCCATCAGAGCAACTCCAAGATTGCCTCGCGTTCTGCAAGAGCTCAACAGCGACCCCCAAATCTTGGAGTCAGGTTCCATCGGCATCGTCTTAGTCACTTCAACAGCTCGTTCCAGTTCCCCTGCTCTTGCCAAAACATCTATCAAACAACCGTAGTGTTCAATCTTGGGCTCTATGAGATAATCTTCCTTCATCATACCAAAATACTTCAAACCTTGCTTCCACAAACCAACGTGCGAACAAGCTGATAAAAGACCAAGAAACGTGATCCCGTTAGGCTTCACCTTCGCTCTCTGCATTCCATCAAACGTTTCGATCGCTCCTTCAGCGTTCCCGTGATGAGCATACCCTGAGATCATCGTACTCCACGATATAACATCCTTCCCCTTCATCCGATCAAACAGCTGGACAGCTTGACCAATCATCCCGCATTTTGAGTACATCTCGATGAGAGCGTTGCAGACACCAGTCTGCTTCAGAAACCCCTTCCGCTCTGCGTAGATATGGATCCACTTCCCGAGCTCCAGAGACCCGAGGTGAGCGCACGAAGGCAAAACAGAGATGAGACTGATCTCGTCGGGGTCTATACCAGCCAACTGCATTTCGCGGAAAAGCTCCATGGCTTCTCCGTAGCATCCAGCCCCCGTGTACCCGGAGATCATCGCGGTCCACGACACGATTGTCTTCTCCGGCATGGTATCAAACAACGCTTTCGCCTTCTTCATCTCCCCCAGCCGCGCGTGTCCCGAAAGCAGACTGTTCCACGATATAACATCTCTCTCAGACATTTCATCAAACACCTTATGCGCGTCGTCCAGGCCATCAAACTTTGTGTACATATCAATGAGAGCATTCTCCGTCACGACGTGGGCCTTAGGCCCGAATTTGAAGAGGTGACCGTGAACTTGCTTCCCCAAGTAACACGACCCGAGGCTCGCGCATGATTTGAACACGAAAGGGAATGTGAACCGATCTGGAAACTCGAGGCTATTAGCGAGCATTTGCTTGTAGATTCGGATCGCAGAGGGATACAAGGAGTTGTGAGTGTAAGCTCGGATGATGGAGTTGTACAAGAAGACATTAGGGTTAGAGACGTGGTTGAAAAGACGTGTGGCGTACTCCATGTCTCCGATTTTATCGCACAGGTCAACCATTTTGGTGAGTATGAAGCTGCTCTGCGATAGGCCGTGTGTGGTGATGGAGGCGTGGATTTGCTTCCATTCTGATCGGGTTTTGAATCGATGGAGAAGAGGCGCGAAGTAGTTCTCCACTTCTCTGATCCCATGGAAGGCCATTTCAAAGAGCTTAGCTTTGAGTGAAGTAAGTCACGTGATGATTAACGGTACGCACATGACCTAAGCAGCAAGCTAAGATCTGAATTTTGATGGATTTTTTTATTATATTTGATGCAAGTAGTTCCAAACGCAACAAATTTTGAATTTTTTGTGTTCAGGTTCAGGACACAGAAAGGCGAAATCAAAGAAGGAAGCCAGGTAAGTAGATACTTGTGAACCAGTTAATATCATTTAATCGAAACATAAACTAAGCTTGTGCTATTGGATTTTGGATATGAAGGACACCATACACTCGGATTATTGGATTAGTTCCATTGTTAGTGTCTATGTGACGGTTTAATCCAGTAAATACATAACAGAATCCCTTTATAGTTATATCTCTGAGATTGAAATATACGAATGGGTATACTATTTATCATATAGGAGATGCATCCTGTCTTCTTTTGATCATTCGACTTTAGCTCAAAAAATATTTGGATTATCACCAAATTTGAAAATGAACAACTCTCTTTAAGTTTTCATTCTTTTAAGGTTCATGAAAATTGGTCTTAAACTCACTACGGTTTATGTCACAACATTTCATTAAGAGAGACAACATAGCAGTGATAATAGAGAAAACATCAAAACCAAAAGAAGCTTGGACTTCAGTACTTGACAGGTGCGCCCTGGGTGGGTAAAAGACCAAACCGTTTCTTCAACAAAACTCTCTCCTTTGAATATTTATCATCAGGAGAGAATCGGGCTGCAATAGCACACAAACGTTTTTGGTTTCAATGAAAGAATCAAACTTATTAAAAAAGAACACAAAATGGTCTATAAAGAAGCTAGACTCACCTGGATGGGCAGATTCAGTGGCTGTACCAAGCCGTGATTCCTTCTGCACAAATTGAGTTTAGACACTCATTATTAGCAATTGAGTAAACAACACAGTGAGCAGAGAAAAACCCAAATGCTAAGGTTAGTTAAAACTTGTGTACAAAAAAAAAGTTAATCAATAACCAAGACCAAATATGTCTGAAAGACCTTGGTAGACTAAGATGAATGAAACAAACTTAAATCTACTAATTAAATATTAAAAGCAAACAAAACCAAGCTCGAGACAACTTTTATCTAACCGATTTTAACTAGTTAGTCTATGCTAAAGTAGTATCCTGAGAGGAGATTAGAAAAGGTACCTTAGTGGTGTAAACCTTCTCGCCCTTTTCGTTGATATAGCACTGAAGATACATTCTTCGTCCTTTGATTTCAGTGAAGGGCCGCAACAAACCTCGGAGATTTTTGAGACGAGAGTGCGATTAGGGTTTTTGAGGGCGGAAGAGGTGTGTGTGTGTATATACTATAAATGTTCTCGAGCCAAATAAATGGGCTTTAGATATAAAACTTGTAAGCCCAATAAGGCCACGTTGGGCCGTCACACGTAACTGACGATCTCAATCAGGATTACATCTCGTACTTCTTTCTCCGGCGGAAAAGAAGAAGCGGAAAACGATGGGGGAAGCTTCAGAGACACCGTCGAACGCCGCGAGATTTCGTGAATCAGAAGCCAAATCCGAGAAACCTCCTTTCAGAGTTGCCGTCGATGACACCAAACCTGTCCTTCAGGATCCGGTACAAGATCTCTTTCTCTCATTGAGCTAGAAATGAAGTGATAGGATCAAACTGAATGTTTGTTAGATTGTTCGTTTCATGTATCTCAAGCTTATTATATTTAGTATGGAATGTTAAAGACGTTAAAACTGAAGAATGCAAACTCTATGTTGGTCCCAATTTCAAAATGTACATGTAACATCTACTTGTTATGGCTATTTTTATTCTAAGGAAGATACTGATTATAGAATCCAATGTACACTTTTGTTTTTTTGGGTTTAGATTGTGAGATCGGACCCAATGGAGACAGAAGAAGCTGTGCTCAGATTGCCACTCATGAGACCCTTCTGAAGTCGTAACTGATGAGCTTAGAATCCACAATAGCTGCTTTTAAGACCAGACAAGTGCCAGCAGCACTCAGACCAGAGTGTATTTTCATTGCATTACTAATCACAATGTAAGCATTGCAAAACCTTTAAAATTTGGTTTCTTTTAACTTGAGAGAGAGAGAGAGAGAGAGAGAGAGAGAGAGACTTGTGCCATCTGGCAATCAACTCGTAACAAACATTCCTATTTTTCTTAACTAAAATCTCAAAACATATACAATGTTTGGATTGGTTTGTTATGTTTTCATTAATTAAGATATACAATCATGTTGAAAGAATCATAAATCCATTATTAATTATTAAAGAAAGAAAGGGAAGAAGTCTGCATGAAAGAATCAGAGAAAATGACGCTACCATGAAAATTTCATGGGCTTCAGCGAGATTCTCGCTCATTCTGTTCCTCTCTCTCTCTCTCTCTCTTTTCCTGCTTCGGTTTGAATCTCTCACGTTTAATGTTAAAAGGTTTGATATTTTTAGGTGTTTTATGATCCTCTCCCATTTTTAGTTTCTTTAGGTGATGATTTTGAAATCACTGGTTTATGCACAAAACGTTGTTTTTTCAATCCCAAGATGATGATGATGAATTATCCGTGAAATGAGTATATAATTTTGTGTGTGTAGTAAAGAGAGAGAGAGAGAGTATTAATATGGATTCTACAAAGGGTTGGTTTCAGAAGCGGCAGATGCGTGGAGGTTCCAGATATAAAGGTGGTGGTGGTTCAGGTGGTGGTGGTGGTAGTAATGGCTCTGCCGATGAGCAGCCAAACGTACAAACTGATGAAGAAGCTGTCTCTAACACTACTAAACAGAAAGTTGCAGCTGCTAAGCAGTACATTGAGAATCATTACAAAGAGCAGATGAAGATTCTCCAAGAGAGGAAAGAAAGGTATATACCTCTTGTTCTAAACCAAGAATGTACAAATCTTTCTTCTTCTTTTTTTTGCCATTGCCTGATTTATTTGGTTATTTGATATTAAAACAGGCGAAGCTTGCTAGAGCAGAAGCTGGCAGATGCAGATGTGTCTGAAGAAGATCAAAACAATCTTCTCAAGTTTCTGGAGAAGAAGGAGACAGAGTACATGCGCCTTCAACGCCACAAGCTAGGCGTTGCTGATTTTGATTTGCTTACCATGATTGGTAAAGGTGCCTTTGGAGAGGTAAACGCATTGCATCTTTTCTTCACTCCCTTCCTTCTTGGAAACGTGCATTATCTTCTTCTTCTTGTTTCTTGTAGGTTAGAGTTTGTAGAGAAAAGACTACAGGTCAAGTTTATGCAATGAAAAAGCTCAAGAAGGCTGAGATGCTTCGCAGAGGCCAGGTGATACGTGACTACCTTACCTAACATCATAACTTGCATGTGGTGAACTAATCATTCCTCACTATTTTATTTTCTTCTTCAAAGGTTGAGCATGTGAGATCAGAGAGGAACTTACTTGCGGAAGTGGACAGCAACTACATAGTGAAGCTCTACTGTTCGTTTCAAGATGATGACCATCTCTACCTTGTGATGGAGTATCTTCCTGGCGGTGATATGATGACTCTCCTGATGCGCAAAGATACTCTGACAGAAGATGAGGCCAAGTTCTATGTCGCTGAGACAGTTCTCGCCATCGAGTCCATCCACATGCACAATTACATCCACAGGGATATCAAGCCGGACAACTTGCTGCTCGACAGATATGGGCACCTGAGACTGTCGGATTTCGGATTGTGTAAGCCTTTGGACTGCAGCGTCATTGGAGAAAACGAGTTTTTGAACAATTCTAGTGGATCCACGGAGCAAGAGGATGGATCAGCTGCTCCAAAACGCACTCAGCAGGAACAGCTCGAACATTGGCATAGGAACAGGAAGAGGACGCTAGTAAGACTTTTAAAATTCACCTTTTTGAGATTTTGGCAAAAACATATAAGATTAACAAATGAAACAACAGGCTTATTCAACAGTTGGGACACCAGATTACATAGCTCCAGAAGTTCTACTGAAGAAAGGCTATGGAATGGAGTGTGACTGGTATGCAATTGAGGCTCTCTCTTTTTTTTTTTAATCACCAGATTATGAGGATAGTGCAGTTTAGTTGCTGAATAGAAAAATGCTCTGTAGGTGGTCTCTTGGAGCTATCATGTACGAAATGCTTGTAGGATATCCTCCTTTTTATTCAGATGATGCTATGTCAACCTGTAGAAAGGTAATTACTTATGCTCTCATTGAAAAAAAAAACCAAAATAAAACAAGACAAGAATGTGTTTACCTATACCACTTACATTGACATCAAACTCTTGTTTTGGTTTGCAGATAGTAAACTGGAAAAGTCATTTGAAGTTTCCAGAGGAAGCAGTATTGTCAAGGGAAGCTAAAGATCTTATCAATAGCCTTTTGTGCAGTGTCAGACGTAGGCTTGGTTCCAAAGGTGCTGATGAAATAAAGGTGTCCTTAATTTTACTGGTTTTCTTTAAAAGTTTTATCATCTTGAGTATGGATATGTAAGAGTTCCATCTGTAATATTAAAATCGGTGAGAGATTGATTATTTAATGCATCATTTGCATTTGCAGGCTCATCCATGGTTTGAAACTGTTGATTGGGATTCAATATTCGATATGGATGCAGCGTTTGTTCCTGAGGTCAATGACGATTTAGACACTCAGAACTTTGAGAAGTTTGACGAGGTAGTAACTAATCTCTTCATTATCCTCTGGATTTAATGGAAGCCTAAAAGATTTTTGAGTTAAATCGATCTCATTAATTTTGTATTTGATGATTAATATTTCTGTGTTTATTTGGTAATTTATGCAGTCCGAATCACAAACTCAGACATCATCCAAGTCTGGCCCATGGAGGAAGGCAAATGCTACTCCCTGCAAAGACTCATGATTACCTTCATTTTATGTTTACTCAATTCCTGTTTTATTTCTGCAGATGCTGTCGTCAAAGGACGTAAACTTTGTTGGGTACACTTACAAGAACTTCGAGATCGTTAATGATTACCAAGTTCCTGGAATGGGTACACACACTTGATCACTGGCTCTTTGTCTATTAAGTTTGAATGGTACTTCTAATGCATGCTTTCTTGTAATTTTGTAGCGGAGTTAAAGAAGAAGAACAAGTCGAAGCGACCACCAATGGTCAAATCACTATTCGGTAAACACCATTTTGTTTTTTTTGGCCTCTTGAAAGATCAAAAACCTTTGATCATGTTTTACTAATTTTTATGTATTTTTAAACCGTTCCATAGATAGTGGATCATCGGATTCACCGGAAACAACAACGAGATCGGCTTGTGATCGACCCCCTCCTACTCCTACTCCGCCAGTGGCTAAGGGAAGCTTTCTGAAACTTCTACCACCAGAACACGAAGTCAGGTCAAAGCATGAAGCTTGCTAAAAATAGCAAACAATGTTTAATTTGTATTGTTTGGATTTGGGTTGTGTCCTCAATCTTACGAACCGACGATCACTCCTGCTATCTCCAAGACGAACCAAGTCTCATTTATTGGCATGCAAATATTTTTAATTCATTTTACATAATTGTAGTTTTTTTCCCTCAAAAGTCAAGTTGGTACGGAAGGTGTATAAAACTATGAAATGCTTTTGTTTATATATACTGTATATTATTCTTGATCAATAGGTGGAATCATGACTTGTGGATTAGAATTATTACATAGTTTTTGACTCATTTCTTTTTGTTAATAGGTTCATAGTAATTTCGAATTTATGTCATAGCGCGAATGCAAATGAGAGTGATATTTATAGATTTGTTGAGAAGAATGAATAAGATTAAAGAAAAATTCCATTGGATAGCAGTAAAAAAGTTTTTTTTTATCACAAAAATAGTTTTTGAAGAGTTAAAATGATCCAAATAGGTTTTATTGGATATTGGTTTGGTTTTCAAATTTTAAGGATATAAAATCCGCTAGGATTAAGTTTTTGGTTATATTATTTTTACTATTTAAAGAAAGGAAATGTCTTTCCATCGTAGAAAAATGCATCAAACTATGATACCACTAAATTCATATAAGGGAACCCGTTTATTACTACATAACATTTTTTTGCGGTTCTAAGACCAAATGTTCTATCGTACATATTTAACAAGCATGTTGCAACACAATTATATTAGAGAAAAGCTAAACCATAGATTATTCGTCCATCACTCAATAACCTCGCAAGTGAATGATGATTGTCTTTCTACCTTTCTCGCCTCCAAAGTACCAATTCAACTGGATTATCACGAAACATCATCGTTTAGTTGGAGAGCGGTTGCAGCCATATAACTTCTGTGATACATGGGTGTGCTTTCTGGATATAGCATTTGCCTCGCTCCTTCAACCTTGATATGGTGACCCAACATCTTGATTGTTGACTAGTATTTGACATATATAAGCATAGATATATAGAATCACATGTGTCTAAACAATACAATAGAAAGAGAGATGATTAGGTTGAGCTGTGATTTACCACAAAAAGCCTGAGGCTGTGCCAAATGCGTAGAGGAGTGGGAAAGGGAGAGAGCAAATGCCCAATAGAGGTAAAAGTGATGCCGAAGATATGGAGGACGAGAGAAAGTGGCGGAGGGTTCATACCACCTAGAAGTGCCATCAATCCCGACGTGCGGAAGCCCCCACTACAGAGGTAATCGTAGCAGCCTTGTCGCATCGCCTCTTTTGCTTCGTCCTTTGATGCAACCAGCACTTGGGAAAATGCATCCCCTAATGTGTTAACTGTCGCTGACATTGGCTTCACCAAACAATATTGACGTTTTTTTTTTATTTAGAAAAATGTTTAGACTCTCTAGGCATTAGGGATTGGTGTGTGACGTGTACTAACCTTTCGAATATCATTAAAGTTTTTGATGACTTGAGAGACTTGGGTAACATTGGCAAGGTTCTCCAGTGGCTTGAGAAGATGGCGTAAAATAAGAACGTCGGACAATACAACCATCATACCAGAAGCGATTAATGGATGTTGCATGTTGAATGCATCTCCTAACACAATCACTCCTTTCTTCTCACTCAACGTAGCAGACATGCTCTTGGTTGGCACCAATTTCATGCTTGCTCCATCATTGATCCCTTTTATGAATATTTCACGGAGCTGTGTAGGTATCTGAAATTATAGTGAAAATTAGTGTCTACAGTTCACACTGTTAAATTTTCACTAGTCACATGGTTATTTCAACAGCTCAAGTAAAAAGATGATGAATGCATATATTTTGCATGGACAGTTTTCAAATGATAAATTGTGCTTATATACATGTCTCATCTGTAAGTACTAGTAACACTAAATTCTCTCAAAATTGATCACATATTGAGAATCTAATAAACTTGATGCATACCTGAGGAGCCATACTTTCCTTGAGGAATGTAGACATTTCACCGTTTGCCATAGAAGGAACACTATCGGCGGGAATTTCGGCAATACAGCGAACCTCATCGCTGCTTATTTGATACATTATGCAGACCATAGGTCTAGAAAGAATTAGATGTAGACTTTTTGGATCATACAGTTGACTATTCCTCGCGATCTAACCCACCATGTACGTGTGCACTTCCTCCTATATATATATATATATACACAGATATCTATCCTACTATATAAAAAGTACTATTTTAGGAGCTTCTAAGGGGTGCCACATAGGCAGAAATATTTCCCACCAATCAATATGCCATGTCACTACGGGCTGAGTCTCAGACCAATTTGAAGTTCCGGCCCAACCTTGCTCCATTCCGGCCCAACCTTATACATGTGGAGAATATTTCTAAAAACTAAAATACCACGGACGGTCCAACTCTAAATTTAAAAAAGTTTCCAATTATCTAAATATCTAGAGAACACTCAGCCTCCCCCTAATCACCAAAATAGGTTGCTTATGTCCATTTGAATGAAGACGTCCATTACGCTCTTTCTATACGAAATAGATAACTGTTTGAAAGATGAACTTGTGTTGTGTTTTGACGGTTAATAGAAAGTAAAATGAGAAGAAATTATTCAATAGAAATTGCATAGATTTTTTTTTAATAACTGATAAAATATTATTGAGTATATTATTTTATATCAAGTAAAATATATTGAAACCCTTCCTTTTGTGCTAAACACATCTTAAATGAGATGATATAATTATCAATGAACAAAAAATTTGAAATGCGTTATTTTACATTTTTGGGAATATCATTTTTTTCCCGTAGACATTCCCTATATATTAAAAGAGAAACATTACAACTTTTGAACCATGACACATGTTATCACGAAAATCAAGCTTAGAAAAATAAGTTGGTTCATCTAAACATATTTATACTGTTCATTAACCCTAATCATATAATTAATTATTAATATAAAATAGTATTCATTATTTCCTTGAATAGAACATACGGAATTATAATATATATGATAATTAATGATTTTAAATAATAAAGATTTGATAATATTTTGTCTCATGTGGCACCCATAAAATTACTTCATTCCTAGGAAGGTTGACAAAACCTTTTATTTGCAACACTCTGAATGTGGTAAATATATGAGATATACTTTAAAAAATATGCAAAAAAAAAATATCTAATGTTTCAGTTGTTAACTTCTCAAATAAATAAAGTTAATATCTATAATTCTCTTATATTTGTATCTATAATCTGTTTATATAACTATTTATGTATTTCTAAATTGTATTGTTTTTCATCAAATTATAATAGTTTTTTAAATAGGCAAATAAGAAAAACACACAGAAGATCAAATTACCTTTTAATTTAATAAAATGAAATAATTCATTTTACAATTTTTTGTATCTTAAAAGAAAATTCATATGTTCTAAATTTATATTATATGTTAATTTTAAAGTAAAAGGGTAATTTTAAAACTACAATTTAAAATGTACATTGTAAATGATTCGAGTAATCATTATATTAAGCATACTCATTTTTATTTATAAAATCATACGCTTCTAATACACCGAATAAGAAAATATAGCTACATATTTTAGTTCAAAATAAGCTTTGTTAAAATTAAATCGATATCAATACTAACTCATTAGAAAGTTAACATCAACCAAGTAAAAACAACTATTATAGAAACAAATCAGAAACACATATATCCATTACCTTCATAAAGGCCTATGTCAAGTTTTTTAACTTTTAATCATTCTTTTGAATATGTGATAGCTGATATAACCTTTTAATTGTTATGTATCCTCATTATTTTAAAAATAATTACTACATATAAAAATATACTGGAGTATACAACTAAAAACTATTAAACGAAAAAAACAGTAAGAGCACTGATTAATTTCATAAAAATCTAAAAATACCAACCAAAAAACTAAGTTCTACTAACTCAATGAATTCTACCAAAGATTACATGTTATGGAAACCAATTAAAAAAAATCACTAATAGAAACTACAAATATGCTACCAAAAGAAATATAATAGTTAAGAGTACTAATCATTCTGTTCAAAAAATTAAGTTAGTTAAAATTCATATGATAACTTCTTTTATCTACACATTACTAAAATATTAAACATTATATATAAACAGTTTTTATAGAAATATTTCAAATCAATATGGTCTATCATTAACAACTCTCAATTAGAAAATATTAATATTTTAAGAAAAGTTAAAATGCATGATAAAAATAAGCCAAAACAATAAAACGATAAAAATCACTATGGCTACACTAAATGACAAATATGACATACAAATATACACTTAAACTTTATATTATTTCAATATATATAAATGAACAACTTTGAATTAAATAATGGAACAGTACATCTGTTACACTTTTAAAATATACTATTACTAATGTGATGTTTTTAGAAAACATAATATATGAAAACAATGTCACAATTTTTAAAGATTGTTGTAAATAGAAACTAATAACAAAGAAAAGTAGAAAACTAAAAAAATTCTTAATTAAAACATCACTCTTACGTAACTTTTTCTTATTATTTATCAACTTAAAAATAATTTTAATATTAAATTATAATAGTTTCTACCTCTAATCAATTGAAACACCAAAATTTTAAAATATAATCAATATTTTCAAAAAAAATATTGAAACATTATCCGCGCGTAGCGCGGACCAGAACCTAGTACTATTAAAAGGGAAGGAATCCTAAAAAATCTACTTAGACAAGGTTGTTAGACTATTTCATTAGACTTAACTATTTATTTAGTTTTACCTTATATTTCTCTAACTATATAAATACTTTACATAATTTAAATAAACTCATTTATTATTTTCCCATGATATATTATATAATTATTCTAACAATAAATCTCCATGAATATATGACAGATTATTCAAACATACTTACACATGACGTGAACATTACCACGTATAATTTCATTAATAGTATAAATTTTTTAATGGTTTAGTTATGTTAAATAGGTATATAATTTGTATTTTAAAAATTTAAGTACTCATTTGGTTCTTAGTTCGGTTTCTATTTTTCGGTTCCAAAGATATATATAATATGCTCAGTTATTTATGAAATTCAGCTTAATTTTAGATTTTTTCCAATTTGGTACGGTTCAGTGTACTCGGGTAAATATACCCAAACCTATATTATCTTATATAGAAATATATAAAAATAATTGATTTAATTTTAAAAATAAACCCGCGTTTTCTAATCGCGGGTCAAAATCTAGTATGATCATTAATTGATCATACTTCTCAAATTAGAAACTAAAGATGAGTATATCTCTAACGGCGAAGAATTAAATCTACTTTAGAGAAGTATATAAATACTCACACTACTATCAACGAGAGACCTACGAAGGTTTGAATAGCATCCGTCACAGACTACGGTGAGAGGTGCAAAAGCCGTTGTTTCTTGGCATGCAGTAGTGTTCTTGTATATCACACCTTTGATCACTCCCTTTTCTTCTATTAAAGACTTCACAGTTCCTTCTTCCATGTGCACACTAAATGCCCAGTAGTGTATAATGTCAGTGAGTTACGTTAAGGTTATATAATGGATTCAATCTCCAAATTAGTCGAAAATAAGTGAAATGATAAATATCCAATAAAAAGCCAAATTATATTATATAAAAAGCCAAATTATATTCTAACTTACCGTCATAATAGGGTTCGAATACTATTCTTATAAAGAGACGGTACTATTGTATAAAAGTAAAAATTAACTAAATCGCTATAACTGGATTATCCTACATCTTTTGTAGTTAATTTATCATATATAAGAAGTATCAGTTTTTGCTTGTAGTTTTAATTTCAACTCATCCCAATACTTCTTATCAGATCAGTCTAGAAAAAGCTCGTTAGTTAACCATAGCAAGTGACGAACAAAATACATAGTAGAGTATTTTCATTTTGACTAATCGATATCTCCAAGTATATATACCAAGTCTCAATTAAAGTGTCATACCACTATACTGTAGAACTATAATTAACAAACGAGGAAGTGAGAGATAAGTACTTAGGAAGAGAAGAAGCCCTTTGGCGCAGTCGTTGGACCAATCGGCCATTGTGGAAAGATCGAGCAGATGGTTCATAAGGAAAGGTGTTGTTTTCCACAGGAAAAGGTAAAACCCCTTCTTTCCCGTCCTTGTAAACGGCCAAGCCCGTGAGTTTTTGCGCATCTATACCCTCCAGACAATCTATACGTACAATATCACACACAAAATATTCATATCAATCAAAACCAAACTAAAATTTGCTTACAACTTCATTTTTTACGTCTCAAGTTCAACCTAATCAAAGATCTTCTTTAAAAGCTTCTCTTCGTTTATATGACATTTACAATTTAGCAAAAAAAAATTATATACAAATTTGATTATTATTTTACCAAATCCTAACCAAATTAATTTTGTCCACCTGAACTTTTCTTTTAGTCAATTGTCCATTAAAAACGTAAAACCAAATTTTGGTCGATGTAAATCATTTTGAATAACAGTTATACCCCACATGTCTACGGGGTTCATTGGTAAGGATTGTAGTTTTATGTTTTTTTATGTAGATTTATTTTCAAAGACAATTAAAAGCACTAAATAAAAACCGTAGAAAATTGATTTTCAAAGCTAACATATTTCCTCTTTAATTTTTTTTTATGTAGAATCATTTTTCAAATCTAAAATATGATTGCTTTTCTTTTTTTTTTGATCCAAAAAAAGATTGATTTTTAAAAAATGACTTTAGAAAGAAATAGTGCTTTTTAGAGCATTTACAGCCCTTGCCAATCAACTCCTAGTTTACATGAAAAAAAAAATACTTTTCTGCCTCTAGTCTTTTTTGCTAGAGAATCAGTACAAATACGCATGCTATGCGAGATCTCGTCTCATGAGAAAGACCGAACAAAGCTATCTCTTATCGAACTGAGCTACAAGTCCATAAACTTTTCATTTTGATTATAAACGGGTAAAATTCTCAAAACTAAACATCTAAAAACTTAATAACCGAACTGGACGAATAATCACAAACCGAATGTCAACTCTCACCAATAAAACTGTGATTGCAAGACGTGTGAATGCACTTTAGATTTTAATATGGACTCAATTTTTATAAATAGAGTAGATTAAAATATTTTAGAACTGTAAATCCCCCCCCCCCCCCCCCCCCCCCAATAGGCAATAACTTTGTAGTAACGTTTTCCAAAAACATGAACCTTTAGAGAATTTTTTTAAAAATAAATGTGTTTTTTTTTGTTAGATAATTTTAAGAACGAGAGGTACATGATTTTGGAAAATAATACTATAAACTATGTTTGTGAAAAAAAAATACTATAAACTATGAATTAACATGAACGTTTTTCTAAATTGAAAGATGAAAAAAACTAATTTAGATAAAATGAACATTTTCTAAACACATCACTTCTATAATATATATATATATATAATATTAATTATTATTTCTATACTAATAGGGCTAAAATTTTAATGTAAAGTTTATAAATTTATTATTATTTAGGTCTCTATCTTGCACTAAAAATTCAAATAATATAAATAAAAATAAAATTTTCGAATACATTATTTTGTGAAAAATAAATTAGCTATTATTTTATAGTATTAATAAGTTATATATATATATTATTATTAAATAGATTTTATATAAAACCAGTATCATTTATTAATTCAATTATTATTTTATAAAACTTCTACCCGGTATACTTTATATACTAAAGCACAAGTCACCTAACTAATCAGAATATGATACATGGCAAAAACATTTAAAAACAAATATTGATACAAAATTATCTTTCTAAAAATCACATTCAAGTCCCGAGTTTTCAGTGACTCCAAATACCTACATTCCTAAAAAAATTCCCATTATAATCACCACGTTCAAAAATATGATCCACGATTTAAAACTGCCTCTATACCTTCTTCATCTCTCTTCTTCTGCATTGCTTCTTATTTTTCTTTTTTCTCTTTCAGATATTCGACAGATGCAAGAAAATCCCTACATGTCATATTCTTTTATTATTTGTTTCAGCTTGAAAATGGCATCTGAGTGTTGAGTCTACTCTTGTTTTAAAGCGTTGTCAGGTAACAATAAGTATCTCTAACTCTTTTATTTATAAAATTAGTATTTATAAATCTGTTTTTTCTATTGCCTAATTTAGGAAACTACTTGCCTTGCTTTAATCCAATAAAATCAGAAATGTAGGGGGAAGAAAACAAAATAAAAATAAGCTTTAACAAGAAAGAAGTATATCAGGCCAAGATACAATCTAGCAAAGGATAAACTCAAATTACAGACAAAACGAAGGAGCATTCTCTGAAAACAATTGTATCCTTACTTCTTTTCTAAATAATTCTCTCTTACTCTTTAAAATTCTATATTATGTTTTTGTAGCCTCGAAGGTGGTTAAGCATTTTCAAATTTAAAGATGTGGAAAACAACAGCAGCAACAACCAAAAAAAAGTAACACTCAACCGAAGGAAAACAGGTATCAACTATCTACAACTATGATAATGCAAATATAGTTTTTACAAATTTGTTTGGTTTTTTGGTGTAAAAAAATTGTTTGTTATGGTTTGACAATTTCACTAATCTATTTGTTATAAACAGAGCATTTTCGACTATCTTAGGAATTTTTAGAAAAAAATTGTATATTTACGTACATGTTTAATTATATTTTTTATTATATTAATCTTATCAAAACAGTCATTAAAACAATAAAAATAAAAGTGAATAGTTTAAGCATCATTTTTTTAATGCAAACAAAAATTGACCCGTGCTTAGCACGGGATGGTAATACTAGTATATATATGTACACGTAACAACCTTGCATAAAATTGTTGTTGTGGAACCAAGAGCATACTGGATTTGCTATGAGCTGCAGACTCCAAGTTCATACAAATGTCGTACGTGTTTCTTTCTTTTTTTTCTTAACTTTATGTCGGACGTGTTTCCTGATTCATTTATGTAATTATTGTTTGATAAGTTCATTTCTGTAACCTCACCCATCATTTATGTTTCTTGATTCATTTATGTTCCAAATTTAAGCAAAAAAAATTCATTTATGTAACGAAAATGAGAGAGACCTTGAAGGCCAAGCTTAGCAAGCATGAAGCGTCCTCCTGGCTGCATAACCTCACCCATAATTCTCTCTGGTTCCCTCATGTCCCTCTCAATCACATGCACTCGACGTCCATCCTATGCTCCAAAACAAGTAGGACCAAATAAAATATTATATTGGAAATAGATCACTGAAAAAAACTATGCACAATAACATAGAAAAAAAAGAAAGAAAATTATAAAATATATATATATATATATATATATATATATATATATATATATATATATATATATATATATATATATATAGAAAATTATAGTTTTCTTGTGTTTTCGTAAATAAAAATATAAGTGCGACACAAATGCAATATATGGTCGTAAAATCATGTATACTTTAGCAAGAGCATAGGCGAGAGCTGAGCCACCAACACCAGCTCCGACGATGATGATGTCAGCAACACCTTCCCTTATCTCCTCTGTGGCCGCCTCGGCCAACTTCAACATTGACTTCTTTTTCCTTTGGTTGTTGAAGTGAAAAATCATCCACGTTAGCACAAAGGCGAGTAGCATCGTCCATAACCAAACGTGCGGCAAATCCATTTTGCTTCAAATGGTTTCAAGAGAATTGAAAAGAGTTAAAGGTATTTGAGTTCAAGTAAGTGCAAAGGCCATTTTAAAAGATGGTCCCCTAGGCTATGGTGAGTCACCATCTTAGTATTAATCTTTCATCTCAAGCCAACACGTTTTACTCTTGGTTTGCCACTTGGCAGCCTATTCACTGTCAGTCAGTGTTTTGAGGCTCTGAGCTCGAAGGTTATCCGGTCTCGTGTGTTCAGACATACCTCTATTCATTTCTGTGAAACGGTTGTTTTGGTCCTATGCTGAACTTGAGTATTTTAATTATTTCGATATTTGTGTGTATAGCGTGCTACGAGTTTCAATAATAATGGTGGAACTAGAAGAAACATATATAAGAAGGATCAAACCGAGTAAAAACAGTTAATGGATTGGGTGGAAGGAACGGAAATGACTGTGGGATTAGGAAGTAGAAGTTGGATGTCAACGAAATAGCATTATTATCCAGGGTTATAAGAAACGGAGATTATATACTAGGGAACATAAGAAACTGTTTCTTTATTAACTTTTTAGTTAAAAATTAAGAAACAACTTCTTATGTTCTCTTAGACATGATTAATTCCAGTCTCTTAGTCGGGGTTTTTAATTTATGATTTGACATTTTTTCTTTTATATTTTTAAGAGACGACTCTTATATTTTTTATTTAAAAGACGGTTCTTAATTTTTTTTAGTTAAAATCTAAAAAATATAAGAACCGTCTCTTAACCGAAGTTAAGAACCCCAGTTAAAAGACTGAGCTTAATCATGATCTTAAGAACCGCGCTCCTGGATAATAATGCTCTAAGAGCATGTTTATTGGAGGTTTTTAGGTTGAAGTTCTTAACGAAATATAAGAAACCGTCTATTAACTTTTAACTAATAAACATGTTTTAGCAAAAATACAATAACAATATAATATAATATATTTTTTAATTTTTATATTATTTAATTTTTGGCTTTGGTGTTGGTAAAAAAGACCCAAAAATGATTTCAGTTTCTATTATTGAATATATCGCTACCTTTAATAGTTTCACTATTCCGAAACTGCAAGGGTTTCGTAGTGATGGTTTATAGTCTCGTAAGAACCGAACCACTTTCAAAATGATTAAAATCTGCATCGTTATTATTTTTTTAAACACGCTTTTGATTTCCATTTACATCAAAAATGTTAAAATTTCTTTAAATAAAATTAAAGTTTTTCATGATTTTCCATTTGATGAAATAAAACTTATATCTATATTACTACTATATATATAACGAATTCTAAATTTGATTAGTTCTGAAAGTAATAAGTTCAAAAGATCTAAACCATCAGATTAACGGGAATCTTCGTTTAAGATGAACGTTTTCCACTCGTTTTACCGTACCACCTCTATACTCTCTCCACCATTCTTCAAACGATCATTTTCTTTTGATTTTTCTTTTCTCTTCATTTCTTCGTTTGATGAACCTTTGTTCCTTGAGAAAATCGACGATTTTAGGTGAATCTACTTTTTTTTATCAAACCATTTATTGTTTTGTTTTCAGTATTCCGTTCTTTTGTTACAGGAGAATCCGCTAAAATAAACCTATAACTTTTTGAGATGCATTCTTATTTGTCTCCAAGATCTTTTTTGGAGTCTTGAGAAATATATGAAACATACTTTCTTCAAAAAATTTATCTACCATAGTATTCAAGTTTGATAGCAGCCAACTTGTTATTTCTGAAAATACGAGTTTTCCAAAAACCAGCATTTTGCGATGGTAAAATCCTTTCTTTTTTTGAAAAAAGGGGAAATAGTAAAATCCTTGTTCTTGCATGCAACAAATTTTCTTTGATCTCTTTTTAAATTTTTACATTCTCTCTTTCCATTACTAGCAAAAAAAATTTCCTATTTTTATTTTTATTTAAGCAAAAGAAAAGACCTGAATTAGAGTTCTATGCAACTTACAATGTCAAGCTCCATGAAAAGCCTCCTGAAAGGCCTCCGATACATTTCTCAAGTATTTGGTAATCAAGCTCCTCCTCTCTCTTAAAGTTTATTTGTTGTTGAATAAGAGACTATGATTAGTCCATTTGATCCCTTATAGCTATATAAAAACACGAATTCAGTTTTGAAATACTATATATGGTCAATATTGTATAGACTATATCACGTAGAAAGTTTGCATGCACTGTGATGATATTTGTGTTGAATAAATAGCCAGTTAACACTTCATTTTTGTTTGGGTGTTGGTTAAAACTATGGCAGAAAGTGGAAAAGAAGAAGAAGAGATAGAGATAGGGAATCCAACAGACGTAAAGCATGTAGCCCATATTGGTTGGGATGGACCATCCGCTACTCCTGCCTCCGCACCAAGCTGGGTACGTATTTACCTTATGCATGCATGCCTAGCTAGGATTAATTTATATATTTGGTTTTAATGTGGTCTATATTTGCATATTTGAAAGTTGAACGAGTTCAAAACTGGAGGCGGGTTGGAATCTGGACAAGGAGGCGGAGAAGATGACTCCTCCGTGAAATGTATGTCGGAATGTGGCGGCCGGACCAGAGATTTACCAAAACTACCAAAATCTACGAGGAAAGCGGCGTCAGAGAAAGGTTCTCCAACAAAGGAAATATCATCGGATAAAACTAAACGCCGGTCTTCTAAAAAAGGAACAACATCATCATCAAGAAGACCAAAGGAAGTGTCCGAACTAAATGATCTTTCTTTGACACATGAAGTTCCGAAGAAGTCGAGGAGGAAAAAGAAGACGAAAGAAACTGGAGGATCAACTAGATCGATTAGAAGATCTGACGTGGATAACATGTCAGATTATATGTCCGAGACTGGTTCTGTGAGATCTATGCCTCAATTCGACAGCAGAGATGATTTTTGAAAAGGAGTGCCAGAAGATTGAGAGTTTTTCATGCTTGTATATTGCTTAATGATTTTTCACTGAACATACCAATATCAGTTTTTTAGTCTTCGTTTTTGTACTATTATTATCGTTATTTACTTAAGAATATCTTTTGTACATCATCCAAAACTACCATCTATCAATCTTTGGATAAGAGGAACCAATTCCGTACTTAGAAAAGAGAGTGGTGCAAGTGAGATAAGCAAACGTTGATTGTCCATCCAGCTCTTGTGTGTTCTTCGATAATCCAATGGAAAAAATCACCTCTTCTTTCAATGCAAGAACTCTGAGGAGGTTGGAAGGGTCTGAACTAGAGACTACTATCTAGGCCTAATCAATCTAGATTTAGGTTCGTTTTTTTCTTCTTGTCTTTTTTGGCTTTTCAATTTATTAAAATTACTATTATATTAAAATCATATCTAATTTGGTTTGATTCAGTTTATATACTATCGATTTTCGGTTTATTCGGTTTTATAAAAAATCGTAATTTATTTATCTCTTATAACAAATTTTAGATATGGGTTTTTTTTTTGCTGATCCAAACCAAATTAGATATGGTTGATCGGTAAATAACACTCATTCTTAAGTTTATGATTTATCCAATGTTTTGTTTATTATACTGAACATTATTTTGATACTTTAATTAAGTAGGAAAATAATATGTTACGAAAATTTTGTAAGTGTTACGACTTTAACCAAACACAAAATATAGTTATTGCTCAATGGAAATCTTTCAATGTTGCCGATAACTTTATGGATATCTATCAGTTGAAATGTAGGGAAAACAAAAATAGAACTCTCGATTAAAATACATTATGGTTAATGATTCAACCTACATAATAAATATGAATGCTTTGGAAATAAATGGACATGATGATGAAAGATTCAACGAGGATAAATGCATCGATTGAAATTTTGAACCTACAGCTTTTGATTATGATTCTCATATATAGCATTACTGCAAGCCTTCGCGAAATTTATGTGGAATCGGCATTGTTCCGGAGCCAATAGGAGAGCAAGAGAATGAATCCTAGAAAGACGTTAAAGAGACAAACCAAACATAACCCAATCTTAATCAACCTCATCTCCTCCTGTCTAGATCCGTCGTCTCGGTTCAGTTTAAGGTCTTCGATATGGAGATGAACACCAGGATCTCTTAGCTTAACCTTGCTACTCAACAGAGCCGAACCACAAGTCCCCTGAACGTTGCTGTTCACGTATATGTTGATCCTGCAACCACTCTGACTTGCTATGTCTACATCCCTAGGTGCCACCATCACTGCCCCGACATTTCTCCCGTTCAAGTTGATTCCGCCAATGCCGGATTCAGGCCCTGGATAATCATCTTCTTCACCTTCCATTTTTTTTTTGTTGGATAAATCAAAAAATGAGTCTGTCCCATTCCTTCGGGAGCATGATATTAGCTGTATATGCTTTGCTTGGTTCTTGGGGTTTCCCAAAGTTCTTTACTTATATTCTACAATTAGAAGCAAAGTGCTATATTCTACGATTTGCATAGCTAGATTCATTACCCACCCTAAAACAAAATATTGTTTTATAATCCGCAGATAAGGAGTAGAAATACCCTCCAAGGGTGTACTTATTGCACACGCATATACACGTTTAAACGTTTTAGCGCAAAGTAAAACATACAACTCTGAGCTATATGAAATGCAAATACGAAAACAAATGGCTTCAAGAGCAAAGTAGCTCATGAAGTTTGAAACGAACCAGAAACTGGGGACCAAATCGCCCCATCAAGACAGATAACATTCCCTCTCTTAACTTATGATCATGTTGATGGGTTATACTTTCTTCCAGAACACAACAAAGAGGAGAACGTCGTTTTATTATTGACAGAAGTAAATGAAACGCATCAAAATATCAAATCTAGTTTCCGCAATTTCATTGTGGCACTTGCATCAGAAAAATAGTCCAGGAAAACAACCTCTGAGCAGAAGCAGCATCAATTGTAGAAGTCTGTTGGTATCTTTTCACTGACAGTGGAACCGAAGTTAGGACCTCCCTTGCGATATTGAATAAGAAACTCGACCGGATACCCCTTCAATTTATGAGGGACAAGGTCCAAGTCCTGAAACGTCAAGGCTGAAAATACCCATTGTCCAAAAACAAAGGAGTGAGACTCAAAAACAGCTCATGCAATGAGAACTCATTTTCACTTCTGTGAATGAAATGACTAACCCTTGTCAGATACAAGTGTATCGGTCGTAAGGGCATTGATTTGATCCAGATTGAAGATCTGGGGAGAGGGTAGAGGGAACGGGACTTTGTTCACCATAAAATCCCGAGGACCCGCCATTGCCTAGAATAGATTGTTGTGACATTAATCAAATTAGTAAAAAAACAAAACAAATAATCCCTAACAGTTTAGGTTTCTACAGTTCTAACTAGCTTCACATACGCTTTGAATGACAAAGTAGCACCTGAAAAATCATTGGAGTATCTACCAAAAAAACGTTGAATGATTTGATCTGTTACCTTAGCAATTGGAAATGGAAGCTTCACATATCGAGACCATTCACGAATCATATCAAACATGATCTCTGCCTGCAAGGAAAACACTTGAAAATCAAGCCCATTGAGCTAATACTGTGACAGAGAGAATGAAGGACTCTATGAATATACCAAATCGTGAGGGGTAAAGACATCTGGACCACCCAATTCATAGGTTTTCCCCATGCTGGAGCCGTCATCCTTAAGAGCTGCAACGATTGCAGCAGCAACATCAACCACATATACGGGCTGGAATCTGCAATGAAGTTATGGTTCGGGAAAGAAATGGATCATGGTCACTGTAAGTTGCTATGAACCGTTGAAAAGAATTAGACAAAGGTTTAGGACATACTTGTTGGTCCCACCACCTATGAGCGGGAGGAAACCATATTTTTTAACGAACATTGCCCAGGGGTTCAGGATTCTGTCCTCTGTGCCAATCATGGTCGCAGGTCTCATGACTGTCGCCTAGGAAACAAATATAAATCAGGAACTGACTAGAAGCAGAAGTCTGATGAAAAAATGCACATGCAAGCCATCCCAGGTACGATTTTAGAGTTCAATAATAACATAATATACTGTTTTTCCAGTCTAACACAAGAAAAAAATCTAAAGGATCTACCTTATATCTGAAAATAAGTAGGATCATGACAACAATGAACAAAAATATTACAGTGATGATTACAGATGAGAGTTCCGTGTGCCAAAATTTGGAATAAGTTTACCTCAGGCAGCGCGTTCAAGACAGCTTCCTCAGCAGCAGCCTTTGCCCTCTGCATTCTTGAAGGAGATGATAGAGAAGCTCCAAGACAAGAAACTTGAATAAATCTCATTATCCCACCATGTTCCTTAGCTACCTGAAACAACAAATCCACCACCAAAATTAGACATAAACAAAAGAGCATGACACTGCAAATTGTATCATCCTGAAGGTTAAAAATGTTTGGCTCATTTCAGAAGCGCGCAACAATATCAGGAGTTAAAAAATGGAAACATCTTCAACACAGTTTCCGGAGATAGTCTATCAGGATTCAAACACATACCAATGCAAGTTTCTCGGCCATGTGATGATTCACCTCTTCGAAACTGAAATTTCTGGTCTCGTACTCTCTTCCTGAGGATTAGAAGATATATCATCCACAAATGAAAAGAACAGTGTTGCTTTCTAAAAGATTTAATAAAATAGAAAAAGTACCAATAAGATTGATAACGACATTAGCCTTTGCCATGACGGCCTTAATCGAGTCTTCATCTCTTGGATCAAATTTCATCGGTACTACCTGGTATATTCAGTCAACACACATCAAAATTTTGTCGATCCAAAGAATAACATTCCACACAAAAAAAAGTGTTTGTGACATACCCTCAAAAGCATTGTGTTACAAAAAAAAAAAAAAAAACATTACCTGTCCTAAATCTCCCATCAACTTGAGATGTCGAGGATTGTCCTCTGAGCCTCGGAAAGGAACTAGCACTTGTGATCCCATTTTAGCTGAAAAGAAAAAAAGATTCATTTGCAAATAATTACAAACCCAAAAAAAAAAATGTAAAGGAAGAACAAAATTGATTTACGCGGCTGGGTAATAGCAATGTGTTAAACCAAACTCACCAAGCTGCTGCACAAGATAACGACCAAGAAACCCAGTGGCTCCAAACACCGTAGCTACAATGCCACTGCCAAAGCAAAGGATAAATCAACATCTCATCATACTAAAGCTACTCCAAAACCCCTAAGAGATGATACATTTCTCTACAAAGGCAACTAAATCAATGAAAAGCTATCTTTTAAAGCTCAACACTACACAAAGGTGATAGAGACTAAGCTTGCGTTACCCTAACACACACAATTAACATTTCTTCAGGATTCGAAACCGCTATAAGAGAGAAATGAGATACCTGACGGAAGATCTGCCACCAGTACCCTTGCGAGCGAGGTGTCCCACGCCCTTTGTAGCAAGGGAGGACGAGTATCGACGGTTATCAGCTCCATTCACTGAAGCAGAGAACCCATATTTATCTCATTAAGCAACCTAGAAAATGCGAATGGGATTAAAATCAAATGGCAGAAACTTAACGGTGGTGATCGGATACTCCGTAGAGCGATCTGAGAGAAGACGACGAATAGATCGAAGCTCCTCCGCCGAGGGGCCGTTGGACTAGTCTCCTGGAAACTGCCTGCATCCTCGAGAAGCAACAAACACAGATGAAATGAGAGAGAGAGAAATGGAGAAGAGAGGGATTTGCTGCCGCGAGGATACACGTAGATGGGCTCGGCCCAAACATAAGTTTTTGGTCCACTTAAATGTAGTGAAAGCCCATGTGTCTCGCAATGACGATAACTAGTATGAAACGGCTACATTTTGGGATGTACTCCCTCCGTTCCTTAAAATTACATATTCTAGAAAAAAAATTGTTTCAAAAAAACCTATTTTCTATATTTTAAATACATATTTTATTAATTAATTGTAAAACCTAGAAAAATTGTTTCAAAAACAAATTATGTTCTGCACTATTTAAGTTATGGGTTTTACTTGAATCAAATTTAAAATTAAATAGATATACGAAAAAAGATGTTAAACTCAATCCTAGATTTTTTTTTTCTCATCAACTTAAATATACTCATACTAAATCAAATTATGTTTTGCACTATTTAGGTTTTGGGTTTTATGTGAGCCAAATTCGAAACCGAATGGATATACAGAAAAAAAAAATCAAACCCAATTGCAAATAAATACCCAAAATATTTTATCCATTAATCAAATTTAAAAAAAAAACTTTACAATTGAAATCAGATAAAAGATAGGGTTATTTGTGAGATAGCAATAGCAAAAACAATATTCACCTTTGTTTTTGTCACTGAAACAATATTCACCTAACGTACACGTTCGAGTTACAATATTACAATATGCTTTTCTTTTTTTCCTTTGTCTAAGCTTTGTTTGTACAACAGAAATATACTTGATAGAAAGATTAATAGATTTCTTTATGTATATGCATATGCTTACAGCCTTACAATATGCTTGTCATTGGTTACACATAGTTAACCACAACAATACGTTAAAACCAAAACACATACACACAATTGGAAAAGGAGATAAAATACACACAATTGGTAAAAGAAAAGCACACAATCACACAAGAGTACCTTTACCGAAGTTCACAACTCCAGGCTGTCCAGCATCGGTATGTTTATTTTATTTCGTATATTATCAAATCAAATTAAACCAAACCAAACCATGAGTGAGGTTTGTTGGCAAAAACATGAGGTTTTATCATAAAAGTGTTTTTCTTCTTATTTACTTGCCAAGCAAGCGTGAAGCTTCTTCCTGGATAACCTTCCATGTCTCCTTCACGTGCCTCTCCTCCGTCAGTGGCGCTCCTATGGCGCAACGTAGTACTATTTTTCCCGACAAAGCCTGTTTCCCAAGCAAATCAATATATGTATATATCTTAGTTTAACAACATTATCCAACAAGAAGAACAAGAGAGAGAGATGTCAGTGGTACTTACAGTGTGAGAAAGGAACAGTTTCCCAGAAGAGTTCACTGCGTCTAGGAGGTTTCTGTTTCTGTTATTACACTCCTTTTCATCGTTATCCACAGGTAAGATACGGAAACAGACGAGTGAAAATATCCGAGGAGTCACAACCTGCAAAAAGAAAAAGGATAAAACGTCATGTATATCTCCTTGTCAAAGAATCTTTTTGAGCATTAATTTTTACACTTTACCTCAAAGTTAGGATCTTGAGAGACAAGTTGTTCGAGATCTTTAGCCAGTTTGATATGGTTTCTTATATAGCTCTTCAGGGTCTCAGCTCCATAGAGCCTTAAAACCATCCATAGTTTCAATGATCTGTTTAAGTACAAACACAAACACAATCTTAGTGCGTATATTGTATATATGAAGATGTTCCTCCAGAAATTTAAATAACCTGAATCTTCGTCCGAGAGGGATCTGCCAATCTTTGTAATCAACAACTAAGTTTGCCTGAGAGGCCTGCCAAAAGCAAAAAAAAAAAAAAGTGGATAATGAGACTAGTGTATATGATCTAGAAATATTTGAATTAAGAAATAAAATTCATTCCTACCTTGTTTTTGAGAAATTCTGGATTTGTTGACAGAGCTTCAGTGAGCACATACTGATCCTGTTTTGTCAACATATTAACATGTTTATTTTTTCAATACTAGAAACAAGAAAGGAGAAAGTATGACTAAATAAAAAAGGGCATATCTATGTACCTTGACCCAAAGTAGGGAACAATCAAAATTAGTGAGGAACCATTTGTGAGCATTCATGTTAAAAGAGTCTGCAGTTTCTACTCCGTCAATGTACTGTCTATACTCTGGACATATACACGCACTTCCAGCGTACGCTGCGTCCACGTGAAACCAAATCTCATTGCTCTGAGAATGCAGTCGAGAGAATTAGCATCAGTTTATTAAGTTAAGCTTTGTTGGAAATGTAAAATAAATAACCTTTGCGATCTTTCCCAGTGCAGCTAATGGATCAACTGCTGTTGAAGAAGTGGTCCCAACCTACAAATAAATAAAAGAATATTTTTGAGTGAACATGCTTCAAGAGGGAAAATAAGTCACAGGTTAGCTAGTGCTTACATTGCCACATAAGAAGAACGGAATCAGTCCAGCTTCAATATCCTTAGAAACTGCTTCTTGAAGCAATTCTGGACGCAAAGCGTAATTTGTAGAGGAATCTGCCTTCAGCACCCTGCAATTCTCTGGATGGATTCCAGCTATCTGTCAAGAATAAAAAACCAGCAGAAAACAATTTAGATTATTTTAACAAATAAAAAAAAACTTTCTTTCTTTGATCAAAAATATACAAAATATTCACCTGGCAAGCTTTCTGTAGGGCTGAATGTGTCTGGTCAGAGGAGTACACAACGAGCTTCCCAAGCGCGTTCTTACCAACGCGTCTTAAGACCTTCTCGCGAGCACCAATCATAACAACAAGAATAGCTTCACTGGCTGACCCTTGGATCACTCCACCTCCATTTCCTACAATATCAAATTAACCCAACTATTAATATATGACTATGGTTAGTATAGATTAAAGTTGATTATGTTATTTTACATTAGGAGTTTTTGTGATTTTCTATTTAGTTATAAGTTTTGAAGTTTTACTTTTTTTTAATAATTTGCTTCAAATGTTTTCGTTTTTCTATTAAGCTGTATTCCCTATAAAAGGATTTCATATGATTAATCAAAAAACAACTCCCCAAAATTAACTTAATCTCTAAGATAGATAAGGTTAAAATGGAAGTAAGGTTTTTGGTTCATATCACGCTTAGCTAGGTCTGCATTAAGCAAAGGTTTTTTTATGACAAGGTTTTTTGTGTTTTTTTTTTGGTGTAAAAGGTTTTATGTGTTGATAGTTATATAACCTTTGGAGAGAAACTGCTCGGGCAGGTTGAGCAGTTTTGCAAGCCAATCAAGAACAATCATTTCGAGCTCAGTGGCAGCTGGAGAAGTGACCCAACTAAAACCAACAATTCCAAGACCAGCACTCAACATCTCACCCAAGAACCCTGCAACGCTGCTGTTAGAAGGGTAATAAGCATAGAAGGTGGGGCTTTGCCAATGCGTTATTCCAGGCAATATCTTCGTCTTAACATCTGCCAAATACAAAACTCACATCAGATTATCTATGCTCAACCAAAAAACAAAGTATCAGAAATGGTTCAAAAAATCGGAAGTGGGTATTCAGTTAATTCACCATCAAGAACTTGTTCCACCGTTTCAGGTTGGTCAGGTGCTGAATCAGGCAAAAGGTTGTGAAGATAACCAGGCTGTATCAGAGACATGTAAATATCAACATTGTGTGAATAAACCAACAAAATTATGACAAAAAAATAAACCCACATCAAATAGATGTTCACAGGGAAAAGAAAGTGACCTGAACTTGGCTAAGGACAGGGAAAGTTTCGATGGTTTTGTAATAATCAGCAATGAAATCAACCATTCGATGTCCATACTCCCTCAGTTGCTCAGAGTCCATCGGCTTCAGCACGTTCCTACTACCATTTTCCCTGTAACATTATAAAATAAAAACAATTAAAAACTCCGACAACAATGTATAAAATCATGAACTTACATTCTTTCTTGCGTATCTTTGAATTCGTGTTATCAAAAGGTTCTGAATGGTTTGGGTTTCAGCAGGCGCAGATATCTCTTATTTATAGAGGCGAGTTTTTTTTCCTTTTTTAATTAAAGTGTTTTATATAAATTTAGATTAGTTTCATAAAGAAGAAAATAATAAGATTTGCCTAAAAGTAATAAAATAGTACGAAAGCACTCTCCAAGTCGTTATCAACTATCTAAAATGATTGTGCAAGTGTCAATGTGCAATGGTTAGACTTCAGGTAAAAATGTCTGGAATTGAAGTGAAGTGGTAAAAAGAGTGTCTAGTTAACAATCCGCCACTTGAATTCAATTTTCGTTGGGGGAAGATTATTTATATTTTTTGAGTTTCTTGCAAGGCGAAACCAATTTTTTCATACCAAAAATATAAAGTGGTATCAAGAAACAATTACAAAATTTTAGTTTTTAAAAACGATTACAAATTGCTGAATTTGTTCCGGTTTAAACACAATGAAGCATTTTGGTCGAATGATTGAGGGTTATTTTGTTGGGCTAAATCAAAAGGAAAATTGTAAGTTTAATATATCCTTACCAAATCAAACCATATAAACCAAAATTTTCAAGATTTTATACTTACGTATACAAACATATTTGATATATATATATACAGTATAACCTCTTTAAATTAATACTCTATAAATTAATATACACTAAAAATCTCTATAAAATAATATAATTTTGTAGTTCTAAATTGAGTTTTTGGTTCAATTAGTATATCGATAAATTAATATATCTATAAATTAATAAAAAAATATAGTTTTGGTGTCCCAACATTATTAATTTATAGATGTTTCACTGTATATATTTCTTGTTAAACATGAATAAAATATAAGTAAACTCATTATTTAACTTAATTTTTACTAAAATTTAAATAATAACCTAATTAAATCAAATTAAATATTTGAATCCGTGGTTTTTTTTTTAAAACTTTTTAAAGACCTTAAACTTTGGATATGATTTTTTCTGAGTATTTAGACTATTTATATATTTTTTAAAATCTGCCTAATTTGATATATGTTGTTTTAGATGTAAAAAGATAAAATAAAGTATTTAGTGATTTAAAGTTGCATAAGGAAACCAAACATGTAGTATTTTAAATTTTATTTTTCTAACTTAATTATACTCAAATTTGATTCCATCAAGTTAGTTCTTCAATTCAGATTAATCAATAATAATAAGTTTAGTTTTCATTCACACATTGCTTAAATTCTTTATTCAATTTTATGTTAGTAGTTTAATATATTTTTAATATTAAATTATTGTTTTTTCGTATAAATAAAATTATCATTTAAACAAAAATTTATTCATCGTAAATTTTCTTTTAAAATTTTAATTCTATCTCACAAATTATTATTTGGTTTTAAGATAGTCATAAAAGATAAACATTGTTTTTAATCAGTTTATGTTGTTTGGAAATTTATTTTATTTTTATTATTTAATCAAAAATATATTTATAATAATTCAATCTCTTAAAACACATATATATATATATATATATATATAAATAATTATATATTCAAAAATGTAAAAGTATATAAAATGTAATAAATTATAGTTTTGGACATATAATTTGGATTTATATTATTGGTAAGTATAACCATTTTGTTTTCTAGTTTTTTATCACATGGATACATATGAAATTTTGAAAGTTGAGTAAAATGGATGAAATTCATCTCCCAATAACATTAGATTTAGTTAGAATTATAAAATTAATGATAACTAAATTTTTTGAATAACAAGATATTTGAATGAATTTTAAAAATCCTTAACCAATAACAATGAATTCTATTAAAAAAATTAAAATCTAAGAACCAGTAACAATAAAATCTCAAAATTTTCAAAATTCACGAAAATTCATTTACCAAGAACTTTTTAGACACTAAGACAGTTAAAATACTGTAATTTACACAAAATATATAATAGCCATTTCTCTCAATGGTTTTATAGTGTATTATAACTTGTTAGTTATTCATTCTATTTCTCTAAATTTAAATACATAATGACAACAACATTTACAATAAAAACAACTAAAAGTCAGAATTCTTGGACAATATCGCCATGTTTGTAAAAAAGAAGAACAATATCGCTTTTTGTAACAGTTTAAAGTTGGATAGCCTAGACGGTGAGACCCAGTGGTCAAAATATCCTCCAAATCACCGTAGCTCATCAACATGATGTGAGAGCAGTCTGTTGTCTAGATCCCTAGATTTTTGACTATCCTAATGATAAACCACTACACTATATATTATTTGATTAAACAAATCTAAATTTTAGTATATGTAAACCAAAATATCTAAAGTATCACATATAACTAATAATGCGAACTTTACATATTGATTAAAGATTAAAGGTTTAGTTATATAGTTTGGCGTGCCTAAACAAAGCGTTATAAGAACATGGCGTTTTGCAAGGGTATCCCTCATAACTTTACATACTATAGTACATAGTACAATCTAAAAATAAGCACAAGATACTTTTTAATAACAAAACTAAAACTTCAATGGCAGATATATGTTAACGCTAGCTCCCATCTTGGTTATATTGAAAGACAAAGAAACTGAACGCGCCGAAATCTATGTTTTTTTTTCTTTTTTGAATTTCACTGAAGTTTTGGCCATTACATTTGTTCTCTCGACCATTTCATCCTAAAATTTTATGATTTTATCGAAAAATGTGATTTCGTAATTTTAGTGGAAAATAAGTTTTTGAATTTTGACGAAAAAATAAAATTTTCAGTTTTAGAAACAAAATGTGATTTTGTGGATTTGACAAAAGATGTAATTTTGACGGGAAAATACAGTTTGTAAATAAATTTATTTTGATATTTTTATGTTATAACTGTAAAATAATGTTTATCATATTTATTTATTTATTTATTTATCTAAAATTTGTATCTACCTATTTTAATTGAATAAATATAAAATTATAATTTAATATTCCATCAATTAAATTCATCTAGATAGTCATCTAGATATTTGCATCTTAGCCTATAAATTTAAAAATTCATCCAAATTGACCATTTGGATGGTGCTCATTATAATACAAAACAAATATTAAATTATCATCTCCATCCGATTGGTTTATCATGTATGGACACCCTATCTTTTCTGCGTAACATTTAATTTTGTCCTAAACTAAATTGAATCTAAACCGTGAAAATCAATTTCAATCAAATACGTTGAATATAGTTTAGTTTTATTTGATTTGGGTCGATTAAATTTATACAACCAGTCAGTTCATATAAAATTCAATTTCGGTTACTATAAACCTGATTTGCAAAATTTGAGTAAGCCCCATAGACCCATTTTAGTTTAATAATAAATTAGATGGATGTCCACGAATTCGCAAATGTAAATATTTAATAAAATTATAAATTTCTATTTTATCAAATTTAATATTAAATATGTTTTTATTATATATTAACTAAAAATATATTGTTATATTTATTTTTACTATTTTATTATTTTAAAAGACAAATTAGATTACTTTAACATGTTTATTTATAATATAATGTACTGAAAATTACACTAAATTAATTATATATGTTTCATTTCTTTCAAAATAATAATAATTGAGTTTATAAGATATAAAATATTGATTTTTAATTTCTAAAAATTGTACAAAGAGAACTTTTGATTAATAACTATAAATGTTATTATACAACCTAAAATATAATAAAATAAGTAATTCATTAATAATTATTATAATGTCTTATATACGACTTATATAGAAAATAAAACTATTTTAACGTTGATTTATAATAGAAAATAAAGGTATTACATTGGTTTTTATAAAATTATTTAGAAATATATATATATATATATATATATAGTTTATAAATAAATGATTAGTGAAGAAAAAAAAATGATGAAGCATTATAAAAACTTGTCATAATTGTTATAATTACTTACTTTAAATGATTATGTGTAATATTATATTGATTTTCATTGTAACTAATATTAATTGGTTCTATAAATTTCCTTCTTTAGACTTGATAAAAATAAATAAAAATCAAAGTTATCAACTAATCAGTTTATAAAAAAATTTCTAAACTTCATCTATGATCGACACTTAAGAAAAATCATTTAATATATAGTAAGATTAGTAAGTTGTGTCTGAAGATGATGATGAACTCGGACCTTATTCTCCGCTGAGGATTTTTTTTTTCAAATTTCCCATACATCATGAGAGTTTATGAGAAACGAGATCGTAAAACAAACTCGAGGAGTATTCGAAGTTTGTATCCATCAAATAACCATCGAGTTAACTAACCTCCATGATTCTAAATTGCCTCCAGATTATCAAAAGGGAACAATGAATCCAACATAACAATGGTGGAATCACCAACGCTTAAATGCAAGATCAGTTTCTTTATCCACGATGACGAGTTTTGTAAATTTGTAATAAGAAAGCAAGCTTGAGTAGAAAAGAATTACTAACTTGAAGAGAAAGCTTTTGTTAAATCCATCTTCAGCATCGAGCTTTTATGATAAAAGGTCTTTTCATAGTCCATATTTACATAAATACGAGGAGAACATTCTCTCCCAGATGTCGTCCCTTTTCATAGTTGATTATTAGATCAGATCAGAGATAGTCTTCTCTCCATTCCGCCTCACCTCGCATCCAACCTTTTTTCATTTAATTCTTCGTGGAGTGTACGAGGCCACTTTGATGTGTTTTTTTCTTTCTTTTTGGTTGTTAATTTCCTATCTCTCTTGGGTACTTATATTGGGTTGTTCTCCGTTTGTACCTCTCTTAATAAGTGAAATAATTTTTTTACCAAAATTGAACTTTATAGTTTTAACACTATTTATATATCATGATTATGGTCATGTTCGGTCGCATGTCGCAGTGATTTTGCGACCAAAATGTTATTCGATCCGTTGTAACAGGCTCTGCGAATTGCGATATGCGCCTGCAACATGTGACTTTCGACCAAATGTTAATCGTTTCGTTGCTGCAGGTTCCAGCAACATGCGACCTGCAACGAATCGCATGTCGCAGTGATTTTGCGACCAAAATGTTATTCGATCCGTTGTAACAGGCTCTGCGAATTGCGATATGCGCCTGCAACATGTGACTTTCGACCAAATGTTAATCGTTTTGTTGTTGCAGGTTCCAGCAACATGCGACCTGCAACGAATCGCATGTCGTAGAAAATTATTTTTAATCGCTAATTTTCAGCGATTCAAAACAAAAACTTGCAATCGGTCACGAGTGACATCAAAATGAACAAACAAACTGCGACAACACAACAACATACAACCTGCGGCGACAATCAAATGAACAGAACAGAGCCTATGTAACCACAAAACCTTACTAAACTTATGTGGTTAGCCCAATAGTGTTTTTTTTCCGGTGTAACACTTCAATTTGTCCAAAACGAAATTGAATCAAAACTGGAGCAAATCAATTTGATAAAACTAACCCGAACAATTTGGGTCGGTTAAATTTAAACAGGATTGGCAAAAATTCAAGTAAGGCCCATGGATGAAAAAAGAGGCCAAGGAGAGGAGTCGGGGACTAACACCCAAAAAAGGAAACGGTTTAGTGGATGCGACGGTGGCAAACGGCCACCAGTTTTGTCGTTTCGAGGAGCATAGAAACCACGCGCGCGCGCGTTTGTGTATTGTTGATGGATCATCATCGCCTTTTTTTTTTGCCGTACTCCGAAAGCAGTCTCACTACCCTACGCCCCTTCCCACCATCAAAGCATTAAATTCTCTCTCTCTCTTCTCTGCTTCGAAATTACTTTACTCTCTCTCTCAATTACTCCGTTACCTTCAGCCGGAGAAGCTTTCGTTCCTTCTCTCTTTCTCAAACCTTACTCTCAACGCTCCACTTCCAGCTGTGTGCAGATCTCCAGTGGATCTATCAAAATCGCGATAAACCCCCTCGACCCTAGGGTTTTGTGTTGGGGGAGAAAAAAAAATCAATGTCTGCGAAGCTTTCATGGTTAAACTTCTGATTCAGGACGATAAGCTTCGTTTTGATTCTTTGAATAATCGGAGAGTGTCCGGCGAGGACGCGGAGGTTCGGTGTCTCCGTTGCTGACGAATGCGGAACTTTGCGATGCATCTGCTGCTGTTTCTCCTTCTTCATTCTCCCGTATGCTTTGGTATGAAACTAGTCTACATATCTTCTTTTGTTTGCTCTTGCTTGCTTGACAGCTGAAGATGAGCTATATTTAGAATTGTTTATTATTATGTGTAAAGTAAGCAAAAAGGGGTTTAGTTTTTACGATTTGGATTTAATTAAGTTTGGAATCTGTGGGCTGTGAAGCGTGAGAGTGACGATTATTTCAAACCTTAAGTTTCCACCCTACTTAAGATAGTGGCACATAGATAGAGCTCAGAGCTTACTTTCTCTCTTATTGAGTATCTTGAGGATATATCCATTTCTATTGATGAACAGTGTAGTCTTTAACGCAGGCTGCTTTTATTTTCATTTGTAAGTATTCTTGCGTGCCGCTATGAACATGTATAGAAAGAAATTGTCTGTGGATGACTTATCAGCTTACTCTCATCTTTTGCAGCTAGGCTCTTTCCCTTTCCATTTAGCCGATCAAAATCGCATCAAATGCGTTTTTTTCATCCTCATCTCTATCCATCTCTTGCTCCTGCACCTTCACCAGGTCAGCAAGGGGAATGATTTTAGGCACATAGTCCTAACCACATAGTATACTAGTGTAACTGTGTTTCTGCCAAGGTTTGGTATTGAATGGTCATTTTTTTAATATTTTTTTTCAGCTTTGGCCCCCAAACCAAACATCATTCCCACACCAAGACACAACAAGGGCGGTCACTACCACCACCATCGTCTTGTGACTTCAGCTTCACCTTCCTCCTCACATGGTACTCCATTTTTTCTACTTGTTGATTATCAATAGATAAAAAAGTAGTAATTACTCAATTTTCTGTGTATTTCTGTTTGTATAGATTGTCAACAGGCATGCGTGGAGCCTCTTACTTCATCTCCCTTAGGTTCACCTTGTGGTTGTGTTTTCCCCATGAAAGTTCAGCTTCTGCTAAGCGTCGCGCCTTTTTCTATTTTCCCCGTGACCAGCGAGTTAGAAATTGAGGTTGCTGCTGGAACATACTTGGAACAAAGCCAAGTCAAAATAATGGGTGCCAGTGCCGACACTGAAAACCAAGGGAAAACAGTGGTGGACATTAACCTTGTTCCACTTGGGGAAAAATTCGACAGTACTACGGCTACCCTTATTTATCAAAGGTTCCGCCACAAGAAAGTGCCTCTAAATGAGTCTGTTTTTGGTGATTATGAGGTTACACACATAAGTTATCCAGGTATAGCTGTTTTCTCTGTAACACTAGTTTCTACCCCTTTTTTTTGCTTTCCGTTCTTTTAGAACTTGTTGACTTCGCCTCAGGAATTCCTTCTTCTTCACCAAATGATGACATTGTGGACGGTGCTCCAACTGAAAGTACTAGAGGGCTTCCACTCACTGCAAACTTTGCCAACAGAAGCCAGGGAATAGATTTTAGAACGATTGCAATCATTGTCCTGTCAGGTTTCGTGCTCGCCCTGGTTTTAGCTGGCGCTATATTTATAGTCATGCAATGGAACAAGGTTGGGATGCCATCTACTGCTGTTGGCCCTGCATTGGCTTCATCGATGAAGAAAACGCCTGGTAAATTTCTCCCTTCGACTTTATAACAGATCCTTGCTTCTATAGCTTTAAACAACATGGTGCGTTTCATGCATGAATCTGTTGCAGGTGCCGGGTTTATGTTTTCCAGTAGCGTCAGAAGCTCGGGATCTGATTCTTTGATGTCGTGCATGGCTATGTGTGCTTTATCCGTAAAGACCTTTACACTTTCCGAGCTCGAGAAGGCAACTGATAAATTCAGTGCCAAGCGGGTTTTGGGTGAGGGAGGATTTGGTCGTGTTTATCAGGGCAGCATGGAAGATGGAGCCGAGGTTGCAGTTAAGCTGCTAACTAGGGACAATCAGAATCGAGACCGTGAGTTTATCGCAGAAGTCGAGATGCTAAGCCGTTTGCACCACCGCAATCTTGTAAAACTGATTGGAATATGCATTGAAGGCCGTACTCGTTGCTTGATTTACGAGCTCGTCCACAATGGGAGTGTCGAGTCCCACTTGCACGGTGACATACTCTATCCTCTGCACTTCTTTAGAAACCATATTTCCCCAACTCTATTTGCCACTTCTCCTTTTATAACCTTCTAAAGCCTGGTTTTCCCGGTGTTGACTAAACAGAAGGAACGCTTGACTGGGATGCGCGGTTGAAGATTGCACTTGGAGCAGCGAGAGGACTGGCCTATCTCCATGAAGATTCAAATCCCCGAGTAATCCACCGGGATTTCAAGGCCAGCAATGTTCTACTAGAAGATGACTTTACCCCGAAGGTCTCAGACTTTGGACTGGCGAGAGAAGCTACCGAAGGAAGCCAACATATTTCAACTCGTGTCATGGGGACCTTTGGGTAAAGCTTCTTGCTTTGAATACCCAATCTAATGCTTATATGATGAATACATATACTCTAGTGGCCTTACAATGGATATAAATTGCAGGTACGTGGCCCCTGAGTATGCAATGACTGGGCATCTCCTTGTGAAAAGCGATGTCTATAGTTACGGTGTGGTTCTACTCGAGCTTCTCACCGGTAGAAGACCGGTTGACATGTCACAGCCTTCGGGAGAAGAAAATTTAGTGACGTGGGCGAGACCTTTACTAGCCAACAGAGAGGGGCTGGAGCAGCTTGTGGACCCCACATTGGCTGGAACCTACGACTTTGATGACATGGCGAAAGTGGCTGCGATTGCCTCCATGTGCGTCCACCTAGAGGTCTCGCACAGACCGTTCATGGGTGAAGTGGTGCAGGCACTGAAACTTATATACAACGATGCAGATGAGACCTGCGGTGGGGACTATTGCAGCAAGAAGGAGTCATCAGTGCCGGACTCTGCAGACTTCAAAGGAGATCTAGCTCCCTCGGATAGCAGCTGGTGGAATTTGACACCTCGGTTAAGGTATGGTCAAGCGTCTACGTTCATAACAATGGATTATAGCTCAGGGCCGCATGAGGAGATGGAGAACCGGCCTCACTCAGCCTCTAGCATTCCTAGAGAAGGAGGACTGTTTCTAGAAAACAGGTCGGGTCCTTTACGGCCAGTTAGAAGTAGAAGAAACTATTTTAGATCGAGAGGAAGCATGAGCGAACACGGGGGACCATCATCATCTAGACATCTCTGGTCCGGGAACGGCGACTGGTTCTGAGAAAGCAGAGAAAATGTACAGTAAAGAAAAGGGGCTCAAAACTCTTGAGCTGCATGGTTAGGTTTGGTAAAGACATTCCGGTTAGGAGTTCGCTTTTGTTTTTCGTTTTATCACATTTTCAGCAAATAGATTTAATTATTTGGTTGAGGATGCAAAAGCAACAGCATAGGAGGGTGTATGTATCTATTTCTCTATATTCTTCTTCCCCACAAAAAAAAAAAAACTTTTAAAATATCGTGTTAATGTCTTAGTGACTTAACACACAAGTCCCAAAAAGTCCTTAACTCTCTTTTTTCGGTAGAAACTAAATGAAATCATACATTTCAATGGCGACGAGAAGAGAACCAAACACAGTGGTGAGAAGCGTCGGATGCTTTGCTTTTAGCACTCAGTAAATGGTAACAAATTGACATGCATGTGGTTGTGTTGAGCGAAGAAGACCGTTAGAAGTTATAAATATAATAGGCCGAGCCATTATGTAGGCCTTAACGTAGGCCCAAAAGCTCGAGTGTTGGTGGAGTAGAGACAGAGATGGGTTATATCAGGAGAGGCAGGCGAGTGTGGTTTGTCTTTTCTCCTAATCTCGAGTCATTAAGGTCCGCCGTTTTGGTTCCATACAGATTCTGGGCTCATTTCTTCTTTTCATCGATTGAATTTGGGGTTTTTCGTTTTGTTTTAAATTTTTTTTTGCATTATACTTAAAAAACCCTAATTTTTGATACATTAGAACCTTCTCGAGAGATCCTTTGTTGTGTACACTTTGCTGTCTTTTTTTTTTTTTGGATTTGATTTGAAGAAGATATGCCTCCAAAGCAACAACCAAAGGCCGATTTGGCTAAAAAGCAGAAGCAAGTTGAAGACAAAACATTTGGTCTGAAAAACAAGAACAAGAGCAAGAATGTTCAAAAGTATGTCCAGAGTCTCAAGCAATCTGTTCAGCCTAAACCTGACGCATCTAAACTTGCAGCCAAGGTAACTATGAATCTGTTTGATATTCTTCTGATGAAATGGGGGGAGTTAGTGTACTTGATAGTGGAGTAATGTTTTCGATTGAGTGAGAGAGATAATTTGTTACTGAAACAATTAATTCGATTAAATTATTACGAAAAAATAATATGTTTGGTTTGAGGACAGAAAAAGAAAGAGGAAGAGAAGGCGAGAGAACAGGAGTTGAATGAGTTGTTCAAGGTTGCCATTAGTCAGCCTAAAGTTCCTGTTGGTAAATGTTTCTCTTTCTTTTTTTCATCATTAACAAAATATGCTGTCTCTCATGTAAAGTTCATTCTTCCTTGTGTTGTGTTTCCATGTGTATTTATAATAGAATATGGTTTTTTTTTTGGGCAGGTGTGGATCCAAAATCCATCTTGTGTGAGTTTTTCAAGGCGGGGCAGTGTCAAAAGGGATTCAAGTGCAAATTCTCTCATGATTTGAACATTCAGAGGAAGGGTGAGAAGATCGATATCTACAGCGACAAGCGTGATGAAGGTAAAAGCGCAAGAGTTATATATTTTTGGTCTCTTGAACCACAGTGTTATACTCTGCTTATATTATTTAAGATGGAGACATGGAGGAGTGGGATCAAGAGACCCTTGAGAAGGTTGTGGAATCGAAGAAAAATGAATATAACCAGAACAAGCCAACTGACATTGTAAGCCCGTATTCTTTCTTTCTCTCTTTGTATCTCAAACCTTTCTTGGCTAGTTTTGGTACATGTTGGTTGAGGACGCTTTCTGGTTTTGTGGTATAAATTCTCTTGTACATATATATTTAGCCTTTAGATTGTGATGCTTTAGTGTAGATTACGTTTGCATTTTTGAATGTGGCCAAGTTCTTAGCTGATATTATATGTTGCCTTTGCTAATAGCATTTAGGAGCTATTTGGTTCCTACTACACTGTCTCTTTCCCTTCCTTGTTCCCTGTTGTCTTTCTCCTCACCTGGATCTTGCATGCGTGACAAGAACTCATGCTTCTGGTGATGGTAGTGTGCTTTAAACGACACTTTTTATCATTGATGTGACTGTTTCTTAACAATATAGTTATAGCTAATTCTAAAACTAAGAGAAGTCATTATTATTCTCCAATCATGATGAATTTCATTATCTCATGACTTCATATATATATAAAAAACAGGTTTGCAAGTATTTTCTGGACGCGGTGGAGAAGAAACAGTACGGGTGGTTCTGGGCTTGCCCCAACGGTGGCAAAGAGTGTCATTACAGACACGCTCTTCCTCCTGGCTATGTCCTTAAATCTCAAATGAAGGCCCTCTTGGAAGAGGAGTCACAGAAGATGCCTGTTGAAGAAGAAATCGAAAACGAGGTTTTAATACTCTTCTTCTTCCAGCGCTTTCCCCAAATCTTCTCATAAGCTGCTAGGTAGGTCTGATTCTTGTTCTGTTGTTTCAGCGTGCGAAACTGAAAACGGCAACGCAAATGACACCTGCGCTATTTATGGAGTGGAAGAGGAAGAAGATAGCTGAGAGAGATGCAGGTTTGGCTGCTTCTCAGGCGGAGAGAGCTAAGAACGACCGTATGAGGTAAAATTCCACCATTCATCATTTTAATGCGTAGTGTGTGACTCATTGTTAAGCTGATTCATTGTGTGTGATCTCTCAGTGGTCGGGAGCTGTTTCTGTCCAATGCAAGCTTGTTTGTGGATGATGCTGAGGCTTTTGAAGAATACCAGAGGGAAAAGGAAGAGGAAGAGATTGAACAGAAGGTGATCTCTCTCTCTCTCTCACTCACTCATCATTTAATAAGCCAAAGCAAGTCATGTTAATGGAATCTTGAGTTTTTTACTTCTCAGGAAAAGAACAAAGAAACAGAGGCAGGGACAAGCAAGAGTAGTGGTGATGCTGAACAGAAAGAAGTTGAAGACGAGGAGGAGGATGATGATGATGATTTGGACATGGATGAGCTTGATGAATTGGAAGCAAGCTTGTCGAAAACATCGATCCAGATTCGTGAGCCAAACAATGAAGGATCATCATCATCTTGAGATGTGTGAGAGAGGTGGAGGAGAGGAAAGCACATGTTTTGCTTTGTGTACTTTCAGAAATATTGGATTGTGTACTTTCAGTTACTGTCTTAAGATTTTAAAGCTCATCAAAGACTAATACCACCTTTTGTTCAGAAAAAAAAGGCTTTTCTCAACTCGTACACTCATTCTCATGCTTTGTGTTCTTCGATACTGTGAGGAAGAAATCAGATTACAATAAGAACTTGATGCTCCACGAACATGAAAACCAAATATGTCAAGTCTACGTTCCGAGAAACCAAATTCAACTCAAAGATGGGGGGAGAGAAACAACTGATCCGTCGCCAGCCATTGTAGATCATTTTCTCATCTAATTTAGATGATCTGTCTCTTGTTTTTGCTTCTGATGCACTTGTGTCAATGTATATACATTCTATGTTAATATTATTATATGGTAATCAGGTGCTTTTCAAGCTGGTTGTGAACACTGTGGTTGTAATTGATGAATCTGCTGATAACTGCGTAAAAAAGGGTAAATTATTAGCTTTTCTGAGTTTTGGCTTCTAGAAGATTGCCTGCTCGTCTATGTTTTGCGCTTGCACAGATGCCTTTCTTGCTGTTCCAGACGCTGCCTAACTGCAAAGCTGCCCATGTACTTTCTCGCATAGCTATCACCAAAACATGACCGTAATGCCCTCAACTCATAACCTCATTCTGATTACACATTTACGAATTTTATTTCAAGAAGTAGCCCTAATGGAAGCACAGGAAACGTTAGTTGAAAATTTGGATGGCTTATCTCTACCCCATTTGGACAAAAAATTGTTAATTTTCACCCAATTGATTTTACATTTCAATAAATAGTTTTGTCCCCTTACCGCAAATTCTCCTCTTTCTCCTTGTTTTTACTTTCTTTATACTAACACAAGCACCAAACTGGATTAAACCGCTAAACTGTCCAAAAATTAATAATTACAGACGGACTAATCCACACTTTTAGTTTAAGTAAAAGGTTTCTTTCTTGCCGAACGGTTCAAATGTATTGTGATTGACCAAACCTGATTGAACCAACAACCATGGTGCCGTTTTATTAAGCGGTCTTTAAATGTTTTGTTACTAATTTAACCGGACTAAACCCTTAGATTGTTCAAAATTTAATAATTACATGAAGGCATTTTTTATTTTAATTAAAATTATTCTTTCTTGCATGTAATTATAACAATCTCATGGAATTTTTATGTACTCTTGATAATTTTTAGCTGCTTCTCGATAAACATTCTTTTGATTTTGTCGGATTCAATTTCTTCCTTAGGGTTGTACCAAATGGAGATGTTCTGTTGATTGAACCATACAAAAACGACAGAGTGAGTGAGATACTCGATAGAATCAAGAGTAAAAAAAGAAGATTCAAGGGTTCGAGCAACACAAATTACTCTAGGGCGGTAGACAGCTACAAACCAATCAATTTCTCTATGATAGCTTCGTCAGAGTCAGATTTTGATGTATTTTAAATTCTATCACCAATATTATGAAATGATTTGTGCACCTCATATCTTGAAGTGATATGTTCTGACATGAAATATTGTATGATATTCTTTCTTAATGCACAACATGTGCATTATTTTGTGATATGAGGAAATTACATATCTATGATTGCCATTTCATGTTCTCTTACTCAACGACCTTACATTTAAATATTTTATATAAACTAAGCACTTACATAACCTCAATTGCAAAATTTTCTCTATTATTTTGCTTGGTTTTAGCTCAACAAATTATGAGATTTTTGAAAAATGCTTATGTTTATATAAAGGTGTGAATGGAAATCTACATGCAGTTCCTTCACTTCTATTTTAGTATTTTAAATTGTTATTTTTTTGATTGTTATTTATGTTTATAAAAATGTGAATGAGAATCTACAAACAGTTCCTCCACTATAGGTACATTGTCCATTTTGTTATTTTTCATTCAGGTCCTTAAATCAAATAAGCATCAAGATGATCATCTTCGTCGTTGAATGAGAATTTTCGTTTCTATTACTCGATGGCCCCAAAAAATAAAGTGTCATTTTCTGTATGCCATTATTTAGAACATTTTCTTAACCAACAACTCCATTGATGAGTTTTAACTCAATTTATTGATGAAGAAGGCATAGGCGATGCTGTTATTCGGGAATGGTTCCAGCTTGGATCCAATGAAATATTTATTTCTAAAGAAGTAAAAGTAAAATTTATAGAAGATGATCATTTATTCCATTTTCCATATTCTGATTATCATAAAAGATTCTCCCCAAATCCATGTATCTAATTGTGCTATTAGAGGCTGTTGGTTTTGTAGTACTTGGTGCTTAAGTCAACCTTGATTTTTGTCATCCAACGTAAGATAGTAAAATCTATGGAACAGGAAAAGTTTGAGTTTGCAAGTCATCTGATGATTGTGGCATTGATACATAACATTCAATTGAATGTGTTTTTCGAACTTGTCTTTTTGTATATCTTGCTGGAATGCTAATATGCTTAGAAGATATCAAGGAAACTGAATCAGCCTTGTACAAGAGTTTTAAGGAAATGTTAGACTTAGAAGAACATGCTATTGATGATGATTTGACATTTGATATCGAGATTCTGAAGGGGAAAAAGCTCTCCTTAAAGGAACTATGTGAAGATAGTTCTTCAACCAATGTTACAATGGAAAACGTAACACAGTATGTGTATCTTTATCTCAAGCATAGGTTTTTGAACACTATTTCCAAAAAGCATCTTTTTGCAAAAGGGTTCAGTGATATGCTTCTTGGTTCCGCACTTCATACATCATTCTTTCAAGTCTTCTATAAGATTTGGATCTTATATTTGGAGGGAATCGAACTGGAATTAGAATAGAAGATTGGAATGAGCATACAATCTATAGAGGAGATCGCTATTGATACCAAGCCACTAATAGAGAGATTGTGTGATTCTGGTAAATAGTAGAGGGGATTACCACGGAAAGACAGATGAATTTACTGAAATTCAGACATACACGTCGTGTTTACCACATGGATGAATTTGTGGCTTACCAAGCAAGGGTCAGATTTAAGAATGCAACACGATGATTATCCTACATCTTCCACATGTTTCTATATGCTCAAACTCCCTCCATATGTTGCCTTTAAAAAGATGAAGTTTTGGATTGAGATCATCTCTCAAGATATAAACTGCACAGGATTTGATATGACATGAGAATGAAAGTAAGTGTACAAAGGATATATAATTGGTGTCTGATTGGCACAACAAATTTGTGAAATTCTCAAAAACTACTTGAGTCTTTAATCAGTTATATGCATCTTGGTTTGCAGATCCAAGAATGCATTAGTAGTTTTTTGTTAATGTTACCAACCTCAAATAAATGGAAAAAAACTTCAATCACTTTTTTTATGCATTTGTTATTTTTTATAGCAGTAATAATACACTTTTAGTTTTATTTTCAATTTGGTATCAATACACTGATTTCCCGAATGTGGGTGTCGATCTATTGTTTCTATCAGATGATTTTTTTGATTTTTTCAAAATCTTGGTTAATCAATTATCCAATTTTATTTTTATTTTCAATTTGGTCACCTAATTAATCATAATTTCTATAAACGATTTTGTGGAAAAAAAACTAAATGTTTTTATCATTTGATGTGACTGTTTCTTAACAATATAGTTATAGCTAATTCTAAAACTAAGAGAAATAATTATTCTCCAATCATGATGAATTTCATTATCTCATGACTTCATCCCCTAGACTATATTTGTGAAGTGATTTTGCCAAATGTCAATTTTACAATCAATTTCACAAAACAAATATGACATGACTACTGAAATTGATGACATGTCTTATAGCTTAATATGACATGGACAATTTCATTTAATGTTAATTTATATTTTGGGTAAACTTTTTAAAATATGGTAATATCTCATATATTACATTTAATGTCAATTTATATTTTTTGAAATTTTTTTAGAATATAGAAATAACTCATAAATCATCATTAAAATAAATATATTCAAATATGGCATTATAAATCAAAATATAATTTAATTATATATTTTAAATTATAAAATTTTATTACTAAATTTTTTTATAAATGTATACAATCGTTTTTAGAAAATTATAAAAATTTAATCAAAAATATTATTTTATTATATATCTACAAATTTTATAAATATTATTTAATTTTAATTTTTGGTAATTATGCAACTTTTACAAATTTATTTAAAATATTTATTTAAAATAAATAGATAGAAAAATCTATCTAAGATTATAATTTCAAATATATACATGCATATTCTTAAATATAATTTTTATGTTTAATTAAATCAAATTTATATTAAAATATTTATACGAAAAAAAGAAAATTTACAATATTGATAAAATTTTATTTTAAAATATAATTTATATTTATCTGTTAAAAAATATTTTAATTTTTTTTACCACAGACACCTAGTATATATATATATATATAAACAGGTTTGCAAGTATTTTCTAGACGCGGTGGAGAAGAAACAGTATGGGTGGTTTTGGGCTTGCCCCAACGGTGGCAAAGAGTGTCATTACAGACACGCTCTTCCTCCTGGTTATATCCTTAAATCTCAAATGAAGGCCCTTTTGGAAGAGGAGTCACAGAAGATGCCAGTTGAAGAAGAAATCGAAAACGAGGTTTTAATACTCTTCTTCTTCCAGATTTTCCCAAATCTGTCATAAGCTGCTAGGTAGGTCCATAAACTTGATTCTTGTTCTATTGTTTCAGCATGCGAAACTGAAAACGGCGACGCAAATGACACCTGCGCTATTTATGGAGTGGAAGAAGAAGAAGATAGCTGAGAGTAGGGAGAGTATGCATGCTGCCTTGTGATCCCTGTAGCTCTTAGAGACTTTCGATCATACAGTTGGTGTGCATTACCTATCTCCATATCTGACCGACTCTTAGAAAACTCAGTCGGGTAATGGATTTGTTGTGACAAGGTGTTGGTCCATAGGTAAACTTGGAAGTTGGACCTTAATAAAACTGTATGTAGTATAGTAGGCTTGGGCGTCCGGGGCTGTTGGTATCGGTTCGGTTGATTCAAATTTTCGGATTTTCGATGTTCTGTTTTTTAGTCTCATTCGGATTTTACTAATTATTGGATTGGGTTTAATTCGGTTTCTTCGGGTTCGTTTCGGATCGGATTGTAACCAATGTTTGAATTCGTCCAAAAATATATTTTTTAAACCTCAAAAATTGAAAAAAAAATTAAAATATAGAAATTATTCAGAAATCTAATTAAAAAATGGTTAAATAAATTAACTAAAAAAGTATTCAAAATAACAAATAAAACAAGTTACAAAAATATTTTGAATACTCTAAAATATCTAAATCAACTTAACATATATGAAAACATTAACATATTTAATTAATTTTAAATATCTTCGAATCGTAATTTTGATTTCGGTTCGGGTTATAACAAAACCCCAAAGTATTAAATTCATAAATTCCGTTCGTTCGGATATTTTGTACGATTAGGATTAGGTTTTGGTTTTTCCAGTTAGGGTTAGAGTAAAAAAGCCTAGGCCTGTAGTATAGTTTCGGGGAAAGTGCATCGTCAGATAAATAAATTCCTTCCTTCCTTCAGTCGCTGGATTTCTTCACCGACCAACCATAACCATCAAAGGCGAATTGGAGTTACGATTATGATTATTTGTGTTCTTGACTTTTTGCCTTTAATTTGTCATTCAGTGAATTGAATTCCAGTGATTTGATTTGTTGTTTTTTCCTATAGAAGTGTGACTAGGTTAATGGATCGAGATGTTAGTACGACATCTAATTATTCTGGAGAAGAAAGCTCTGGGACGGCAAAGAGGGTAAATTTTGGATTCCAATTTTCTTAATTTTGATTAAAAAAAAAAGATTTTGTTGGATTTATATTTACCCCGTCTATGTTGTTGTTGTTGGAGGAGGAGGACTTTGAGAGCTTTGGAAAAGAAATCTATGTGGATTTTAAGAGAAGTGGCGAGGGTGTTCTTGCTGTAGCTTCTACCACCTATTCCTTGAACGAATTGGTCGAGTTCTTGGAATCCCCGACGGTGAAGATTCCTGTTGGAGCTCTAGACTTAGGAACGATCACCCCTGTGGAGATCTGGAAGGCCTTTGAACTGAGTGACTGGAAACGCCACTTCTCCACTGTCTTGGCCTTTGATGTGGACGTTACTCCTGAGGCAATTAAACTTGCGGAACAGTTGCACGTCAAAGTCATCTGTGGTGGTATGCTTGAAAGCCTGCACGACCAGTTCAAAGAGCATATCGAAGAGCTGGGAGAGGATCCTAAAATGGAGGATGAAGCAATCTTCCCAGGCATCCTCAGCATCTTACCCAACGCTGTGTTCAGCAAGGAAGACCCTATTGTCCTCGGTGTCTTAGTTGTTGAGGGTTTCATTAAGGTAAACTATTCATATTTGCAAGCTTCTTTACAGTAATTAATTCAAATATTTTATTTGGTTTTCAGGTAGGAGTTCCCATATCCTATGTCCGAACTGCTGGTTGTCTGGATTTAGGACATATTGCATGGATTGAGAAACACCGCCAACCCGTCGATGTTGCTAGTCTAGGCGATACCGTCATTATCAAGGTAGATAATTATTTTTTATTTATCATTCAAAACAATCAATAAATAAAATTTGGCTTTCTTTTTCTTTTTTTGCTAAACACACAGATTGTTGCATCAAACCCGGAAGAAAAGAGACAAGCACTTAGCTTTGGAAGCCATTATGACACTAGTGATGATATCCTTGTCGCTCGTATTTCTAGGGGATCTATCTTTGCCCTCCGAGATCATCACAAGGTCCACCTTTAACCCCAAAATCTATCTTATTCAAAATATATATTATCCTTTTCTCAACCATTCTTTTCTTTGTTAATTAACTCAAGTTTGATTTTTTTTTTCTTCTGCAGGATAAACTATCCTTCAGCGACGTGAAAGTGCTTTCTGATCTCAAACGCGTTCTCAATATCAAGTAATATATGTATGTCTGATGTTGGTCTTTCGTTTGTCAACAACATCCAACTTTCCATTTAAAATCTGAACGACCTGGCCGCTCTTAGTTATCAGATCTTTTTATATAGGTATATGTATTTTATGAAATCCTCCTATTTTACTTGTCGCATCTTTTATATGCTGAAAGTAAATGGTTGAATATAATAACAGTAGACCACGCAATAAGGGGACTCAGTTGAGAGTTCGCCATCCCATTGCTATCTTATCGCTCAGTCGTTCATCACTGGCTATACTATATTTGCCTAGCCTAGTGCTAATACTATTACTTTTGATTAGCCATCCAAGTAAATGACTATTTGACAAACTGGAAGAGGAGAACAAATGCAGAGATAAACATTCCAGGCTTGATTCGAAATAGAGAGGGGGGGAGAGAAATGTAAATATTACAAGGATGAGAGAGAGGAGATAAACAACACGAGAAAAAAATGACATAGAGATTTGATCAAGTGATGAGGACATTTTTTTGTTTGTTTGTTAATTCTATTATTTTCTCCATTTGACGGTTGATCTCAACCTGGTAGACAGCTACCGCTGAGGTGCGACTGACAAGCACATCTCCTTCGTCCAAATCTATTCCCAGCAACATCCCTTGTTGTGTTTTGGGGTCAGCAGCAACAATCTGCATGACAAAAGGCAAAAGTAAATAAGTGCCAAACTAATCAACCAAAGGGGATAAACTTAAAAACCTTACCTTGATAATCACCTTCTCGCCTTCCCTGGCAAACTCGACGGGTCGCTGGTCCTTCTGAATCCATGCAACCCGTCCTATATTGACAAAAGCTCTGTGTGGAATGCATAAGGGAGTCCCTACCTGAAACCAAAATCAAAAGGAAGGAGAGTTAAATCAAAACAACAATTTGCGAAGATAAAAAGCATACCTTAACAAAACCCTCAACAACATAAACTCCCACGATAATTGGGTCTTCCTTGCTGAGCACACACTTGGGTAAGATGGAGAGGAGACATGGGGAGACTGCTGCTGCTACATCACTCTCTGACTCCTTCTTATCCTCTCCCAGCTCCTTATTACACTCCTGAAACTGTTGGCAGAGGTGTTCAATGGTGTCGCCACAGATGATTTTGACTCCCAAAGTTTGAGCTAGATGAGACGCCTTTGGAGTCACCTCGACTTGAAACGCCAAGACGGTATGTTTCCTCCTCTGAGTGGCCTTCCTGATATCCCCAGGGGTGACTGGTCCAACGCCAAGACCAGTAACAGGAATATTCACCTCCGCTGATGTCAGATGTAGGACCAACTCGAACAAGTAACCAAAAGAAGAGGCTATAGCATAAACCCCCTCCTCCTTCCCCTCCTTCTTCTTCTTCAGACATCCCATCACATCATTCATTGCAGTGTAGAAACCGTACTCCTTTCAAACGACAGAAAAAAAAAGACAGTAGCTTTTGAGTTGGGTTTTCAATTTTTATTCGGATCCCAAAACTATATCATAATGGGGGATCTGAGAACGAAAAGATTGAACCAAATTTATTTACCCGACTTCTAATATCTTCCTCCAAAACTACTCCTTTTCCCCTCAGATACGAAGCTGTTGCTCCTCGGATCCGATACGCAGACTCACTTTTTTCCACTGATTTTTCTTCTTTTTCTTTTGCTAAGCTACTATGAGACCTAAATCATCATCACAACCCTCCTCCTTTTTTTTTTTCCGTCCCAACCAAATTAATTGGCGGCCCATTTTAAATATTATTGTGCTGAAATTATATAAATCCTCAAAAAGTTCTTTATATTGTTCATTATATCTTTATTTATCAAATTAATTATTGACCGTTAATGTTTTTAAATCCGACCCGGATCAAACGATCACACAACCACAAGCATAAAGACCACAAAGAACAGTCGAATCAAAAGAACTCAAAAATTTTATTTTCAAACTAATCAAATTTATGAGAAGAAACTTTCGAAAAAGTGAAAATGGGATGAACAAAACATGGATACATTGCTAGGATACAAAGCTGGCAGATATAGTATCTCCAGAGAATGAGAAATCAAGCCCGCTAATCGGGAAGCAAAGCGACATCCATAAATCCAGGAACATAAATATAGATGGAAGACACAAGAAACAAAAGACCAAAACCCAAAAATATAACACTCAAAACTCAACGAAACCAACCAGAAAGGATAACAAATTAAGCTGATCCAGAGAACAACAGAGGCAAAGCTGATCAAACCATCACACAATCACAAACATAAAGACCACAGAGAACAGCTAAAACAAAGCAGGGGCGCAGGAGAGCAGTCGCAGCAGCAAACTCCACCACAACCACCCTAGACAGACGAAGACACTAAGACAACTGAAGAACAATAAAACATTGAAGAACAATAGAAAACCCACCAAGGAGGACTTTCAGTCTTAAACACGGACACAACGATCCAACCAAAACTTTGTAAAATTCATCTTCTTGTGAAATACTTACTAGATCTTGATCCGCGCTTAGCAAATGTGGATTATTTTATGACGAAACATTTCACTAATATCTTAAAAACTGTTTTATTAATTTGTAAGAATTTTGTGTATTTAAAATATTTTTGCATTTAAATAAGTGCTTTTAAATTCGATTCAAATCCGCGGTCAAACCAGTTAATCCGGTGATCTAATAATTCGATTTAGGTTATTTAAAAATCACTACAACCTGAGACTAACCGATTGATGACCGATATGTAATCCAATTTGATTTATTTTTTTATAATTTAATAATTTGTCATTTTTTAATTCAACTTTTAAAGTTAATTGTTTGCAATTTTATGAAATTATGATGTTTCAACAAAGTTCTGTGCGCAATGAAAGATCTACTTGATTTCTATTTTGTGTTTGTGGGGGGGATAAATTGGAAGCTTTATTGGAGGCTATTTTTAGTGGGGTGGAGAAAAGCTTTGCAAAGGTTCTTGAGGAGAAGAAAATCTACTTAACTGCTGTCATGGAACCAACGTCCTAGTGTTTCCTTCTTCAAGCTATTGAGAATTATTTCATTAAAGGAGCCTCTGTAGCATTCAAGGAAGAAGTACCTATGGTGTTCGAGTAACTTCTTACTACTCATGATCTTGCAGGTGAGGAAGACTTGGCATATTTTTTTTTAAGAAATCCAGCAAGACACAGAAACCAACACTTCAATTCGACAATATGTGAAGAATCTGCTAAATCGAATTCAGTGTGCCGCTGTTCAAGATAGTGTCTCATATATAGTTTGACCTTCGCCACAAAAATGGTTTGCAGATCCACGAATGCATTCACACCGCTTAGTTTGCTCTCTGTTTGGAGTTTCTGACGACTCCCAACTATTATGTTATTGAGCTAGATCTCATATGAACGCCAAATCACAAAAACATTAAAATATCTTTCATAAATTATGTTTATTATTCCAAATCTTTTTAGTTACATAGGAATCCAATTAAGATCTTTTTCTATTTATTAGTAACACAAGATAAAAATATATATAATTAATTGATTTTGTCAAAACATCTTCTAAAGAATCAAAGTTTCACAAATAAAGATTTTTCTTTTGAACTAAAATTTCACAAATAAAGATGATTTAATGAAACCGCATCAAGCATAATAAACATATAAAACTTAAAAGCATAGTGTATTATAAATGTGGTCACTCAGTATGTCAAAGACTAGTAGAAAATATTTTCCAGCACCTAATATCCTATCAAAATTATTGCATTTAAGGTATAACCTTCTTAATTTTATCTACAAAGTATAAATATACAAGTATAAATAAAATTATAGCAATATTCAGTAAGTTCTCAGTTATTACGTACATTAGAGACGGTTACAAGGTTTCCTAAATTGATAAAGAAACATAATTCACACTATCACCGGATATTAACAAATCTTCGAGTACTAAAAGGCCATCTCTTACACGTCAACCTCATCAACTGTAAATCTTCTAAAGCCAATTGCCAGAAACCACCTTCGAGTTTCTAAAGTGAGTATAACATCATGAGCTTTCAATCTTGGAAACTCAATTTTTTTTCTTCTTAATTTTCTCAATAGATTGGTTGCTCATTATGTTATAACATTATACTATTTTCCTTCTGTAATTTTTTGGCTGACCAAAACCTAACAGCATAAAATGAAATGATTTACTGGAACGTGATTCCGAAAGCCGGAGCCCAGTAGTCGGTGCCATTGTAGCTGCCAACTTGGAGTGTGCATGAAATTGGGACAAGACACAGTCCTCTGCTTTTCAAATCTTTCTTAGTTTCCTCGTTAAGGTTTGGTTTGTTCGTAGATGATGATGAAACTCCGTTTGATCTTTTCATGCAATACTCACTCACAAGCTGATCACCAATTTAGAAAACTTCTTCAATATATATAATTATTTGTTAGTACACCTTTTATATATAACAAATGTATTTTTAATGAATGAGTAGAAAAAAATCATTCAAATGGCTTTTTTTTTCCACAGTTAGGTGACTTTTATGGTTTTTAACAAAAGACTGAAAGGACTGAAAATGAAAGCTTGTATAATGTCATCTTTTTATTTTAGTGATCATTATTAGTCCTTTCACTTTTAAAGACCAATAGTAAAGAGAAGGGTTATTTTATTTAAAGACCAATAGTAAAGAGAAGGGTTATTTTATTTAAAGCTGCGATCCTTTCCTTTTTAAAAGATTTGGGTTCGTTGATCCAATAAGAAAAAAAAAACTTTAAATATGTGCGTACCTGACCAGGGTCCTGAGGGAATAAACCATTCATATCTCCTCGTGCCTAAATATTTAATTAGCATTTAGTTATAATCAACCAAGCCTAAAAACTTATGTAAATGAGAAAATGATGAGTAAACTAGAAGCACGTCACACACTGTATGTGTTTAATTACATGTGCTATAAAAGGTGTATATGAGTTTACTGCTTACTTGTTGGTGCATAATATTATTTCTCGACGGAGTGACAAAGTATGGTACACTTAGAACCTGAAATAAATAAAACAAAATGTGAGAAAAAAGTTTCAGCTGTTATTACTCAAGAGGACAACAATTTTATATGGATCTTCAACTAGATTCTAAGAGTCAAATACAAAACTAATTTCAAAATAAATTCGGTAATAAAGCTCCTTAAGAAACAAGGACTACCAATAGATGATCAACTTCCGATTTTTAATTCTATTGTTCAGTTTTCAATCTATATGTGTTATTTAAAGAAAAAAAACTCCATATAGTTTAATAGTTCACACTTCTTCACAACCAAATGATTTTTTTGTTTAGTTCCGAGGGATGATTCAAACAAATATTTTATTCTTAAAATAAATGAAATAAGAAGTATAGTATTTTGGAAAAAGACAAATCACCTCAACTTGACTGTGGAGGAATCTAATGTATCCAATAGCCTCTGATAAGACAGATGCTGTGTCAGTCTGAAAAAATGGAATCAATCAACCAATAGATGACAAATATTCCATGACTTTTAATTTGGAAATTGGAGTAGACTATCTATATTATTAAAGTTGAAGTACACAGATTGTTTGGCAATATGAATAGTAGTTAAAAATAGTATTGTTTGGAAACATGAATAGTAGTAAGTTAGAAAAAAAAATAATGGGCTTATGTTACTAAAAATTTGGAAGTCCATTACATTATATTAAAAAGTAATGGGTCTATATTACTTGATAATATATATATTAAAATCAAAATAATAATTTAAAATTGATTTATATCAAAAATTCATTCAAAAATAAACATATATTCAAAACTTGATTTTTACTAACATATTTTTCAATAACTATTATAAAAATATTTTCAATATATATAAGAAAAATATAATACAAAGCCCAATTTCAAACACCAACTTAAATTATGGTTTTATATTTCACATTAAATTTAATAATATAATTTATGTGATTATTTATATGATTGTACGTATAAAATATTATTAATTATAAGAAAACTGATTTGATGGTACGTATAAAATATGATTAATTATATGATAACACATATTTTGTAACCTATGATGACACATATAGGATATATATATATAGGATATATATATATATATATATATATAATAGTGATTAGGGGTGAGCGTTCGGGTTCGTTTTCGGGTCTTTTTGGGATTTCGTGTTCATTTCAGATCTTTGAGGATTTGGTTCGGATTTGGTTCGGATTTGGATAATCAATTTAAATAGGTTTGGTTTAAATATTTGGTAGAGAATTAATAATTATTTAAGTATTTTTGGAGTTTTGAGTATATTTTAACTATTTAAGATATTTACGTTTGATTATTTGTATATATTTTCAAGCATTTAGGCAAACTTAAAAGTATCATATATATTTTGGATGTTTTTATATATATAAAATCTAAAAATAATTAATATATATATGTATATAAATATATTTTGGATATCCAAAATACTTCAGTTCGGATCGGATTAGATTTCAGTTCTTCAAATACCAAAATTTTGAATAATTTGGATATTTAATCAATTTCGGTTCGGATTTAGTACTACTTATTCGGATTGAGATCGGTTCAATTTTTCAAATTCGAGTTTTTTGTCAAATCCTAAATAGTGACATAAAAATCAAATAGCATCATATTTTCTTTAAAAAAATACACCCGCACGGGCGTGCGGGTCAAAACCTAGTCTTAATTAAGTTATTAGTACATGAATTAGTCAGTAATTATTATACCTTGCCATATGGTGATACTAGCTGATGAAGAGCTGCGATTCTGCCTCCAAGTTTCTCCTTACTCACCTTTGATAAGTGATATAAAACAAGATAATAATTATTATATCTATACTATACTAAAAAGGGGATATGAGCTCCTCTTAGAGTGTCCATGTAGACACAAAAATCGTCTAATCAGAGAGTCCGAAGTTGCCACGTCATCTCATTTATTTTTTCGTAAAAAATGAAAAAATAATGCAAAGGATATGATCGAACCCAGGTTAGTATGACATAAATATAGGACAGATACCACTAAGCCACTGAAACTTTCTTGGACACATATACAAGAATCACTAAATATGTAATCACAAACTCTTATGTACATTTACAATAATATGGATTCAACTTTCAAGACTCCGATACTTTGTTTTGTAAAAAAAATAAGTAAGTGAGCTAATATATTCTTTGAAAGCGTGAGAACATTGACAAATATGAAAAAACACAGATTTTTGTTTTCGTGACAAACTTAAGAATTTTGTAAAAGTAAGTTTAACATATAATTTTTGGTGACAAATATGAAAAAACATAGATTTTTGTACAATTTTGACAAAACAACTCAAAACATAGTTCTCTAATGTCTTAATAAAATATTATTTAAGGGTGCAATAATTAAATATATCAATTCAATAAATTTTGTAATTTATAGACAAAACAATAACACAACAAATTTCAATTAGAAAACAATAACAAGATAAAAAAAACAATTAGATTTATTTAATTACCATTTTATTCAATTTTCAATAATTTCAAATTGTAATAATGTATCTTTTTGAAGTTACAAAAAATAATGTTCTTTCTTTATTACACTAGCATTATTTATAGATTCCATATACACAAATAAATAAAATATAACGACATAAGCTTGCTTTCTCCGATTCATATGAAAACTTTTTACGTTATCCACCAAAACAAATTAATTAAATCAATCAAATTGTTAGAATACAAAAAATTAATATACAATTTTATTTTAAATTAAATTATTTAAAAAGTGTATTTTCATTAAAACAAAATAATAAATAAGTAAAACTGATTTGATGGTAATTTTTATGATATATATATATGATATATATATATATATATTATGTGAAAGAAATATAAGCTTAATATTGAAAAAAATCTTAAATACAAAAAACTCTGAAATTAACAAAAAAAACTAATAAAAATTAAACTATGATATCAGTTGAAAGCTTATTAGATAATATTAATAAAATATTTAAGCGATAATTAGACAAGTTTGATTTTTTTGCCAGCCAAAAGTTTATTATTAATTAGCATCAGTTATTTCAAGATGTTTAAGAAATGATTGACAAAAAAATAGGATGAACATAAATGATATATGAACTATGAATAATATTTTGTAAAGATGATTTATATAACACATCTGTACATCCATTTTCAATTCTTTTTGATGCCTAAATTCTATTTCTTCAGAACAATTATTCCACAAAGAGATCGTATGAGATAAAGTTTTGATATTCAGATTTGTTTCTTGACTGTTAAGAAGATTGATAATTGTAAAAATGTCTCATTCGAATATGATATGTCTATAATCGAGTCCCTAACATGAGACAAATTTGTTTTAAAAGTAAATAATTCTTATATTATATAATAAATATATATTTTTTACTGATAATAAAAATATAGTTATTCATCCATCACAAATAACTATGTAAATATGTGAATCAAGTACAACAATCAAACAACATAATAATTTCTACAAAGAAAATTTTAAAAATATATTTATGTTATGTAGTCTTATTTTATATTCTTTAAATAATGTAATACAATATTATACATTTTTTTAGAATTGAAAAATACATATAATATCTATCCGCGCGTAGCGCGATTAAAAAATCTAGTATTTATTAATACCAATTTAAGCTAGCTAACCACAAATGAATTGGTTTCTACTGCTGAATAAGAGGTAAACATAAATAAATAATAAGTTGGATAATTTTATAATTATGTTAGAAAAGGAAATCTGAACTAGAACTGAATCAAACTGAAAAACAGATGTAGTTTCTATTTTTCATTTAAAATACGAACAAAAAGGATTGGGTAACTACCGTTGAATCTTAGGAAAGAAAGAGAAAAGAATAATGACATCGAGAAGAAGAAGACAAATAAGACAGACAAAAATGTTACAATCACACACACATGCATCTTATTCTGATCCCATTCCATTTTGTTTGTTTGTTTCTTTTCATTTGTTTTTGTGCTTTTATTTTGTTTTTTTTTGTCAACTTTTTTTTTGTTAATTATAAATTTCAGCAACAGATAAAAAGAGAGAGCAAAAGATTTAGTTCGTTAGGGGTTGATTGGCAATTGCTGTAGGTGCTGTCCATAGTCCTATTTATTTCTACAGCATCAAATTCAAAACAATCAAACTTTAAATTTTTTTTGAAACCACAGTTCTTAAAATAACTCACAGCTGTACAAGTGCTCTGCAGAGCCAAATATCTAAAGCAATTTTTTAATGCTTTCTATAGAATTCTACAGCAATAAAAACTAAAGCCACAACAAAAAGTTTACAGATTTTTTTCTACAGCAAAAATTTTAAAGCTACAGCCATTATCAATCGGACCCTTAGTTTCAAAAAAAGAAGAAGATTTAGTTGGTTACCTTGAGAATAGGTTGTGATAATGGCCGAAGAGAAGGTACTTGAAGCTTTGGTTTCTTATTAGCAAAACAAGACCCACTAATCTCTAAGCTATTACACTTCATGAACACACATTTAACATAACATTTAGAACTGTTAATTGATAAATCATGACTATACAAAAATTAATTTAAATTAACCATATATATTAACCCACCTTAGAAAAATTAATACCATTGTTATCGTTCTTGTTGCTGTCTTCATTGAAGTTGTGAATTGTTGTTGTAGTAACACAAGACTTGTTTAGAGGCGACTTCGGTGACGAGATTATCATATAGCCATTATTATTGCTAATCTCTTGTTTAATAGAAGCTTGATGATCGTGACAAAAAAAAAATAGAAGCTTGATGCCTCAAAACTTCTTCTTCCCAATTCTCTGTCTTTTTCTCTTGGTAAGTATGATGTTGATTTTGATGATGATGATGATGATGGTTCATCATCTCCATTCTTTCTTCGTCTCCCATCATCAATCCACCCCTTCATTTCAAAGACATAATCCATATATATTAGATCTTCTGTATGCAATATATATATGTACATATATATATATGAACTAACGAAGAAGAAACTTTATAAGATTGGTTCAGGTTACCAAAAAAAAAATCCAAGAACATGAAAACATTTTGCTAAGAAATTATCCAATATTTGGAACATATATTTATGTAAAAGTAAGAGTTGCTTCAAAAAGAGTTACAAGAGTAGTTTGCTGTGGCTCCAAAGCTGGTCAAGAGGCAGGTCGTCATTATTGTGAAGCCAAGAAAATACGTTAGGGTTACTAATAGGAGGCAGAGAAGACGATGAAGAAGTCGGAGAAGGAAAGTAGTTGGGCAAGAGGCTCGGAAGAAGATGATAACTAGCGGTACACGGTGGCAGCTGCGGCGGCATCAAACCGCCGCTTACTTTATTCCACCAATTCTGGTTTCTAGCTGCCGTGAGGTTTCGTACCGGCGAACTCTCTAACACTCGTGTATCTGTCATCTCTCTTCTACAAAAAAGCCTTTGAGGTTGTTGGTTCTCTATATGCTTTACTTTAGATGTGATTTATGGAGAAAGAAAAGATGATGAGAGATAACCAAATGCAACATTCGATCGATGTGAATGATGATTTTTATGATGTAATGAAAACTTTTTTTTTTGGTCTTTCTCTCTTTCTTTCTTTTTCCTTTAGCTTTTTATCTTTTTATTAGTATCAGGAATTCGGGATGTCCACATTCGATGTAGTGATTAAATAATCCCGGATGAAAGGGGATGTAAGAGTCTCGCGTATCACTTTGAAACAAAATTAGAAAGAGTTTTTGACAAAGAGTTTCAAGTAAATTACATAATATTTAAACCAAATACTTTTTTCTTGTGTCAAATCAAGTGTTCTTTCGGTAATTTACGTTCACTAAAATGGTATTTTATATACCTTTACGATAAAAATGGTATTATTATAAATTTTAAAACCAGAAGACATATTTTTCTAATAAAATGCAACATATTTGTTTACAAAAAATATCAATCTTATACTGTACTTAATGGAAACGGAAGAAGTTGTTCATAAACTAGTTTTTTGCTTGCAGCTACATTTCGAAAATCATATTTGTAATTACTGATATTTAATTTTCTAGCTAGAACTTGAAGATGGGTGTTTTTCTTTTGTCGAGTTTGTATGGAGAGGCCTATTAATTTGGCTATTTAGATCGATTACTCCAGAATCATTCATCAATCTACATTGCTGGCATAAATACCATAAATAACCAATGGTATATTTAGGACCCCGCCGCAAACGTAGGGAAAGCTTTGCCGAACTACGCCGGAGAAAAGCTGCACCACGGCGGAGGAGAATCCGAGGAGGTTATTGTTCTTTATATTATAAAAATTCATTAAAATTCATTTTACTATATTTCATCTTTTTCCACGCTTTAGCTTTATCTTAAAGTAAAGAAGAGAAGGTATTTGCTTTTAAAAAAAGAAAGGTACTTGCGTTTTCTCGTCGAATTCATTTTACTATACTTGTTGTCTTTTTGAAAATAAATTAGGATGTATAAGATAGATACTCGAATGTATGTTTATAATATTTTCTGTATACTGCCCTTTTTGTATAAGATACTCGAATGTATGTTTATAATATATATGCGTGTGCATACAACTGTCTTGCACCAACACTGTCTTTTGATTAAAACATCATGTCAGTGTTGCAAAAAAAAGAAGATTAAAACATCATGTCTTCTGCTGTCCATACTATTGTTAAGCTATATATGTCTTAATTTGATCGTATCTATTCCAACTAATGATATAAATGCCAATTTTCCAGCAAAAAAAAAAGCTAATGATATAAATACAAAATTGTTCTCTTTGTTGGTGACGTAAATGAATCAACATGTGTTGCGTAGGGTTCTACACGTCCCCGCTAAAAATGAATTGATTGAACAAAGCTACTTAAAAAAAATGAGTCAAAAGTTTATCTGAGTCTTCATTAGTTCATTACATCGGACCACATTACTTTAAGAGTCCATGACTACAGTGTCTTGATATGAATTCTTAGCAAAAAGTAAATGTCTTGATATAGCTTCCTCGTATAATTTCTTAGCAAAAAGGTTCCTTGTATAATATAATTTTTTTCATGTAACAGTTACATGACGTCGGTTATACACACTACAAAAAAGGTGAGTTAAATCACTGAAACTGTATCAAAAAATTAAATGACTCTATTTTAAATTACTTGTTAACAAATGAGACAAATATACCTAATTCAACATCAATATAAGAAGTAATTTATTATTGATTTATTTTGCATCAATTCAATAAAACGATCTATTTTTTATTCATTAGCATCATTTTAACCTACCTGATATTATTATATATATTACATCAGTTAAAATAATTGATGTATTTACCAAAATGTTGTTACATATTAATACAATTATGTAAATATATATTATTTTGACATCAATTTAATAAAAATGATGTTATTTTGTTTTAATTTTTATCAATTATTTTTTTGTTATGATATAAATTTATTAATTTTTTTGCTAAAAATAGATTACGACGCAGTTAAGATTTTGTGGCACTATAGTGCTTAGACTTCGTTAAGCGTTCTATAGCTATTAGAAACAAATATTCTACAAGCAACCAAACTTTTTTTTTAAATGAGTAAGGATGAGGTCCCATTAGCAACCCATTGGTGGCATGAAGAATTATTCATTATATGATGATGATGATTATATTTCTTTGTTTGCATGATTTGAAAGAAAACTAAGGTTTGCTAATCCAATCTTCTTCTTCTTCTTCCAAAGATATGGCTTAAGGATCTTTATTTCATTCTCTTCTGGTCTTCTAACCATTAAAAATTATGCTTTTTTTTGCTAAACTGTAAATATCATATAATGAAGGAAAGATTATACAAGGTAATATCTTAATTCTGATCCATCTTGGCAAAAAAGAAGAAAAAACAAGATGGTTCACATACTTGAGAAAAGCCTAAGCCCTTATCTTAGCCACATGCTCATAAGGGTTCTAAATCTCTTTCTCAGCCTTCTTGCTGAGATGATGTTCTTTATCTCTCTGTCAATACCTCGAAACACCGTTGTGGCAGTGAGAGAAACCTGGTTGTGCACAAGGTTGTTCCTCTGCTTAAAAATTATACTTGAAACACATGGTTTTTTTTTAACACTGAATTCATTCAAATCAAGGAAAATGTTGACCTTACAAGATTGAATCAAAAGGAGAGAAATGAGATGCAAAGATCATCACAAGATGACATAATGAGCTTCCACTGAAGCACATGGAAAAGAAAGTGTCAAAAGGCCTGAAGAACAAGAGTTTGTCTAAGTGCCTAATCATGAAACGAGTTCGTCAGGTTTGAGCTTCATCGTGTAGCAGCTGCTGCAGCCAACATGGTTATCAAACTTTTGGTATATCTCCAGAGAAAGGGTTCAGATGGTTTGATTAAGTAACATGCCATTGGATCTTCTTGCTGTTGGGACCTCGATGAGTCAACCTCAGGAAGTTGGATATGGAAGAGTATCTGCAAACATCGATCTATAGCTCGGCTTTTTATCTAAATATTGGTTTTGGTATTACTTGCAGATTTTGGAAGGATAACTGGACCTCTCTTGGATCTTTATTGGATATCACTGGTCCCATGGTCTCTGGTATAAATTCCAGAAAATGCAATTGTACGAGACGCTTTGGTAACTGGAAACGGGTGCATCTCAAGACTCCGCACCAGGCACCCTACCATCGTATTCCTCAAGGACAGTCTCCCTCCTGCGGATACAATAACCCAAGATCGAGGAGATGAAGTTTATCTCTGGGCAATTGGCGACAAGCCACCATCATCAACCTTCTCAATTAAGGATACATGGAATCACCTCAACAATCAAGGCACCCCAGTACCATGGTAAGATAGCTATTTGGTTCTCTGGTTCAATACCTAAACAACATTTCACGCATGGGTCACTACGCGAAACAGACTTCATACACGGGACCGTCTCATCACTTGGGGTATGGAAGTGCCTTCGACAAGCCTTTTTTGCATTGCTGCTGATGAAACTCGACAGCACCTCTACTTTGACTGCCCTTATAGTCATCAGGTCTGGTCCTTCTTGACTTCTCGAGCTAATTTCTCTCCTCTCCTCCTATGTTGTTTGATGACGCGGTGGTCTGGTTGACTAATCCCTCGCCAAACAAGAATATGTCCTTCATACTGAGATTACTCTTTCATGCTTCGTTACACATGCTATGGAGAGAGAGAGAAATACTCGGTATCACGACTCCTCCTCTCGTACGTCCAGCTTCGTCTTTGATCTCAGACATTCAGAATATCATTCGTTGTCGTTTAGACCCGCTATCTAGAGCACAACGAAACAAACCGAATGTCACCTCGTACCTCTCCACACTTGGTTCACTTATTTTCAAAGTTAGCTTCCTCTTGTGCTTTTCTCTTGCTTTTAATTAAGTTCTTCTGTTTCTAAGCGTTAATTTGTAATGGGGACCTTTTAATTTAATGATTGAAGTTATTAAAAAAAAATATGCCATTGATTTCAGCAGAAGCATGAAGTGTTGGAGGAAACTTATTCTGGTCAGGTGTAAATGTATTCTACTGGGAAAATGGCTGATCATGAATGTCCATAAGTATATAAGATGGAAGTCTACAAGAAAAAAAAAAAAAAAAGAAGCCAAATCTCGGTTGAAGAGCTCTCATCACAATTTTTTTTAATTGTTGTACAATCTTTTTTTTTCTTTCAGTTCATATTTTACGTTTTTATTAGGGCTTCTATGTATATATTTTTAATGTTTTTACTTCTTTTATTTTTATTATTAATGGAAATTATGAATAGAAAACATTTCAATTTATTTATCTTCAGAAATAAACTTTACGTTAGTTATTTATAATTGATAATAATTTTAATTTAACAATACAATTAAAGTATTAAAATTTAAAAGTTAAATAATTTATAATATTATTTCAGTGTAAAATTTAATTTTATGGTTAACTAATCTAAAATAAAAATAAAAATAAATGAGATTTGATTTTGAGATATATACATATTTTTAAGTTAAAACTCAGTTGTTTTTTTTGGTTACCTTCTAATAAATTATTGATCAAATAATGTTAAAATGCCTATTTCATTATCTTATTTATCTCTGATAGAACTCAATCTCACCAGCATTATAGCCTTTTAGCAATGTTTTAAAATCTGAACCTTACATTGACTTTAATTGAATCAATGCCAGGCCGGTTCAACCGGTTGAACTGGGTTTGTGATTTTTATTTTTATTTTAAATTAAATATATGTATATAACCAAATAGTTAATTTTTATAATATCTTATATCAATTTTATAATTCAAAATCTATATAAATGTAATGTAATCTAATTAAAGTAATGTGGAATTTGTTTTGAAATCTTTTTAAAATTACAGTTTATAATCTTTTTTGCTTAAATTAGAAAATGAGGTTTGTATTGAACGGGGTCACCGGTTTTGACGAATTTGACTGGTTTTAATCGGTTTTGTCGGTTTAACTCAAATTCTGTTTTTATCATAATTTAGAACCAGAGAGAGAGATAGAGAGAGAAACAAGTCACGGTTTGACCAATTTGATCGGCAGGTTTGGTCTGATTTCTAAGACATTGCCTTTAAGGAACCAAATGATACACTAGTTAAGTTAAGCTTCGTATAGCAGGTCAGCCAATTAGTTTTGCTAAGCTAAACCATGCATATGTTTCTTTTTATTTTAGTCAGCGACCATGCATGTGCGACCAGAAAGCTTTTTATTGAATATTTTTTTGGTAATTTTTTTTATTTAATAATTTAATCTACGTGATTGATACCAATTAAATAGGGGTATGCCTTAGATATTTACATTGTGTATCTGTGTCAAGCAATTAAAATCATTTGTCACAATCAACGAATAAGCATCAAACTTTAGCCATGGTATCAGACTTGTCCTATATACATTATTCCCAACTGCCTCATATATGTACTATTCATTATTTTTTTAGAACAAATGTATTGCATGATCGATTGCTTATTTGAGTTCCAGGCCATCTTTAGTCGGAGTTTCTTGTAAAGTTTCTTCCCACTAAATTACTATTAAAAAATAAAAAGAGGAGAGGTGAAGTCTCTTCACCAAGAAACATTTGTATCCTCACAAGAGACTTTGACGCCAAATGTCTATTGCTTACTGATTTAAAATTAAATATTAATAGTTTTAGTTTTTGAGAGATTGTTGGGTACCTCATCAATGCAGATACCCTACAATAGTTCCATTAATGGAGAAGTTCTCTTTAGAGTGTTTGAGAATAAGAAATATAAAAAGTAGAAGAGAGCTTAGAAATTGAGATATAAGACCATGATTATCGCACGATCCTTAATAGGTTTTTAAACTAAATAAATGATTTAATTAAATCAAAAATAAATAAAAACTGTGTTACCCATTCTTAGTTAGGATGTTTGGTGATCGATCCTTAAGCGTCATGTGTCAGCTTGTTGTTTTTTTTTCCCATTTAATCTTTTTTTTAATCTCATTTAATCTTTTTTTTCTCTTCTATAGATATTCCTACAAATATCGCCAATATGATGGATGTTCGAACTAGAATTCGTGATAGACAAATGCATCAACAACTGAAAGCTGATTTGGTTGAACATATATGACGTAAATTTGGACGTGATAAAGATAACAACTGAGCTCAGATGTTTTGTCAAATTATTCTCGATTATTGTACTAGTCATTATTTTTATGTTCGTTTTAACATCTATGTTTTAAATGTTATCTTTTAATATATTTTATTTAATAAATAACTTTTATCTTTAAAATTGTTTTTAAAATCCTTAATTAATAAACTCCCATTGGACTACTCAAAATGGAAGTTTCTTAACTAGAGTTCTTAAGTCCACTTAAGTATATTTATATAACTAAATTATCATTAAGAAATCCAAGTGGCTTTCACGGGATAATCATGCTCTAAGTTTTCAATAAGGAACGGATGAAATATTCCTTAAAACATTTCTATCCAGATATCAATTTATAAATAATTTTATTTTAAAATAATAATATTGCATAAATTTTTAAAATAATATATTTTATAGCTAGTTAAAACTTTGTTTTGAATATCTAAGCGATGTATGTATATGCTTTTAGGCAGATATTTTCTAGAGGACTTAATTGCAGAAATGTGAAAATATTTTGATGTTATTTGTTCAAAAAAAAATAAAAAAAAATTTGGATGTTTTTTGGCGCTCTATTTATAAAATGTTATATTATACTCATATAAATGACATAAACATCACATAAAATAACATGATATTTGCTGAAATGACACGTAAAATAACTTTCATTGATCTAGATTTTTTTTCACTGCATCATTTTTTACAAATTAGTGCTAGAAAAGTATGCTATATAGTGACTACTGACTAGTGCACAAACTTTACTTATTAATGTAGTACATATTAATTTTATTTTAGAACATATCCTATTACATTTGCGTTTTTTGTTGTATCTTTTGGAAAATTCTTAACCACGCATTTGTGTTTGCGATCATTACACGTGATAGGTTAGTTACAAAAGATCCACTCATTCAATGGGATATTCCGCTCCCTCCTCAGTCCTTACAATTGCTTTTGCGGCTAGGGTTCAAAACCAAGAGAGTATTTGCTACACTAAAAAGTTTTCTGTCCCCTCCCGTGGAATTTGATAGCCTTCTTGTTGATCATCAAACTCTTATTGGCTTTTAAAAAAACTCAAGATACTATACTATCCATAACAATTTCACAAGCATAGATCGAGCTCTTATCACTCAAACATAAAAAACCTTTTTTTTTTTGTAACTGCACCGATCATCATTCTTACCATTTGGTTCTCCCATTTTCAGCCCCATCAAGCTCTACTATCTCATACTTAAAGCAACTTGATTACTCTCAGTTTGTTCAGGTTGCTCTATTACTAATTGGTTCATTTGATTTCATATTGTACAAGTATACACTATTACATATATGCAAAATAATCGTTTACTAAATGATGCCAACAAAGAGATGAACAGGGTAAGTCAAAAAGAATAATAAATAAATAATCACCTTCTTGATAATATAAACATTGACCAAAATGTTCTTAGAAGAAAATTGCATCAATTCAAAGAACACAAAAACTGGCATATTTATATCTTAGTTTTATAGATACTGTTCCTTTTGATGTAAACCTCAATATTTCTGTAGAGGTCTACTCGGTTTTGATGCTACATATCAGATCAATTCGTTTTATTTTTAAAACAGTTCAAATTCAATGTTGTTCAGAAAGTATGATCTAACCAATGATGAACGCTAGCATAGTTTAAAAAAAAAAACGCTTTACATACTTTTTACATTGAATATTAGTATGAGAAAAAATGAATTAATTTTTACATAACTCGAAAACTTCTCAGCACAACGTGAATAAAATCCTAATGTAACTAACACTCGATACAAGGAAATTCTACGCTCGCAGATAATAAATAAGCTACGAACAACATAACTAAGTACTTTAATAAAATAACATAGAGAAAGGAATTTTAGGTCTGATTGGCTGTCGAGGTAAGTAGCAGGATCAAAGGGATTTGATTCGATAAAAATGATTTTAAATAAAATCCTTAACAAATCAATAATTTGAGTAATATTAAATCATAGACGAGAAAAGATAGAGAAGAAATAGACAGATCGAGTGTGATATAATAATGTACGTAGCAGGGGAAATGCATGTGCACACAATCTACATTAGATATTATCTTAACAAATACCCTCTCCACTATGCTCTGTCTTTTTTGGTTTTATGCTCTCTTAATTACTCATCAAATCACTTCTAATCTCAACATGATCCGCTGTTTTGATACACTTCCCTGTCTCTAAGTTATTTCAATCATTCGGATCATAAATTATTTAAACTTATGCATATATATATATGTACGTATATAAGCATGTATATCAACTTTTAAACATACGTACATATTCTTCGAAGTTGTAAACTAACCATTCGGATAAGATGGTCCGCATTTTCATATGCATACTTTTGTAACCCTAAACAATAACAAATTTGATAGTCGTAATCTTTCATTTAAACTGGGATTTTTCTGCCGGACCTATCAACACATAATGAAAATTCGATGTACATGAGGAAATTAAACCTTTTACATACATTAGTTTAACTTTAATCAAATCTGAGGTTAATAACGTAATTAGGGGTGGACAATTCAGTTTAAATTTGGGTTCGGTTTGGATCCGGTTCGATTTGTTTGAGTGTATGAAAACTTTAACTAAAGTAAACCAAAATTAGTTTGGTTCAGTTTGTGTTCAATTTGGTTCGATTTAATTTGTTTTGTTCAGTCGAACCGAGTTGGTTTTTAATTTTGTTCTAGTTTAATTACGAAAATATTATTCATAAAACAGAAAATAAATCATCATTTGACACTAAATTGTTATTTTTTTTGTATTTAAATGTAAAGCCAAACATCACAATCAAAATCTAAAAAATAATCTAATAATTTTATATTATTACCTTCGAATCTAAGATAAATCATATGTAGTTTTTTCGATTTTGATTATAGTGTTAAAATATATATTTTGTTTTATTATTAGTTGGGTTTCTTTTATTCTTTTAGAAGTAAAATATAATAATATTGTTAAATATCTTAAAACTCAATATTTTAAATATATTTAGTTAATATAATTGAATAAACACTTCGATTTTTTTATTCAGTTTTGTTTAAAGCTAAATCGAACCTAACCGTTTAGGTTGATTAAACCTTTAACTAAAGAGTTGAGACATATACGTTAGTTTGGATTGTGTCCGTTTGACTTCAATTGGGTTCTGTTTGGTTCGGTTCTGTTTACTTCGGTTCAGGTTTCTATTCTCACCATTAGAAGTTATCGAATTAACATATTTCAAGGTCATGCACATAAATTAAAGAATGCTCATCGTCAGCATATGAACTAATAATACGTGTCCTGCAATTAGCGGTCTATTCAAAAGTGACACCTCGTTGCTACATTTCTATATATGCTTCCCGCAGAACTAATTAAGGTTAAGACATGTTCGAGGGATCACATGATTCACGACCTGGTGTATTAGTTTAGAAATTATTTATCCAGAAAAGGTGTATTAGTATTAGTTTTCTTTTGATCGTTACTGAACGTAGCGTAGATATTAAGTCAATTAATCGACCTGGGCTAGAGATTAACATTCATTCATTTCCAATTACTTAATTTAGTTGACAATTCATTAACAAACCTTGGGAAAAAAACCATGCAACTCTAAATAGTAGCGTTGGAAAAGGATGGATATGATGACTATTAGTGAATGTATACTGGGAGTAATATTTTAAATTTTCTAGAAATGATTGTAATAGTTTTGTTTTGTTGGTTAAAATAAAACTGAGTATATATTGCGGTAATTTGTTTTAGTAAGCTCTTAACAAAAAATCCAACATGGATTGGGTGATATGTACTAACTACTAACCAATAAATCTTGTTTTGGTGACATAAAAATCAATTTGTAAATATATTTCCGGAAGCTACAAAAAGATGTATTGAATCTACATATATAAATTCAGATCTAATAAATTCTTCTTGTATTATGTAAGTAAATATATCTAATTATATATTATTATTTGTTACGTTTATAGTTTTCCTTTTGTAATTTCCGTTTGTTACTCAGACGATGAAAAAGAGAATAAACATAAGTTTACGTTACTTAATGGTTTTTAAAGAGATTCTTTAAATCGGAAATATTTTTAGAAGCTAAAAAGAAGATTTATTGAAAGTAAGAATCGTTTTTGTTGCTCGTACGAGAAAAAGAAAGATTCGTTTTCCGTTACCTAATAAATTTTTAAAAATTTTAATATTGGTCGCTATAAGATCTAAGGGTGTTTACTTCATATTACTGAATAAATAATTTAGGAAAAGTAACACACAAAATTGTAGTTCATATAAAATTTACGAAATTTAAAAAAGAAAATATCTTTAATTTCCAATAAAATAATTTATAGAAAAAAATATTAAATATTAAATATATAAATAAAAATTTCTGACGAAAATATAGATTTTATAAAATCTTTTAAGATGTAATAAACATGATTCCTTATATTTCCACAATAATTATACTTAACTTACAAAATATTTTTATCCAAAAACCTACAATCTGACACTGTTGTTTTTTCTTTTGCTATTTGAAATAAACGGGTATTTAAGCCAAGAAAAAGCTTTTGTTTTTACTCCATACTGGTTTCTTAGCTAGTACTTTGCTAACTTTTGAATATATACAATTAACAGAAGGAAAAAAACTTAAATAGTGTTAATATAGAATATACATACGAAAAACTGATTATACATTCTCAATTGTAATATGAAAAATATTGTACAAAGTCTTATTTAGGTGTAATTAATTTGTATTTCTCAGTTAAAACAGAGTAACTATTTAAGCAAAAAAAAAACTAGATCCAAGACAGAGATAGCTGGATATAATTAGATCGAATCAACATCAAAGTTTGTTTCGAAGTCATCCAAAAGCAAAAAATAACTAAGAAAATTTAAGCTAATCATTTATATTATTTTATTTCACAATAATTGTAATAAATATAATTGTTAATTAATTAATTGGAAAATAAATAAAAGAGAGTAGGGAAATTAAAATAAGGGCATAAAATCTATACATGTAACGTAATGTATTTGTGTGCGTGGCGTATCTATTGAAATCTGGACACAATCTGATCCAGCGATGCATTAGTTACTATACGTATATATGTTTTAAATAAAAAATTTAAAATAAAAATTAATTAAGAAAGGCTTATAAAAAAGACCAACAATTCACCATGAAAGAGATCTCTCTGATTCCTTAGCTCAAAGCCAACTTAACAAGAAAATTCCATTTCTCTACCTCTCTCTAGAGAAGACTTTCTCTCTCTAGTTCTTGATTTTCCGGTGTACATCAAGAGCGGAGATTAAAATTAAATCTGATAAAAGAAACATGGCAAGTAATTTCTTTGGTAAGCCAAACACGAGAGGATCTTCGCCGTCTTTAGCGTCTCCAACATCGTCTTCTTCATCTCCGGCGACCAGAAGAGGAAAGAAGAATGGTTCCGAGAAGCCAAAGCAGCCACAAAGAGGTCTCGGAGTAGCGCAACTTGAGAAAATTAGATTACACGGCGAGATGAGTTGCAACAATTATAATCCGTCTTTGTATCCTCAGGTAACATTTTACATGCATACATACGATACCTTTATAATCTCGGCAGAGTTGATCGAGGTATATATGTGTAACATAGTGGTGTATACTGTGTCATGACCTTGATTTAAATCTGGTCGTCTGTGAGACGACCAAAAAGAAATCGGTAAAAGTTCGTAGGTTATCTCTTTCTGTTCGTCGGATCTCTTTTAGGAATCCGACCAACTTTGATAAACTGTCCCGTGAACCTTAGATGATTGTATGAAATCTAAAGGGGTTTTATTTTCTTTTCTTGACGTATGTATTAAGGATTTCACCGAAATGTTTTAAGATCTAACAATAATTAACACAAAAGACTACAAAACGTATATATCTTTCCTTTTCTTGTCCCAAAAATCATGTTCGATAAGGTCAGAAATCTTTTATCTATCAATTTTACTATATCGATTATATTTATACGTAAATATAGTAGAAATTATGACTGTAAATCCGTTATCTCCCCTATGCATCTATCTACTATTGAAGATCGGTAAGTAGAAAATCTTGATTACAATAGATTTTATATGTCAATATTCCCGGTTCTTAAAGCCAGTTACAAAAAAAAAAATTATTCTAGGTTCTTGAATTCTCGAGGCCACCACTCTCTTCTTAAAGTATACTTAAAAAAAATCACATGTTATAGATGAAATTGTAATAGTTTTGTATCATTTGTCCATCTAATTCGATTTCTTTCATGAGTATGATTTGTATATTAATTAGGCCGTCATCTGTGAATGTAAATGTATAGGAGAATGTGAGGATGCAAGGAGAATATCCATCCATACCATCATCATCACCATCCTTTACATATGCATCACCATCGTCGACTCCTTATGGCTTCTATCCAGATATGATGGTATATATTTACCTTTAATGCTCAATTTGTGTGCGATTTATACATGATATTGTGTGTGCGTGTGTGTGTATAAAGAAGAATATTATTTGAATTCCTATTCTAATTTGATCTGGTTAATTATTTACTTTCTATTTAAAATTAACATATTAAATCTTCTACAAGATTGGGTCAATCATGTTTCCATCTATAAGAAAACTCTTTTCAAGAAATCATTAAACAACAAAATGAATCACATATTACTTGGTTTTTTTTTTCTGTTTTTGGCAGATGGGTGTACATAGAGATCAGTACGAAAGAGCAACCACGAGGTACATAAAAAATCACTTTCAACTGTTTTTTTTAGGCTTGGGAAAATGTATGTGTATTTCTGACGTTAGATATTTCTTTGGTCCTAAAAATTAACGACCTTTTATTTTTATTTTGTTCAAAACAGTTGGAATCCAAGCTACGGCATCTTAGAGAGCCAACATTCTTTGGAACCAAACATCACCAGACATTTCTTACACGAGGTTCTTATTCTATACCATCACACATATATACACATAATAACATTTTCATTAATCACATGATTATTAGGCTGTGTATATAATATACTTTTTCGAAAGAGGTTCCAGTCGGTGTGTAGATCACATACACATAATATTTTCATTCATTGATCACATGACTTATTCTAGTTTAGTGTAACCATGGTTCAGTGTGTAGTTATGTCATGCCTCATAGTCAAATGTTAGTTAATTAACATTGTTCAAAGTTTTATAAATGTAGTCTATTTGCATCTAAGAGAACTAATCCAATGTTCTTTTGTTTTGTCTTGAAATAGGATCCAAGTTCTACAAGGCGAAGTAAATCGTTGGGATCAGGAAACCAAAACTCGGGATCGAGTGACAATCAAGAGCTAGATTTGGAATTGAGATTGTCAATTTGATCATTTGTAATAGTTTGATCTTCATGAAACTGAAAAAGTCTCGCATTGTGATTATGCTGAAAATAAAATCTAAGCAACAACATCTGATTAGTTTCGATTTGGGGTATAACTTATTTTCTTCGTAGGATTGTTTGACCGTTTCTGTAGAAAAATATTTAGAGAATGGAAATCGTTTGTAAATCTTAAGGAATATAAAAAGTTAGATTATAAACTTTTCATGGTAAATTCTCTTGAAGCGAACATGTTAAACTCTGTACGTAGTTGTGACAAAGAGACAAAAATGCAGTATATAATATATATAGCATCCATTTTCATTAACATTCACTTCATTTCCATTCTTCTTATAAGAATTTGTGTAGTTTAGATCTTAAAGGTTATAATTTATTTTTGTATAAAGCAATAAAACATTCAATTAAGCTTGGGGGAAGAACAATATAAGGACAGCGTGGGAGTTTATAATAAGGGATAAAATAGAATTTCTTATGTTTTGTAAGATCTAAGATTTTAAAAAAAATATTTGCTTACATCATCTAACACCCAAAGATATATTTAGTGTAACGTTCATAATGCAAAAGTTTATTTTGTTGCAGCAGCATCTTTTCTATATGCTTTTGTGTTCTTCTATCTTAAAACTTGCAAATTTTTACTTCTAGAGAGCATCATACCCCGTGTTTCAAAAAAAAAAAGAGAGCATCATACCCTAGAAAATTAGTTTCTTTCATCACCTTTTGTATAACATCATATGACTAAGACAAGAGCCTAAGCTATCATGGCTTTGGTCAAGTGATATGCGAGACCCCGATCAACCTCACTTGAAACAAAATCACAACTATGTGAGAAGTTTGGGCTTCGGCTTTGGTCAATGTAGTTTACTTTGTAGTCTGGTAACAAAAGATCTGGCTACCCTATAGCATTAATCAAAAAACATTTCAAACCCGGACCAGACAGTGTAATGATCATTCAAGGAGGAGCATACACCATAATAGCACTAAGTGTTCTTTAAGAGCAAAATCCAATTTTTGAAATTCAAGTTACATAAGCATTTTAAACTTTCAAAATCCGAAGTCTAGATGACAACAAACTTTTTCATCTCAAATTTACCTTACACTAACTCTATGACTTAGAATTTATGTGATTTTCTGAAATTATATTCTTTATCTGCTTAAACACGATGCTCTGATATCATCTGTAAATGATTTTTTAAACCTAAATCTAGTATTTAACTAATTAACCTGAGTACACTTCTTGTTAAATATTGATTCAATTTAAATACATTTACCGATATATCTGAGGAAAGGATCATATCACTCTCAGTGATCCACTAGTATCAGATATATATAAGAGTCTGAGATACACAATACAATCTCAATTTTTCTGATCTATTCACCAAGAAAAATCACAACCATAAACTAAATACTTAAACTTACTATAAATATATGTTCGTAGGAGAAGAAACACACAAACTAAAGAAAAAAAACCGCTTCTCTTAGATCTTATACAGTTTTCCTTCTGTCTCCCCTCTTCTTCCATCTTGCCTCTCTTTCTCTATATATGATGTTCTGAGTGTTCCTTCAAAAAATTAGATTAAGAGACTATATATAGTTTCTTTCTAACTCCAAGTCCCAATACCAATCACATGAGATAATATTATTGGTCCAAACCCAAAATTTGAGATTGTGTCACATAGAACATCAAAACTGTTAATGTAGATTTTTTTGCATCTATCAATCTGATCCTCTAGGTGACTTCTTTGAACTTTTGATTCGATGACCCAAGTGCTCATATTTCAACATGATCCTTCGACACGGCACTAAATTAGCCCAAAAACTAAACTAGAAGCGAGAGAACAACAGGTGATAACAACACACCAGAGATATACATAAAGATTAGTCCACTATACATACATTCAATACTTCTTCTTCTTTTTTTCATACATTCAATACTTGTACCCTTAAAGATACGGTTGAGGTTTAAAATGGTTCATACATACGGTTGAGGTTTAAAATGGTTCAACAGATCTGAATGAAATACGCACATGTTTAACTATATTCTTCAACACTTTCCAAAGATGTTCAATTCAGCCTAGAATTTGCTTCCTTTTTTCAAATTTAAAACTTATTATAATGTTTTTCAAATATGTTGATGTTATCCATATAACTAAACAGTCCAGCTTTTTCTAAAATCTTTTAAAAAATAAAATTAAAACCAAGAGAGTGTCATTGATATAGTAGAAAACAAACTTGAAATACAGAAATGACGGTTACATTACAAGGATTAAGAACGTCATCTTATTACAAAGACAGCAAACGTCTCTTTATTCATACTAGAGATTTTTTGTTTGTCTATAAACATTAAATCTCATATTTAAAAACAAAAATTAAGTTATTTTTTTTAATATTATATCATTTATTTGTTTCGAAATATTTATTTGTTTGAAATGTCATTAATTTATGTTAACATATTAAATGTCTCTATTAATCTTTTCGTAACCATGTTTAAATATTTTTTAAAATTTAAAATACTCTACATTTAATAAATAAATAAAATTCTATCATCTTATGTATATTATATATTTTCTTATATATCGTCTAATTGATTTTGAATTTTTTTTTTTGAACTATAGGTAAATAACCTTTATTTCATATAAATATATAATTTTATAAATGTGTAATAATTTTGAATACTTAAATCTGTAAATTTTGATAACCAATAAAATGATTCAGCAATTCTTTCAGTTTTGAATCCATCATTTATTTTCAATATTAAACTTTCTGGTATTCATTATTTTGTAAATAATTATTTATTATAAAAATGTGAAATATGTAGCAGATTTCAATATGAACAATTATGTATTTAGTTACTACACAAAAGGATATTGAGAACCATTAACATATTCAGAGATGGTCACTTATTTAACTAATCTTAAAAATTATCTCTTAACGTCAAAAATTCTTAAGTTGAGTTTCAGGATAGAATCTTGTTAACATATTCTCTCTCTGTTAGAAAAAAATCAGAGACGTGTATGAAATCGGAAGCATAATATTGAAATATGGACACATGCCTCTCCATCAATCATCAGCATCTCAAGGCCGAAAAGAATGCCTCCTTTGGAATTATTGCGAGCTTTCCAAAAATAGATTAGCTTAAAAAGCAATTGGGAATCTCCAGGTCTTGATGAAACCTTACTGAAGAAAAATGGAGAATGAACTTGGGTGGTGGTGAATGCCGTTTGATTTTCCATAAAGCTACGAATGGATTTAAGGATATGAGCAATAGATTTTTGGCTTGAGGAAACATTGTTATGATTGAGTAAGAGGAGGGATGTCGAAAGTTAGATGCCGATTTATCTGAAGGAGTAATTAAGTAGCTTTAATTCGTCATTATAGCCGTCACAGTCGTTATACGGAGGAGATAGGAAGACAATTAGTTCTGGAAGGTCTTTTGTAGACGTTGTAACAAAATTAGGTTGGAGTAAGAAGATGTGAAAACAAAGGTCATTAAAGCTAAGTGGTCTATTACGCAGCACTGGCCCAACAACTTAACATCCATGATGACATGAACAAATGATTGGTTGCAATTTTTTTCGCTGACATGGACAATTAAAGAGGGTTTCATATTCTCCTTTTAATAGTGTAAGATTTCTCAATTATTTTATGAAAGCGTAACTGTTTTAATTTGTTTTAAATGTTTAATCTACTTTAACTTTATAATAGTATAAATTTTATTAAAACAAATTTGGTCGACTGAGTTTAATACAAAACAACTGATTATTTTTATTTTTTATTTGTTTAGTTTTAAATTCATTGTTCTCTTTATATATTCTCTTAGAATTCTTGTTTTAGACGATTAAAAAAGGAATAGTAACTTTATTATAACAAAAATTACTTTAAGTTAGGTAGGTAGCATGAAAACCTAATATCAATCGTCACTATTTAGAAATGCAGATATTTATTGGTATTTTATATATTTTATTATATATATATATTTTTTTTATATATGTTATATGTTATTATATTTGGATATCAAGTAAACTATATTATCTGAATAACTAATTATAGTTTTTAATGTAAGTGTTATTGATTAAAAATATGAGTTTACATTGACTTTATTATATAAGTTATTTCGTATAGTAATTTACTATATTTTATTATTGATTTTTAAAAGTTATATTTTAAATTTGTTACAATTTTAGTTTGTTTGTTTATTTAAAAGTTTTTTTTTATATTTTTAAAATGTATTTATCTATATGGGGTTCCTCCTACTCCGCTTTCTTTAGTATGTTTTATGAGAGGATAGGAGAGCCATGACTCCTAAGACATAGACATATAGAGTGAATAGTTAGTGTAGAATCAGGTTTTGACTTTTTATATATAAAGTTCCAGGGTAATTAGCAGAAAACAGCAGCTCAGTTAGTGTAGACATAGACGTATAGAGTGAATAGTTAGTGTGGAATCAGGTTTTGACTTTTTATATATAACTTTTTATATATAAAGTTCTGGGGCAATTAGCAGAAAACCGCAGCTCAGTTTCTGCAAAAATAAGGTTATGTATATATAAAGTTCATTCATGGTCATTAAAAGAGAATTCATGAAACATACAGAGCCAGCGTGTCAAATTCAGGTCATTTTGTAGCTAGAGCTAAGAAAGTTAAGTTGCAGCTCTATACACATGCTTGAGTACCGGAATGTCTACATCAAACAGTTCTAAATGATGATGAAAAATTGTAGAATCTCAATCTTTCACAAAGTTTTTGGCAAAGATCTCATATATTAACACAGTCCAAATACATGGTTCCTTTAACGCTGAATGTATTCTGCATTCAAGACAACCTATTTGCATTTCCTGATCCCAACTGGACCATCTTTAAATCCGTAAAATGTACTTTCTTTATCACGCTCCTGCAAGTGATCCGAAACCGAAAAAAAATTACAAATCAATAGTAGACCAAATAAGATACAACAATACATAAAGCATCAATTTGAGACATACAAAAATGTCTTTTAAACACTTACCAAATGGTCCATATATGACAGTGTGCCCACCAGGTGCTTGACCTCCAGAGAGAATAATACTGATCTTCAGTTTCTGTGATTTCGAAGCTGCCCATAGTGGCTTGTTCCCGTACCATGTTGAATTGTAAGACTTATGAGCTTCCAGTACAATGTACGTGTCTGCAAAATTGAACAGCTGCTTTGCATATTTTTGAAGCCATGGCTGCAGCAATCTCCACAGCAACCTCAGTCCCTGGAGTGTCTGCACAATTTTAATGGATCCCTTTTCTTTCATGGTCTCTGGTCTCTCCCAGCAAGGATGATTTACATTTGAATCCCTTGCCTGAGTGCACTTGCTTACCTAAGAATCTATCGATAAGGAAAGAGTTGCAACGTTTGTAAATATCAACTTCTCTCTAAAAGGTATTGCAAATACCTTTCTGTTTCAAATATTTCTGGACTGACAGTATCATGTCGAACCTGTCAAAGAAAACAGTGTAAAGAGTACATAAACAACAGAGAATATTGCCAAAATAAGAGCTAACTTTAATTTGTAGCAGCTATAGGGACTCCATGGCTGCCACCCAAGGTTCAGAACATAAGATAATGTTGATTTCACATATTAACTCAACTAAATCCCTAAATACCCGACAAAAGCAATTTTACAAACATAATGAGAAAGATGAGAGATTCGTTGCTCAAACTTCAGAGCTATATATTGAGGAAAATGAAGCTGTGAAACAATGGTAACAGAATCATGCTAATAATATAATCTTAACCTTATACAACGGTGATCCAACAAACACTTGTCCAAGACCACCTTCCCCCCGATTTCTCTTTACCTTATACAACGGTGATCCTCCAACTTGGACCTGATAAGAGACATATCATTAATCATCACCTTAATGAGCATAAACCAAAAATATGCGTAAATGATCATCTTTCAAATTTCTCGCCGCTAATCTCGTCCTTGGTCTCCACTCCGCCTCTCCACGGCTGCTTCTGTTACTCCGCCAGAACCCCTGTTGCTGTTACTCTTCCTCTGTTTCTTTTTTTAGGCCGATTCAGAGCTACAACGTAAGTTACACAGCCACGGCAACGCTCCAGCATATCTAAAACTCTATGCAATCGATGGTCCGATTCGGATTTGGACAGAGCGGTAGAAGCGTTTGGTTTCATCACAATGGCGGAGGAAGCGGTGGACTTCCCGTTTGGTCTCGCAGTCTCGGAGGAGGCGACTGTCTTCTCGTTGGTCTTGCGGTCGCTGGAGATTGAAGAGTTTCCTTTAGGTTGGGATGATTGTCTGAGAGAAGCTTTTCAATTTTAATCCACACATAAGTCAAGAGAATGAGATTTGTAAATAGACAAATATAGAGGAAGATGAAAAGAATCCATTGAATGAGATCACACAAGGTTTGATTAGAGCAGTTAGTGGTGAAAATATGCGTTAAAATGGATTTGAAGAGAAGAGCAAGGGAAGGTACGGAAGTCGAAAGGTAAGAGAAGAAAGGCATGATCATCCAAAATAGAAGATAGAATCAGTCGACAAAGGCAAGAGAAGAAGCCCTAAACAAAATAAAGAACGGTAAAATAAAAAGTCCAAAATCAAATACGAAGCCCAAATCAATATCATAAACAGATGACTTGTCCCATTGCTCCAACCTCATTGGTTGATTTTCTGATCTGATGTGGCATAGCTAAAAAGGCTTTTTACTTTCCTTTTAGTATAGTATAGATGATTGTCTGGTCGATGACATAGAATAGAAGTAGAGATCACTAGACGGGGACGATGTTGGTCACAGAGACCTTAACAATTTCAGCTTCGAAGATAATGGCATCATTTACCAAATACCCTTTAGATGTATCCTTTAAATCTTTCATCAATATGATATTGTTAACTCCCACACCATAATCGCTTCGAATCGGGTACCAAGCTGCCGCTGAAAAAGAAGAAGAAACAACTATTAGTTTCTTTCTCTTTTAAATAAAACGTTTATTTAACTGGTTTAGTCTTCTTACAATATAGTTGCCTGTGGTTGGAGCTACGTTGGTTCTTTAACCGTAGATTAACCGCTCCCCAAGTGTTTGTCGCAACTGCGTTAGGCCTAAAACCTTGAGCATATAAGTATATTGGAAGTGCATGTGGTCTGCCTTCTCCATCCCCTTTCGGGTTAAACCCTAATCTCCTGATTATACATTAAACGAAAACCGTTATTACACTTGAATTCAAATATGCAACTATATACTGTACAATATGGCGAATAAAAAAGTTGTAACCAGTATCGGTCTCCAACGAGAAAATCATCAGAATAGTAGAATTTATCTTCCAAGCTGGAGAAACGAAGAATCTTCCAAGTGAAAACATTGTTTGGTGGGTTTGATATGAATGTGACTTTCTCCTGTTGCTCAGCTGGTTTAACGATGAGGATCTCAGCACCAAAAGAACAAGTATCCTGCACAATGTACCCCTGGTTCGTGTTTTGGAACGTTGCAAGTGAAATCAACTGTCCGAATCCCCACTCTTTTTTCGCTGCGTTAAAACGCTTCACAGCTCCATCTGCAATAATCCATAACTACTACAATCAAACTCTGGCTTATAGACACTATGAAAATCGAATGATGGAAAATATACCTGTGACGGCCAAGTACTTGTGTTGCTTTGGGTTGTGGACAAAGAGTTTGAGATCAACGTTAACTTCCCAACCATATGGAAGTGATTCGGTCTCTTCCATCCTCAAGTAAAGTGATATATGGCCATTTCCACCGTCGTTTTTTATTACCAGTCACGTACAAAACCAACCTCCTGTTTTTTTTTTGTCATCAGAATAATTTTAATTAACAAATTGTTGAATGAAATGAAAGGAAAACGTTAAGATATTGTTTTACCATTTGTAACCAGCAGCTTCAAAACAGAGGATTCGTAGGGTTCGTGTCTCTCCTTAATCACGGAGTAGCCTGCTATAGTCACTATCTTACTCGATGGTCGCTCGTCTCTCAACACTCTTGTCACTCCTGTAAAATTTTCCAGGAAAATCAAGAACTGTGTTTCACCAAGTAAATCCAAAGGAAAACGGTTTCATACAAGAAGCTTACCAAGATTAGCCTCAAGACTGTAAGAACTGTTGATCTCTGTTCCTCTACCTCTTGTGACTTGTTGAATGAGGAGCTCAGCAGAAGAGCAAGCGATGAAGAGAAAAGCTAGAGATATTAAACCCAAACTCCATTTTTGTCCGTCCATTTTTTTTTAGAACTGATGGTTATTGGCTCTGGGAAGGCTTTACATTTATATAAACAAACGCATCAAGGTTACACCATCCACATTGGTTGAAAAATTATCGATTTACACTTTTTTATATAATAACTAGGTTCGGCCCGCCCTACGGGCGGGATATTAGTTAATTTGATATTCACTAAATGCTCGAGTTGAAATTTGTTTTAAGATTCAAGAATTTGGTTATCTGTTATGTCATACTTATTAGTATGCGGTGGTATAGTTGTTTTTCGATTATTCTTGCTTTGGTATTGTATCAAATTAACTAATTGTCTAACTCATAATTATAGATGTACAAATATGGATTTGTGATAAAGTTTGATGACAATACTGTTTTTTTTTTAATTCTTATTCATAGTGGAGTGTGCATGTGTCAGAAAGAGGTCTATAACAACTTTTATGTTTTTGTGTATGGATTTTAAATATATATTATTTTGTATAATGCATACTTGTTCTACAACATTTGCTTGTAGACAAAAAAAAATTGTTTTTTATATTTTTAAAAGAAAAAATATTTAGTCTAGAATATAACATGCACATATGTATTGATTATATATAGAAGTTAAGTGTTATTTTAAAATGACATATGTATAGAGATTTTTCAACCATTACTTCACTGGCACAAAACATTTATAACTGTAAATACCTTCTTTTAAAAGCAAAACTAATAAAAGCGTGTACAACAAATGTATTTTGATATATATTATATGCATCAAGTTATAAAGGTTGGAAACATTGCAAAACTGTTTGGAGCAAAGTTTTTAACTTCACGATCTTCATCTTGAAGTCAGTTCAGTGTCGGCCCTGGCCACAAGCAGAAGAAGCATGGGCTTCCAGCTGACACGATAATAAGTATTTTCGCGGTCACATATTTATAAAAAGTGACTTTAGCCTAATGGTTCTAAGAGAAATTACCAGTGCTAGAAGTGCTGGGTTCAATTACCCTTAAGGTGAACATTTTTTTATATATATAGATAGATACTAATTTCTAAAAATTAACATTGTCAAATAAGTTTCTTAAATATATACTTCTTTATATGAGAAACTCTCTTTTATTTTTTATTTTTAAAATTTTGAGATAATCATTGATGTTCATGCCCTTTACCTTGAATGGGTTCACAAAGATGAAATTCTCAATGTGGTCTCATCGTGGAAAAATGAATTATTCCGACATAATTATTTTTGGTTTAAAGTTGGAATTATTTTTTTCAAAAGGGATGATGCTCTTATAGATTTTCATATTGTGACAGGTAGAGAATTGAAGAAAACATTAAATTGAAAGGATCTCATGATTTTAGTTGAATATGGACCATTTAAAGATCACATGATTGAAACCAAGTCGTCTGGAGATTTCTTTTTTATTCTTTTCTGAAGTGTGCAAAGAATCAGATCCGATTTGTTTTGTAATTTGTTATGTTTTTCCAAGTACGTCCATTCTGTTGGTAAACAACATTTGGATGGAATTGTGGAAGATGTAGATCATGAAGTAATCGGTGGCAAAAAAAATATATATTTTTGGCAGAACGCTTTACACATATTACTTAAATAATTGCATGACATCACTATCATGGAAGAATTCACAGATGTTTCATACAAGAAATTCTAATTGGAGTCTGTATTTACATTTTCCCAGTGGACCCAAAGGCGTTCGGATTGAACGTGGGAGTTTTTTTCTTTCATATTGCATTCATATTAATCAAATTTTACATATATTGAAAGAAAAAAACTCCCACGTTCAATCCGAACGCCTTTGGGTCCACTGGGAAAATGTAAATACAGACTCCAATTAGAATTTCTTGTAAAGAGTGCATGGTGTGGTTACTATCGATGCAACCCAAAGTTTATATCAATCCCACAACTTGGAGGAAGCCATTGTGCGCCATCCAGTGGGTAAGACCATGAAAAGAAGCGTAAACGAAGCTTTAAATAGAGCCATGAACTAGTTTGTGCGGCAGATATCAAAGATAACAAGAAAAAATGTTTCGTCAGAGATGGTCTTTTCCGACAGACTCATGAAGAACATGTTTCGTCAGAGATTATCTCGTTGAGAGAAAAAAAACTTGTAGGAATTCCGACGGCAAGTCCTTTCTCACTATTTTTATGTTCATACATATGTTTGTTAGTTTTTGAAAATATGCATGATGTGACAAGCCAATAGCACTAGATTTGAAAAAAAAAATTAAAATAATTAACACCACACTATAAAACCTATAGAATTAATTTCAAAACTTATTCAATCGCCACTTATAAAAACGGGTACAAACGTCCATTAACAGGAAGAATAGTGACTACCCAAAAAAAACTATTTTTTTTGCAATTCGAGATTTGCAAAACCAAACAAAAAGCTAACAAACAATGAACCGATCAAGCCATGGACGAGACTACCAGTACATATAACCGATATAGATTGCCGGTACAGAAACTACATGCGGAGTTTCTTGGAGCTGTCTTCCTTGTGATCCAGTGTCTTATTGGGAATGCTATTTGAAGACATTGTTCTCTCTTTAACGGTTAATGGGAGTGTGCATACGCTCAGTGATCTTATTCACAGCATCACGGGACATCACAAGCGTGTCATGAAGCAAAATGCTGTAAACGTTAAGCCCCTGCAAAGCATTACATAAACAAGATTCAAGATTCGCTAGCCGGTTTATCAAGTAAAAACCACCGACGGGTATTAATATGTAACTCACTATCGATGGGAGTATGTTGACGTAGTGGAGATTCTGGGTGGCTAGCTTCAGCTTCTCATCGATAGGCCCGCCTTCTACAACAAGTACTTTCTTCGTGTTCTCCATTTGATTGTAATAGTTCACAATGTTCTTCGTTTTATGCGTTGGCAATGCCATATCATCAAACACCACGAGCTGCGTAGTTCTCGCAAAACATTAGCGGATACAAGCAGACCAGTAATAACGAAAATCAGGCGCTTACTTTTCCTTCTGCGGCTCGAGCTGAGAGTGCTATCTTCAGACCAAGCCTTCGGACCTGCTTATTCATCTTTATTGCATGGCTTCTTGGTTTGGGCCCATGCATCACACAACCACCTCGGAACTAGAGTAAAAGTCCATCAGAGAAGAACAGCTTGGTGACAAGAAACGTTAACATCCAAAAAAGTGATAAATGTACCTGGGGGCCACGCAGTGTACCATGTCTAGCTCGGCCTGTACCCTTCTGGTTCCATGGCTTTCTACCAGTTCCGCTGACCTCACTTATTGTTTTGGTCGAGTGAGTTCCCTAAACATCCATCCACCAAATGCGTCAGACTAATTAGGACATTGTTTGCGAGATAATCAACTAGAGTTTTACCTGCTGGCGTTTGGCAAGCTGCCATCTCACGACGTGGTGAATGATATCTTTCCTAATTGGAACATCAAAGACATCACCCGCTAAAACCATGAAGCCCTTGTCTTCGTTCTGAAAATTTGTGACCGGAATGACCAAGTCTTGATATTGTCCTACGGAAAGCATCATCAATACGAGACCAGATTAATAAGGAAAACATCATTGTTCAGAGATTTGATCATGTCTGAAGCGCAATCACAAAGAAGTAAAAGCACCTAACACGCGCAGAACATTGATAATCAAAATCTATACATACTCAGAGTAACCAGTAATAATCTGAAACCAGTTTGTAGCCAAAATGTGTATATACAGTATATCAAACGGTAGTTGGATGAATGTTAATAACTTCATACCTATGGTTCGGTCTGGTGTAATGACCTTCTTCTTGGCAAGGAAATCATAAGGAAAATTGTCATCAGGAGTCAAGATAGAAGTGGAGTGCTTTCGGTTGGAAACCAAACTTATTATTCCACACTGCATTTGATAGATAACACAAAATAATAATGAAATAAACATCTCGAAAATAATGAAAAAAATAAAAATAAAAAAAAGGGAACTCAGTGATGTAAGTAAACACAAACCTTGAGATCACAAGGAAGAGAGGTTAAACCATTTCCAGATGCTGAAAAGGATCCAAAAGTGCGGACGATTCTTCTTGAGATTGAAGCAGCAGCCATATTTTTTTCGAGAAGAAACGCCTAACTGCTCATTCTACAATACCAAATCCAGTTTCTCAATCTAGTCGAAACACACGATAAACGCAAAACCAGAATCTCTATGAGTACATCCTCTTCCAAATTTTCTCTAGAAAGTCGAAACGTAATACACTGTGGGGAGAATGAAAACTAACCGATCACACGAGCGGCGATGATTGACGGTGAAGAAGAAGAAGAAGAACGGTGAGTACTATCAAGGTTTTAGTAAGAGTGTGGTTTTCGAAACGGGGAAGGTTTACGGTACATGTGTTTTGGGTCGGGGTCGGATCTATTTATTGGGCCCATCAACTTGGATGAAAACTGTAAAGGCCCATAAAGCCATTAATCTTTTGTATATGTGTGTGTTTTGTCTCATTTGTCAATTTCTATTTGCTCTATGTTTCATGACGGAGTAAGGATATTTTGATTGTGTGGTGTATTGTAAATAGTTGTATATATCACCATCACCTCTAGTTTTGTACTGGCTGAGAAGATGAATGACCATGCACTGCTGAACATATAACTTTCATGTAATCTACATGCCAACTTTTGGACTACTCCATTTTTTATTTTCTATCCAACACTTTATTCTAGAGTGGATAACAATACACAGAGGAGAGCGATGATATAATTCTATCAAGAATGTGTATGTTGATTAGATCTAGGGCTGTTCAATATGGTAAAACCGAACCGTACCGAACCGAACCGAACCGAAATAGACAATATGGTTTGGTTTTGGTATATACCATATAAACCGAATGGATATAATTTTATAAAAACCGTAGGATTTGGATATGGTTTGATATATAACCGATTAAACCGAAGAAACCGAACAAAACCGATTAAAAGTAGAAACATGTAAATATGTATCTATTTTATAACAATACATGAAAATCTATTTGTTACATAAGTTAAATTTGTGTTAATAACTATTACCATAATTTTATAGCAATAAAGAACCTTAGTTTGTAAAACACTTGAACTATAATTAAGTAACAATATATCGCAATTCAGACATCTTATTTTTTAAGTCTTCTTTTGATCTTTTAGCTTTATTTTAGTCTTCACTAAATTAATATGAAGATTATAAATTTGATGGACAATAATTAATGGAAAATTTTCAATTGAAAAAATATGACTTTAATGAACACTAAATATGGAAGAGTGGAAAAACTTTTCTTTCATGTTTCTGTTTTGTTTCATATTTTTATTTTCAAAATTTCAAGTTTTGATTTTAGTTATAGATTTGATAATTTTATTTGATGGTAGAAGCATTTTTATTTTTTTGTTCATTTATTTGAACATGTAATATATTTTTAATAAATGACCGTGTTGATAATATGACTCTAAAATTCATATAATATGATCTCAAACTAAATAATTATGTTTTTTGGTATAAAACCGAATAAACCGAAAACCGGCAATATATAAACCGAACCGAACCGAAGTAAATATGGATTTAAAATGGTAGTTATATTTTACTAACCGAAATACCGAAAACCGAAAAAAACCGAACCGAAACCGAACCGATATCCGGATTGAACACCCCTAATTAGATCCCACGGCAAATCATCTGCTAATTAAAAACTAAACGTATGGAAACTTAGTGTCTGACATGTTTTCTAACAATAGTAGTAGTCTTCACATTTAAAATATTTAAAAATAAGTATACTACTTACTTATACTATTTACTCGGAAATCCTACAAAATAATTCCGACAGGTGTGTCTAGTTATCTACACAAAGATATTATCAGACAAATGTGTATCACTAAGTTTTCGCCTGTGTTCTGTAATATATATGTATACTACTCAAAAATCAAATAAATCCAATTTAATAAATGTATATCACCATTGGCCAAAACTTTGTTCATAATCAATCCACAATGTATGTACACAAAGACATAAACACCAAGCATTTAACCTAATTTTATTCAGCAAACTTAACTATCTCTGTAAAAATAACTTCAAATTGTCAATGACCTTTTTTATTAAAAAAAAAAAAACTAAACGTTCAGATCTTGTCCCGTCGTTTTTAGTTCATTCTTTTTCTCTCTGTTAACAAACCACTGAGCCGTCTTTCTAGCAATCGGCAACCACAACCTTCTTCTTCTTTCCTCCACCGCAGCAATCACATCACTCCTCGACGTAGAAGCTGTAGAAGCGTCCATACCGCTGAGTCTAGGAACAGCGGTGATCTCAGAAACCACTCTTCTAGTAGAATCTTTGTTACTAACCATTCTCTTCATATCAATATCTTCCTTGTCACGCAAGTCACCTCTCTCCACTCGATCAATGGACGAGAATCTGTCGCTTGACATCGAACTCAACATGTTCGATGTCAAAAAGGTCAAATCAGCTGGAGTCACATTACTCCAACGGTTCTTAAACACAGCATCTGAAACAACGATCCTGTGATTGAACTTGTGCAGACATTTCTCGTTGCCTTGTTCCACAAGCGACAACGAGTTATCGTTTTTACCAAAGTTGAGTATCTTCCGGAAGCTGCTGAATCTCGAAGAGCCATCTCTGATTCCTTCTTCGCGTTCGATGTAAATCTCCATGCTCGATTCTTCTTCTCTAGACTCAGATAACTGACTCATGATTCTCATACTATTGTTACTACCACCACCAAAAACAGAGAGCTCGTCCTCAATGGAGACTCTGTTTCTACACAAAGGACACGTAGCGTGCTGCTCAAGCCACTCATCAATACACTCTATATGAAAAGCGTGTTTGCATTTAGGCAGAAGCCTAAGAATCTCAACATCTTCGAATTTAGACAAACAAACAGAACATTCAAGACCTTGTTTCGATCCTTTCAAAGCAGAGAATCTGAAAAAGGGAAGAGATTCGATTGCTGCTTTGTCGAGACCTGAGAATCGAGAAGATTGGCTGAAGAGTCCTTGCCATAGACGATCTAGTCGTCCTATCTCTCCGTCTTCGTAGGTCTCCGATCTGAGGTCGTTGTGGAAGCATTTGGCGTAGATGAGGAGAACGAAGGTGAGTGTGAAGACGATGGAGAACACTCCGGTGATGATGGCTAAACTCGGCTGAAAGAGGCCGTTGGCTGCGTACAGAAAAGGAGGAGGAGGAGGAGATTGAGCAGAGACATAATCTAAGAAGAAGAAGATGGAGAGGAAGAGCATGAAGATTGCTTTTGGTGGATTCATCGTTTGAGAACTCAAAAGTCGTTTTCTTGAAGTTTTAGTTTTATTCAATCTACAAATTGAGGGAGAGAGAGAGATAATGACAAACATGTTTTGATTTAAACCCTGTTAGTCTATTATCAACGTGACATCACTATTGATGTCATTGAGGCATGAATGATATGGTGGTACTCATTAAAAGGTAAAGAATATGTGGAATAAGTTAAGATGTGATATACTATTTGTTCCTTATACGATGTTCTATTCCGGTTTGTTTACTCATGTTACCTCAAGTCTAAGTAATAGAATCCGTTTATTGTCAAATGTCTCTGAAAAGCATTGGTTCCGGCCCGTGATTAAGTATTAACTAAGGAATTATTATTAACAGAAAAAAAAAAGCACAAGACTAATCAAGGAATTGTTGGAATACAAATGAAGGTGAATGAATATGAACTGTATATATGGATATTTGTGAAAATAAATGTCAAGACATTTGACTTGTGGAGAAAATAATCTGTTTATGTAAATTACCACATACTTTTTACTCCTTAAAGTTAAGATTTTAGTTGTCAAATCACCCAAAATTTATTTTTCCATTTTAAATGTATGACTCATAGAAAAAAATCTAAATTAATTGTTGACTGGATTGGGCAAAAAAGCCAACCGAACAAACCAACCAAACTGATCCAGCCAATTCCAAAGTATATGCCTCAACCATTTGGATAAAAAATGTAGGGGTTTTTGCCAAAACTAACCCACAACTTGATTTTAATCCCAAACCTATACCCAAACTTGAATCAAATGCAAAACTAACCTAAAAGCCTAGTGAAATTACAGCTCAGCCCCTTGTGACCAAACAAAAAAACAGAAGCCATTTTTACGAATATAGCCCCAGTAAATCGTCTGAGTCGTCTGAATTGTTGGAAGTCGTCTAGACGACTGAAGTTTCAGTCGTCTGGTACCAGCTTATTTTAAAAATAATTTATAAATCTTGTAAAAAATATTTTGATGCGTGAAAAATAAAAATCAAGTAATTATAAACAGTTTTAAGTGATATAAATTAAGATATGATAAAATTGATTTGTTTTGAAGATAGATGAGTGGAAGTAGTGAATCATGAAATACTTTGGTTTAGGAGTTTGGCAAACATATGTTGTAGTATTGTATGGATTGTTAGGGTTAGATTTTGGAAAACTAAAATGTTTTTTTCAGAAATTAGTTTTCACTTATATGTGTTTATTTCTGTGTATAGTAAACACTTTTCAAGTTTGATTTGGTTTTATGAAGTGTTTAATTAGATAATTAAGTTTAGGGGTTATGTTTAGGGTGTGGACGACTTATATTTCAGTCGTCTGTTGAATAATTTACCCGGACGACGTATATTTCAGTCGTCCAGACGACTTACTTGTAAGTCGTCCAGACGATTTACTTGTAAGTCGTCTGGAAAGTCTTCTATTTTAGTTTCCCACTAAAAATATTTAATTTCCCGCTAAAAATATTAAACTCTTCTGGACGACTTACATGTAAGTCGTCTGTTTTAATTTCTTCACCAGACGACTGAAATGTAAGTCCTCCAGGAAGTCGTCTGAGTCAAAAATATTTAACCTAATTAGATTTTTTGCCTCCCTATATAAAGAAAAATTTACACATTCTCTCTCCTCCTCTCAAATGGCTGCAACAAAAATGTAATGTTCATCATTCTAAAACTCTCCAACCTCTCTCTAATCTCTTTGACTTGAAAACACCAAACTTTATATGAATTTTTCAGTTTTGTCTCATGTATTTCTTACTAATCTATCTCTTTTACAGGTTTTTAATCAAGTGGTACTCATCTTCCACTAATTTAGAGGTAGATCTATTAATTTTAGATATGTATTTTTGTGTGTTCTATAAATGTAGATTTATCTAATCTTCCACTCATTTTTTCTATTTTTAAGTCATTTGAACGTTTTTGGATATGCAGGTTTTTCAGATCTGGATTTGATGTGCAGGTTTTTCAGATCTGGAAGACTTCTGGGACGACTTACGTGTTAGTCGTCTGGAAGTCGTCTGGAAGTCGTCTGGAAGTCGTCTGGAAGTCGTCTGGACTTCTTGGAAGTCGTCTGGACTTCCAGGAAGTCGTCTGGACTTCCAGGAAGTCGTCTGGACTTCCAGGAAGTCGTCTAGACTTCCAGGAAGTCGTCTGGACTTCCAGGAAGTCGTCTGGATTTTTCTGAGCGTTTTGGTAAGTTCTTATGTCTGATTTTTCTTCATTTGGTAACTTCTTGTTGTATAAAGTTCTTACTTTTTTCCCAAACTAAAACTCTCCAAACCCACTTTAATCTCTTTGACTTGAAAACACCAAACTTTATATGAATTTTTCAATTTTGTCTCATGTCTTTGTTACTAATCTATTTTTTTTTGCAGGTTTTTAATTAGATGGTACTCATCTTCCACTAATTTAAAGGTAGATCTATTATTTTTAGATATGTATTTTTGTGTGTTCTATAAAGGTAGATTTATCTAATCTTCCATTCATTTTTTCTGTTTTTAAGCCATTTGAACGTTTTTGAATATGCAGGTTTTTCAGATCTGGATTTAATATGCAGGTTTTTCAGATCTGGAAGACTTTTGGGACGACTTACTTGTTAGTCGTCTGGAAGTCGTCTGGAAGTCGTCTGGACTTCCTAAAAGTCGTCTGGACTTCCTGTAAAGTCATCTGGAAGTCGTCTGGAAGTCGTCTGGACTTCCTGTAAAGTCGTCTGGACTTCCTGTAAAGTCGTCTGGAAGTCGTCTGGACTTCCTGTAAAGTCGTCTGGACTTCCTGTAAAGTCGTCTGGACTTCCTGTAAAGTCGTCTGGAAGTCGTCTGGACTTCCTAAAAGTCGTCTGAACTTCCTGGAAGTCGTCTGGACTTCTTAGAAGTCATCTGGACTTCTTAAAAGTTGTCTGGTCTTGTCTACTCATCTACTCAAGTTGTCTGGTCTTGTCTACTCATCTACTCAAGTTGTGAATTGCATGTATACTCTTTTAGTTGTGAATTTTTTGTAAAATCAGTAATAATATTTTCCAAGATGTATTAAATGTGCTAACAATGTGTTTACACATTTACAAATCAATGAAATAATAGACTTCAGTAGCCTTTTTCTTATCTTTGGATCTCTCATATGCAATAATAAACTCCAATGGCCTTTTTCTCATCATAATAAACAAGAATGTTGGTAAGAGATGGAAACAAACAATAGTAACTAGTCAAAGCATATCATATTTTTTATAAGTTTGCATTGAAAAACTTAGTCAAATTTAGTAAAACTAAGGGAGAGAACATATTTTGTAAATATGAGTTTTACATATCTTGAAGTTACTTATCATTCTTAAAAATACAAGTTATTCAAAAACTAACGTAGAAGACTTAAAAACTAGTGGAGAAGACGCGGACGACTTCAATCTAAGTTGTCTAGACGACTAAACTATATGTCGTCTGGTCAACGCAGAGGTTATTTTTGCAATTGACTTTGAAATCTGTTATTTCGGACGACTGAAAGTTAAGTCGTCTACTATTGTTTGGTTAAAAAAAAAACTCCAAAAAAGCTAGACGACTTACATTTCAGTCGTCAGAGGTTAGTTTTGCATTTGACTGGATTATTTCAGAAGTTTGACTTTTTGGACGACTTACATTTCAGTCGTCTAGTGAAAATTAAAATAATAATATTTTTTTAAAAGTAGACGACTTAAAGTTAAGTCGTCGTAGGTTAGTTTTGCAATTGAAAAAAAAAACTTCAAGATTTAATTATATACAGACGACTTATAATTCAGTCGTCCACGAGACGACTGAAATGTAAGTCGTCTAGGATTTACGAGGTTTGACCAGAATCTCGGAAAAAAGTCCTGGACGACTTACAATTAAGTCGTCTGGTGGACGACTGAATTATAAGTCGTCTGTGTATAATTAAATCTTGAAGTTTTTTTTTTCAATTGCAAAACTAACCTATGACGACTTAACTTTAAGTCGTCTACTTTTAAAAAAATATTATTATTTTAATTTTCGCCAGACAACTGAAATGTAAGTCGTCTGGGGAAGTCAAACTTCTGAAATTATCCAGTCAAATGCAAAACTAACCTATGACGACTGAAATGTAAGTCGTCTAGGTTCTTTGGAATTTTTTTTGAATCCAAACAATAGTAGACGACTTAACTTTCAGTCGTCTCAGGTTACAGATTTCAAAGTCAGTTGTAAAAATAACCTCTGCGTTGACCAGACGACTTCCAGGTAAGTCGTCTACAGCCAGACGACTGAAAGGTAAGTCGTCTACAGCCAGACGACTTCCCAAGTAAGTCGTCTGACGAACAGATCTGGAAAAAAACTCGATGTCATACCTTAAATTGGTGAGATAAGTTCCTTAGCATACATAAGGCTTCTCCAAGCACACAGAATCACAAACGAAAGTCACCCACCCATAATTGTTAGCTTCTATGACTCTATGAACCATAAAAAATTTAGAATCAAAATCTTGGGTTTTTTTAGCTCATTGTGGAGAGAAATTGAGAGATATGTTGTGTTTAGTTCACAAGAATGGAAAAAGAAGAAGGGTAAATCGATTTTGGGAGCATTAAGAGCTTCAAATTGGTTGTTCATGGTGGTTGTGGTATTGATGACAATGGCAATCTTGTAATTACTTGAAGATGATGAGGGTGAGAGAGTAAAAATGTCATTTTCGAAAAAAAAAAGAAAAAAAAAATTGATGGCATTTTCGTAAATTATATGAACTTGTGGGGTGAATAGGGCAAAACCAATTTTCAAAAAAAAGGGAGGTTAGTTTTGTGTTTGACTTTAAGTTGTAGGTCAATTTTGCAAAAATCCCAAAAATGTATCAACCCAAATGGTTCAATTTGGTTTGATTTTAAACCAAACCGAAATGTTAATAGTCCGTTTATGTTATGTAAGAAATACCGGTATACGTGATATTTGATATTAATTAGGTATATATGAGTTAAAGATCTATATAATTTGTTCCACTACTTTTTGTGAATTTCTATTTAGATAACGGTTTGATTATACGTTTTTTTTCAAATCTGTGAATTGGCAGAAAATGATTAAAAACGAAGAATTAAAAGAAAAAAACAATTCATAAAAAAAACGGCAGAAAATTTGTATTTATAATATTGGATTAATTAAATATAATGATTATATTAAGATTTAAGATACTGAACAATCTAACATAAATAACTAAATATAATTTTATACATTTTAATTCTAAAAAAATAGACGAAACACAGCAAACAAAAAATAAAGAAATATGAATCTCAAACACTATTATCAAAACCTAAAAGCAAATCTATGATATTTATATTAGGTTCCAAGATAATAATATAAAATTATTGGATTATATCTTTTACATTTTTCTGTGATTTTTGGCTTACGTTTAAATATAAAGAAATTAATGTCAAATAATGATTTGATTTTTGTTTTATAAATTATATTTTCGTAACCGAACTAGAACAAAACTAAAAACGAACTCAGCTGAACTGAACAAACTAAACCGAACACAAACCAAGCTAAATTCAAACTAAACCATAATCTCAACACAAGCCAAATCGAACACAAGTCAAACCAAACTAATTTTGGTTGACTTTTGTTAAAGTTTTCGTAGACTCAAACAAACAAAACCAAACCGAATCTGTATTTAAGCCGAAAGACTCACCCCTAGTTCACTCGAATATAATGCAAGTATTTACTATTTATGTCTTGCATTTCTAAATATCTAAAATATATTTCTCTCAAAGTTACACACCTTTCTGATAATGATGACCAGACCACATTATACACTAACTCAACCAAGAAAAATAAAATGTAGATAACATTTGGCAGTAGTTTAGCTAGTTCATCTACTTTCATGTTCCATCAGGCATCACTTCTCTATAATCTACATAGTGTTCTCTGGCGTCAGCTCAGTAACATATTTAAGTGATGGAAAATGCTCTTACAGTTTCTAATTCCTTCAAATATGATGAATACGATTACACCAAGAAATTTTTTTTTTTTGACGTCTAACAAACAAAATAACAAAACATTGATGAAAAAACATAGTTTTGAAACATGATATCATCATGATCAGGAACATCTCTGTCTAGACACAAAATGATATTCATAGCTGAGATAAAATTGTACTCACAATATTCTTCCAACCATAAATTTCAAGCAGACGCACACACACAGACGCTCAATACATTACATAGCTGCGATAAAATAACCACAATATTCTTCCAGGCATAAACTTAAATGGCGCACACACAGACAAAGCTCTATATGGATACCAACGCCTTCATGTAGGTGGTGGAAGAGATGAAGTATCAGCGAGATGGTCTTGATGTATAGCTTGTGGTGGCTGGATGCATTTTAGATGGACTAAGTAGTTACATGGATCACAAGCATAACCTACTTCCATGTTTCCGCCGAACACACAAACACTACTACAAGGTTCTGTGAGTGGTCTAGGAAATAAAGTGAGAGGATGTTCATGGCTACCTGAATTTGTAATCGTAAAGGGAGGATCTTGCCACATGCACTCAGCGCCTAGACTAAAATCACAATCAAGACAGCGAAAAAACATTAAACCAAGCACGTTTCCACACCAATGGCATGCGTTGTTGGTTTCGAAAACAGCATTCTGGTCGGGCATGGGCGTGGACGTGGCCTCAAGAGCCGTTAAGAAACTGGCCATTTCGGTCGCACCGTATTTGAATGATTCCATTCTTGTTTCCGAAAACCGAATGGTCATGTAGATAGGGTGGTGGGGGTGATAAGGATGTCGCGTACCTTGTGGGAACATGTAACAGTCTTCGTGGAACACGAGCTTGCAGATCTCACAGTAGTAATGAATGTTATTCCAGTCATAGTCCTCATCATTCTCATTTACAGGGCCGCATCTAAAGCATAATGAAGGACGAGGGTTGTCTCGGCGGCAAAGGGTGTGAGGATGAGCAGGATCAGAGAGACGGCATCTTGGCGCGACCTCTTCTCCTTTTTCACCATTCATTTTGTTGCAAATAAGAGTCTTTTGAGTTTTGCAATGCTAAAACAATCACTACTATCTCTAATATTATTTATAACTTTTGTTGGGTGATACAACCTACAACCTAGTGTAGATAATTAGATCACGTCTTGGGTTGTTAATGATTGAATGAGTCTCCACGTTTCTGTCAAACGCAGATTATTTTTTCAGCAGTTGGTTGATTAAATACTCCAATGTGAAAACTATACATATTTTTCTAATAATTGAATAATCCCTCACAATCTTTTCGTGATAATTTACTTTAAACAATAAAAAATAAATACACAATTGTTTCTAATTATTACAATGAAAAATATGCGTGTTAAACTGGCAATAACATCTAAGCAAAATACATGTTTAAAATGTTCAGGTATAACATCAACATCATTAACAAACATACTTTTGAACATCAATAGAGAAAGTCAGAAATACAATAATAGAGAAAAGTTCATAGAATACAACAATACAGAAATGTTCATAGCAAAAAAAAAGCAACTTAACTTGTTCGAAATATATAAATTGTTATGCCAACAAATGTTTTAACAAATTAACAAAATAGTGGCAACTGGCAAGAAAGTTTTATAATGAATTGTATAACTATATACTATGCAAATTGTCAACGGTTTCCAAAAAGATTGTATTATAACAAAAAGCTTGTTTGTATGATAACAAATACAGATGTACTGTATTATACTACTTGTCAACGGTTTTCCAATTTGAATTGGTCGGGATGACGATGCTCCCAAATCTTATATTACTATTCGCTCCAATTACTTAATACTTTTTAATAGGACCTTATCATCTATAAGCCCCTTTCTCAAAAAGAAAAAACTTATCTTATTGTAAATCATGAAAATATGATGACTCTACAAAATGATCGTCAATGAATTTAATTTTAAAATGCCACATAAGTCCTTTTTATGTTTTTTTTTAAAGGGTAAGTTATTACTGATTATTAATGAGTAGATCATACAAGAGGGCTAGTTAGTTTTTTTTATTTTAAAATAACTAAAATAAAATTTCCGATTACATTTCTCACGAAAATCATGGAATAATCAGAGATTTTATTTTAAGTATTTTAAAATGTTATAGCTAATTAATATTACATTTTTGGTTTTTATGTATATATATGTTTTAGATAGTGAAAATTGTTTCTCAATAGCAGAGTGGTTAATGTTTCGATGGTTTACCAACCAGTGACGGGTTCAAAGACCATTTCAAACGTCTACCTATTAACTTTACAAATTTACATTAAGTAAGGGCATAAATGTAATTTCGCCTGATTTTCTTTTTACAGATCTAACTTTTTCACGTGCATATATGGCCACCATTGTTTTTCAGCTCCGTTTGCGCCGATTTAATCACTTAATCAACTGTAATTAGTATCTAAATGGCAAAGCATATGTTTATAACACGTTTTCAAGCCAAATATCAACAAAATTTTACGTTTTTAAACCATAGTCTCCAAGTCTTAGTATCCTCCAACTCCAAGCCCACAGATATCTTATGCATATCTTTTCTATAAACCATGTTGCCTATTACATATCATTGTATATTTGTCCAAAAGAAAAAAATATAGCATTGTATATATTCTTTAAAAGATTGAGAATTTATTAGTTTCCTTTTTTGTTTGATTCTCAGTTGTATAAGTTATTATTCATCCACTCAATAAACACATCAGTAATTTCTAGACGGTTTGTTCATTTACTGGTATGTATCACCAAAAAAAAGGATTTAATTGATCCTCTTAGCAAAAATGAACGGAAGAGACTGCGATGATTTTGAGAAGTGGCAAGGTAAAAACGCGATTATTCCCTCGAGCGTTTGTAGCAGGCAGGCCGGGCGAGAAAAGGTGTGGCATCTTTGTAATTATGGCGTTCGTGGTTGGACATATCGATAAACTACAACACATTTAATAAACTGTTATTATATTGGTTCTGGAACTGTATAAAATCTCGTGAGAGTCAAATCCACAAGGCAGAAGAAGAAAAAAAGAGATGTCAACTTTATGTTTGGTCAGCGTGTCGTCAAATCAAACAGATGACTTCCATCATCACTAACCCCAAAGAAACAAAACTTGAGAAGATGGAAACATCAAAACAACCAACACTCTCTCTTCTCACTCGCTAACCCTAGAGACAAAAGACACTGACTCTAAAAATTAAAATATGGTTACTAGTTCTTCCTATCTCATCTGCTCCAACCAAGCTTCTCTGCACTCAGAGATCGCTCTTTCGAGCAGCGTCGAAACCGTTCTGAAGAGAATCTACGGGAAACACAATCACCCTCCGATAAAAGCCGAGACAAGACGGAGACTCTCTTCGATCCCCAATGAAATGGCTTTGGAAACGCTCAGTAAAGTTTTTAATGTGGACTATGTTAAAGGAACCCTTGATGGGTTCATCAAATATCTTCTTGACCAGACCGTTTCTTCTGTTTATGGCTCTCCGCTTCAGTGCTCAGGAGAGTCTCCGGTTCTGTCTCCTAGAACCCCTGGCAAAAAGTGTTGCAGAAAAGCCATTGTCGGAGCAGAGATGTCTCTTCTTGATTATGAAGTTCCTTCTCCCAAGTCTATGAAACTAGAAGTTAATGGAGGTTCTTCTCTACACATTCCTCCTCAGCTCTTAGCTTTGAGTGAGCTTGAGTTTAGGAAGGCCTTTCTGTTGCTTAGTTATATTCCAGGGTATGTATGTTTGGGATGCAAGTTTTTCCGTCAGTGTTTAATCTCTTTTTCTCTTTTATTAAGTCACCTTTTTGATGTGTTATTTATTTATTACAGGAAACATCTGGGCCAGGTTAATATAACTGCTGAGGAGATCAGACAATGGAAGGATTTGTCTATGGTTGCATATGAAGCAGCGGTTTGGGACCGTTTGGGCCGGCATTCTTGTCCATCAACAGACCGTAGAGTGGTTCTCTCTTCTCTTCTATTTGTTGTGTGTGTTTTTTTTTTTAAATGTTTGCATTCATATGGAGATAGGCTTTTGTTTGTTGGAAACTTAACATTCTTTTGTTTTTCAGACTTTGTTGTTGAATTTTACTAACTGTTTCATCTTACATGCTTACTGTTTCCAGTCGCTTCAGTGGGATAGCGGGAACACGCATTATTACCAATGCCATGTTTCTCCCGACGGTAGTTACAGATTCAAGGTTCAAACGACTCTCCAAACATCTCTCATGTGTTGCATATGTTCATTTTATTAGCACGGAGATTTTGGGGGCTATAAACATTTCTTAAAGAACTTTAATAAAAAACCTTCAAAATTTTTGGTGGCCAAGCCAAATGTTTCATTGGGATTGACCCCAGATCCGGCCATGTTAGTTACATATATGTTTTTCTTATCCATATACTGTGTTCATAGGGTCCTCTTATGGAGAACACTGGAACCCACCTGCACAATGTTTTGGGTGATGAGAATGTTCTTACCGTCAAATTCGCTGACGTGCCAGGAGAGGCAACCTATTGTAACGACATATACTCTACCTACAAAGAGATTGCCAAGAAGGGTATCATGCTTGGTTTACGCCGTTATCAGTTTTTTGGTGAGTTGTTTTCCTTTTTTCTCTTGATTGACAATCATTCATGTCATTGCAAGGTACTCTTGTTATACTGTTTGCTTTGTGCTAAGACCATCTCTAATGTATTTTGCTATTTTCACCTCTAAAATAAGGGAACTCTATAATAGAGGTGAGATATGTTCCAATGTATTTCCTTAAAATAACAATCTCTAAAATATAGAGTAAAAAATAGAGGAATGCTATTTCTTCTTCTATAAATAGAGGAAAAAATAGAAATCTCTATTATAGAGGAAGAAATAGAGGTGGGTTGGAGCAATTTCACCTCTAAATGCTATTATAGAGGTGAAAATAGCAATGGGTTGGAGAACTGCTTGTTTTTTTTACCTTTCATTTTTAAATAGTTTTCAAAGATGGAGGAAAAGAAGAGAAGAAGAAAGATTTTTCAGGAAAGGGAGTGAAGTGTTACTTTATACGCACGGACTCTACATCTTCTAATGACATGGGAAAACCCTATATCTTCTCTGGGAAGTCCATTCATGAAGCACGTATGCATTTTATGCATGTGCATACATTGCCAACTTTGGCCAAATATATGGCGAGGTACTCTGTCTACTAACTCATCTTTAAACTCTTCTAGAGATGTTTTCCTTTGTAATCAGAGTCACTTTTCTTTGGTTGATACTTCTTCAGGTTTTCTTTAATCCTGTCAAAGACTAGGAAACTTGAAGTTGACACAAGTAGGATTGCCTTTCAGCAAATTGATGATATACACTGCCATGTACTTTCCTTTAAATCATGTTTCCTTCAAAAACTTCGTTGCTTTCGCTATATGTTTTATTGACCTTTTAATTTCTCTCTCTCTCTCTCTTCCAATTTTTAGGATCAAAACAATAATGATGTTCTTGATAAGAACCAGAAACCTTGTATACATTCAGATGGAACTGGCTACATCTCTGAGGACCTTGCTCGGATGTGTCCTACTGATATTTTTAAAGGGAAACATGTCAGAAGCGACAATATGCAGGTCTTTTGTTCTACTCTCACAAAAGTTTTTAGTTGGCTTCTGTTCACACTAGTTCTCTAACCATGTTTGTTTTTAAATAAATCACAGGCAAATACTTATGGCAAAGAGCCGGTATGTTGTTCACTTTTACACTCTAAGTTTTTATCTCAATTCTTTATCACTTAACACAAAAGTAGTAACAGTTCTGTTTTTTTTTTTAAATTCCAACAGCCTATGCTGATACAGTTTCGGATGTTTCATTATGGATATGCTGTTAAGGGGACTTTCCTCTTGAATAAGAAAGTAAGTCCACTCTCTTTCATGTCAGATAGTCGAAAGCTTTTATAAGCTTTATATCCCTAAACTCTTTTTTTTCTCCATTATTTTGGGCAGCTTCCTCCTCGAACAGTCCAGGTTCGACCTTCTATGGTCAAGGTGTCTGAAGATCCAGCCTTGTATAATTTTAGCACTTTTAACTCTCTGGAAGTTGTTACTACAAGGTAAGCTAGCTGCCTCCCTCCTCTTTGTTATTTTGAAGATAGAACTTGTCGCTGTATATTCGTATTTGGTTGTTTCCATTTTTCCAGTAATCCACCAAGAAGAACGAAACTATCAAGAAACTTGGTTGCGCTACTGAGCTATGGAGGTGTCCCTGATGAATTCTTTTTGGATATCTTGCGCAGCACGCTAGAAGAATCCAAAACCGTATTTGATAACAAACGTGCTGCCGTTAGAGGTAAAGTTTGTTTTTGGAGCTGTTTATGTGCTTATTCAGTTTTAAAACAAAAATCTAAAGGTAACCTGTTTGTGCACAGCTGCTCGTAATTATGGGGATATGGACGAGTATAATGCTTTGCAAATGATCATGTCTGGTATACCACTTGATGAACCACACTTGAAGGATCATCTTTCTATTCTTCTAAACACAGAGAAGAATGATCTCAAAGCAGGAAAGCTTCTTGTTACTGAATCATATTATCTCATGGGCACTGTTGATCCCACCGGAAAGCTCAAGCAAAATGAAGTCTGCGTCATCCTGTATGCTACTACTCTTCAATATCTGTTTTCTCTAGATGTAGCTTTTAATTGGTTCATTGTTTTTTTTTTCTCTTATGTGGTCTTGTAGGGAGTCAGGTCAGATTTCAGGGGATGTACTAGTTTACAGGAACCCTGGACTGCATTTTGGAGACATACATGTACTGAAGGCTACATATGTTAAGGCCTTGGAAGAGTATGTTGGAAACTCCAAGTATGGTGTGTTCTTCCCTCAGAAAGGTCCAAGATCTTTGGGGGATGAGATTGCCGGTGGTGACTTTGATGGTGATATGTATTTCATATCCAGAAATCCCAAGGTAACCAACTGCTCCATCTTTGAAAGTAAATCATTCAATGCTTGAGACCTGACTTTTATGAACTGTTAATGTTTCTTGTTTAGCTACTAGAACACTACAAACCAAGTGAACCATGGGTGAGCTCTTCTCCTCCTAGTAAAATCTATACTGGTAGAAAGCCAAGTGAACTCTCACCAGAAATGTTGGAAGAAGAACTTTTCAGATTGTTTTTGAAGGCAAGATTTCATTCCAGGTACACGGTTTCATTCTTGGCTATGGTTCTATAAGAGGGCATATCAGTCATCCGAAAATTGATTTTTTTATATGATTTATATGATTTAGATCGGTTTAATTTCTTTTGTTTTATGTATCTGATTTTGATAATTTATCAAAATAATTTTATAATTAATGCAAAAAACTAAAATATCAATATATATATAAAATAAATCTCAGGTTCCGAATAATTCGGCTAGTCCCTAGTCCTCTATAAAGCGCCTAGTTATCGCCTAACGATTTTTTGAACATTGTTCTTGGCAAACTCAGTTTTGTGTTGAGTTTTATATCTTATGGTTAATACATGTCTTGTCTTCTTGGGTTTACAGCAACGTTATAGGGGCAGCTGCAGATAGCTGGCTAAGGATAATGGACCAATTCCTCACGTTAGGAGATGATAGAGTTAAGGAAACAGCTGAAAGGAAAAGCAAAATGGTGAAGACTATGCTAAAGGCTATTGATATATACTATGATGCTCTTGATGCACCAAAAAACGGGGCTAAGGTCGATCTCCCGTTAGACTTGAAGTTCGACAGTTTTCCACATTACATGGAGCGTAAAAACAAGAAAATCTTTAAGTCCACTTCTATCCTTGGATTAATCTATGACACTGTGGTATCTCAGAATGAAGAGGAACCCCCTCCATGTGGTAAAAGGATCTATCTATCTATCTTCTTTTTACTCTATTAATAGTCAAGAACCTTGACGAATATGTTTATTTTTAATGTCTTAAACTGTCTGTTAAAAATTCAGAAATCAAGAAACTCCAGTGTTTTGAAGATGAGCTGGTCCCTGAGTTTTACATGGAGAAATGTAGTCGCTGGTACCAGGAATACAAAACTGAAATGAGCCAGGCGATGGATGAGAATAATAAGAAGGAATCAGCTAGTGAGGTCATCCTGAAATACAAGCAGGTAAGTGTAGTCAACAAGAATCGATTACTAACGCTACTATATATAAAGGAACTCATTGGTGGAATGTATCAGGAGTTCTATGGTGCGGCAGGGTTTGAAGAAAGCAAGAAAAGCCTTGAAGAGCTCTACCTACAAGCATTGGCACTGTACAACATCGTCTACGATTATGCCATTATAAAGAACAAAGTTCGTTCTTGCGGGTTTGTCTGGAAGGTAGCAGGACCGGTCTTGTGCAAATTGTACCTTAAGAAAGCGGAGGAGAAGTCAATCCCTTGTTCAGTTTCTGTGCTCAAAGAGCTTTGGGGTTGAACAATGTTTACTGCTCTGTTCTGATTGGCTAATAGGGTGCGTGCGTGTTAGGCAAGTATCTTATTTAAGTAACCTAACTTGCAGACTAAGCTGGTGGTAATGCCTTTGGTTTTAGTTCTAATCGTAGATTCTTCCTCTGGTGTACTGATAATTTCGTGTGTGTATTTGCCTGTAGGATAATGTTAAATAAGACTAAGTTTATACGTCCTCAAGCTCCATGACCTTGTGGAGTTCAGTGTGTGACTCGATATAATAATGCAATTTCTCATGTTAGCCTTGTATATCCTGCCCTATTAATACTACAAAGATCAACTTATCTGTTCTATGCTTTTGCATTTTGGCTCGACCTTACCCCTTTATCTAGATCAATATACTTCGATGTACAATGTATGGTATAAGAAACAGCTTGAGCTTCAAACTGCAAGCCCTTGAAGGATAAAACAAACCGAAAGAAATCAATAAATTAAAATTTTCCCGAGGAATAATAATACCTTTCTTTTTCACCAATAAACATTTTGTACCCAAAGAAAAAGAAAAAAAAACATAAGACCAAATCTTCCCCTCCCCTTCCTGCTGGAAAAAGAATCACAAAACATATCAAAGAATCAATGATAACTTTGCTTCTCTACTGTACTGTATTAAACAAAACCAAACTTTTTAAACATCAAACTTCTTTGGTTGTCGCCAGTGAGCAAAATTTCTTCCCAATGAGCTTAAGAAGGAAGCTTTCTGTGGGGCTCCCTTCTTACCATACAAGTGTTTCCCTCCTAAATCAGTCTTTGCTGGTACCATATCATTCCTTCTCTCAATCTGTTATCACATCACATATCGCAAAGAAACATTCTCAAACAACACACTTTCAAGACCAGAAGAAACACTACTTAATAATAAGACACACACTTGACTTACCTTGAAAACCTTTCCATTTCTCAAGTGGTATCTAATTCCGGACCAGTTTATGGATTGAGAAAAGTGAGAACGGAACGCTGAGATCGGGTATAGGAAGTTGTCCACAAGCATTGCTATGAATATCTGCAACCAAAATTTTCCAACAAAAATCAAAACCAAGAAACCTTCTTCTACCTCTCTTATACACATTACTATCAATAGAGAGGGGTTGAAAGAACGTACAAGTCCCCAGTTGTAAGGTGCAAGAGAGAGACGGGGAGCTTCGGGGGATAACAGATTGCATAGCGTCACTTCTCTTCTTGTCAAATTCCACATTGAAAGAAGTTCGATGAAGGTGCAGATCGCCAACAGTATAACAAGGGACATACCTGCATAGAACCCTCATCCTTCTAGGTCAGTATAGAAAAGCATACAATCCTACTAAATAAGGGGAAAAGTATGCTCACCACCAGAAGCAACGGTCGTGTCTTGGAGGTGATGATAGCCCTTGATGTAGATTCTCAAAGCTGATGTGATGTGGATGACAGCCATAACATATGGTGCAACAAAACCCCATGATAGATAACAGTGGACGGCAAACAAAACCTTGTTCATTATCCAGTTAACGTTGGATATGTAAGACTCTAGCACAAAGGTTTGCTTTCTCAAGTAGTTCCAGTACCTAACAAAATAGGAGGAAGAATAAACATCCCAAAAATTTCGTTACATTTGGGGGGATTCAAACAAGAGTATGTACCGTCCAAAACTTAGATCACTTGCTAGAGGATGAGGGAAAACAGCAACAGGAGGAGATGTAATGAGCCTCTTGTGAGCACCTGGAGTAAAGAAGAAACTATCAACTACAACTACACATACAATAGGCATCACATCAGGCTACAAATGTTACCTGCTAGAGAGGCAAGTGTCATATCATCTGAGTATCCACCATCACGTAAGCCAGAGACAACACCATAGCGATCTTGTCTGAAATCATCAGCGTGCATCTACAAAATAGTTGTAGATAATCACCAAAATTAGAATGTAGCACAGAGAAAACAAAAAGAAACATTTATCTATCATATGCTAATTTCAAACATACCATCATGCACCCTCCCCACAAAAAGAATGTTCTCCCACCAGTCGCAAATCCCATTGAGCAAGGCTGTAAAAGAGAACATGCTAATATTAGCTCAAACATGGAGAAATAGAAACGGAACTACATTCTATACAAAACAGAACTGAAGGGAAGACAGATGTCACTGTACCATGTGGTACTCATAGATGCAATAACTTCCAAGAGTTCCAGAGGGCAAGTCTAGAGGATACCCAGTTTGAATAAATATCTGCAACAGATCACCATTTCTTTTAAATAATTTCACCAGACGGAAACATAACTAAAGACCTATTATCGTTAGCTATGTCTTTGATACATATAAAAAATTACAGCAAGAGGAGTAAATTAAAAAAAAAGAAGCAAATTAATTCAAGAAGTATATAGTTAGGTAGCCACCTCTGGATTTTTCTCCATCTCAGCGGTGAGAGCTCCAACTGTTCCAGGATGCAGTCTAACATCATCGTCCAAAAATAACACATATTTGGTATCTTTATGTATTTTCTCAGCTCCAATCTTCACCAAAAAAGCAGAAACCAAATAAGAAAAAAAAAGCCAATAAATGAACAACATAACCGATAAATTAGCTGATGATACATACCAACTGATTATGAATTTTCTGGCTGCAAGTCGTTGCTAAACCAGCAACAACAACCTTAGCTTCAACATGATCCTGCACACATTTTACGCATTAATAATGAACAAAGCTATGAATGAAGTCAGTACATACTTCAAGACAAAATAAAGCCACATGGACTATGAACTGATTTTTTCATTGGTTTCCTGTAGAAAAAAAGCTAAAAGTGTGTGTGTACCTGATACATAGATAAGAGACGAGAAACAGCATGATAAGCAGGGTCTTCAGTACTTTCCACAACAAAAAGGAACTCCAATGGTCCACCATAGAGAGAGGTAATCTACACAAAACACACATCAATCAAGACACTTGTCTAGCAAAGAAGAGGAAGAGAAAATGATAGGAGACTAAACCTGACTTCTCCAGTTGTGCAGATTGTGTTCTCCAAAACCTTTGAGAGGCATGATAACGGAGACTCTGGGAAGTTTAGCCTGCCTAGAGTGCTCGAGCTCATCCATATCTTGATAGAGAAACGCAAAGCTGTTTCCAGCTCTCACGCTGTTTTTGATTCTCTTAACCTCTCGATTCCTTCATAAAACAAAAAAAAAAACATTTTGAGAAATAAAGAAAACAGAGGCGGAGGATTGTAATTTGAGAAAGTACCTGACGTATGCAGCCATTAACCAGCCTAGAGCAAGGAGTAAGCATATAACACATCCCTGAGAGAACGCATTTCAAGAAACAGTTAAAAAAATCATATCTTTTACATAAAGATTTCGTTTTTTTTTCCAAAGGTTCGATCTGAGGAATGAGAAGAAGAAGCAGACCTGGATCTGAAGGAAGACGGCGAAAGGGGAGCAGAAGGCTCTGCTGAGAGAGAAGAGAATCGCATCCATCGAGTCCAATGTTGACATTTGAGAATTGTTCCCCCCTGCCTCCCTGCTCTCTCCTTCTTCCTCGCACGCGAAGACGATGATTGAGAAGAAGAAGAACAATGGAGGAGGGATTGAGATTCGTCTCTTTCTCTCACACACACAAACACATGAGGGGAACTAAATTAGAGTCGTGAAATTTGGGAGGAGGTGGCCATTGACGGAGCAGCGAGAATCCAGAGAGGAAACTGATTAACTTAATTTTTCAAATATGGTTTAGCCATTCAATCATCGACACATCCCCTTTTCTTTCCCTTTTTTTTTTAATTCCAAATTAAACATTGAGAAAATGACACAAAGAACACTAAATGAAGTTTTCCTCCCCAAACTAGCACTCAGGATCAGAATTCACAAAAATAGGTTTCATTAAAGGGGCAATTTACCCTTATGCCCCCTTCTTTAACTAATTTAAAAAACAAATTTGAAATCAATTTGTCGCCGTCCTCGTTTCATCGCTTCTTCTTCTCGTCTCTCCGTCGTCGTCGTCGTCGTCTCTCCGTCGTCGTCTCCCCGTCCTTGTCGTCGTCGTCTCTCCGTCGTCGTCGTCGTCGTCGTCGTCGTCTCTCCGTCGTCGTCTTCGCCTCTCCGTTGATCCGTCGTCGTCGTCTCTCCGTTTATTTTATCGTCGTCGTCGTTTCTCAATTGATCTGTCGTTTCTACGTCTATTCATCTCATTCTCTCTCTCGTGTGTCTGATTTGATTAAGGTTTGAATCATTTCATTTTGTTATACATTATCTAGGTTTTGTTATATATTATTCATTTGTTGATGATTTGAAGTTGATTTTGTAGAACAATGGAAGTTTTGTGCATCTGTGGACAATGGATCTCAAAAGAATCTCTCCAGTGGGAGTTTCTTGTTGATTTGAAGAGGAATGCATCAATCATTTCCATAGAAGAAGATCTACTGTATGAAGATTTGATGAAGATTGTCTCTGAAGATTTTAGTGTTAAAGAGGAAGAAATCAGTTTGAGTTATGGTTTTTCATTGGATATGAAATGTATTATTGAAAGTTTCCCCCACTCTCGATAGGTAATACTCGTCAGCTCAGAACTTTCATTTCCAAGACTAGAGCATTTGATGGAACCTGTCGTTTGTGTGTTAAGGTTTGTATGATTTTTTCTTAGACTTTTCAGGATATGCTTCATAACCAAGTATTATGCCTTACAGAACTACTTGACTTATGCAGGTTAGTACTGATCCAGTTAGCTGTAACACTCAAGCTTCTGATACATTTGCTTCTACTGTTCCATTGAATGCCAATCCAGCGATTCTTTCTACTGTGCAGAGTGAAAAACAGGTACATTGTCCTTAATTCCCTTTTTCTGTTTGTGTTTGCATGATATGCTTCATAATCAAGTACTATGCCTTACAAAACTACTTGACTTTTGCAGAGTCTTCTATATGAAGGTGTTTCTACAGTTCCTCTGAATGCTCTTCCGGATTTTAGTACTGATTCAGCTAGCTGTAACATTCAAGCTTCTGATACATTTGCTTCTACTGTTCCATTGAATGCCAATCCAGTGATTCTTCCTACTGTGCAGAGTGAAAAACAGGTACATTGTCCCTAATTCCCTTTTTCTGTTTGTGTTTGCATGATATGCTTCATAATCAAGTATTATGCCTTACAGAACTACTTGACTTTTGCAGAGTTTTCTATATGAAGGTGTTTCTACAGTTCCTCTGAATGCTCTTCCGGATTTTAGCCCTGTCCATATTGGACTTTCACCAAACACGAGAGTAGCTGGCGATATTAAGGTGAATAGCTATTTTAAGACAAAGAGAGAGTTGATGTTGAGGATGAAGAAATGGGCTTTAGAGTGGAAGTTTGAGTACAAGACTGTCTCTTCTAACAAGTCAAGAGTGCTTTTGAGTTGTGTTGATGAAAATTGCACGTGGAGGATGCGTGCTATCAAGCTACCTGTTTCAGATTTTTTCGTTGTTAAAAAGTATGTTCATGAGCATACATGCGATACAACACACAGGAAAGCCAACCACAGACAAGCATCTGCAAAGTTGTTGGGTTCTTTGATTTCCAGCAATTATGGAGAAAAAAAGGAAGGTCTCAAACCGAAACAGATCATTGAACAGGTCAGGATGCTGCATGGTGTTCACATCAATTACAAACAAGCTTGGAGAGTGAGAGAAGAAGCTCAGATTTTGGTTAGAGGGACTCCTGAAGACAGCTATTACAATTTGTCTAGGTGGTTGTATAAAATCACAGAAACAAACCCTGGTTCCTTGACTTATCAACATGTTGATGCTGCAGGAAAGTTCAAGTATGCATTTGTGGCTTTTGGTCCATCGATAAGGGGATTTTCATTGATGAGGAGAGTTATTGCAGTAGATGGTACATTTCTGAAGGGAAAATTCAATGGGACTTTATTGGCAGCTTGTGCTCAAGATGGGAATTATCATCTATATCCTCTCGCTTTTGCAGTGGTTGACGCAGAAAACGGCGCCTCTTGGAAATGGTTCTTTAGAGGTTTGAGCCAGAAGATCCCGGACGCTTCGGATCTTGTTTTTGTATCAGACAGGGCTAACTCCATTTCTTCAGCGTTGGAGGATGTATATCCCTTATCTCACCATGGAATTTGCAGGATCCATCTGCTCCGCAACATCACTCCTACATATGCGAAGACTGGGTTGCTACCTCTGGTGGAAAGCGCTGCTGATGCCTATACGTGTCACGAGTTCTGGTTAATCTTCAAGGACATAAAGGATAAATGTCCTGAATTGGCTAAGTATCTGGAAGAGTCTGATTTTAGGAAGTGGGCACGAAGCTATGCGCCTGCGAACAGGTATAATATCATGACTACCAACATTGCAGAGTCTCTCAATTCTATGTTGAAGATGCCTCGTGAGTTGCCCATTATCTCTCTCCTTGAAACTATCAGATTGACGATGACCACTTGGTTTTTTGAGCGACGCGAAGCGGCTGCGAAACATAAGCACCTGGTTACTCCAAAAGTTGTTCAGAAATTGGTATCTAGGTTAGGGGCCGCAATGTTGTTGAATGTGTATCAAGTTGATCGAAGCGAGTTTGAGGTGAAGAATGAAACAATGAAGTTTGTTGTTGACTTGGAGAAGCGGCATTGCACATGTAATGTTTTCGACATTGACAAGATCCCCTGCATCCATGCCATCGCTGCTGCTAAGCATATCAAGAGAGATGAAAACCGTTTTGTTGATGCTTCTCACTTGACAGAAACGTGGGCTAAAGCTTATGCTGAAAGCATACATCCTGGTGGAGAGTTGTCAACGTCCACCTATCCAGAGAATATTGATGAACTGTCTTGCCCACCTCCAGCTACCAAAAAGAAAAGTGGACGCCCTCCTACAAAGAGAAAGAGATCCGTTGGCGAGTTTGGGGTTCCTGGATCTAAATCTCAGTCCCACAAGTGCAGCAGATGTGGCACAGGAGGGCACAACAAGATCACATGCCAGAGGCCTATAGGATGAAGTTCTACATTTTTACATTTTTATCGATTATTATTTGGATGTTTGGCTATTTGATGGTTACATGATATGCACAAGACCATATACATTTTTTCTTTTGGAACCCTATCCTGAATAAGTATGATTTCTTACAACTTTTGTAATATACAACATTATCTTTTGATCTCATTTCAATTTTTAGTTTAAACTTCTTTGCTAGAAAAAAACACAGTAATATTCAACTATTCTGGAATCCCATCCAACTTTTGTAACATCCAACTTTTGTAATATACAATGTATTTATACTATAAATTGTATGGGTAAATTCAATTATGTGGAAGCAACTAACAGATGATTCTCCTCAGCCTAGCGGCTAAACCACGAAACCTATGATACCGAAACATTTGATCGACCCGGGTTCGACTCTCCTACGAGTAATGGGTGATTTTTTTTTTTTTTGTTCAAACATATATCTCAGGAATCACATTTGTCGCAATCGGAAGCCCATCCTGAACTATCAAAGATCTTTCCAATGTATTTATACTATAAATTGTATGGGTAAATTCAATTATGTGGAAGCAACTAACAGATGATTCTCCTCAGCCTAGCGGCTAAACCACGAAACCTATGATACCGAAACATTTGATCGACCCGGGTTCGACTCTCCTACGAGTAATGGGTGATTTTTTTTTTTTTGTTCAAACATATATCTCAGGAATCACATTTGTCGCAATCGGAAGCCCATCCTGAACTATCAAAGATCTTTCCAATGTATTTATACTATAAATTGTATGGGTAAATTCAATTATGTGGAAGCAACTAACAGATGATTCTCCTCAGCCTAGCGGCTAAACCACGAAACCTATGATACCGAAACATTTGATCGACCCGGGTTCGACTCTCCTACGAGTAATGGGTGATTTTTTTTTTTTTTGTTCAAACATATATCTCAGGAATCACATTTGTCGCAATCGGAAGCCCATCCTGAACTATCAAAGATCTTTCCAATGTATTTATACTATAAATTGTATGGGTAAATTCAATTATGTGGAAGCAACTAACAGATGATTCTCCTCAGCCTAGCGGCTAAACCACGAAACCTATGATACCGAAACATTTGATCGACCCGGGTTCGACTCTCCTACGAGTAATGGGTGATTTTTTTTTTTTTTGTTCAAACATATATCTCAGGAATCGAAGAGTCTCTTCCAAACGACATCATGTAACTCAGTAACCGAAGAGTTTCTTTTCGTCAAGATTGGGTGTTATATGATTGGTTATTTCAGTAACTGACTTCAATAATCGAAGAGTTCCACAATAATCAAGAGTTTATTTTAACTGACTTCAATAATCGAAGAGTTCCTTTTTGTTCTATAAATATAAGGGACGATATCAGACCTTTTATTCACTCACTTCATTTCGCTTGATATATCCTTTTGCAATACAAGTTAGTTTTCGATTTTTCTCATTTTCCATTCAATTCATGAACTTTTTTCTATTTCTATTTTATCGTAACATCTTAGTTTCGATTTTGTTGCAGGACAAAGTTTCAATGGAAGGAAGTTCAAAGAAGATGATGAAGCGTCCCATAGAGGAGGTTTACGGATGTGATGCCGCCGAAGGTTTCAAGAAGGGGAAGAAGGAAACTGTGGAACATTACAGGGCTCTTCTTCGTTTGTCCAACGAATACAGGCTATCTGAGAATGATTGGAATCTTGCATCCAGCAAAGCAAATTCAATTGCTGTCCAAATCGAGTTGCTTGAAGATATTATCAAAGCTGATGGAAAATTTGATTTAACTGCTGAGTTGGAGAAACTCAAAGAAGAGCACTCGGAAGCGGAAGGAATGCTTGCTGATGTGAAGGTCAAAGTCCCTGATTGGGATAAACTTGGCGAAAGTTGGCTCCATCATGAGTAATTTCATGTTATCGTCTTCTCTTTTTATGTTTTTAAGGACCACATTATGTTTGATTTTCAGTTTTTATTTTAAATGAATAAGCACTTTTGTTTCTCTTGTGTTGTTTCTTCAATTAACAACCTAAATAAAAAACTTGTTCAATGTTTTTCACTATTTTGTAATGGTTTGGCCTAGTGTTCTTATAACTTGGTTATCTGATTTGCTTATTTGTTTTTGGAAAGCCATCCTGAATACATAAAATGATATCCAGATTATATAAATCTATCGTCTGTGAATAAATGAGTTCACATTTACTCTGTTATCGAATAACCAACGTAGCCTAGTGGCAAGCCCTTCTACTCTTAGTGTACCCTTATCACACAATAAGCCGTGTTCGATTCCCGTTGTGTATATTTTCACTTTTTTCTGTTTTTAATTAAATATTCAAAAGTTACAAGTTATTATCGTTTTATTATATCTTTTGGCAAGTATAACACCCTTGGCACAGCGGCTGCACACTTTGATTCATCTTTCGAGAGTTCACGAGTTCAATCAACATCGGATCACTTTCTTTTTCATTTTTTTTGTAAACTTTAAAGGAATATGCTAGGCTTTGGTGCATTTTGCTTTCTCACTCTTTTTCTGGAAACCCATCCTAAAAGTACCATAAGCATTTGACAATTCATCAATACATCCTAAAAAATTTTTCAATAACAATCTAAATGAAAAAAACGTTAGGGATAATTCATTACAAACTTAAACTTAAACGTTAGGGATAATTAATATCAAAGTAGAAAAACAGTGTAGAAAACAGAACAAATATGACATTTTCACTTCCTTTGACCTTCCTGGAAATCTTTATCCATAAACTGGTCGAAGATCTCACAACATAGCTTGCTTCGTAAGTCCATCGCAGTTTCATCATTTATATTAGCCATGCTCTTCAATCCCAGTGACCTGCATTCCAGCATCTTCACAACAAAAATACCACAGTTGTATGGAAATTTTGTTTTTGGAAGCCCTTCTGCAAACTTAACTTCAAATGGACTGATATCTTCGAAATTAACCTCTTCACCAAGAAGTTCCATCTTTATGGCACTAATCAACACTGTCATAAATACCCAAAATTATACAATAAATCAATCACCAACAGACAACAAAATGAATATGTAAAAATGCATCACAATCACAAGCAGCAAGTGACAAACTTTTATTTTCTAAATTAGCTAATATTTTTACCTGCCAGTTCTTGGATTTTATTAAGAGCACGTTTGATATTTGCTTTTGGAAGACCACAATGGAAGAGTGTGATTGTGTTGTCCATCAATTGTATCTCCACCCCAATATAGTGACAGCTCAACTTATCTTCAATGACACCATATATAACATCAACATCTTCCAGCCATACCTTCTTTGGATGTATTAAACCTTTCACAAGTTCGCCTACACAGCCCTCCAATAACTTTTTTTTTTCTTATGTGGCTTCCTGACAGATTCATAAGCGTACCCAACCACTTCTAAGAAATTGACTGGTACAAAGCATGCTGCTGGAAGATTGTTGTTGCGGAACCAAGCACCTTGCTCAACCCTCTTACAATTTAGCATTTCAAATGCAACATTTATGTGCTGCCAATGTAACAATATAGTTAGAAACTTCATATAGAACTGCTATAACATGGACATCTAGCATAGCTCAACTCAACCTCTTCCTAAACATATGACACAATCAAATAGAAGACAGAACAGAGTGTTGATTACCTCTTTGTTGAGATTTTTTTCTGCATCGTCCATTTTTTGAAAGAACTCTTTTTCAATTTCTTTTCCATTGATATAAAACGGTCTGTAGTTGATAAAATTAACTAGTATCAATCGAAACTTTTACAAAATAAATTAGGAATATTTATGCGAGGACAAAAAGTTGCTTACACACGATATATGCCCCGTAGATCCATCCAGTGTGCAAGCCTTGAAAACCGAGGAAATTCAGGTGTCACAAATGGATCAATTGGAAGGATTACCTCAGGTGTTACAGGTATAGGAGGGTTTCTAGGTCGTATTGGCCTCTTCTCTTCTCGCTGTAGAAAAGGAAGCAAATCTACTGGCTGAGCATTTGCTTTCTTCTTCTTACCAACATGTGGCTTCCCCTTTAATTAAAAATAAAGACAAAAATTCAGGATCGTTTTTATCTTTATACTTGAATGCCTTCCTAATATGAAGTAAAAATATTTTTTATACCTTTTTTGCATGATCGTCTTGACTTGGTTTCACACTCTTACCCTGCTTTACTTCCATCTGTGAAACAAAACCGATATATCAAACTATTGACCTGAACTTCAATTCAAGTGGATCTTATTCATTTTTATTACCTCTTTTGCCATTTTCCCAACAACATCTTCTGATGGACCAGCTGCTTCATTTTTCTTACAAGCGACAGCCTTCCCTTCCCCTTTTTGAATGACAAAAATTCAGATACATTTATATCTTAATTCCTAGTATGATGTATAAATATTTCATACCTTTTTATCACCATCTCCTTCACTTGGATTCACACTCTGCGTCTGCTCTTCTTCCATCTGAAAATCAATACCGAGATATTAAACAAATGACATTATTTTTCAATTCAAGTGATCCAAGGCATTTGTTTTACCTTTTTTGTCATCTCCCAAACACCATCTACCCATTTTCTTGGTTTTCGAATCTCAGAATGGTGGAAGTAAATTTGTTCTTTAGAATTGTTCAAAGAGACAAAACACGAGCCATCAAACAAAATGACTTTAACTTTTCCAGCGCACCAGGCACCATTGTCGAACGCCTCCACGTCCTGCATTAGCTCATAACTTTTCTTCGCTCCAGATCTCTCAGGTGGTGGTTGAGGACGTATTCTGTCAATTGATACACGTGTCTCAACACTCCTTTTCCTCTTCTTTTCGTCCAGAGACGGGACGAAGTACTCAACTTTCACCATCTCAACCCCATCAACCAAATATGTTGCCAACACATTTCCTGGATACCATTTATGACAAGTATTGTCATCTTGTGATGAAATCTCCACATTTGCTCCGATCTCAAAGGGATTTTGAACTCTGCTTTCTACATCCTGTGATGGTTTAGATTCAAGGATATCCAGTCATTTTGATAGTTGCTGAGTATTTATTAAAGGTTTTAATGAAAGTAATACCTTATTTTGCTCTGTTAAAAGATTTCTGCGAGCTCGGGTATTTGGCTGTGTGTCGGAAATGTTTGGTGAAATGATCTCATTCATAAGCTCGTGAGTCTCCTGAATTCAGGAATGGTTGAATGAACACGTACAAGGGCTTCCAAAAATTACTTGAAAAGTCCAATTTTTTAAAGAAGGTACCTGCTGCGTCTGAATTGGAGTAAGGACTGGAGTCTCAATATTCTGTTGAGCTATTGGAGAACCAGGTGTCTCTTTCGTGATCTCATTCATAGGCTCTCGTGTATCCTGATGTCAGGAATGGGATTATGAACACGTACCAAATTCATAATTTTATAAATACCAACAGTTTTCAAAATTATACTTGCCTCATTGTTAAGTTGTTCATCTGCTTGATCTGCATTGGCTTCACCTTGTCTGGAAGCCGTCTCATGAAATGGAGTTGTGTCAGTCTGTGCAAGTACAACAAAAATTAGGAAGGCAAGCCTAAATATGTATAACATCTTCCAAAATTACTTGACAACTCAAAACTGAATCAAGAACTAGATAAACATTAATTTTAATTTCCGAAAAAAAAGTTACCTCATTGTTTGGAGTTTCATATGAAGTAACTCTTTGTAGTTTCTCTAGGTTTGTCACACGTTCTTTAATCTGTTTCCTGTCTTTTTCAATCAAACACAAACGATCGTTCATGATCCTTAAATTATCTCCCACCATCTCGCTGATTCTGTTGATCTTTGATTCCAAAGACTCCTCCTGATACGAAGTAGAAGCTTGACTCATCCCTCCATTCCCAAACAGTAAAGATGCTCTTCTTATTTCTTCATTAGCACCGTATAGGTCTACTGACATGTTTCGCCAATCTCTAATTTTAAACTTATAACCTCTCTTGGATAAATCGGCCATGTCATCCAGATCTTTATTAGCTTCGTCTCCCATGCAAACATCATCTTCTGGATCATTAGAAATAGGAGGTAGGATGCATGTGACCTTAAGCTGAAACCATAAAAATAATTAGCTTTTAAATGGAGAATCATAAGGCAAAACAGAAACAAGAAAAAAATAATGTAAAAACTTACATGATCTTTGATTTCAATTAGGAGAACATCTATCAGCTGTGGAGAAGCTATTTGAAGGTACTTCTCACACAAAAATATTGGGGTAGACGGTTGAACGCTCAGAATAGGAACAACTTGACTGAATGCATACTGTAGCAAAGGTACTGACTCAAGTATCCATATAAGAAATGCCATAGGGAACCCTTGCAAATCATAATTGTTTTTGTCGAGGCTTTTGTCGACAGCTCTCTGAAGTGATTTTAACAGCAAATTATAAGCTGTTCTCCCCCATGGGTATGTCATCAAGACATCCATATCCTGCGCTATTTTCACATAATCCAAAGTAAAAGTTGTGCCACCGTCGAGAAGGCTCTTCTGTAGTAGTATGCTCTCAATCAGGAGGAGCATTGCAAGGCAGAATCTCTCATCAGAAGCATCTTCTCTTGTGTTTCTGAGCTGCTTCTCCACGTCCTTTACTGTATGAGTACGCCCTTTTAGGAAGTCCCACTTAAATTTCTCGGTTCCCTCTCGTGGTTCTCTTGCTTCACCACTACATTTCAAACCAGTCACCATGTGGAATTCTCTTATAGAGAACCTCATTGGCTGAGCACCAAAATGGAACCATGCTTCGTGTCTCTTCACTGTCTTGATGCTTTTGGTGAGAACTGCGTGCACTATCTTAGCTGATAATTTCAAAGACCTCTCTCCAAGCTTGATCACCGGTCCCAAAAACGTCCCTCTTATTCTGTTGAACTCATCATTTCCTAGAATTTCCTTAACAGTTTTGATATAAGCAACTATCGAGTGTTGGTTTATCGATATCGTCTTCTCTGGCTCTGATCCAATCGGATACCTCAGCTCAGGCAGTGCTAGTCTTAATGGTAATGGATCTCCCATCTTGTTTCTATCCTGCGTAAACAAGAAAAATTTTATTTGTCTAAATTAATTAAAATCCAATTTTCAGGAAGGGTTTCCTGAAAAAAATACAAATCCTTCCCGAAGTCTATACACATGCTTTCACATGAACTAGAATTCTACGAATCATATTAGGTTAAAACGAGCAAGTCTATACACAAGCAAAAACAGGAGACCAATCTCTCAGAAAGAAAACACACATAAGGTTGAATCTGCAACATACCTTCAAGAGATAGAGCTCTAGAAATGGTTTTTCTCGGAGAATAGAGAGAGCTCGCGTAAAAGATCGAGAGAGAGAGAGTTCTGGAGATGGGTTTTCGTCGGAGATCGAGAGATATGGAGATGAGAGAGAGATTCGAGAGGCGGAGACGAGTGAGATTCGAGAAGTTTGAAACGGCGAGAGTGTTGAGACGGCAAGAGTTTTGTTTTTTTTCAATCGAAATGTATTGTTTTGGAAACCTATCCTATATTAATTGGGTTAAGTATGCTTATGTAATATTCTTTAACAGATGATTCTCCTCAGACCAGCGGTTAAACCAAGGCTTTTTATAACTCAAAAGTCTCTCTATCCCCGGGTTCGATATGTGGTGGATTCAAAATCTATTTTAATTCTTTTTTGTGTTACAGTTTGGAGTTAAATAAAATTAAATGTAATCCATAACAGATGATTCTTCTTGGCCTAGTGGCTAAACTCCCACACTATCCAAATACGCAGACTCTCTCCCTCTGGGTTCGATCCTTTGTGGTTCTAAATTTTTGTTGTCTGTAAACATCACAATTTTAAGCTTACCATATACATGTCCAATCCTTAGTATATAATCTCATTTCATTCTTTTTTACATTTGAAACACTTAACTTTTTTTCTGGAAACCCATCCAGAAACAATATTTTAACCTTCCAAGATATATGATACCCAAATAAAATACTTGATATCCTTCCAATCTTTCTTATGTAACCAGACGCCAACAACATAACAAAATAAACAGTCATAACTAAAACCGAGTCTTAACTAAAACAAAAAATGTTTTCATGCATCATTCTCATTTCCCAAAGCTCTCATCCACAAATTGGTTGAAGATCTCACAAGACAAGGTTCTCCTTAGCTCCAATGCATTGTCATCATTAATCTTTGTCATGTCTCCTATCTTCAATGACTGGCACTCCAGAATCTTGACAAGAAATATCCCACAGTTGAAAGGATGTTTTGTCTTGGGTAAACCTTGTGCCTGCTCAATCTCAAATGGAATCATCTTCACCTTATCTACCTCATCACCAGAAGATTCCACCAGCAGATTAGAAATCAACACTGTCATATTTAAAAATCAATATCAAGATAGAATCAGTTGAATATTTCAAACCAAGAAACAGATGAATACATCAAATACAGATTGTTTATACATACCTGCCAACTTTTTCACTTGAGGAATATCAATGCTGTTGCTTTCCTTTTGAAAACAATCATATACTGTGATTCTTTTCTTCTTCAAATGAATTTCCATCCCAATCCAGACATTGCTTTTTTTTCCAAGAGTAATCCCATACACAACATCAACATCTTCTCCCCATGTCTTCTCTGGATATACCTTCCCTCTCACAGTATCTTTAAATAAATCGTTGAAAATCTTTTTACCTTTGACCTTTTCTTTCTTGTAAGCCAAATCATCAGAGAGCAAGCAATGCAAGAACTCCATAGGTAGGAAGCACGCCTTTGGAATCTTGTAGTTGTGGAACCAAGCAGCATTCTCATTTCTTCTGCAATTTAGCATTGCAAAGGCTCCATCAATGTGCTGCAAAAAAAAAGGCAAACATTATCTAATTTGTTACTATATAATTTCCTGAAACTAAACAAATCCTTCCTGAATTTTTTTTTAAAAAAAAGCTCAAGGCAAGAACATATGTAAACAAATTACCTCTTTCTTAAGGTCCTTTTTTGCATTTTCCATGCTTTGAAAGAAAGATTTCCTTATCTTATTATCATTGATTGATAGGGACCTGCAGTCGATTAAAGATTCAAAGGAATTACCAAACCTCTTATACATAAATATAAGAATATATAGACAAGGACAGAAACATGCTTACGTTTCATGCATGCCGGGCTTTAATGTCATCCAATTTTGAAGCCTTGAAAGCTTATGTTCCGCAGGAGTTGAAAACGGATCAACTGCAGGTATAATCTCAGGTATTACAGTTAAAGCCGGATTTCTGTCAGACTTGAATGGAGTTTTTGTGTCTCTAGATCGTTTAGGCACCCTCTCGCTCCTTCTTAGGAAAACATTATCCATTCCTGAATTTTGTGATGAGGCAGCAGCTTTCCTTTTCTTATCAGGCTTCACCTTTAATCAAACAATAGACACCAAGCAAAATATTATCAAATTTGTTGCAATCGGAATTTCTGGAAACCATTCCTGAAACTAAAATGTATGTATATCAAACAATTCACGTGAAGTATAATTCTAGTTATGATTTACCTTATCTGCCATCTTCCAGACTCCATCTTTCCATTCTCTATGAATTCGCAAATCTGAATGTTTGAATAGAATAGTTTCCATAGAAGTATAGAGACACACCGAGTATGTGTTATCACCAAGTACCATGCTAATTTGTCCGCTGCTCCAGCCATTGTTGTAGAAGGCTTCTACCTTATCCATCATCTCAAAGGATTTTTGGTCACTAGTTGGTGTTGCAGGACGTATTTTGTCAGCCGTGATAGTATCCTGAAGTTTCTGAAGTCTATGTTGGTCTGTGAAGAGTGTCGTGTACTCAACTGTCAGCTCCTCTAGTCCTTCACACAGTTTAAGATCAACAACCTTTCCTGGATACCATATTTCGTCATCAGTAGACAAAATTTCAACCTCTGCGCCTATTTGAAAGTGAGCTAGAAGCCTGCTTACTTCAACCTATTAAAAATGAAGATTCAGTAACATCAGCGGTTTTAAATTGTTAGAATAATAATTAAAGATCAAATATACTCGATGCATACCTCGTTTTTTTCTGAAAAATCTATAGCACTTGTCTGAAGATGCTCTGTTTGCTGAGTAATAGGCGGCATCTTCGAAACATATGTGGAAACTAGCTCAGTAGTAGGTTCTGTAGTATCCTTGAGATTTTCTTCTGCTTGATTCTGCTCTGATGGTGTCTCATCGGATTGATCTCCCTCACTTGTCTGAAGGTGCTGTGTTTGCGGAGTAAGAGGCTGTGTCTTCGAAACATCTGTGGAAACTAGCTCAGTAGTAGGTTCTGTAGTATCCTTGAGATATTCTTCCGCTTGATTCTTTCTGCTTGATTGTGAATGCTCTCCTTCACTTGTAGAAAAATATTGGGTCGCAGTTTCTGTCTCACTCTATAAGACAAAAGTAAATGGTAAGAGTTAGTTGAATAGAAAAATATTACCTAAACATTTTAAATATTTCTTCTTACCAAAGCATTCTTATTTTCTTCAATAACTAGTGCAATTAGTGAAGACAATGGAGAGGAAGGTCTGTAATGCACAGCATGTGTATCCTCCTGTAATAACAGTAAAATAAAAGAGGTAGTTATGAAGAAGTTTCTACAATTTAAAATTCAAGTTGTACTTATGAAAGACATTTCTATGCTTACCTTTTTATTGTTTGCTGAAATGATCTCAGTCAATGGCTGTGTAGCCTCATACGTTTCCTCTGTTACCGTCTGCAAAAAAAACAAAAAAAAGTCAGGTAGGGGATCAAAAACACGTACAAAAGCTTTCAAACATTACTTGAAATCTCCAAGATTTTTTGAACATTTACCTGCTGTTTCTGAATTGGAGTAAAAACTTGAGCCTCAATACTCTTTGGAGATATTGGAGAAGAAGGTGTCTCATTCATTTCCAGTGTTTCTTTTTGCAAAACTTGAGTCTGAGCAGCAGGTGACTCAATCACAATCTGCAAAAAATATCAGGAAAGGCCATCATGAATACATTCAATTATAATTCTAGAGTAAATATTACCTCATCATCTGGTTTTCCTTCTCCTTGATTAGTTTTGGGTGGCGTTTCATCAGTAGAGGTTTGTGTTTCCCTCTGCCAAAAATTAGAAAGGTCTATATATGTAAATCACCCAAAACTAATTGTAAACTCCAACTGTCATTGAGCATATACCTCTTTTGTCAGATTAGGAGTAAAAACTTGAGTATCAAGGGCAGGCGTGTCATCCGATGGCTCTCTCTCAATCTGTAAAAATTATCACGAAGTCAATCCAGAGTACGTTCTAAAGCTTTCAAACATTAACTTAAAAATCCAAGATTTTTTTTGACCATGTACCTGCTGAGTCTGACTTGGAGTATAAACGGGAGTTTCAATACTCTTTGGAGCTATTGGAGAAGAAGGTGTCTCATTCATTTCTACTGTTTCTTTCTGCAAAACTTGACTCTGACTAGCAGGTGACTCACTTGTTAATTTCTCTCTCACAATCTGCAAAAAAATATCAGGAATGGCCATCATGAATACATTCAACTATAATTTCTAGAATAAATATTACCTCATCATCTGGTTTTCCATCTTGATTAGGATTGGATGGCCTCTCACCGGTAGACGTTTCTGTTTCTTTCTGTCAAAAATCAGAAAAGCCTTTATATGTAAAAAAAAATCACCCAAAACTAATTTGTAAACTCCAACTGTGAAAACAATATCATTGAGCATATACCTCTTTTGTCAGATTAGGAGAGAATACTTGAGTATCAAGGGCAGGAGTTTCATCATCTGATTCATTCATTGTGTCCTGCAAAAATCAAGAATGCATTCTAGAATATGTACAAAAGCTTCCAAATATTACTTCAAAACTCAACAATATTTTATTGGTTACATACCTCATTTGTCAAATTAGGCTGTTGAGACATTGGAGATAAAGGCGTCTCACTCGATGATTGCGTGTAATCCTGCAAAAATCAGGAAGGCATTCAGGATTTTGTACAAGAATTTCCAAATATTTTCTTAAAATTTTTGAGCATATACCTCATTTTGTTGAGACTTTGGAGATGCAGCTGATTCAATCATTGTCTCCTGCAAAAATCAGGAATGCATTCAAGAAGTACAAAAGCTTTCCAAATATTACTTCAAAACTCAACAATATTTATTGGTTACATACCTCATGTGTCAAATTAGGCTGTTGAGACATTGGAGATAAAGGTGTCTCACTCGATGGTTGCGTGTGAGACATTGGAGATAAAGGTGTCCCACTGGATCGCTGTTTGTCAAATATTAGGAAGGCATTCAAGAATATGTACAAGATCTTCCAAAAAATACTTGAAAATGCAAATGTAAAAGAAGATGTTTTGAGAATTTACCTTTTGTGTCACGTTAGTGGGAAAAACATTGCTGTTTCCTTCCAACTCTGACACACGAGCTCTAAGATGTATGTTTTCTTCTTCCAGTAATGACATTCGATCCTTCATGCTCTTCAGATTCTCCTCCATTACCGTGATGATCCTGTTCACTTTTTCATTTACTGAATCCTCATCAATCGGAGTAGAAGCTTGGCCAGTCTCCTTATTTGCCATCATTTGAATAAGAGCATCCAATGTGTCAAATGTGTCTACACACCTATTTTCCCAGTCATCGGCTGTAATCTTGTACCCTTTCTTTGTTACATCTTTCACTGTTTCCAACTCGTCACTATATTTGTCTTCAATGGAGATATCATCTTCTGGATCATGAGGAATAGAAGGTAGTATGCAATGGACCTTCAGCTGAGAATATTTCAAAAAAAGACCAATGAGAAACATATTAAAAAGAAAAAGCCAAATAAACTGAGAAACATATACTTGGAAAAGCTTACCTTTGTATCAGCTTCAACCTGTAAAACCCTATCAAGTGATGGATTCTCTATCTCAGTGTATTTTTCACACAAGTAAGTCGGCCCAGGAACCTCAACTGTTGGTACACACTTACTGAACTTATTCCTTAGCAAAGGAATCGACTCTAGTATCCAAAGAAGGAATACTAGAGGATAACCTTGCAACTCAAATTTGGATTTATTCTCCAAATGATTCGCGACAGCGTTTTGAATTGACTTCAGGAGCACAATGTAAGCCTCTTTTCCCCATGGATATGTCATATCCTGTGCATTTTTCGCATATTCCAAAGGAAAACTCCCTCCTTTGCTCTTCCGCAATAATATGCTCTCTACCAGGATGAGCATTGCGAGGCATATTCTCTCCTCAGAAGCATCTTCTCTTGTGTTTCTGAGCTGGTCCACCACGTCACTTAACTTATGACTACGCCCCTTTAGCAATTCCCAATTAAATCTCTCGGTTTCCCTTCGTGGTCCTTCTAATGCACCACTACATTTCAAGCCTGTCATCATATGAAATTCTCTTATAGAGAACCTCATTGGCTGCGCACCGAAATGGAACCAGCCTTCATTCTCCTTGACAGAAACGATGCTTCTAGTGAGAATGGCGTAGACTATCTTTGCTGATAACTTCAATCCTCTCTCACTGAGCTTCATTACAGGTCCCAGAAATGATCCTCGGACTCTTATCATCTCATCTGGTTTTAGGATGCTTTTGACAATAGAGATATAATCTGAACCAGAGTATTGGTTGATTGCTGACTTTTCTTTTGGCTGTGAACCAATAGGATACTTCAGCTCTGGCAGTGCTAGTTTTAGAGGTACTGAATCTCCCATCTTGTTTCTATCCTGCGTAAACAAGGAAAAAAAAAATTTCAAACTTTTCTGGAAGGCTTTCCTGAAATAACACAAATACAAAACAACACAAAAGTCTTCATTTGCTTCGCTTGTTAATAAGAACGAGTAACACACAAATCAAAATCAAAACGCAAGCTTCCCAAATTTTAATTCAAAAACCCTAATTTTAAAAAGTTACCGATTTTGAGAGTAGAGAGTGTGACGCTGATGATTAGATAGCCGGAGAAGATGATTAGCGAGCCGGAGAAGACGATTAGCGAGCCGGAGAAGATGATTCCCGAGCCGGAGACTTCGATTCCCGAGTCGGAGAAGATGATTCCCGAGCCGGAGACGACGATTCCCGAGTCGGAGAAGATGATTCCCGAGCCGGAGACGACGATTCCCGAGTCGGAGACGACAGTGCCGGTGAGGGTGAAGATTCCCGAGAGGAGCCGGAGAAGATTCGCGATCGAATGAAATGAAATGTTTTTTTTTTCTATTCTTATAACAAAGGGTATAAAGGTAAATTACCCCTTTAATGAAACCTATTTTTGTGACTTCTAATCCTGAGTGCTAGTTTGGGAAGGAAAACTTCAAAAGGTGCTATTATTGACAATTGCCCTTAAACATTTACTATTTTAATTTTAATATTTATCACTCTACATTTTCTTTTTCATTTTTAGCAATCTCTACTTATTAAGAAGGTTTTCTTCCTGGCCTCAACTTAATAAAGAAATATATTCTGCCAAAATGTATAATCTTAATAGTTAAGACTTACCACTATCTACATTCTTTTTGTGAGCACTGTCTACTTAAATAAGTATGTTTTTCTTCCTGTCCTCAACTTAATAAAGAAAAAAAAATGACGTCAAAAAAAAAAATATATTTGGGTGAAAATGTTAAGAAATTTTATTTTGCCAAGACAAATAATATAAGTAAGGAAAGATATTCTTTTTAACCAAGAAAAGAAAAGATATTCTTTTTGCGCGTTTATAAAAGTATCATCAATGTGTCATTCCAATTTTTGTTTTTTTATCTACAGGGCCAACCGTTTGGAATCCGCGTGAAAATAAGCCTTTTGTATAAATAAGTTTTCATTGTGGACAGAGCCTATTTTCTGAACACTTGTATGAAATAGTATTTATTTTGGTTCCCAAATTTTAAATGATTAATTTATATATGGAACATGTGGTATTTATACTATAATTTTGGATAAAATTATAGTTTATTTTAGGATTTAAAATTATAGTTTATTTTAGGATCGGCTAACACACTATATACAATATACGTATTGGACGAGTTTCTGCTCTTCATGACTTTTTTATTGAATTATATGTAAATTTGGGTTAGTGAATACTGATTCACCTAAATAATTTCCTTTTGGTAAATATTGATGAAATCTTTTAACCGTTATTTTTTGTGCGCCATAACATCTTTTTACCGTTATTAACGTACATCATAGTGAAAAAGCATCCACATTAATGATATCGCTTATTTTGCATAGCTGCGTTAGAATACTTTGCTCGTAACCTCTTTGAAGTTTTACTTTCTAGTGCAGGATTGTTCTCAGAGTTCATCTAGAAATATTGGTATTTTAATATAAAGTAAATTTGACGGCAAAGATGCCAGAATGTTATGCCGAATCTCTCAAGGAGAGGGACCATCATGTTCTCCTTTTCAAACAGAGTATCACCAGTGGTGACAGCTTAGATACATGTGTATTTAAAGAAAACCTTTATATTATACGTGACAACCCAATATCATTTCGTATACATTTATTTGTAATTTGTTACTCATAAGACCAAATCATTGATCTCATTTGCGAATTTAATATAGGTATAAGTATATCCTATGCATCTTCTTCTTTGATGCGAATGTGACTATATAAATGTATATATATGATTTTGTTCCCTTGCTATGTTTTTTCAAATCAATATTTGGTGAGAAACCTAGATGGCTTAATGTGAACCATGATATTAGGAGTATCTTTTGATTCATACCAAATTCCTTCTCTCCAATCCCAATCATCTAGTCTCTTTTGTGGAACTTTATCTCATATATTTGTCTCAAATGTATGCTTTCTCAATTGCAAGATTATTGTCTAACAATAGTAAACTCTTGTTACTTTTAATTTTGATGCATCAAATTTATTAAAAAACCAAACTAGATTAGATGAGCTCATTGGGATACTAAGTTTTTTCTTTCTTTTTGGTTAGTTTATATAAAAAATAGGCATGCTATATTTGTGTTATAAATTATAAGCCAACAAAACTATTTTTATTTTCTATCAATATTTTTGTTATTCCTTCTTTAAACTATTCTGGAAATTTTGTTATATATTTAAGAAGCTAATAATTTCAAATGAGGTTTTTCTTTGGGATTTTTGCAAAATTGACCTACAACTTAAAGTCAAACACAAAACTAACCTCCTTTTTTTTTGAAAATTGGTTTTGCCCTATTCACCCCACAAGTTCATATAATTTACGAAAATGCCATCAATTTTTTTTTTTTTTTTCGAAAATGACATCTTTACTCTCTCACCCTCATCATCTTCAAGTAATTACAAGATTGCCATTGTCATCAATACCACAACCACCATGAACAACCAATTTGAAGCTCTTAATGCTCCTAAAATCGATTTACCCTTCTTCTTTATCCATTCTTGTGAACTAAACACAACATATCTCTCACTTTCTCTCCACAATGAGCTAAAAAAACCCAAGATTTTGATTCTAAAATTTTTATGGTTCATAGAGTCATAGAAGCTAACGATTATGGGTGGGTGACTTCCGTTTGTGATTCTGTGTGCTTGGAGAAGCCTTATGTATGCTAAGGAACTTATCTCACCAATTTAAGGTATGACATCGAGTTTTTTTCCAGATCTGTTCGTCAGACGACTTACTTGGGAAGTCGTCTGGCTGTAGACGACTTACCTTTCAGTCGTCTGGCTGTAGACGACTTACCTGGAAGTCGTCTGGTCAACGCAGAGGTTATTTTTACAATTGACTTTGAAATCTGTAACCTGAGACGACTGAAAGTTAAGTCGTCTACTATTGTTTGGTTTCAAAAAAAATTCCAAAGAACCTAGACGACTTACATTTCAGTCGTCATAGGTTAGTTTTGTATTTGACTGGATAATTTCAGAAGTTTGACTTCCCCAGACGACTTACATTTCAGTCGTCTGGCGAAAATTAAAATAATAATATTTTTTTTAAAGTAAATGACTTACAATTAAGTAGTCATAGGTTAGTTTTGCAATTGAAAAAAAAAACTTCAAGATTTAATTATACACAGACGACTTATAATTCAGTCGTCCACCAGACGACTTAATTGTAAGTCGTCCAGGATTTTTTTTCCGAGATTCTGGTCAAACCTCGTAAATTCTGGACGACTTACATTTCAGTCGTCTCGTGGACGACTGAATTATAAGTCGTCTGTATATAATTAAATCTTGAAGTTTTTTTTTCAATTGCAAAACTAACCTATGATGACTTAACTGTAAGTCGTCTACTTTTAAAAAAATATTATTATTTTAATTTTCACTAGACGACTGAAATGTAAGTCGTCCAAAAAGTCAAACTTCTGAAATAATCCAGTCAAATGCAAAACTAACCTCTGACGACTGAAATGTAAGTCGTCTAGCTTTTTTGGAGTTTTTTTTTAACCAAACAATAGTAGACGACTTAACTTTCAGTCGTCCGAAATAACAGATTTCAAAGTCAATTGCAAAAATAACCTCTGCATTGACCAGACGACATATAGTTTAGTCGTCTAGACAACTTAGATTGAAGTCGTCCGCGTCTTCTCCACTAGTTTTTAAGTCTTCTACGTTAGTTTTTGAATAACTTGTATTTTTAAGAGTGATAAGTAACTTCAAGATATGTAAAACTCATATTTACAAAATATGTTCTCTCCCTTAGTTTTACTAAATTTGACTAAGTTTTTCAATGCAATCTTATAAAAAATATGATATGCTTTGACTAGTTACTATTGTTTGTTTTCATCTCTTACCAACATTCTTGTTTATTAAGATGAGAAAAAGGCCATTGGAGTTTATTATTGCATATGAGAGATCCAAAGATAAGAAAAAGACTACTGAAGTCTATTATTTCATTGATTTGTAAATGTGTAAACACATTGTTAGCACATTTAATACATCTTGGAAAACATTATTACTGATTTTACAAAAAATTCACAACTAAAAGAGTATACATGCAATTCATAAAACATACCACAAACAAAACTATTATAGATCATTCATCTACAAAGACAAGCTTGGATTCCACTTAAGTAGACAAGACCAGACAACTTTTAAGAAGTCCAGACGACTTCTAAGAAGTCCAGACGACTTCTAAGAAGTCCTGACGACTTCCAGGATGTTCAGACGACTTTGCCAGAAGACTTTTAGGAAGTTCGGACGACTTCCAGACGACTTTACAGGAAGTCCAGACGACTTCCAGACGACTTCCAGATGACTTCCAGACGACTAACAAGTAAGTCGTCCCAGAAGTCTTCCAGATCTGAAAAACCTGCATATTAAATCCAGATCTGAAAAACCTGCATATTCAAAAACGTTCAAATGGCTTAAAAACAGAAAAAATGAGTGGAAGATTAGATAAATCTACCTTTACAGAACACACAAAAATACATATCTAAAAATAATAGATCTACCTTTAAATTAGTGGAAGATGAGTACCAAATAATTAAAAACCTGCAAAAAAAAAAAAAAGATTAGTAACAAAGACATGAGACAAAATTGAAAAATTCATATAAAGTTTGGTGTTTTCAAGTCAAAGAGATTAGAGTGGGTTTGGAGAGTTTTAGTTTGGGAAAAAAGTAAGAACTTTATACAACAAGAAGTTACCAAATGAAGAAAAATCAGACATAAGAACTTACCAAAATGCTCAGAAAAATCCAGACGACTTCCTAGAAGTCCAGACGACTTTCTGGAAGTCCAGACGACTTCCTGGAAGTCCAGACGACTTCCTGGAAGTCCAGACGACTTCCTGGAAGTCCAGACGACTTCCTGGAAGTCTAGACGACTTTGTCAGAAGACTTCCAAGAAGTCCAGACGACTTCCAGACGACTAACAGGTAAGTCGTCCTAGAAGTCTTCCAGATCTGAAAAACCTGCACATCAAATCCAGATCTGAAAAACCTGCATATTCAAAAACGTTCAAATGACTTAAAAATAGAGAAAATGAGTGGAAGATTAGATAAATCTACATTTATAGAACACACAAAAATACATATCTAAAATTAATAGATCTACCTCTAAATTAGTGGAAGATGAGTACCATTTGATTAAAAACCTGCAAAAGAGATAGATTAGTAAGAAATACATGAGACAAAACTGAAAAATTCATATAAAGTTTGGTATTTTCAAGTCAAAGAGATTAGAGAGAGGTTGGAGAGTTTTAGAATGATGAACATTACATTTTTGTTGCAGCCATTTGAGAGGAGGAGAGAGAATGTGTAAATTTTTCTTTATATAGGGAGACAAAAAATCCAATTAGATTAAATATTTTTGACTCAGCCGACTTCCTGGACGACTTACATTTCAGTCGTCTGGTGAAGAAATTAAAACAGACGACTTACATGTAAGTCGTCCAGAAGAGTTTAATATTTTTAGCGGGAAATTAAATATTTTTAGCGGGAAACTAAAATAGAAGACTTTCCAGACGACTTACAAGTAAGTCGTCTGGACGACTGAAATATACGTCGTCCGGGTAAATTATTCAACAGACGACTGAAATATAAGTCGTCCACACCCTAAACATAACTCCTAAACTTAATTATCTAATTAAACACTTCATAAAACCAAATCAAACTTGAAAAGTGTTTACTATACACAGAAATAAACACATATAGGTGAAAACTAATTTTTGAAAAAAACATTTTAGTTTTCCAAAATCTAACCCTAACAATACATACAATACTACAACATATGTTTGACAAACTCCTAAACCAAAGTATTTCATGATTCACTACTTCCACTCATATATCTTCAAAACAAATCAATTTTATCATATCTTAATTTATATCAGTTAAAACTGTTTATAATTACTTGATTTTTATTTTTTACGCATCAAAATATTTTTTACAAGATTTATAAATTATTTTTAAAATAAACTGGTACCAGACGACTTACACTTCAGTCGTCCAGACGACTTCCAACATCTCAGACGACTCAGACGATTTACTGGGGCTATATTCGTAAAAATGGCTTCTGTTTTTTTGTTTGGTCACAAGGGGCTGAGCTGTAATTTCACTAGGCTTTTAGGTTAGTTTTGCATTTGATTCAATTTTGGGTATAGGTTTGGAATTAAAATCAAGTTGTGGGTTAGTTTTGGCAAAAACCCCTTTTTCTTTTGGGGAAACCACGGCCAAACAATCACTGGACTAATCCAAAACATTGTGTACAAGAAGTAAAGTGTATTGCAAGAATTTGACTTCAATAGGCTTCTTCTTTTTTGGACAAACTTCAATAGGTTATATAAGTGACAGATAAAATATAATAATGTTTTAAAATTTAAGATGTGCAGTAGAGTGTCCTAGGGTCTTCTAAAAGGAGATTTAAAATTTAAACCTAAAAGCTTTACAAAAAGGATTTGACTGACAACTATTGTTTTATACAGCTTTACATAAACATTTGGCAAACGGTTCTTGGGCGCTTGATTCCAATTTTGAACCACCTATTTGAAGTATTCACATGTCCAACCCTAAGAGGTAGGAAACTCTCAAGTACGGTTCTCAAGGAAGGATCCGTGTAGAGAACATGCCATTCAACAAAGAGATTCTGAAATGACGGAGGCTTGGTTTGCTCAAGCCTCCGAGTATTGGAAACAGACTATAACGCCTACCACCTTAAACTGTGCTGTCAATCAAATCCTACATATACCCAAATTATCATGCTGAAATAGACAGAGCCGGGCCCTTCTAAGGATAGAGTGGTACCCAATTCACGACCACCTAAAAATGTGCTATCAATCATATACTCTAACCACCTAAAACTGTGCTAGCAATGAAACCCTAAATATACTCAAATCATCAATCATCAGTCTGAAATGGACCGAGCCAGTTAAAACAAGAATAATGATATAGTAGTACATCTTTTTGAACAAGAATAGTGGTACCCAACTCATGATAAACACAATAAAGATTACACATGCGCACACACGCAACAAGTTAAAACGCAACTATTATTAGTACGAAACACCATGTGAGCATTAAGACAAATGTTTGAAACATCCCCTTGGTGTTTTGTCTCAATCACTATTTGTTTTTAGAGAAACAAGTTTGATCTCAGTTCTTTTCAAACGCCAACTTTTGCTTTGCGTTTCCATTTTGAATAAACTATAGAAAGACGATTTGAAAAGTTTCGAGCATAAAGCATTTTCGTTAGTGTTTGGTTTTGCGTTTACAGTAAGATAGCCACAGCATGAGAACAGAGAATGGTATCAAGTTCAGAGCAGATACCAAACTTGATGCAAAAAATGAAATTGTTTTGAAGAACTCTCACCACAGAATCAAACACTTGCATTGTTTCCAATCAAGTGATGGAAACAAAAAAACCCGCTGCAACGGTCACGTTCAAGCTCTCCATAGCTAGCAATGATCTGAATCCTTCAACTTCCCCATCTTCAGACTCTGTAGCTGCTTCATCGTTAGGCATATTACCGCTAAACTAATTCAGTACATGATATTTCTACTAATGGCCTTAAAGCAGTTCCTTCATTCCCCAGAGTTCTCCAAGTACTGAGGGTGCGAGTAGCGCGGCTCCAACGCCAGACCCGTCATTCGAATGAATCACCTCCAGGCTCTCTGATGCTTCTTCTCCAAGCAAATCTTTCAATGAGCTCTCCATACACTCGCTGAACTGAGTGTAGTGCTCGAACAGTCCACCGTCCATGCCTCCATGGCAATCACAGATTCCCCATCTTTCGGCGTGTCTCTTACTATTTTCTTGAGGATTCTGTATATCCCTGCAGCAGATAGACGAGCTCCTCGGGTAGCGATGATGTTACAGAGACTGATCACAACTTTTCTCATCTTCAGAGAAGTCGTAGGGACCTGAAAGTTCATTAATTAAAAGAAACTTTACGTTGAGACTTCATTAATATATGTTTACTGTGAAATCCTTAATGCATATCTAAGATTCTGTCCTCTAATATGTCATTTAACTTGCTTCCGACAACCTTCAAATTCGGAGAAGTATAGCTGCGCATAGCAGACATGTTTGGGTCCTGCATACAGCCAAATTTGAAAGTTGCTTCGATCATCCTTAACTAAAACTACCAACAAAAAGGACAACGGAGTTGGGTGAGTAACATAATCTTGCTCAGTGAGCTGGGCCTCTAACCTAGTAACAAACTGATAATTTTTTTTATCTATTTTAAGATTATGTATAATGGGGGTGTTAAATAAAAGATTCAACAGTTGAATCCTTACAATGAGGATGTTAAAAAATGAAATTTGATTATGTGGATTAATTAGTGTTAAAAGATTCAACATGTTGAATAAGAAGAAAATGGGGACCACCGACGACACATGTCATTTTCTAAATTTTTTTGATATTTTGATATTCTCTTAGTTATTTAAAACTAATTAATTTCATTATAAATTAAATAATTTATTTTAATTTTTATACTAAAATTTATCTTTTTAAATTATCTATAAATAGAGATTAAGTTTATTTAATTTGAATATAGAAAAAAATAATTATTAATTAATAAAATAGAGTGTTGAATTTTATTCAACAAAACCATTGTAGTAGATAAAAGTTGAATGTATCTTGAATGATGATGGGTAAGAAAGAGAATATAACATTGAGTGTTAAAAGATGAAGTGGATGGTGTTGAATCTTGAAACCATTATATATAGTCTAAAGAGTATCATCTGAGAAATTTATATATACACATATATATATATATAAAAAAATCATTTTAAATTTACTATTTTATCCTCTATTCACATACAAAATATTAGAAAGATTTTCAAGATATTGTGTTGATCTGAATTGGTAATATCCACTATGCACCAGCTTGAATTAGATTTTTGTTATACGAAAATGTATGTTAGTGGAAATATTGATTAATTAAAAAATTTTGAACTAGCACAAGTAGCCATGGATATTTGGTTCGGTATTTTTGATTTTCCGTTCTAAAGGCTTAGGATTCGTTTGAGTTTTAGAAAATCTGGTTTGGTTTTGGTTTGATTTGGTTCATTTTATTATTCGATTTGGCAACAAAGTTGAGAACCGCCTAATATCTAAAGTAATTTTGGATCCCATTCAGTTCTGGATTTTGGATTAACTCGGGTTAAATCAGAAATTTTGGATTTTTGAGTTGTCTGATACAAATTTAGATAATTTTAAATATTTTGGATGAATAGTTTTGGCAATTCGTTTTTTTTTTTTTGGTATTTTTGTCTATATATAATATTTTAAATTTATTTGATTATTTTAAAATTAGATATAATTAAAATTTATAAGTATATAAACTATATTAGGATTCGATCGGTCCGGTTTGGTCTTGGTTTTCCGATCCTAGAGATATAAGATCTAGTGCGATAATTGCTATGATCTAAACCTGAACCAAACTTTGTTTTTCTATTCAGTCCATTTTAGTTTTTTTTAGTTCCAGATAAATGTCTCCAGACAAGTTAGGGTTTAATAAGATATAAATAAATCAAAACCGAAACCCTAGTTACATCAGTGTGCTCGGCAGGTAAGCGCAGACATGAATACGGCCAAGGATTTGATCATGAAAAAGAAGATACAAGAAGTGGTTAGTTCTACCGATTGGTCCAAACTTTCCCCTGATATTTTGCGAAAGATCTTCGAAACCTTGAACCCCCTTGATTCTCACCAATCAAAACTCGTTTGCTCAGATTGGTATTCCGTCTGGAAAACATGCGATAATCTGCCTCCATGTCCGCTTCAGATCATACACATAGGTGGTTCTCCGATCTTGTCCGAACAAAATGTCTACCGAACAGAACCAGACGGACAAGATTTACACAAGAACCCTCGCCGGATCATACACGAAGAAGGTGGTTCTTCTACCTGGTCGGAAAACACTCACTACCCAATAACACTCGCCGGAAAAAGACTAAAGAGGAGCTCTTGTATGGCTAGCTACGGGAGTTGGCTCCTGATGGTTGATCATCGTGACATCCATCTTTTGAACCTAATAACGTTTGAGAGGATCAATCTTCCAACAATGAATCTGCCAGCACTTGATACGAACAATAATTGGGAACGTGAATCCTTAAGCGGGAAAGAAGTGTCGAGAGACGATTTCCAATGGAAAAACGCAGCTGTTCTATGGATAGAAGACATGTCAGGTGATTATTTCGTTGCTTGGATATTCCGACAGACTTACTTGATCTCACACAAGAAAGGAGATGAGTCGTGGTCGAGTTTCAATATCCAAGGCAACGGTTCGGGTTTCATGGATGCGGCTTATAGGAACAGTAAGCTTTACGTGTTGACAGTTGATAAGCATATCAATATTTTCGACTTCTCTCTAGATTTACCTAGAAAGTGTAACCGTTGTAAGTACACTCCTTTTCGCTTTGATGAGAAACCGTGGGAAAGTGTTTGGAAGACGAGACTAGCTGTTAAGGAATCAGGAGAGGTTCTCATCGTCCTGAGCTTAAAAGAAGTGAAGAACGATCAAGAGAAGCTTTTGTTTTACGTATTTAAGATGAATCTTGAGAGTTGCAAGTGGGAGAGAGTGTACTCTATTGGAGACAACGAGATGTTGATTTTTGGTCAAGGTGTTACGGTAAAAGCACCGGTTAAAGATCGTTTTGGTCATGGAATCAAGAGTGGTTCAATAAATTTCGTTGAAGATGATGTTGGGCCAGATGATGATGATGATCATCATGGTTCGGTCTGCGGTGTCTTCGATCTTGCTACAAGTAGAATCGAATGGCCTAAGAAAACATGTTATTACATAAGCAGAACTCAGTGGTTTGTTCCTGGAGTTGCTTATTATTAGTCTTTTTGTTTAAGTAGTTTTTTTTCTTCAGTCTTGGTGAAGTAATTTTGTTTCTTTCAGACCTTTTTATTTATTCGTCTTTTTGTTTATGTAGTTTTTTCCTCAGTCTTGGTGATTCCCACCCACGTTACTATTTTGGGACAACATAGAGTTTTCCTTTAGTCTTTTGATTGCAAAAGTGCGGCTGTAGCGATGAATGACTAAATGTGTTAAAATGCAACGAAAGTGCCTTAGATGATAATAAACGGCATACAGACCAGTAGATTTGTTTATTTTGTCAAATGGTAGAAATAAAAGACCTTAAAATTAAAGTTGATAACTTGACATCCAACAGATTCAGCTTTTATTTTCATGAAACGAATAAAATAACTTTTTTTCTTACAAAGAGGACACGTGTTCTTGATCATTAGCCATTCCTTGATGCATCCGAAGTGAAAGTCATGCTCACATGGCCACATCCAAGTTTAGAAGCGTCATCATTGTACTTAAATTCGTACAGACATACCACAGATTTTTCTGATTGCCCCCAGCGTTTAAACCACCAGCGTAAACATCTCTCATCTGCTCATCAAAGTATAATAATACCTAACAAGAGTTATATATAATAAACGCAGAAAGAAAGAAAACATGTCCCTTAGTGCGGCTCCTCGGGTCAGAAAGAAAACGTGTGTTAGGGTGAACAACAACAAATAGCTGGACTTAACTCAGATTTAGGAAATAAACTATACTCTTTTTCTGTGGTTTTTATTTGTGCATCTAATTTATAAAGTTTTAATTTGATTAAGAAATTAAACAGATATGATTAAATGAATTGCTGTCTTCCGTAACATCTCATTTTCTTTTATAGTGCGGGATTTAATACGCATTCCAATGGACCATTAATACATGAAAAACGATAAAGCTCTTTTCGTTTCGTATGAATGCTAAGGATGGCGCATGCGATAAAGATTTAGAAAATGTGTTACGTATGATTGTATGAATGATAATGTGCCTTCCAAAGTCAAACTGAAGAAAAAAATACAGTCATAATTGGTGATGAAGAAAAAAAATCATCAGTGGGAAACTCAATTTGTGGACTCTTTTGCTTTACTTCATCGCTTTCAAATACGGTATTCATTAATTAGTTTTAGTTTATGTTTTTGGTTGTTAATTTCTAGATTTTGTTTTTAAAATTTTGGCTTTTGATTTTGGTGTAAATTTTGGGTTTTCCAAGAAAATATGGTTGTTTAATTTAGTTTTTGGTTTCATATGTAACTATTCTTTTATTCTTTTAAAACTGGGTTCTAAATAATCTTTTACTAGAAACTATTAAAATTAAAATTTAAAATCTTATTAAAAAGTAAAAATTTTAAAAGTCCTTACTACTATGAGTTATTATGTAGTTTAAAATTAAACTTAAAATGCTAAACAAATTGTTTTGTTGATTCTTAATAATTTGGAAGATTATTTTTTCTCTCGTTTAGTTTGTTTTCAGAAATATTAATATCTATGCAAAATTTTAAAATTGTATTAAACCAACGAAATAAAAAAGTCATGGCAATATTCCTATAAAACTGAAAAATTATAGATTTTGGTTTTTGTTTACAAATTGGTAGTTTTTCTAAGAACTAGTTTTACTTAAAATCTTGATCGGATAATTAAATAGTTTTTGAAAAGCAAAAAGAAAAAACCAGTATAAAACCAAAAACGATTCTCACAAATTGTTTTATATCATTTAAAAAGTATAGTTAATATATAATTTAACAAATATTCCTTAACAATTATAACAGTCAATTTTTATACATAATGTATGATATTTTAATATAAGCCACATGATTGGTTAACCAATTTTAAAAGACCAAGTGCGTTGATCTTGGGCTATGGGGTCAACAGAAGGCATATCCTTATCTATTGACAGTTAGGTTTGCAACAAGCTCTCCTAATATGAGCACTAGGTGGCCACCACCACGAACCTTTTCTGATGCGGTTCGACACATTTAAAGGATCATTTCACTCATTTTCATATAATCCCGTTGGCTTGTTGATTACTTGTACTATCGTCACATAGTCAGATGCAATAATCTATTTGAAATGCGCAAACACCACCGTAGACTTTTGCAGGAACCAAATGAGACACATACATTCGACAATAAAATGCTTTGGATAGTATTTTTGTAAATTCTTCTCTAGATGATGATCAATAAATTAAAAAAATTCATAAAACAAAAAAAAAAGCTTTCTTTGTTTGAAAATTGATCTTTTGATAATTTCAAGCGATCCACGTAACACAAATTTACGAAATTGCATTAAACATCTCTAACTCCACTCTAGTTTTACTTTAGAATAGAGTTTATAATAAAAATACTACAATCACACTCTACTTTTCATTTTATAAGAGAGTAAAAAGTGGCTCTACTCCATAGATAGATTAATCCATTTAATTTTTTGTTCATCATTCTATTTTCTACTATAAAATATAGTACCATTGTAGTAGAACTCAACTCTATTATAGAGTTACTATATTTTGAAAGAAAAATACAGTGAACCATTGGAAATAGTCTTACAACGCCACTTGAGATTTATATGGAAACAATATTTATCATTTTATATTTAGTCCAAATGTAATATAAACACTGATTCATCAATTTTAAATTATGTAAAGTTTAAATATAATCACCAAAATCTTTTTATTTAATTTTTTGCATAATTTAAACTCATGTGTTTTTAGTCACCTCAACTTTGATATTAAAAACACAGTTTGAGATACAAAACATGTATGAAGAAGATAAATTTTTGGAAGCAAAACCAGCAGAAACTGTGTTTCTCCATAAGGGTATTTCTAATCCACAATACTATTTTGTGTAAAAACCATACTATTTTAGTGTACTTTAACACAAAAAATGTTTTTAGTTATTTATGATAGTTATGCACCTTGACTGAGCACCGAATAAATGCTTTGTGGTTAAATAGAACATCATGTTTTTAATAATATATTACTCTTTCTGTTTTATCAAGATAGATTTTTTAGAAAAAAGTTTGTTTCACAAAGATATATTTTTGTGTTTTCTATGAAAAATTGTAAATTTCAAGAAAATTAATTAATTTTAATGAAATACTATTGGTTAAAAATTATTTAAAATTAAAAATTATAAAAATGATATATTTATTATGGTAGTTTAATGTATTTTCTTAATATGTGTGAAAATATTAAAAAGATTATATTTGTGAAACAGATGGAGTATTGTTTTCTGATTATTTAGTTGATGATAAAATTTAATGATTACAAACTTTACTTGCGGGGTTAATATTGTTATATAGTTAATCAAAAAAAAATTGAAAACAAAGTTAATTAATTCTTCTTTGATTTCTTAATTACTTTTTCACTATATTTTCAATTCTAAGTGCGTTATGACCAAACCTATTTCGATACACTAAACCATATCCACATCTATTTTCTAAGTTGACTTATACGTACAAAATAAATTTCTTTACCATCGATACTTCGCTTTATTTTTATTTAAAGACAGTGAGCTGGCGTCTTAAATATCCAACAAAAAATTTCATATGATCGTCTGTCCTCTAGCTAGATTCTAATACGTTTCTTTATCTTAATTAACAATTTTCCCGAACACTCTTTTGTTTTTATTTTGAGACATTAGTTGTGTGCTTGGGTAGGTACCCAGATATAAGAAACATACGATTGTTTGTCCATTAGCTACATTCAAATGTTTTTGTATCTATCTTAATATCTATTAACATTGTCTTCTTGTTTTACACCCAAAAAAAAAAACCATTGTCTTCTTGTGAATATGATTGATATCTGTGTGGATGACCTTTGTTTATTATTCTAAACTTTGACATCTGCTTTTGCGTTAGAACAAACTCCAAGTTGCACTGCATTTTATATTTTCGGCTTCAGCACAAGGACATATCTGATAAACTAATACTGTTATGTGAATTGAATAATATGAGATGCATGTATGCTGTAAGAAGTTAACAGATTTTGAATGACAAAGAAATTTCTCAAAAAAGAAAATTACAAAGAAAACTAAAAGACAGTAATGAAAAAAAAATGTGAAATAAAAATTTGAATTTTAATGAAATATTTCGTGAATCAGTTGGAAACATTATATATCCCGAAATACCAATATGTAAGAAAGGAAGCATTCATCTGGTAAGAGATATTAGGATAAAAAGTACGAACTCATCTCCTCGTCTTAAAACGGAGACCGGGACTTCTCTCTCTCCTCTTGGAGATGAGATGAAGCTTTCATCGGTGCTCTATTGAAGCTTTGTTTATCTTTCTTTGGGTTTGGTTCTGGGAAGCCTTGGATCTTCAGGCTTCGCCGGCTTAGTTTCCGGGAGAAGATGACTCCGTAAGCATTTTTTTCGCCGGCTCTGTTCCCGCATCGTACGATCCTCTCGTCGATGGCGGTTCTGTTTATGGGTTCTTGAGTGGTAACTCGGCTTGATTTCATGTTTTGATGGCTTGATGTGACGGATGAGATCTCGATTTGTTCGATTGATGCTCTCCGATGATCTGAAATCAAGGGATAATGGTGTATGAAGGTTGAGTGATGATTTTAATCGTTTGAATGGGGGCTTTGTTTCTGGATGAGGTCTTGATTTCTCGTCTCATGCTCTCCGGTGATAACATGCAAAGCTGATGAAGTGGTGAGTTTGGGTAAGCGCTTTCTCTCGGTGTGATCTGGTGAGGCGCTGTTCAGTTTCCGGCGAGGTCCGGTGAAACGCCGTCCAGTCTCCGGCGTGATTCTCCTTCTGACGCGTGTCGTGCTTCGCTGTTGAGGTTTTCGACACGTCTTTGTTCGGCGTGACATGTGTGTCGCGTCTCATGTTTGGGCCATTGTTGGGCCATTATGTTTAGTTTTTTGGTTTTATGTTTGTTACTGGACTTTGTCCTTTAATAATACTAGTGTTATTTCCCGTACTACGTACGGGCACTAATATGTAAAAAATATTTTTAGATATAATATGGAGAGTTTACAGGTAAACTAAATGTTATTTTTGAATATAAACCTAAGAAATTTTATTTTTGAGGTTTATCAGTGATAAACTTAAAACAAAATAAAAACTTTGGTTTATATTTACCATTTTTCAATATAGACGCAAGATAATTGTATCGAGTCAAAAAAAAGACGCTAGATAATTGTAAAATATTGAATTTTCTTTTTAAAAACCAGCAAATAAATTATTAGATATAAGAATTCAGAGAAAACATATATCTTGGAAAAACAGTAAAAATATTAACCTTATTTTCTAAATAATTGTGTCAGTATCACTTGTTATCTTTTATTTCTTCTCCATGTATATAAGAAAAGATAAGGAACAATATATAAGAAAAATAAAAATAGAATGTGTAGGTTATTTCTTAAGCAAACAAAAATAATATTCTATAAAATTGTAAAAGCATCTATAAACTAAGGATAATCATCCTGAGATTAGATATGAGAGTCTTTCTTTCTTGTCTTTCTTAAACCCCGATTTTTTGTCTTTCTAATAGCAAAACAAAAGAAGAAAAAGTTATAAATAGGTTGGAAGAGAGCTCAGTTCATGAAAAAAAAAATTGAGCATGGAGATTATAGACATTTTTAGTTTCACTAACCCGGACTATAACCTTCGTTTTTCCAACTTTGCATGGTAAGCCTATCAATCCACAACATGTTTATATTCCCTTTTTTTTTCTCTTTTCATTGAAAAAAATATCTTTAGAAGACTATTAATTCTTGTGCTACTGTTTGGCCAGAACTGTTTTGGTATGGATCTAGTAAGAATTGTAAATTTGGCAAGAAGAAATGAATTTAGATTTAGGACATCGTGAGTTAATTTTATCCAGTGAAAATGCACAGTTTCAAAAATAGTGGGATCATGGGTGTAGTGGGAGAAATATTAGCATTTTTTATTTTACATAGAAAAAAATCAGTTACTATACAAAACGGTTTTTTTGTCACGAAATACAAAACTGTTTTTCTTTTTAAGCATTTACAGTTTTTTTTTTTTTGGCATTTTTCTATATTTATTTTAATATTTTCCACATGTCAAAAATTTATTTGTTGAGTGACTTGTGCTTTAGTATATAAGGGATTACCAGATGGAAAAAAAAAAGATATTAGGATAAAAAGTTATTATATTATTATTTACCATTCGCTTTGAAAAAATATCCTTATTAAAAATGGATGACTCATCACTAGTCCTACTGGTGTGTCCCCTCCATGTGAGGCTGTAAAAGATGTTCATTTTTTAACATTTCACAAATCGTTTTCCCAAGTCAACACAATGTCTACATTTCACAGTCAGAAGCTTCTTAAGATTATTGTATTTAGTTTCATTAGTAAAGGATATGCTAATCTGTCTTCTTTTTTCTTTCTATCTATCTAATTGGTCACAACTCACAACAGTGTTTATATTAACGTCGGTCACAACAACAGTGGTTCACTTCTTCACATTTTTGGTGGTGTAAAAGCAAAAGCAACTGATACGAGTGATAACCATTATGATGGCAAAATAGGAGAGGTAATGGAAACACTATTACTACTTTAACATTATTTAGAAGATCATTATTGGTTAAAAATTATTTAGAGTAGTTTACAAATATAATATTAATATTTTAGATATAACTAAATAATGATAAGTGAATATAAACCAGTAGTAAAAAACTAATAGAATTTCTCAACAATTACACAAAAATTCTTAGTTGAAATCTACCTTCTATGTGATAAATTGACTGAAAATCATTTGTAAATACATATAAAAGTTGAGTGTGAAGATTTTAATTTATAATTTATAATTTGCATACAATTAAATCTTGAATAGTAATTTTGTAAATTGAAAACATCAAGACATTTAAACTTTTGTTTGTTTGGTTATTTGTTTTTAATTGATCATATCAAATTAAATTATTATTTTTTTGCTTTGGCTTTACTTTTAACCGAATATGAATTATAATACAAAAGGTTAACTTTCACTAAAAACGACAATCTGAACTAACCAATAACTAAGTTAAATAAATCTTTATTTTTCTTTGATTATATTTGGCGTAATTTTAGTATTACTGTTAGCACAAAAAGAAGAGAGATTAATAGATTCTATTACTACTGCCACCATATAGTCCATCACATTTTTTGTTGGCTCAAAAATATTTTACGTCACTATTACAAAATATATTCGACTATAACCATTAAACTAGGCAAGTATCATCAGTAATATGTGTATATATATATATATATTTTTTTTTTCATTTTACCTTTTCACATTATTTTAAATTTAGTTGAATTTTAATATCATAAAATGATTATATAAAATTTTAATTTATATATATAGAGAGATTTATTTAAAATATGTTTTGAAATTTTAAATATATTTTTCTTATTAAAATTTATGTAGTGTTAGAGTAAAAATATCATATAAACTTGTTCTATTCCATTTAAAACATGAATCCCTTCTATTATATATATATATATTATGGTATACAGAAGAATGCACATAATTTTATATATTTATCTAATTTTATAAATTATATAAATAAATGATACCTGTTGCTGTTAAAAAAAAAGATACCTGAGAAAAAAAATTAAATACGTAATCACTTAGTATAATATAATATTGTATGATTTACGCTATTTTATTATAGGTAGTATAGTACACCGTCAAAACTCAAAACACATATTATAATTTAACTAAAATGATCTAAAAGTAAACTATATCTTATTAAGTTTTAAATCATAATAAAACGTAATATATTTGACCCTAAAAAAAACATTGTATAGTTTTTATAATAAAGTGAAATCTAAAATACAATGCAAACAAAAAAATGTATGTTGCTTAGAAAGCGCGGATTTATTTTTTAAATTTAATAATTTTTAATATAAATTTTTATATAAGATAGTTTATAAGTTTGGCCATATTATTCGGAACCGAATAATCAACCCGTACCAAATTGAAAAATAAAACCAAACTTGAACCAAAATTTATAAATAACCGAACATATTATATATCTCTAGAACCAATATAAATAGATACCTAAACTTTTAAAATACAAATTATGTACCTATAAATATTAATTATTATGTAATTTCTAAATAACCAAATATCTTAAATATACTATTTTTTTTTTTTGAAACTCTTGCTTTTTTTTTTGAAACTCTTAAATATACTATTTATAAGCTGAATTATCCAATAAAAACTAATTACTCAAACATTTTTTTCAAATATTAAAAAAATATCTTAATAAGTCTTCAACATTTTTTCATATGCGTAGACTCGTTAAAAAGAAAGAAACGCAGAGAGAGAAAGTAGATCTCAGATTGGTTTCGGCGTACGTGCCGTCGCCGGAACCCGTCGTCTTTCAGTTTAAACTGTCCGGTCTTTGTCTTCTCCCCATCGTCTCCGGCGTCCGCCTTGTCTGAGCTCTGGCGAAACACCACCCGTGGTGTCTCTGTTCTTGGAGTGAAGACGCGGTTGCTTCGAGGCTAAGGCGTGGTGAAGAAAATTGTAGTTTGGGTTTTGATTCCGGGAGATGGAGGCTTCCACAGCTCCGTCGCCGCCGGCCCTTGTTTCCGGGTGGTGGAAGTTTCTTCAGCTTCGCCGTTTCGGCTCTAGTTTCCGGGGGGTGAGGGCTACAACAGCTTTGCGTCGCCGGCTTTAAGTATTTCGTGGCGGTTCCTTGTGTTTGGGTTTCGAATTTGGTGTGGTTGGTTCTTGTTTGTCTCTAGTGGTGGAGCGTTGGCCTAGTCGGATGAGATTTCGAAGAAGCGATGAAGCTCTCCGACGGGTAGACAGGTTTGAAGAACAGAGATGGTTTCGGCGGAGGCTCTGCGGTTTCTGAGCTCCGACGAAATGATGGTGAGGTGATGTGGTTCCGGCGGTGAGTCGTGGCGGGGACGGTCAAGTCGAGGCGGAGGCGACGCGTGTCTTTCTGATGGTATAGATGCTTCCACGTGTCCACCATCCAGCCTCCTCGACGCGTGACTCGGCCGACGTCGCTCGGTTTTTAATGTTTGGGCTGACGGCCCGATTAATGGGTTCGTTTGTTTGCCTTCTGGTTTATGGGTCTATTGCCTTTTGGTTTGGTTGCTGGGCTTTGGGCTTTGTAATTTGGGCTTGGCCCGTTTTCTTAATTTAAAAAGTCTATTGAGTTAAAAAAAAAAAGTCTTCAACATTCAGTCTAATTTTCCACTAAAAGAAACCAAAACACCAATAAGTGGTATCCACAGTTAAATCAGTAAATGCACTCACCATATATAATATAGTTTTAATTTAATAAAAATTCATTATTTAAAATCCATTAAAATCTAAAACCCATATTAACTCGTGAATCTATACCAGATGACATGGTAAAAATCTAAAATAACATGATAATATTTTTCAAAATTTGATTAAATTTCTCATATAAATTTTACTAAGATATAAAATTGAATAAACTACATTGTTTTTTATGTTATACATTCTAGTTTATAGTTTTTATAATGACTATATTAAGATTAAATTTTGAGTTTTAGAAATAAAATTATTATTAAGCTGAGTATAGTTGAGTTACCTATAAATGTTAAAAATAATTAATATACTTTATTTAAACATAAAAAACATTCTAAAAATACTATAATTTCCTGAGAAAATATTTATACAAAACCCTTTCTCCTAATAAACCCAGTTGTAAAAGATTTTCATCACAAAAATAACTTAGGAAGGTTTTCAAAGAAAAAGCTATAATTTTGACATATAATTAAGCTTGTTGTTGTACTGTGAAGTATTTCTCTAATCGTAATTGGAAGTTAATATATTTTAACTGTCGAATGCTATCATGTTTTTAACTTTCTGTTAACCATACTTGCATCATGTTTTTATGTTAGTTTGGGTCATAAAACATTTAATATGAAAAGTATGGTATTATTCATACTTTAATTACCAATAAATCCAAATGTTTTTATAGTAACTGCTTTTGTTAAAGAAAAATGATCGTGGGTTGTATAATTTATTAAACCAGTTATAAAATAATCTGTTTTTTTAAATAGGTTTAGTGGCACAAAAGTAATATTCCAAGGAAAAATATGGGTAAAATATATCAATGATTCTGAATTAATAACATTGATTTATAAATATTTGGTGTATTATAGTAAGTTGAGTATTAAATAAAAGCATTGATTATTTTATAGTTAGAAAAATATAAGATAATTGATTAGTGTATAGTTAGAGAAATATAGGGTGAGACCAAAAATAGTTAAGTATAGTGAATAGGTCCAACAACCTTTCATAAGTAGATTTTTGAGGACTCCTTCCCTTTTAATAGTATAGATAGTAATATGGTGTATTAGTTTCTTATTTTTCGTCTAAAACCTAGGCAATTGTTGGTTACAATATTACAATAGCTATGTTTTTTTAACTTTTGTCCTAATATTAAGGTTATTGAGCAAATTCACTCTATTGCAAACCACAAAGCTAATTTTTTTCGTCATACGTACGTCATAAGCTAAGCACGTTTAGTAAAATCATTTGAGCCATATATAGCACGAGGTCTTCGACGAAGAGTTGAAAACAAAACAGTAACTCAAACGCAAAACTCCATAAAAACCTCTGCCCCCACACAAGCCTTATACTCACACACTCATCATTAATCAATGCTTCAACTACACTCCTCTCTGTAAGAAACCTCGACACAACTTCATTCTCTTTCCAAGTTTCAACATTCCCCAGAAACCAAAGACAGACACTTTTTAATCAGGCTTGATCAGTCTCAAAGAACGATGAGTACTAAGAAGAAAGGCAACAACTTTAAGCTTCTGACTTTGTTTCTTTTTCTCGGTACATGCGTTGGAGACTACGGCATTGGAGTAGGAATCGGCGAAGGTGGAGTTTGGGTCGGCGGCGGCGGCGGCGGGAGCCCTAATTCCGATCCTGGCTCATCTCCAAAGCAACAGACGAATCCAGCTTACAGTGCACTCCAATCCTGGAAAACCGCCATTACAGAGGACCCATCCGGTGTTCTCAAGACATGGGTTGGTGAAGATGTCTGCTCTTACAAAGGAATCTTCTGCTCAGGCTCGTCCATAACCGCCATAGATCTGAACAAAGCGAATCTCAAAGGCACCATCGTCAAAGACCTCTCTCTCCTCTCGGATTTAACCATCCTCCACCTCAACAGCAACAGATTCTCCGGCCAACTCCCAGATTCTCTCAGAGCCTTGTCTTCTCTCCAAGAGCTCGATCTCAGCAACAACAGATTCTCAGGCTCTTTCCCTCAAGTCGTACTCTACATCCCCAACCTCGTCTACCTCGATCTCCGGTTCAACGGCTTCACCGGTTCGATTCCCGAGAGTCTCTTCAGCAAACAGCTAGACGCGATTCTCCTCAACAACAACGGGTTCACCGGAGAAATCCCCGGGAATCTCGGATCCTCGTCCGCCTCGCTTGTTAATCTCGCCAACAACAAGTTATCCGGCGAGATTCCGACGAGTTTCGGCATTTCCGGTTCGAAATTAAAGGAGGTTCTGGTTTTGAATAACCAGTTAACCGGTTGTATACCGGAATCGGTTGGATTGTTTTCCGACATTGAAGTGTTGGACGTTAGTTTCAATTCGTTGATGGGTCACGTCCCCGACACGATCTCTTGCCTGTCGGAGATCGAAGTGTTGAACCTCGGACACAACAAATTCTCCGGCGATCTTCCTGATTTGGTCTGCTCTTTGAGGAATCTGTTGAATCTCACCGTCGCTTACAACTTCTTCTCCGGGTTTAGCTCCGAGTGTTCGAGAATCAGCTTCGGGTTTGACTTCGTTGGGAATTGTATTCCCGGGAAGGGCTATCAGCGGCCGCAGCCGGACTGCTCGGTGATTCCTGGCGGCTCGTTGAGTTGCCTCAGGATTCCGGCGCAGCCGCTGACGTGCGCTGCGATCTTGGGACTGAAGGCGACTTCGTCGTCTCCATGAAAATATAAAAAGTTCGAAGCTTTTTGTTTCTCTGTTGTTGTTTGCAAGATTTGTTATGCTCTTTGTGACTATTATTATGATAGAAAATGCCAAAAATGGTTTTATCAGTTAATTGTTAATCAGGTGATTTAGTTTTTTGTTAGTATGATTGATTATCTATTATCAGTTAACTTATTTCTGATTCTCTATTTTGTTTTCTTCTAATCGGATCTTTCTGACAGGAATTAGAACAAACAAAAAAAGTATTGCTAAGGACCATTTTTGTAAAACCTTAAAAGATATACAAATCTCCTGTAAAACTACAAATACATAGATATATATCAAAATATGTCTGAAAAAACGATATACCTGAAATATAAAAAAATATCTATCCTATACTAAAAAGGATATATGAGGAGTAGAGAGGTGTCCACGTCCTCATTTTAAATCAACCAATGAAAAGAGTTTTTTTTGACATGTCAGCACCGGATTTGGTATGTTGGGCTTCGATTTTTTTTAAACAGAATGTTAATGCCAATGGCCGAGTAAACCCATTTTCGTTGCTGTTCGCCTTCTTCGTCTAGCTTTTCCCAAGATCTAAGAATAGAGATTGGACGTTTTCTTTCTCATTTCTCCAAAGCCTAATTTGCTAGATCGATCCATTGCTCCCTTCAGGAAACGAAAACCAGTCTGCATCTACATGGACGGCTGCTTCGACAAGATACACTACGGCCACTGCAACGCGCTCCGACAGGCGTGCTCTCGGCGACGAATTGGTCGTCGGCGTTGTCAGCGACGAGGAGATCATAGCTAACAAGGGACCTCCCGTTACGCCTCTTCACGAGAGGTGATGATGATCTCTTTTGTTGTGTATCCAAAATAGCTTTATTCTTTTGTTCTGATTTGTGTCGTTGGTTGTGTGTGTTTTAGGATGATAATGGTGAAGGCTGTTAAGTGGGTGGATGAGGTTATTCCCGATGCTCCTTACGCAATCACAGAGGAGTTCATGAAGAGATTGTTTGATGAGTATCGGATTGATGAGATTCTTTCTTTCTGGGTTTTCTTGGGATCGATAGATAGAAGAAGATCCTTATATGGTTTTGGTTAGAAACACAACAAAATGTCGTGAAGCATCATCACCATAGAGGAGTAGAGCTGTCGGCGGCTTCAAAGAGTTTTGTCTCAAAGAAATGGACTTTCTTACTCTGCATCGGTTTCTTCTGCGCGGGAACTCTCTTCTACGACAGGTAATAAACAGAACAATGCTCTGTAGATTAGCTAAGACAACTATACAACTCCTCTTTTTTCAAATATTCCGGTAAAAATTGCAACTTTATCTTTAAAAAAATGTAGAAGACTTTATAGTACATAACCTGACCTGCATTTTATCTCACAGAACCAAATATCAACCATTGCGTGACATTTTCTTGTGGAATGCAAACATATGATCCCTAATTAAAGTGTGTGTTTTGTGGTAGAATGTGGCCAGAGCCTGAAGCCAATGTTGCATCAAGGGAAGCAGCTTCAGATGAACGGCTGCTCTTATTGTCAGAGGACTGTGATTCATCAAAAGTAAGTCTTCTAACTTTAGGTAGAACTTGATAAGTGTCATGAATCTTTAGAAGGACATTCTTAATTCCGTATTTTTCTTCATTATAAGACAAGCCTTGGAGAAGTGTACAAGAGTCCTGATGCAACTCAGTAAGTGATAAAAAAAGACCTGATATGAAACTTCACTTACTTCTTTTTGATTTAGCATTGAGCTTGAATAAGTGTGTTACACAGAACGCTAGACAAAACAATCTCGGCTCTGGAAATGGAACTAGCGGCTGCGAGAGCCGCGCAAGAATCCATCACGAACGGTTCACCAGTCTCTGACGAGTTCAACCTCCCTGAAACTGTCACCAAAAGAAAGTATCTGATGGTTTTTGGGATCAACACTGCGTTTAACAGCAGAAAGCGCAGGGATTCGGTTCGTACTACTTGGATGCCTCCCGGTAATGTTTATCTAATCCCTCAGGTATCATCCTCAAGTATATTGTTTGGAACTGAGACTGAACGTAAGCCTTATTATATTAGGTGAGGAGAGAAAGAAGCTAGAGGAAGAGAAAGGGATCGTGATGCGTTTTGTAATAGGCCATAGGTAAAAACATGGAGACTCCTTGAGGTTGATCGTGATCGTGATGCACATATCATTTATCTGCGAGGTTGATTCATGTAAATATAATATTAGTGTTTTCTCGTGTGCAGTGCTACTCCTGGTGGGATTCTTGATAGAGCGATTCAGGCTGAAGAACATAAACATGGAGACTCCTTGAGGCTGGTAAGAGTTGTGGATAGGTTTCATCATGCCTTTCTGTTTTCTAAAATTCTTATGTAATGTTTTTGAGCACAAAGGATCACGTTGAAGGTTATCTAGAGCTGTCAGCAAAGACTAAATCTTACTTCACCACTGCTTTCGCGTTGTGGGACGCATACTTCTACGTGAAAGTCGACGATGATGTTCATGTAAACATAGGTGAGAGAGAGAATCAAATCCTCTTTTACTTTTATCTGAAATTGTTATGTCTCTTCTCATCTCAACTTCTGTTTACGGATGTTTCTGCAGACACGCTGGGAGCAGAGATTGCAAGATACCGTACGAAGCCTCGAGTATACATTGGTTGCATGAAGTCTGGACCCGTTCTTGCTCAGAAGTAAGAGCTCTTCACCTTACCAAAAGACTGCTTCAATCTCATTACACAATGTTTGTTTGTCTCATGTTCATTTGTTTATGAAGAGGAGTGAGGTATCATGAACCGGAGTACTAAAAATTTGGAGAAGAGGGGAACAAGTACTTCCGCCACGCCACTGGTCAGCTCTACGCGATCTCCAGGGAGTTAGCGTCTTACATATCTATAAACAAGTGAGTTCTTTCCCCAAAAAAAAAACCTAAGCTGCTTTGTGCTTAATACGCTCTCATACGTTTGACTGTGTGGATACAGAAACGTACTTCACAAGTATGTGAATGAGGATGTGTCTTTTGGATCATGGTTTCTTGGATTGGATGTGGAGCATGTAGATGACCGTAGGCTTTGTTGTGGTACTACAGGTAAAAAGAAAAATTCAAGTGGCCTTTTATCTATTTTTCAAGTATGGAGGTTTGATCGATGAGAAAGTGCAGATTGTGAGTGGAAGGCGCAGGCGGGGAATGTGTGTTGCGTCGTTTGATTGGAGCTGCAGTGGGATTTGTAGATCAGCTGATTGGATGAAGGATGTTCATCGGAGGTGTGGAGAAGGTCCAAACGCTCTCATGAAACAAGATAACAGAAGATACACATTGAGAGAAGAAGAGTATAGAGTAGACGAATCAGCTCAACACTGTAGTCTGTAGTAGTATAGACACACACACACCTATTAGGTGGTAATAGGTACAGAAGATGGTGGCAAAAGAAAAAAGAATCTACATATTTTACTTGAGTACGTAACTAGGAGAAGCTTTCATATGGGTATGGGAGTTTGAATTGATCAGTCAAAGTATACGTGGTCATATACGGTCGTGTTATATAGTGATTTTGGTTACGAATATATAACAATCATCCTTCCTTCCAAGTGCTGAGTGGCTGAAACAGAGTGGGGTTACATATCTGTAGTGTCCATAAGATGACAATTGGATAGGAAACTTGGGACATGTAATGGTCTTTGAGATATTCAAGAATAATAAGCACTAGGATAAGACCCGCGCCTTGCGCGGGATTAAGTTATTATTTTTATTATATTTTGGAAAATGAAACAATAGTTTGGCTTCATTTGGATTAATCCGGATATCGGATTGGTTTCGGTTCGGTCCGGTTTTTTTCGGTATTTGGTTAGTAAAATATAACTACTATTCTAAATCCATATTTACTTTGACTTTAGTTTTTCACATACTTTTGAAAGATTTCAACTGGACGACTAAATTGATCAGCCAATCTTGTTGCTTTAAATCATTAGTGTTTATATATATATATTATTTAGTTTGAATATTCATTAAATAAAAATTCATATGCGTTATATTTTATGATCATTTGTAACTTATTATAACAAAAAAATAATCTATTGATCACAAAATTTTCAGAGTGGGAATATTCAAATTTCTAATAATATATAGACGTTTTGAAAAATTCAAATATAACATATAAGAAAAAATATAAAAGTTTTTATTATATATTTAATGTGATTTTTTAATATCTTTCAATAATATAAAATTAAAAAAAAAGAACTAAGATACCAAAATTGTTATCAAATATTTATCATTCATAATAATTAATTTTCATATATACGTTAATCATATTAGGTAATTTCGTAGCTTCTAATTAAGGAAAGTGCAAAAAAAATTTTGGTAGATTATTTATCAATTCGATAGTTAGTTTAATAAAAAATATAATGTAAGTCAAGATGGACCAACCTATTTTTCTAAGAATAGTATATTTTATATAGTCATTTATTAAACGAGAATTTATAATCATACAGTTCTATGATCATTCATATCATTTTATAACTGAATATTTAAATCATCGATAACAAAATTTTCAATGTGAAATCTTTAATAAGTTTATAATTTATAAATGTTTTTGAAAATTCATTGAAAGTTTTAATATTAAAATATTTATGTAATCTTATGGTATATATTATAATCTATATATATATATAAATATATATGTTTTATTATTAAATGATATTTTTTACTCATATGGTTTTAAAATAATGTGTATCTTCTTATAATATTAAATAAAAATTCATTTTAATACAATTTTATGATCATTTGTAACTTATTATGACAAAAAAAATAATCTATTGATCACAAAATTTTCAGAGTGGGGATCTTCAAATTTCTAATAATTTATAGACGTTTTGAAAAATTCAAAATATAACATATAAAAAAAATTATAAATGTTTTTATTATATATTTAATGTGATTTTTAAATATATTTTAATAATATAAAATTAAAAAAAGAACTAAGATACAAAAATAGTTATCAAATATTTATTATTCATTATAATTAATTTTCACATATACGTTAATCATATTAGGTAATTTCGTAGCTTTTATTTAAGGAAAGTGCAAAACATTTTTTGGTACGTTATTTATCAATTCGATAGTTAGTTTAATAAAAGTGTAATATAAGTTAAGATGGACCAACCTATTTTTCTAGTAATAGTATATTTTATATAATTATTTATTAAATAAGAATTTATAATCATACGGTTCTATGATCGTTCATATCGTTTTATAACAAAATATTTAAATCATCGATAACAAAATTTTCAATCTGAAATTTTTAATAAGTTTATAATTTATAAATGTTCTTGAAAATTCATTGAAAGTTTTAATATTAAAATATTTATGTAATCTTATGGTATATAGTGTTTAATATATATATATATATATATATATATATATATATATATATATATATATATATATATATTTATTTTATTATTAAATGATATTTTTTACTCATATGGTTTTAAAATCATGTGTATCTTCTTATAATAAAAATGTTAAACCATTGATCATTAATTTTTAACATAATAATTTTAATAGTTTTAGTCATTTATTGTCATTTTTAAAAATTCAAAATATAACATATACGAAAAAATCTAAATTTTATTTTTATAGCTAATTTGATTGTTTAATTTATTTTAATAATATAAAATTAAACAAAAAATGATAGAGGAGATATACATTGTTATCAAATCTTTATTATTAAACTCATTAATTGTCATATATATATTAGTCATTTATGGTAATTCCGTAGGTTTTCTTTAAGGAAAGAAAATATCATATCATATCATTATATCATATAGTTTGACCAACTTATGTATCTAACAACATATAAAAATCGAATGTGGACCTACTTATTTTTCAATTGAATGTAATTGACTACCTAATTGAGTGCCACCTATGCATTGGGACCTCTTTTAATTAATACAAAATTGAGGTTACATCTTTTCAAATGTTCCTCAATTAATATATAAGGGATAAATGCATTAATTAATTTACAAAGTTGTGATACGAATGTGTGATTGATTTAATAGTTTTTTTGGCGCTTTGCTAATGTTTTTCTGGTTTTATTATTGAGCTAAAGAAATAAAAACCAATACGCAGAAAATGAATATCATGCTAATAGGTGATAAAAAACGATTAGTTTATTCTAATAAATTTATAACAAGAGACAAGTGTAACTATGAAAAACTCTATACTCACAAAGTAGGTGTAGGAACCGACCAATGTCTAAGGTACAATCTTGAAATTTATAGAGATTGCAAATATTTGTGAAATCAACTGCGAAGCTGTTGTAAGCTATACAAATCAAACAAACAACGATAGACGAAACCAATGTTTTTAAAACCGGACCGGATACCTACTCGGTAAAGCTACTGGTTAAGTGGTCGGGCCGGTTCAACCGGTCGAACCGGGTTTTCTATTTAAAAATAAATAAATCTAAATAATCATATATTTACACTATATAGACCTAAAATGTAGTTCTACATACAATATATTTTATGTTCTCTTTTATTAATTAGATAGTAAACAATAACCATAAGTTTAGTTATATATACAAGTGTATACTATATCAACTAAAATTGATTAAAAAAAATGAATGACCGTTTAAATTACATATTTATTTATTTTTACAACTAAAAGTCTTAAATTATATGAATATAGAAAAATGAGAATAAAATATAAGGGTCAAAAAGAGATTTTTTAAAAACAATTCTTAAAAAAAAAGAATCAATTAGAAAACTAATAAAATAGTAAATATTAAACATTAATTATGAAATATTATATTTTAATAACAATTGAAAGTACATTAATTATATGTTGATTTCTATTGAACCGGGTTTCGAATTAAACCGAGTCACCGGTTTTTAGCCGGTTTCACCGGTTTTTCTCAAATCCGGGGTTTAAACCGAATCAGACTCGGCTTCTTTAACGAGTCACGGTCGGAACGGTTCGACCGGCCAGTCTGGTCCGGTTTTCAAAACCTTGGACAAAACACATTGTGACATAAAGAAAAAAAATAGTCAAAGAAGAGAAGAAATCCATCTACAATTCTCACTCTGTCAAATCCACCAAATCCATGTCTTACCTTCTCGCATGATCATGATTATTGCATCGTCTCCTAGCGGCACCGATTATAACTAAGATTATGTATTGCTATGTTAATAGACAACTACATGTAAATCATTATAAATAAAAATTAAAAAAAACACAAAAAAACAATTAAAAACAAAAAAAAAAGTTCTTTCTATGTGGGCTCTTTTAACATATCCAGTTTTATGGAAAACAAATTATTTCTTTGTATACAAAAAACAAATAGGAGTTTTCTGCTATGCGAAGAAAGATTTTATAAAATATAATATTAGTTTATTTTAAAGAAAAAATTATTTTACATTTTGATATTATTATTTTTATATTTTAACTACATCTGTTTGAAAAAGAAACATAAATATAATTTTTACTATTTTGTTTATATTGATAGTTTAACTATTTCACTTTATATTATTTTTTAAAAAATTAGTAGAGTTAACATTATTTTTTTTACATAAAATGATATTATACATTATTTAATGTTTATTTATTTTAAATGTATCTTATTCCTTAATTATGTTTTATTTAAATATATAAATTTTAATAAATTTTACATTTTTGTTTTCTTTAGTTAAAATATGTTAAACTGGTAAAAAATCAGTATGTTAATTAATCTAATAAACCGATAAACTTAAATAAAAATTGAATCAATTAACTATTAACAATTTTTTATTTGATTCATATTGCTTTAGTTTTGCATTATCAATGTACACTTACAGTTAACTTTGATAGTATATGTATATATATATATATATACATATTTATACCAAATATGATATAGAAGTTGATGTATAAATCTATCTGTAATTATATTTATTTTATTTTTCACTATTGTGATATATAGTTTTAATATCAAGCACCCGCCAACGTGCAGAAAATTCAAATCTTCTAATTTTCAGTAAAGTATGAAAAAAATTCAGGTAATCAACAATGTTTTAGTTCCAGTGATGATGATAACAAAGATAGTCTTATTGTCTGTAATGTGATTTGGTTAACTTTTCTCAAATTTTTATAAGTTCATTACGAAGTGAAGAAGAAGACATAAAGAGATAACAAAACAACCAATAGGCGCCAATCCATTGGAAAGAGTGCTTTCTAGGAGATCCCAAGTTATAAGAAATTAATCACCAAACCGGAGCTCTTGAGGCTCAAAACCATCACGTAAAGTTTCAAACACTAACATTACTTTTAGGAGAGGGAGAAGAACAACAAAAGGTAACCAGGTCGTACCACCTCTGCTGCCATCTCACCAAGCGGGGTTGGAACCCTACAAATGCCTCTAATAAGAGGAACTACTAGGCCATTGTGCCACAGATGATAAAAAAAATTAAGTCAAAGATAACTGATGAGTATTACGATTCTGAATAAAACATCTATCATCTTTTTTTTTTTTGAAAAACAGATGAATTTTATCGGCCAATTATGTATTGACCGTATCCCCTATTCAATAATTCAACTTTCCAAATTTGACTTACAAATAAGAAATTTGTGAATTTATGACACGAGTGAATTGGATATGAACACGAAGAAATAATATTTTACCATTGAATTCTGATCAACTAAGATTATTTATTTTTAAGATTTTTTATCATTTAAATTAGTATTTAAATATCTAGATGAAAGAAATTTTAAATTATTATTAAGCTACAGAAATGGTATATCAGTATCTTAAAAATGTTGCTTCAAGAAGTTGTAGTAGGAAATAGTTTTCATAATTTATGTCCCATAATACAATATAAAAAACTTGCCCTAACAATAAATAAAATTAAATAGCCAACTAATCTTGGCAACTACAGAAAATGTAGTTGGACACATTCTCATGATGTTAGAAACTAACCACTACAAACCAAAAATAGAAACAAACTCATAGTTGGACTGCTTTTAAATATGTACATACGAATTAAAATATTTACATTGTAAAACATACATTCTAACTCATTTTAAACTATATTATTAATCAATGATGATGAAGCTTACACTATAGATCAGCCAAACATCTCTATTCAGGGAGTTGCAAAACATAAGTAATTGAAAATATAAATTTGTTGTGGTGATAAGAAATTATCTCCAAAATATTTAAGATAATAACAAATATAAATTTAAAGACTTATAATACATACTGATTAATAAATTTTATTTAAAAAGAAATTATTATTTAGCTAAGAAGATTATCATCAAGAAAACATAACTAAGAACAACTTTAGTGCGACATATTCGAAGCTTTCTATTTATTCTAAACTCAATTTTAGTATTTTGGCAAACAAATAAAAAAAATATTACAAAAATGAGAGAAAAAAAGTTATATGCAACAAAAATCAGAGCATGTCTCTCCTATAATACTATATTCTACACACTAGATAGTTTATGAACACAAAAACATTGTACAATATTTGATATTAACACAACAAAATCATTAGTATAATTTAAATAGTAATTATCCGCGCGTAGCGCGGAAAACGACCTAGTATCCATAATATTAATACTCATATTTTTGGAGGGTATCCAATTGGTTTTTATGCCCACTCTGATGTTTGACCCGAAAGAGCAAAAGTTTGCTGGATCGAATTTATTATAAGAACTCTAATCATCAATAAATTAACTGATCTTCAATAAATACATGATCATGTTGATGTTGGTTCAGAACTGGTCCCCATCCTGCCTAACCCAATAAAGAATTTTACAATAAGCAAGAGGGGAAAAGAGCCCTAAGAATTCAATTAGCAAAAACAAAATGATTGAATAAATGAAATTACCAATTTACACAAAAAAGCAAGAGATAAAAATAAATCAATAAAGAAGTGTAAGATCAAATAACAAAAGCATAGTTGAAACTCATCAACTTGCTAATTACCAAACTTGTTCAGATGATAGGCTGTGTTTAAGACCATCAAATTTTATATTTAGACAGTTTGTTAAACAAAAGAATCATTTTGGAAAGAAAAAAAAAATCATTTTGGTCGGGGAAGAGCTGTTTACTTTTCTGATAAACAGCTGTTCTTTAAAAAACATGATAAAAAGGACTTTGCACAATGGAAGTAATCTTTTTTTTTTCTTTTTACAATGGAAGTAAATACACGGAAGAGTACTGAGTAGCCTGACTAGAAATTAAACTACTCGGCTTACAGTACACAACACATTGGGACTGATCATGGAAGTGTTTGTTGATTTCCCCACTAGACAAGTTGCAGCCTTTTCTATTATGTTGTATTTCAAGCTGCAATCCACTTTATTTGCCTGGAAAGAAACATGACTATGCATAGCGAGCCTCCAAGTCAACTCACCAACCTTGTCCAATATACTCAATATCTATAGGGTAGTATTTCTAAAAAGCCAAAAACAGAGTCAAACTTGATCATGTACAATTTTTTTGTATAGATTATCCAGATACTTTTAGAAACTCACAAAATTGTATTTGGAAAATAAGAAACATATAGATGAAAACCGTATTTCAATTGGTTTTTATTTAAAAAAAAAAGAAAAAAACTATGCTCCGCGGATTTTACAATATCAAGGTTGATCCAAATATATAATTCAATATGATCAATGGTCTTTAGTAATAGATCAAGTTCATCATCTCTACTTTGTCTTCAAGTAATTGACGAACTCATCCAAAGCATTGTATGAAGAACCTCCACTTCTCAGAGAGGCTTTGAGCTTTTCTTTTAAAACAAGTGCTCTCTCCCTCATCCCTGTACCTTCTTCATCCACAATCAACCTCTTCACAGCTCTCTCCACCTTTCCTCTTTCTACTTCACCTTCCAGCTGAATCCCTGCTTCCCAAACACTTACTATGTATGCTGCGTTTACATTCTGCTCGCTTTGAAAAGGCCTACAAATCAATGGAACTCCTTCCACAATGCTCTCGAGTGTTGAGTTCCATCCACAGTGGCTCCAAAACCCTCCCACTGCAGGATGTCTCAAAACTTCTATCTGTGGTGCACGTTCAACAATGTATCCTCTTTCTGAGATAATCTTACTGACTTCGTTTGGCAATGCCTCTATCCCTTCTGATCCAAGGATAGAGCCTGGTCGAATGACCCATAGAAAAGGTTGGTTGCTATTACAAAGTCCCCAAGCCATCTCCAAAATTTCCTTAGTTTCCATTTGAGCTACGGTTCCCACGCTTATGTATATGACTGACCTCGATTTCTGCTTGTTTAGCCATTCGATGCAGCCCTTGTCCTCTTCCGGTAAACTAGAAGGTGGTGAAGGTGTAACGTGAAGAGGTCCTAATGCGTACACTTCAATTCCAAGTTCTTGTTTCAGCCATGACACGGATAAGCTCTCTAGACAACTTGTTGTATTGAAGATAACAGCCGAAGCTGTTCTTTTGTTGACTACTTCCACACGGATCTTCAAAACTGGCTCTACTGGCCCAAACCCTGAAGGTAGTAGGTCTTTGTATCTTAACGGATACATATTCTCCACCACCTTTTCTTGTTTTTCATGATCTACAAATTTAAAAAGAAAAATCATGTTTTAGTGAAACATATGGTTTCAAAATAAGTTATTAACTACAAAGTTAAGAAGAAAAACCATGGTTTCAAAATGAGTTTTTAAATTCTTAAAAAAAAAAACAGAATGAGTTATTAAGCTGGTTTTGGGTTACCTTTCATGTCGATCAAAAACTTGTCTGAATCGAGTTTGCTAAAAACACAGCGTGAGACATGATTTGTAGCACTTTGAGTGCTGAATATAACACTGGGAAGCTTGCACTCTTGAGCTACATATCCACAGAAGTACATGAACTCGTCGTAGATGATACAGTCAATATCATTGCCATGTTGCAGAAACAACTGACCTATACAGTCCTTAAAGCTTGCCTCACTCGTTTTGTTGAGCATCATCATAAACTCAATTTGTCCTAGTCCCTCGACTTCATACTTTGGCAAGCTTTTTGGTAATGTGACAAATTGAAAACCAGGGAACTGTTGTGAATAAGAAGAGCTTACTAGATCGAATTGTACTTGAACAACTGTAATTGAAAATCCCTTTAAGTTAAGAGCTCTTCCGAGTTGCATCATTGGAGTTACATGCCCTTGTGCTGGAACTGGGACTAACACTATCCTTCTCATCGTTTCCTTTTTCTCCATTGCTTCTATCTTTGTTACTCATCCCCCTTCAAGAGAACAACTCTAAATAAGTTATCCAAATAATTAATTAAATCCCGCTTGTAATGAAATATTCCACAATCTTCAAAAATATGTCATTCTAGATGTTCCTCATGTGGCCAACTACCTTTTCTTAATGCAGTAATCTTTCCACTTGCTAATGAAAAGTTTAATAGAAGGAAGGAAGAAATTAACATTACTTCCAAGAAAAAGCTTTACCGTTTATATTTGTTTAAACCTATTGGCAAATTTGTTTTTGTGGTTTTAGCACATGGTAGGTCTTGTTTTGAGATTTAGCTAATTATTAAAATATTAAGAACTTAAGCCTCCAATCTTCAAAAATTAAAATAATTTATTTATTAAAAAGTATGTCATTGAGTAAAATATGGACTCTGTAAAGAAAGAACTAGAGAGATCCAAATGGTAACAATCTTCTTCTTTTTTTGTCGAACAATCTTTTCACGTTAGAAGAGGTTGTTCAATGGCGCTATTACAAAATCATGGTCCTAATCTTTTTACTGGTGGTCTTCGAATATCATGACCATATATCCCTATGCCTGTCAATATATCTTGTTTGCTTGTTTAAATCCTTCTTGTTCGTTATAATTAGGAGGAAATTGGCAAGGACACTTGGCGTGCATGGAGTTAGTGATTAAGCTAGAAGAAAGGCGAGACGTGAGTATAATTAACTGAATTTTATGAGCGGCTGAGAATGTGTCTTTAGAATCCAATGGTTCAGACTTCATCTAAAGACATTTTGGTAGCTCCTTAAATATCGAGAGAGAAGACAAAGTCACCCGTCAGAGTTGCATTGCACATACATACGTAGAGAGATTAAAAACAAACGAACGTCCTGGAATATTAGAAAGAAGAACAAGTAAAAGATCGAAACCATGTCGTGGCAAACTTACGTTGATGAGCACTTAATGTGCGATGTCGGTGACGGCCAAGGTCACCACCTCACCGCTGCCGCCATCATCGGACATGACGGTAGCGTTTGGGCTCAGAGCGCTAATTTTCCTCAGGTAATATGTCTTCTTCTTGATCGTTCATGACCGCCTGCTTGAAGATTCCAACTTTCATTTTGTTAGTCCTTGGCATAGCCTTTTCAAACTATAATTTATAGGCTGTGTCATTTTTTAAGATCAATATATATTGTTAAAAGTTTTAGCCTCAATTTATTTGCATATTTAGAACGTTCTTAATATTTATATTTTAGATCGAAGTTCTGTCAGATTTTGTTCATAATTATATTTTCCTTTTGAAACAGAATAGAACACATAAGTGTTTTCAAGTTATCTCCAATATGTTTATAAATGAACAGATTACCTTTGTGATTCCAACATGACTTGCTATGTAAACCAAATTCCTGATTTCGGGCAAGAATTAATTCAATTGTATCATATTTGATGATTCATTCTCTTCAAACAGTTCAAGCCTCAAGAGATGACAGATATCATGAAAGATTTCGATGAGCCGGGTCACCTAGCTCCCACTGGCTTGTTTCTTGCAGGACTAAAGTATATGGTCATCCAAGGCGAGCCTGGTGCAGTCATTCGTGGCAAGAAGGTAAGATATAAGTAGAAGATTTAATAGTCCAATGCTTGTTTTTGCATACACAATATTAGGAATTTTTTCTATTTTTAAGGTAATTTTATTTTCTCATATAAATGCAAATGAAAATCTAGAAATTGTGTTTGAAACAATCGAGTTTCTTTGCTTTTGCATATACATTTAGTACTTTTCACACATATATATAAGATAACAACATTAAATACTGAAGTAAAATTCATCAATTGTTGATGTAATTGGCGAACGCAAATGGACTCACAACCTTCTGTTTGCGTTTGACGTTTTTACCTTACAAAAATATTTTGTGAAGTCTATTTCAAAAAGCAAAGTTTATATGTATAAAAAAGTTCCATCCACATGCAACGTAAACGCATTAATGCATTTGAAACAATTCATACCTAAGATTAGGAGAATCAACTCTTGCAAATATCTGATGTTGAGAAATTGAAATTGGTTTTCAAACTAAAAACCATTGTTAGCGATTGGGACTTACAAAGATTTTTCTTTTTTTTGCAAAGATTCTTATTATAAACTTGTGCAGGGAGCTGGAGGAATAACGATCAAGAAAACAGGACAATCAATGGTGTTTGGTTTGTACGAAGAACCAGTGACTCCAGGACAATGTAACATGGTCGTTGAGAGGCTGGGTGATTACTTGATCGAACAGGATCTCTGAACCTTCTAGAATGCTCCATTGATGTTATTCAAATCCTTTAAATTATTGTTTCACTTTTTTTTTTGGTTGGGTGCATGGTTTTTTTTCTTCCTAATTTAATTTTTGGTTTCTACTTTAGCAAAATTTAAAACAAGCCTAAGGTTTCAGATAATAACACAAAAGAAGAAACCTTCATCTTTTTCTTGGTTTTTTCATTAATTTGTTTATTTGTTTATTTGATTTATTTACATTAAGCACATTCTAATTTTATTACTACTATTATCTTTTTGAATCTTATTAAACATATAGCCACCTATATGTAGTAATTTATATGTCAAGAGAATTTTGAATATAATTACAGGTTTTGTAATACAAAGTATATTAAATGATAACAAATGTATAAACATATTTTAAGATTTTTCCTATAAATGCCACTATTTTCTAAATTTCATACACTGGTAATTTTTATGTTACTTTATTTTATTTGTAATTATTAATTTAGAGTATTTTAAAAAAATCAATTATCACTTGTATGAACTATATATATATTTTAAATTTTGATTTTCTTATTTTCTATTTAATAGTTTTAAAATTGGGATCAATAGTTGTATTTTAATCTGCCAAATTTGACTACTAACACGATGATTGATTATTGAAAGTGATGGGCCAGATGTAAATGCAATGTTGGATGCAAGCGCAATAATGTATGTTTTTTTTTTTGTGATAAGCTAATAATGTATGATTGAGATCTGCTTGTGATAAGCTAATAATGTATGATTGAGATCTGCAAAGAGAATGAATATCCACTCTGTATTTGGAGAGAAGTAGAGAATGAATGATGGGTACATTCTGGCATCCCTCAAATTCTCTTTTGAATTAATATATATATTGTTTTTTTTCTTAAATCCAGATCTATTAAAAACACAGACTTAACATACGAGTGAAAGATGCAATCCACGGATATATCTTTTTATGGATATTCAAATGGGCCGTAAGCAACAAGTCTGTATTTGTATGGCCACATGTGAAACTAAAAATTCTACACTAGAGGAAATCGATCTCTGGCCTAAACTAACAGAACAATTCCTATCCGCGTGGCCACACTTAGAAACCAATAGACTACCACAAAGTCATTAATATATAGATTGTTTTGCAAATTTTCTATATAACTTAATCTAACATTTATCAGCTTGATAATCAATATTAATATAGCAAGTATATAAAGTATTTTATACATAATTTCAAATAAGATATTATTGATATAACTAAACATACTGGTGTTTCTAGGTATATATAAATTATGTTAAATAAATTTTCTCCATTTTGCATTTTGTATGATTTTGATTTGCTTTCATTTTTTTTGTTTCTTCAACTCTAACTCTCTTGATGTTCGATTGTTCTGTTTATGGTGTTTGGCTTGGTGGTGGCGTCGCTGCGACTAGTTTATGGTGATTTATTGTAGTTGTAGTTTCCTTTCCGATTTCCCATTTAAACATTCTACTTTCCTACACTCTTTCTATAGTAGTAAATAAAATTTTTTTTTAAAAAAACTTAACTAACAATTTAAAAGAAAAAATAATAATTGTGGGATATTCCTAGATTTGATGTATGATTAATTTGCTTCGACAGCCCAAAAACTATAATAAATTACGAAAATTATTAATTTAAAGCACAAACATTTCATTGTCTACGCCCACAAAGTCTAATCGAGAGAGAGAGAAGTAGAGAAGTCTTTCACAAAGTCGTCGGAGGAGAAAGAAGAAGAAGAAGATGTCGTGGCAATCGTACGTTGACGACCACCTTATGTGCGATGTCGAAGGCAACCACCTCACCGCCGCCGCCATTCTTGGTCAAGACGGCAGTGTCTGGGCTCAGAGCGCCGCTTTCCCTCAGGTTTCTCCTCTTCTCTTCTCTGATCGGATCTGAGGAATCTCGGATCTGTGTGTTCTGAATCAGTCGAGTTGAACCTAGGGCTCTAGATCTTAAGTCTTGATTAGTGTTCAGTCTAATGCCTTTGTTGATATGTTTTATTACAGTTGAAGACTGAAGAGATCAATGGGATCACCAAGGACTTCGAGGAGCCTGGGTTTCTTGCCCCGACCGGTTTGTTTCTCGGTGGAGCTAAATACATGGTTATTCAAGGTGAATCAGGAGCTGTCATCCGAGGGAAGAAGGTAAACACATGTCTATGATTCCTACTGATTATGTAGATTTTATGAATAGAGAATGTGATGAGACTTCATTTTGCAGGGACCTGGAGGAGTTACTATCAAGAAGACGACTCAAGCCTTGGTCATTGGCATCTACGAGGAGCCTATGACTGGAGGTCAATGCAATTTGGTTGTGGAGAGGCTCGGGGATTACCTCATCGAGTCTGATCTCTAAAAATTTCTGTTTCGAAGTCTCTTCTTTTTAACTGAAAGAATGGTTTGAACCAAATATCTTTGTTGTTGGTCTTGTTCCCGGGGTGTGTCTTGTAATGGCATTTGATGATATTATTTTTTTTCTTTCATTATGTGTTGAGTTATTGGATTTTTTATTTCTTTCATAATTTTTATTCTTCTTGGATGGATCTGTGGCTTGAAATATTTCTTGGCCTGGCAAACAAATCAAGTTCATCCTAAAATATGATTTTAGATTAATGAGTGTCCCTAGAGAAGTCGCGCAAGATCTTTTGGATCGTGGCGATTTTTCTACATCAGAACCCAAGTTGTAGAAATTAATGGACACAAGAGCTTTCAAAGGTGATTAGGGGTTCTTCTTAGTTTCAGATGAATATATTGCATCACCAAGGTTTCGCCTCTAATCCAACATAAGAAAACAAAAGATCTAATACAACAATATGCCAGCCTTACACTAACACAAGAAAGTAAGTTATAATCCGAACAAGAAAAATGTAACACAAATGAAATCAACAAGAAACATTGGCTTCGTGACTAAAGACACATTATCAAAGACATCAAAAGGTAAATATTGCTTCTGTCTACTTCTCAGATGAGTTCGGTCCTCTCTTCTTGCCAAAGCCAACAACTGAAGAACAACACAAACGAAAACAAATGAGAATCCACTTGTATGAAAAAAAAAAACTTCTGTAATCTCAAGATTAACCAAGAAAGGAAAAAAGAGCATGAACTACAATCAGTAGTGAATGTTCATTTAGCAAAATTAGCAGAGCCACAAACTGATAAAAATACACTACCAATACGGACTGATGTCAAAGCAATTCCCAAAGATTGATAAAAAAAATAAAGAATCCAAACAACTGAATCAGTAATGAGTCCAGTACAAGTCCAACAATCTCAAGATGAATACAAACAAAAGCAAATGAGAATACAAACCAACTTATACAATCTCATGATGAGCACAAACAAAAACATTACAAAAATGTTGATTGATTGGAACATCATTTGCCAGAGATTGATATAATGCGATTAGATTGAGCCATATACTGAAACTGAAATGACTAATCACTAAAGCTACTATTTTAAAAATGAGCTAAGTTAAGACAAAAACAATCAACACAACTCTCAAATTAAACGTCAGAAATATTAAATTAATCGATCAGAAAGTAAAATTAATTACCGGCGGTGACGAAACGGCGGTTGTGTTGCAATCTCTTGTGAGCACGGCCACGAGGCTTCTTCTTCTTGTCCTGCTTAGCCACTTTCGGTGTCTGACCTCTCACCTTCCCGGCACGTGCCAATGAACCGTGCACCTTCCCTGCCATTCATTACGACACAAAATCAGCAACCATTCTTTTACGAGAAAAAAAAAAGAAACAGCATGTCGAAGAGAATCACCCATGGTTGATCACAGATGAATCTTCTGGCTTCACTGGCTCTGCTCTTGGGAGGAGACGACGACTCTAGGTTAAAACTTTTTAGAGCTACTGTATATGTTAAGAGTTGTTCACGACCCAATATGGGCCCTATTGGGTTTTTAAATGGCCTTCAAAACCAGTTTAGTTTTGGTTCAAGTTTTTTTCAATCGAGCTGGATTTACCGGTTCGACCGGTATACCGTCAGCAGAACCGATGAATTGATTCCTTTTCTAACTTTTTTATATTTTCCAAATTTTAATAGGAAACCAAAAGTCGGTCTCTACTTAATCAAAAGCAACTTTTGCGCACTTTTGATCAATGATCACCTTGTCTCGAGGGATTCTAGGTTTCCTTGAGTGTCACGTAATTTTGGGTTCTATATTTTTATCAGAGATTCAACTAAATCAGAGGTTCTTTTGGATACAAAGGAGGAAAATTCCACATGATGGTTGCGATAGACTCTTCCAACATAGGGTTTAAGCTTCTAAAGAAGCAAGGATGGAAGGAAGGCACTGGTCTTGGAATCTCTCAACAGGGTATATTAGAGCCTCTGCAAACATTGCTCAAAAATAACAAACGAGGACTTGGAGCTGAAATTACAACTAAGAGAAAAGCGGCAAAGCCTCACTCTATTGCTACGGATTCTAAACAAGTCGCTAAGAAAGCAAAGAAACTGTCTAAGAAGATGCGGAAGATGATCGAGCACGAGAAACACTTGCAGGAAAAGGAATTTGAACGAGCTTTCTTTAGAGAGTTCTGGCCTGATAATGTATAAAGATAGATTACACTTGTTTCTTTCTTTTTTGTTCCTTTTTGAACTTAATATTGGATAACGTTATATTGACACTCTGAAATTAGAATGACTTTATGCAGGCCCTAGATATAGTAAACCAAACATGTTTTCATCTAATTGTTTCTCTAATAAGGAGAAGAAAGTGAAGTGATTTATAAGGATAACACACTCAAAAACCATAACAGAGATTGTAAACTTACTAATAAAGATGACTAATTGTCTATAGAACTTAAAACATAAGAAATAAATTACCAAAATGGGCAAGTGATCAAACCAAACAAAAGTCTTCCTCTCTTTCTGTCTTTCATCTAAAGATTTAGCAAACAAAAAAAAAAGCTGAAACAATATTTTTGAAGGATAACGGTTTGCGTGAGAACTTCACTAGCTTTTTTCTTTTCACTCGTCTTCATCGATGACCTTGGTGCCCAAACCAGACAATCCTTCAGCGGGAATCTCAGCGACAGTGACGAGAGAGTAGAACTCCTCCTTGGCATCTTCATCATCGTTCCTCTTACGGGCAACGCGGACTCTGACTCTCCTAGGAGGACCACGGATACCTCTGCTCCAAATCTGCTTGTTGAGTTTAACATCGACTCTAACATCCTTAGTTCCCATTGCTTTCAATGCAAACTTCCTGATCTCTTTGATTGCATTGGGTGCCTTCTTCTTGAATGTGCTGTTTATACAAAGATCATATCACATTGATGACTTTGCATTTCTATAACGGTAAGATTAATAATGAGAAACAAGGAGATGTTCATGATCATCACGCATAAGTAATTAACATGATTTAATGTCAATATAATACTAATTCAGTTCGAGTAACACTCACTACTAATTCGAATCAATGGGAGATGAAAATGAAGTGAGAAGAAAAGATGAAAAAGAGTATACCAGCTATGAAGGCGCCTGTGGAGGTTGATGGTGTACTCCCTGGTAACGATCTCCTCCTTTCTTCCCTTCCCTTTCTCCATTTTCCTCGATCTCTCTTCTCTTCAGAAAGGAATTAGAGACGGCACAGAGAGATAACAAGAAAGGAGGGAGGTAGCAAAACCCTAATTTATTATAACTTGGGCTGAATATAAGCTTGATGGGCTTTAGCATACGCTCGAGCCCGTGTAAGAGTATGGTAAGATAGTCCACTATTTATCCTTTTTCTTTGTTGTGTGTTCAAAACAAGTTTGTTCTGGTCGGTTTGAGAGGAGATGTGAGCGAAGGCTCCCGTTTCAGGTTTTGAAGGCTGGTTGAGACCTCTTCTAGTCAACACTATAACTCCAATAACATCGCTACTATTTTCATTACTGAGCTTTTGAATCTTTTGCTCCTTTTCAGTATTCAATGGCGCATTTGGTAAACAGCTATTTCTATAGTAAAGCTTACTTTTGAACCGACTAAATTAACATGTTTATTACAACATCAGAATATAACGATGTTCTTTTGCCTAATTCGTTTGACAAGAAACTGGAGGTTTAATCGAGTTCTTCATTTGATAAAAAAGATTCAACAAAAACTAGCATAAGTATAAAAAAACTCTTAAATGAAAAGGAGCATGGTGTTACGATTCAACTTCAACACAAAGCAACTTAATAAACATCTTCAGCAAAATCTTTTACTTCAAACATAAGATTCTGAACAAAAAAGCTTAAGCTTGACGGTTTCTTTGCTTGGCACCGGACTTGGCAACCCTAAGGCTTTTGCTGATGACACTGAGTCTAGCAAGAGCGAACTTCTTCAAGTCTGGCCTGTAGTAGTTGTCTACCACCTGATTCAATTTTCCACACAATACAAGCAGGCATTGTTAAACATCTATAAGAGGCAAGACACAAGGGTTGATCACTAAACACAATCTTATTGCAGATCAATGCAAAAAAATCCAAGCGTGACAAATTCGATCTAAAGTACAAGAGATAGAACAAACCTGGTTAGCAACAGCCTTGGACATCCTTGGGAATTCCTTCTTGAGGACAGACTTGTTGACAGAGATCTTAGGCTTGTTCTGCTTCTTGGTCTTGCTGGTAGCGAGGACAACACCTTGCTCCTTGTCAGCTGCCTGGATGGTCACTGTCTTCTTGTTAGCAAGACCTGAAAGCCATAACATTGTATCCTTGTCAGAAGCTATCATACTTATCAGTAGCAAAGAAAAGATCATTGCAATTTATTTTACCAGAGTGCTTGTAGGAGTTGAGGTTGCAGAGATTGTTGGTCTCCTTGCTGAACTGAACCTTAGCGTTGCCTCTTCCGAACTGTTTGACCAAGAAACAGTTGTTGGTCTTAACGATCTCCCATATCAATTGTCCTGGAACTGTCGCCATTTCTAAAAACCTATAACCGATCAAAATAGAAAAAAGATGGTAAATCAACAATACATACACAAACAATTGAGAGATAGAGAGAGAGGATCTAAAAGCTCACCGTGAAATTTCGCAAAGAGAGAGTTAGACTAGCGTATAGTGGGGGTGGCGCCGGAGCTTTGTTAAATGACGATCGAGAGCTGTTTATATCAAAACCCTAGCTAGCTACTGTGAAGGAAATTCATTTACGTGGAAAGTCTAAACTACCCCTACTAATGCTGTACGAACCGTGATTCTCCTCGGTTTTCGGTTTCATTTTCAGATTGTAATTACGAACCGACCGACAAGATTTGGAAATTCAATCGCTTTTTTTTTGGTTCGGTTCGGTAAACACCAACCGATCGGTTTAACACGATTGATTCGGGAGATGACCAACTAATAAACCGAGTTTCATGAAATTAGCCGAATACAACCCGGCTGATTCAGATTTTTAAACAAACTACAGTAATAGTCGTTATGTTCGATAATAATATCCGAAGCTGAACCGAATGACCCAAGTTCCGAACCGATACGAATGTTCGGTTCAATTTCGGTGACATTTTCCAAAATCCCATAAGCTCTCTTACCGATCAATATGAACGGCTCCATCAAACCAAAGCTTTAATCAAACGCTACCGTTTCTTATTGGCTATAAGGGAGACATATTAGTGGGCCTTAAAAAAGCCTTTTTCGGACCACGAGGTAAGAGGATGATCTTACAAAAAGTATTGGAGCCTATTTGTCATGTTATGAACTTATGACTAGACAAAATTTTGTTTTCTTTTCAATAGTTAGGTCCGTCTACCAAACTACTTTTGTTGTTTTATAAAATAGTTAAGTTTGTTTATGGTGGATGATTATCATTTTGCTTAGTATTATATCAGAATTTTGTTTAATTTATAGTTGTATAATAAAATGGAGTGGGAGAAAAAAAACAAAAGTTTGTTGTTACATTAAATGGTAAAAGTTATTGGAGTTGATGGGTGGTTTAATTTGGTGGTCGAAGTAGCCAACTCTAGAGTAGAAGACAAAAGAATAAAAAGTAAAGTTGTTAAATGAAATGATAATGAAAATTGGCTAAAAGGCATAATAAAATTGGACTCGTGATTATTACAAAAATAAAATTAAAAACGTGATTATTACAAAAACTTATGTAAACCGATCAGAACTCAAATGTAATAAAAGAAATGAAAGGAAACCAAATCAAAGAGAGATACGAATCGAAAACGGCGCCGTTGGGAAGTTCGGCGTAAATAAAAATAAAAAGAGTCTCATCGGCGTCGGTGGGAAAATGATTAACCGCTGGCCATTAACGCAACACGGCTTTCTTATAACACACAGACATCGAGACAGAGATTGAAAGTGGTCCACTTCTCTCTCTCCATCAAAGAAGAAGACAAACCAGAGCAAAAAGAGCCGTTGAAGCCTTGAAATCTAACCCAAAAAGAGAGCAGCATCCCTTCTCTTTCAATCTCAACACAACAGAGAGAGAGAGAAGAGAAAAAGAGGCAGCTTTTGAAGTCATGGCGGGTTTAAACGACGCCGTCTCAGTCGACATTGAAGAGATCTACAATGGTGGAAAGGTTTGTTTTTTACACACACATTCAGCTCCGAAATTTACTTTCTTTATTTGTTTTTCTCTCTCTCTCTTTAGTCTTCTTTCCTCTTTCGTTTTCCTCTGTATCTTTTTATGGCAAATTAGATTCGTCTCATTTCATTTTTTTTCTCTCTTATGGGTTCATAGTTGGGCAATTGTCAATAATAGCACCTTTTGAAGTTTATGTCTCAAAAATAGCACTAGAAGGAGAAAGTCACAAAAATGACATTCATTAAAGGGTAAAATATCCCTAATACCCTTGGTTTAAAATTAAATAAATAAACAAAAAATAAAAATAAAAATAAAAATAAAATAAAATAAATAAAAAAATTAAAAAAAAGAAATTTTTTTTATAGTTCCAGATTATATGTTTTCAGATTCGAAATTTTTATAATTTTTTTTTGAAATTTTTTTTTTTGAAATTTTTTATTTTATTTTTTTTTCAAATTTTCTTTTTATAATTTAAAAATACTTTTTGAAACTGTTTTTAAAATTTTTATTTTTTATTTTAGTATTTATTTTTTATAAAATTTTAAACCCTAATTCCAAAACCCCACCCCTTAACTCTAAACCCTAAGGTTTGGATTAATTAACCCAAGGGGTATAAGTGTATATTACCTCTTTAATGAAACCTATTTTTGTGACTTTTAGCCTTGAGTGCTACTTTGGGAACAAAAACTTGATTTGGTGCTATTCTAGTCTTTTTCTCTTCATAGTTTTCCTAATTAGCTTCCAATCTCTGTGGTAATTACTGTATAATTTGAAAGAAAGATATTCACTTTCCGATTTAAACCAGTGTATATTATTAGCTGTTTTTGTCAAATTAGATTTAGTTTGTATGCTTAATTTTTATGACAAGTTGGATCTTAAAAAAAAGTTGTTTTACTTTTGTCTGATGATAATCCTTTCAACTTGGGTGTTTGGTTTGATTCGAATCTCCTTTTCTTCTGCATAAAAGGTCAAGAGACTCTCTTGAAAAAATGGTATCTTTTTTTTTTTATGCTCTATGATTGATATATGATGTCTGACTTTTTTTAGTGACAACTTATCTCTTCTGCTGATTTTCTGAGTCTTTGCACATGGGGGAATCTAATTGAGAACCTTATTTATTTTTTTTGTGTGGTCTGGAACAAAGTTGGAATGTTCCTTTCTTAGCTGTAGTAGTTAGTACCTGCTTAAAACATGAATAAAATTGAAAAGATTTATTGTGGTTTCTGAGCTGATTTTGGATGAGACTAATGGTGTGTGTCTGTATATGATAATCAAGCTTGTGGCATTGTAGTTTGGATAGACTGATTCAGTTCTTTCTTTGTTTTGATTCTTTTTTTGGCAGGAGCATCATGTCAAAACATGCCATGGTTTGGTTTCAGTTGTAGTGTATGGAGACCAAGAGAAGCCAGCATTGATCACTTACCCTGATGTAGCATTAAATTGTAAGAGTAGTGGTGAAATATATGCATCTGTTACATTCACTTTCACATAACCTGATGTTAGATTGTTATCTTTGGCTAGACTTGTCTTGCTTCCAAGGACTGTTTCTTTGCCCTGAAGCAGTGTCTTTGCTCCTCCATAACTTCTGCATCTACCATATTAGTCCCCCTGGACATGAGGTTTGCAAATTTGATTCTCTTGAAACTACATCTACTTTTGCTGCTTCTTGCTCACGTTTTGTCATTTCTACAAAGAGTTTTTGTAGTTCGGAGCTGCTCCAGTTTGTTCCACTGATCCATCGCCTTCTGTTGAAGACCTTGCAGACCAGATTCTTGAAGTCTTGAACTTCTTTAGGTAAAGCTTGAATCAACGAATTTTCACATTGGGAGTTACTTTATAATCCTTAAAACGTGTATATGTCTCCTTGCAGACTGGAGTCAGTAATGTGCATGGGGATCACTGCTGGTGCCTACATCCTTTCCTTATTTGCTGTATGTTACCCATTGAAGCTCCTTGAGGATTTTATGTGTAGCTACAGTTCTTAGAACATCACACAATACTTACATTACTTATCAGTGATTGTTTAATGGTTGCAGATAAAACATAAAGATAGAGTTTTGGGTCTGATTCTGATATCGCCTCTATGCAAAGCACCCTCGTGGTCTGAATGGTTCTATTACAAGGTTAGTTTTATAAAACTCTACAAAAGGGGAAGTGGCACAGTTCATTTGCATTCAGGTGAATGAATAAACCGATGTTTTAAAACTTACTCTGCAGGTAGTGTCAAACTTGTTGTACTATTATGGCATGTCTGGATTGTTAAAAGATCGTTTCCTTCAGAGGTACTTCAGTAAGGTAAATATTCCCCACCCTGCATATGTAATGTAAACTCTCAATAGACATCAATTTTTTGAAACTGTTTTATATAATCACGACAGGAAGCTCGTGGTAGCTCTGAAGTTCCGGAGAGGGATGTAGTACATGAATGCAGAAGGGTCAGTCAGTGCTTATTAAACTCAATATTAGTGTTTTAGATGAATACGGTTTTTCTTCACCTTAAAATTGTTGTAACACTCATGATGTCTTTGTTCAGCTGCTTGGTGAAAGACACGGTGTTAGCCTTAGGAGGTTTCTGGAAGCAATCAACAGGAGACATGACATAACTGATGGGTTGAGGAGTTTGAAATGCCGTACACTCATATTTGTTGGAGACCAATCTCCTTTCCACTCTGAGACTCTTCACATGGTGGCTGCATTGGACAGGAAGTACAGCGCCTTGGTTGAGGTAAACCTAAAAGCTCTTTTCAGGCTTTTTTTTTTAGGTTCTTGGGACATTTTTTTATTTTGAGATATAATTGTAGGTGCAAGCTTGTGGATCAATGGTGACAGAAGAGCAACCACATGCGATGTTGATACCAATGGAGTTCTTTTTCATGGGCTTTGGGTTGTATCGGCCTGGTCGGGTTAGTGATAGCCCTACGAGTCCACTCAGCCCGTCGTGTATTTCGCCTGAGCTTCTGTCTCCCGAGAGTCTTGGTTTGAAGCTTAAGCCAATAAAGACTCGTGTTCCCACCAAATGCTAAAGAAATATTGTTTCATTTTTTTTTCAAATTCTTTAATTGAATTGTATTTGTTGTTGTACTCTATTATGTAGTAGATTAACTCAAAACTCTTTTTATGTAAGAGATACTAGTTTTATGGGTTTATGATATCATTACAATACGTTGAAGGTTATTTCTAGATGAAAGAAATGAAATTAAGCGAAAAATAGAATTTCCTACCTTTTTTTACCCAAAAAAAAAAATCACAAAAACATTAAAAGAAAAAAATGAAGCAAAGTTACAAGTCTTCGTGTAAGAGATTTTATACAGTTTCCTCTTTGTTTTCTTCTTCTCCTGATCTCGCGAAACATCTATACATCCAGAACACAATATCGAGGGGTTACTCCACATTCATTGCCTTTTTGCCTTAGCCTTGAGATCAAATGTGGCCTTTGATGTTGTACTGATGAAATATCATCTAAGAATCGTGAAGAGAACCTTGGATCATTAGTGATATACGCTTTGCACTCTCCAAATGATACAAATCTCCTCCTTTCAAACCAATCTGATACACAGATGAAGGAAAAAAAAAGGTCCAAAACGTTCAGTTTGAGCCAAAAGCTGTAGAGAGAGAGACATAGAGATGTTTTAGATTATACCTCAGTTGAGCTATCCGGAGAGAACCACCGTAAGAGCACCCCTAAATGTACTACGGCTGGTATCAACTTGAACAGAAATGGTGTCGTTACCTGCAAACATATTAATTACTTTAATAGTGTGTTACTGAACAATACGTTTTTAAAATGAATATGATGTACTGGACCATACCAAGCTTAAAGCAGTTGTCCCCAGAAGCAAGAGGTACAGTTTGCTCTGCAAATAAACACAAAACCCCCTTCATTGTTACACTCCACCAAAACCACGCATTTATCGTACCACACAGTCTGGAAGATATAAAGCTTAGTTTGATCTATAAATCAAAGAGCTTACCTCAATTAGGTGAAGATTAGATGCTCGACTTAGCAGAACAAAAGCAAATTCCCCAATCTGCGCAAGTGACATTCCAACCTATAGACACAAGAAAACTCTGAGGCCTCTTTCTCCTCACGAGAAGGTTTGAATTTTATATGAAAGTAGGTCCACTTCTTACAAGTACTGCAGTTCTGTTATTGTATCCAAAGACTTTAACAACGATCGCAACTACCACGGTCTTTATCACTATCACCAGCAACACTGCTGCTACCAGGATGTCAACATGGTTCCACAAGAAGTGCATATGTATCAACATTCCAATACTAGCAAGGAATAGTGCCGCAAAAAAATTCCGTATGGGTTCCACCTGCAAAGGGCAATAACAACGGCTGATGTATAAGGTAAAAGTATATTTTTTTGTACTGTTAGACAAAGAAGGGTAATGTATTTCATCAAGAACTCAACGACACCTTTAGAAATAAAGATTGTCCAAAGAAATTGGAACGATACTCTAAGGTACGAAAGAATCAAACTTGACTTCTTACTTGTTCAAGAGTGTGCTGAGCAAGATCAGTTGTTGAGATCATCACTCCCGCCGCGAAGGAACCCAACTCAAGACTTAAACCGAGCTTGTCACTACACTGAAGAAGCCAAAACGATACTGTGGTTTATGAATTCAAAATTTGAGAGGCACACATTTGCAAACAGACGATAGGTAAGAAGAACAAGTGGTGAGAGACTAACCCAAGCGACAAGCAAGCAAAATGCTACAGCGGCCAACTGGTAGAGCTCGTTAGTCTGCCAAAGATTTGTAGAACGCTTTAGTTGATAAACAACGTAAAAACCAACATGGAAGCAGGTAAAAAATGTGTGTATACCTGAGAAGAAAGGCTTGTCATAAGTTTTAGAAACCAAGGTACCCAGGTACGTGACAGCACAAACAAAGCAGCCAAAAACGCAATCAAAATAGCCAACCTGGAAATAATCACCAGACGATCAAAAGTAATTAAGTGTCAAAACCACAACATAACAAGTGGCAAAAAGGAAAGAAGTCTATTGTCTGATATTTTCACAGAACTTCCTGGAGAAAAAGTACATACGATTTAGCCATGGACAACATTCCTTGAAGGACACCAGAAGTGCCACCAAGAACCGGAAGGAGAGCAAAAAGCAAACCCACAGCACAATCCTAGTTATTTATGAAACCATAAATCAAATATCTAATGAAAGTCACTGTTGCATTGTAGAGTAAGCGAAAAAAAGAGGCTTTAAAATCATATCAGATATTCTATTGTTTGAAGAGCGACCAAGTAGATACCTGAAGGATAAGAGTTCCAACGGTTATCTGACCATGAAGAGCACTTATGCTATTTTTTTCCATTAAAAATTTCAAAACCTGGTAAAAGAATCATGGCGCGAGTTAATGTCAATGATGTCACATGAGGATCAAGCCTAAAGAGCAAGCTAAGATAACATAAACGGTACAGTAAAGAGAAGATAAAATACAGTGAGGGTGACCACAAGGAATAAATCCAAACAGTGTAACAAGATCAAAATATTATACATGCAAAAATACAAACGTGACATTAGAACATACCACAGCTGTTGATGACATCGAAAGAAATGCACCAACGAATATTCCTTCTGTTAGTTTACCGCCACATAACTGCAGTGAAGAAACGGCTAAGTCAACCGAATGCATTCTAAGTTCACGAAGATTTATACACGAATTCTCTAATAACTCTTTCTTTAACTATTTGCTGCTGGCCTGCTACTATCTAGAACATACCGAGGCTGTTATCCCACTCAAGCACATGAACAAAAATATCTGAAGAAGACCTCCTGGAATAGCTACTGCACGAACTACACGAAGCTGCAACCACAGAGTACAATAACTGAGTCAAAAGTTTCAATCGATCGGAACAACGAAACCAGACAAACGTAAGAAGGTGAAAACGTGCAAACCTTTGCTGCAGAAAATTCTAATCCTAAAGCAAAAAGGAGAAAGATAACACCAAATTGAGCTACTGTTTCAACCTGTGCTATACAAAAAAGATATACATCAAGTCCTTGTCAACCATTTACATAACCAGGCAATCTGCTAGTTATGAACGTTGCCATAGATACGTAATATGCAGACAACAAAAGAGGAACTTTGAAGAACTAAAGCTGATGTAAGTTACCTGCACCATTTCGCTAACAAAGCTTAATCCACCCGGTCCAATGACAGATCCCGCCAATAGATACCCAGTAATGACCTGTCATGATACAAGTAGTGCAGAAATTAAATAATGGTTCGATCATTCAAGTGGCAACAAATACTCAAAATCCAACAGAATAAACCAGAAAGTAACAAAGCTCTGCAACGGAAGCGTGTGCTCACCGGTTGACCAGCACAAGCAAACGCAATTCCACCACAAGTAGCAGAAACAATGACGACAACCAGATCTGATATCAGCCTAAATGTACCGTTTAAGAGAGATGTCCCCAACAAAAAAACAGTTAGGTAGATTCTTACAAAATATAATAGAACCGAAACAAAAAGAATTTTCCTTACCTTAAATCAAGCTGCAGTACAGGGTACTTGGATTTTGGATTGGACATGATAAAAACGTTGTCCTGGATTGGAATTGCAGTAAATTAATGTCATCTTAAACGCTAGATGTATATTATTGAGTCATAATATACTGTACAAATGATTTAAGACTATGCAAGGTTACCTTCCTATCAATCAGTCTTGGAGTATCTTCAACGCCATTCTCGTTATCCAAATTAAAGAATGATCTATAGAATAGAAGGCACTGGTTATGTCACAGTTTCTTGAGCCTATGAAACAAAAGTAGAAGACAGCCACTACTTGCACAAATAAAATCCAAACAGTGTAAATTATGCATTATAATATGAAAGACTCACTTCTCCTCCTTGGTCTTAGTCTCATTTTTCTTGGGCTTAACTCGAGCAACAGTCTCCAGAACAGCCTAATGAGCATAACAAATGGCTCAATAAAAAGAAAGAAAGAGAACAAGGCACATTGAGTTTTAAAAAGCAATAAGGCCACAACTGAACTGGCGTAAACAAAGATCAAAACTTGCATGCAATGAACCAACCTGCTGATCAGCCACACTATTATTGAAGCTTCCTGGATCAGGAACTGCAAATAGCAAAACAAATTCACAAACAGCACGTAATCAGTCAGTGATGAATCTATAAACCGAGATAAAATCCTCTAATAATCAATCAGTGATACATCTAGTGAGACCCAAAACAAGCTGATCTCTGAAGGCATAAACCCCTAGCTCCTTAGCGAACGAAATGCGAAATTGAAGATCTAGCTGACGAACCATCATTCTGGTCGTTCTCAGGAAACTCCTTCTCAAGCGCACGATCGATCATATCGGCGAAACTGTCCTCCTTGGGTTTCGCGTTCGTCGCATTGGCCTCAGCTGAGGTTCCGTTGATCTCCTCCCGAGTGATGACTGAGTCGGTTCCGATATCGGAGTCGGCGGAAAGAGCAAGAGAGAAGCTACAGATCAGAAGAAACGCGAGAAACCTCATCGGTTCTAATTTGTCAGTTTTACACCGCCGCATCTCAGGTGATGGTGTGCCGCGGCGGAGCGATAGAGAAGAGTGAGTGAGTGAGATTTGATTTTGCCTCTCGTGTGTGATTGATTCCTTCTTCTTCGACTCTCTCTCCTTCGAGTGGTTGGAGAATGAGAAAGCAGAAAGATTGAGGCAAAATTAATTTTCTTTTTTTTAAGGGTTTTTAGTAATTAAACCCCTCAACTAAAGATGAATCGTAAAAAAAACCCTCAACTAAAAATCCAGTGAAATAAACCCTCAACTTTAGTTCCGTTAACATATGTTACCCTCCGTCTAAAAAACCGTGACGGAGGGTAACAAATGTTAACGGTTTATAAGTTGAGGGTTTATTTCACTGGATTTTTAGTTGAGGGTTTTTTTTACGATTCATCTTTAGTTGAGGGGTTTTATCACTAAAGTCATTAAATATTATTAAATTATTTATTATCATTTATACATTGTTTTAAGATTTATAAGCCTTTAAAACTAATTTATAAATTTTAATACATTAATATATTTGTATATTAATTTATACATCTTAAATTAATAATTTTTAAAACTACTTACAACTTATTATAACTTTGAAATATTAAATTATTTGATATTTGGCAATAGTGATATAAAAAAATTTGTGTGTTTATATCGTCATTGTCAAATATGAAATAATTTATAGTTTCTAAGTTATATTAAGTCTTAAGTAGTGTCGAGATAATTCATCCATGAAGTCAATCTTTCTATTTAGAGTATAACGCACTTTTTCCTATTTTCATGATTTCTGTCATCCGATTCATATTTCTCCCCCTCCAAAATAATGCATGATTATTTTTATTCTCATTGATATCTGAATAACTACATTATATTTTTATTTTCTTGATCAATAATATATTTGAAACATAAAGTAATACAATAAATCAAGAACAATATAGGAAAATAGGAAAGTATAAGCCTGATGACGAAAATAATGAAAATAAGAAAAAGTACGTCATACTCCAAATAGAAAGATTGACTTCATAGATGAATTATCCTCAACACTACTTAAGACTTAATATAACTTAGAAACTTTCAATTATTTGATATTTGAAAATGACGATATAAACACACAATTTTTTTATATCACTATTGCCAAATATCAAATAATTTAATATTTTGAAGTTATAATAAGTTGTAAATCGTGTTGAAAATTATTAATTTAAGATGTATAAATTAATTTTATAATAGATTAATATATTAAAAATATAAATTAGTTTTAAAGGCTTACAAATCAATCTAAAACAATGTATAAATGGATAATAAATAACTTAAAAACCCTTTAATGACTTTTAGTGATAAAACCCCTCAACTATTTTTGAATCGTAAAAAAAACCCTCAACTAAGTTTTCAACATTATAAACCCTCAACTTATAAACCGTTAACATATGTCACCCTCCGTAACGGTTTTTTAGACGGAGGGTAATATATGTTAACGGAACTAAAGTTGAGGGTTTATTTCACAGGATTTTTAGTTGAGGTTTTTTTTTACGATTCATCTTTAGTTGAGGGGTTTAATTACTAAAAACCCTTTTTTTAATAATAATTTAAGTGTTAACTGATTCATTAACACACGCGCCGTCTTTAGCGCGTGATTTTCCTTTTCGTGGCTGTGAAGAGAGAAATATTACTACTCCATCCTGTTACAAAGTCAAAAAGGTGAATATTTGCTGAATTTGCACATTAAATAAAATATGACGTTTGTACATTCGAATTTTTTTTATTTCATCTAGGTTTGATTGAAATGTTTGGTCTTTTATGGCGTTGCTTAGTTTGGAGTATTTTTTAACAAATCCCTTTCTCTAAACTCCGTCTTACCTAAGCAAAACTTGGATTTAGTCATCTATATCAGTTTTTGTTTTGCTTTTAATATTTTTTTGTTTCAAATGAATCTGAATTTAGTGATTAATTTGATTGGGTTGTACTAAAACTGAAATTTGGTGTGAAAAAAAAAACATTTTCGTCCGATTTGTAAACATATTTTGGTTTAGGTTTATTTTTTCTAATTAATAGAAGTAAGATTTCTAAAATAATGCAATAAGTTAAAAGAAAATATTACATTGAAAACGAATAATTATATGGCAAAGTTTATATTTGAGCACTGTAGATGTATTAATAAAATATTAATAAACATAAATAATTTAGAAATTATAACATTCATATACTAATTTTTTAACTTAGAATCAGTGTTAATAATTACTAGGCTACGTCTAAATCAACTTTAATTTGACCGACTCACAGATGATCAACCTTACCTAGTCAAGAATGTTAAAGTGACATCGGAATATATGAACCGCACAGCATGAGTCAAAGATATTTTACATGTAATAGTATTAATTTGATTTCTTGTATTTAACTTAAATTGCATACTAAGTTTTTTTATTGGTAAAGGCATTCAAAATTGCATATTACGTTATCCCCTTATATATGATTCCGTTTAACCTATAATTTTTTTTTTATAAAAAGTGACGTTTTAATTGAGACAGCAAAAAAATGGGTTTGTATTGACAAAAAAGTATTATTAAGCTGGCAAAAGTAAAACTAAACTAAAATTAATTAATAAGGGTTAATCTCAAAAGAAAGAAAGTTCTTGAGGGACAAATGTATAAAATATAGCAAACTAATAATAAATAGAAAAATCTACAAAATCTTAGTTAGTGAAAAATATTAGATTAAATTAACTTAGGAAAATGAAATATTTTTCATCATTTTTTTGATAAATATTAAAATTTGACCTGAATACTTCCACGGATATTACTAAGTTGACCTGAATACTCTAAATCAACATATAAGATATAAACCAGAAACACAAAAGCCAATTCCTTACATTACCACTAAGCTACCAATGCTTTGTTCATATACAAATATTAAGTCATTGAACTTCCACAAAATAAAACAAGTTAGATCATACTTTATTAATATTTGGGTTAAGAAAGAAATGATGCGTCTTTGTAAATTAGGTCTTGTCCCATTAAGCTCAATGGGTTGGCGGCATGGTTGAATTTGCTTAACCACTAAAATAGATTTGTCGGTGCGATTTTGTAAATCAAATGATAATAAGGAATATTCGACGCTAACAGGAAAAAGATAACATACTCTCCACAACATCCCAAATTATATTAGAAGTTATATAATCTGAAATACATATATTTTATATAAAAAAACTTATTCAAAACCGAGAGCGCCCACAGGAGGGGCTATGGTTCTTTCGCTTAATCCTGCTTAGATTCACATGCACTTTTTCCATTGTCGAATCCATCAACCTAACACATTTTAGCTGAAATAATTATTTCTAGTTCTCGAGCAATCATGAAATAAACAATTATCAGATGATATTTATGTAACCAATCTATTTCCAAGTAAAAGAATAGGCCGAAACCTAAGAACAACATATAGACTTAATTTTAACAACAACAAAATAAAGTTTGAGAAAAAAATAGAAAGAGATGTATAAGAACACAATACACAATACACAATACACAATACGAGGCATGATGGGCTAGGTCCAGTGAATATAACTGATGAGTGAGCGACAGGGTAAAACACTTTCCTTGTAAAGCAGAAAGAAAATTTACATATATATTAGGTTAGAAGAAATCATAATGGAAAATTCAAAACTGCTGATCACATGGTTGTATGGACTGAACCTGGACTTTTCTTTAATCCTAATGTTCCTTTTACATTTTCAAGGCAGATTCTTATACTTATTTATATTCTTTAAATGTAATATACTCAACTACGAGTTTAAAAACAGTATTACTATCGAACTTTGCCTCTCCAAGTAGGCAACTATGCCTCCTAGCGCACAATATCATAAAAGAGAACTCACTCTCACTCTATGCCTATAAAATACTCATTAGATACATAAATCTTTCAATCAATTTGCGTCTGAGAACAAAAAGCAAAAGAGATGGTTTTAATAAAAGAGAGAGAAATGGAGATTCCAGTTATTGATTTTTCTGAATTGGATGGAGAAAACAGAATCAAGACTATGTCACTTCTTGATCATGCATGTGATAAGTGGGGCTTCTTCATGGTATGTATATATCTTTATGCAAAAATCTAGTGTTACTAAGATATGCATCTATCAATGTTCCTAGGTCCAGTTTTAGTATATATCCTTAAGTGTGGAATGATGAATTTTACAGGTTGACAATCATGGGGTTGACAAAGAATTGATGGAGAAAGTGAAGAAGATGATTAACTCTCATTATGAAGATCATTTGAAAGAGAAGTTTTACCAGTCAGAGATGGTCAAAGCTTTGAGTGAAGGCAAAACCTCAGATGCAGATTGGGAAAGCAGTTTTTTCATTTGGCATAAGCCAACTTCAAGCATATGCAAGATCCCAAACATTTCAGATGAACTCATGTAAGTAACTAGGAAGTATAAATAATTAATAACCAAAGCTTTATTTACCATTTACATAAATGTTTTGTCAATTATACTAAACAATATGTGGAGTGTGAAACTGATATTGCAGCAAGACGATGGATGAATATGTTTCACAACTGCACAAGTTTGCAGCAAGGCTCTCCAACCTCATGTGTGAAAATCTTGGTCTTAGTCAAGAATACATAACGAATGCATTTTCTGGTCCAGAAGGTCCAGCTTTTGGGACAAAAGTGGCTAAATACCCGGAATGCCTTCGTCCGGAGCTCATGAGAGGATTGAGAGAGCATACCGATGCTGGAGGAATTATTTTGCTCTTGCAGGATGATCAAGTGCCTGGTCTTGAGTTCTTGAAAGATGGGAAGTGGGTTCCTATCCCTCCATCGAAGAACAACACCATTTTTGTCAATACCGGTGATCAACTCGAGATATTGAGTAATGGGAGATACAAGAGTGCTGTACACCGTGTAATGACAGTGAAGGATGGATGTAGACTGTCGATAGCTACATTTTACAATCCAGCTGGTGATGCCGTAATATCTCCAGCTCCAGAGCTTTTGTATCCAAGTGGCTACCAGTTTCAAGATTACCTTAAGCTTTACTCAACCACTAAGTTTGGAGATAAAGGCTCCAGATTTCATACCATGAAGAAAAGGGAGAATGGTGATTCCGTCTAGGATGCATCTTTAATGTAACAATTCTGTATTTCAACATGAAACTCTCGTTTTTATTAAACTTTGTCTTCTTCTTGTGTTTCCTTTATAAAGACAATAACAATTATGTCAAGATCATGCTGGTTCAGCTACTCTGCTTTATTAATAGAAATTTTCACCACTTCAAAAAGTATAACTTTTCTTTTACTCTAATGCTTTTTTTATTTGATTAGTCTTGATGAGTGATGACAACTATGAAACCTTTAGTTTGAAGGAAGATTAGCATGCATACTTATACAGAGCTTTTCTTCATGAATGTTAAAAACATTATTGTAAAAACGCAAATATGATGTAACAACTAACCATTTGTAAACAGGGCTTAAGAGACTGGTCAAGGGGATAACTTCACATAAACATGAAAATGGAGAGACATAACCATTTGTAGTAGGCATTCATCTTTCTCCATAAACAACATCACTTGGACTCCTAATTAACACATATTTCCAAACAAGATGGTTGGTTGTCTTTCTCATTGCCTCCTTGATATCTTCCGCTATCATAACTTTCTGGTTGTATATCTTTTACTTACTATGTTCTCTCAGGGATCTGATTAAAACTGAATGTTTAGACCTCGTTCAAACGCCAAAAGGCAAAGCTAGGACCAAAGCAAACACAATAAAAAAGAAGAAGGAAACCATTGATTGGCAAAGTAAAGCTTAGCCACATTAAAAATGCATCAAATCATATGAAGATATGATCATCAAACCAAAATATTGCGATGTCTATTTGATATTACACATTACATTAAACTTAGACAGTGATCACTGATCCGGCTTGGTAACTAGTCACTAACTACACACCACAGGTACATATGAAACACCGTTGGTGGTCACGTGGCTTGTTCTGGTTGGTTGAATAACTAATAATTCTACGGTCACTTGACGCGTTAAAATGCGCGTTTGTGTAAATATGCAAAGTCGCTTTTAAAGCCCACATCTCGTGTCCATCCATGTGACATGATTCCCTCGGTTTAAATCAGCCCCGAACCGGATTAACTGTACCGGACCGAACCTCGTTTCTATGAAAATGCATTAAACAGGTTTCACACTTCCCATCATCTCTAACCACCGACTATTATCATAAAATAGAAACACAGAGACACAGACCTCTCACCTTCAACAATTTCGTTTTCTTTCTGTATTATAAGCAAAAAACCTAAGGGGAGTGAAAGAGAGTTAATGGCGTTAGCGAATAACTTAACGGCGATACTGAACTTACTAGCGTTACTCTGTTCCATACCGATCACGGCGTCAGGGATATGGCTTGCCTCAAAGCCCGACAACGAATGCGTCAATCTCCTCCGTTGGCCCGTCGTCGTCCTCGGCGTTCTCATCCTCCTCGTCTCTGCCTGCGGCTTCATCGGCGCCTACCAGTAAGTTCTTACAGAGACTTTTGCTTCCGTCAACTATAAGCTTCAATTCTATCTCACTCACTCTCAGGTACAAGGAGACTCTACTGGCTGTTTACTTGTGCTGTATGGCCATACTGATCGGACTTTTGCTGGTGGTTCTGATATTCGCCTTCGTCGTGACCCGACCCGATGGGTCTTATCAAGTTCCGGGTCGAGGTTACAAAGAGTATAGGCTCGAAGGGTTCTCGAACTGGCTGAGAGAGAACGTTGTGGACTCGAAGAAATGGGGGAAGATAAGGGCTTGTTTGGCTGATACAAACGTTTGTCCTAAACTCAGCCAACAGTTCATCACCGCTGACCAGTTCTTCTCTTCCTCTTCCATCACTCCTCTCCAGGCATGTTCTCTTTTGTCTCTCTCTCTCTCTTCTTTTTAATTCTCTTAGAGCAACATTATCAATGCCAACTCTTATCAAATATCTTAGAATATTTAATTAGTATTTTTAGTGTAAGAAGTTTTCTAAGATACTTAAGTAAAATACAACATTATCAATGGAACTTTTTGTAGGTTCTTAGGTATAAAATTATTATTTTTATTAATAAGTAGTAATTAAGATATATCTATTTATATTCAATACATTAAAAAGAGAAAAAAAATTCATTTACTTAAAATTACAAACATTTTATTACATTCCATACATAAAAAAAAAAAAATCATAAATCACACATTTATTCAATTCATAGAAACTTTAAAATCATTGGTTATTTGGAAGATGTCGAAATTTAGTCCAAATATTTTCGATTAAATCGAATTTTAATTGTTCATGGGCTTGTCTGTTACGGACGCTCGATCGACGATCCATTGCAGTGCCGAGATTTGAATTCGGAGTAACGGTGAATGTATCATCTTCCTAAATTTCTTGAAATTTTCTCACGTTATACTGAGTGTATGTTGATCGTTCATCCTCGACAATCATATTATGGAGTATGATGCATGCCTTCATAATATTTGCTATTTTGTCTTTATCCCATAACTTGGATGGATTTTTCACTACGGCAAATCTAGCTTGCAGAACTCCGAAGGCACGCTCGACATCTTTTCGAACAGCTTCTTGGGTTTTAGCAAATAACGAATGTTTCTCACTTTGTGGAAGTCGGATATATTGAATAAAAGTCGCCCATTTAGGATAAATACCATCAGTGAGATAATATGCCAAATGATATTGATTACCATTAACATAGAAGTTCACTTCTGGCGCAATTCCGTTAATAATGTCATCAAAAACGGGGGATCGATCAAGAATATTAAGATCGTTCATAGTACCTGGAGCTCCAAAAAATGCGTGCCATATCCAGAGGTCACTTGAAGCTACCGCCTCCAAAACAATTGTTGGTTTTTCGGTTCCTCGGGAATACATTCATTTCCAAGCAGTGGGGCAATTTTTCCACTCCCAATGCATACAGTCGATGCTGCCAATCATCCCCGGAAACCCACGTTGGTCTCCAATATAGAGAAGTCTTTGCAGATCCTCTTGTGTCGGTTGGCGTAGGTATTCATCACCAAACAAGCTGATTATTCCGGCGGTAAATTTGTGCAAAGATTTCCGAGCTGTCGTTTCAGCAAGTCGGACATACTCATCAAGTGAATCAGCTGCACCGCCATATGCTAACTGTCGGATTGCTGCGGTACATTTTTGTAGGGGTGTTAGACTAGACCGTCCGGTACAATTGGTTCCTTGTTGAAAATACGGTATGTTGGTTTCGAGACGTTGTACAATACGCAGGAACAAATATTTGTTCATTCGGAACCGTCGGCAGAATAACTCGGGATTGTAAGTTGGAGTCTCGCTAAAGTAATCATTCCAGAGCTTCTGGTGGCCGTCTTCTCGGAACCTCTCCATATAAATACGTTGCTTCCGCTTTTTTGGTTAAATATTTTCATTTGGTCAGAAACAAAATACACTCAAGTTACAATGAGCAAACAATAAACTTATATACTCCTTACAGACTGGTTACTCGTTCGAAACTAACTACAACAGTTACTACAACTCGTTCGAAACTAACTACAATGAGCAGACAATAAACTTAAATGTCCACACCAGTTTTTTCTAAAATTCCAACACTGGTAAATTCAATGATGAAGACAATGTAATTTAGACAACAGATCAATCACGTATACATTCACAATATTAAACACAGATCCATCGAGTTTAAATCCAAAGTTTATTCACAATGTATACATTCACAATGTTTAAAGCCAGCTTTTACCGAATACACTTCACTAATCAATCAAGTATACATTCACAATGTTAAACACAGATCCATCGAGTTTAAATCCAAAGTTTTTTCTATAATACACGCATCAATGGACTGTACAATCAGACACATATCAGTTCACAATCAAATTCCTCGCCAACCATTCAATCACAACCTATACAGACAACCTTTCAATAACTCTATACACACGAACTATACAACCAAACATTCAGAAACAAACAAATCAATTCGAACAAACCAAGCCAATCGTTTCCTCTAATTCGCAGACCTTAACATAGAGACATATAATTAACAGATATAGAAGACAAACCTGGTATCGTTTGATTCGGAAGACGACGACGAGATCCTTCTGGAATCGGTGAGAATAGACGACGGCGGCCGAAAACTACCGGCGAGAGAGAGAGAATAGTGAGACGATGCAAACCCAGATCAAATACCACGCATGCAAAAGGAAATCGAACCAAAAAAAAAATTAGATCCACAAAACAACCCGATAATCGAAAAATAAAACCAGAGAAGGAACACGAACCTGCTGGAGATTCGATGCGCCGGTAGAGCTTTAGATTGAACGGTGAATCCGTCTGGTTCGCGACGCGGCGTCACTCCTCCTGTAATCGCCTCCGACGGATAGAGAGAGAAGAGGGAGACGCAGAGAATGGGTCGAGACCGAATGACCTCTTCTCTCTACCACTTCGTACCTCCTATCACCATTCGCCACGTGACACAAGCACCACCACCAAAAACTTCTTACATAAAAATCGATTCCACTTATTAACTCATTTTTTTGATTTAAATTTGGCCCAAGTTAATTATAAGAATCGGGCTAAGAAGCCCGATAATGATGCTCTTATGTACCTGAAACTTCTAGTTTGTTACATTTTGGCCCCCACACAGTTTTTCGCTTTTTGGTTTGGTTCTTGTAGTTTTCTTTCATTTTTATTTAGTAAGCAATTTGTGGTTAATTGAAGTAGGTTTGGAGTGATAATTACAGTGAATGGAGTTAATACAACACTAATTAGCCAACCAAGACCGTAGTATTATCACTAACGGCATGATTATGTGATGCATCTAAACATATGTTAGATGCGTTGTTAACTAGAATATTTTGTTAATATCTAGATTATGTGAGACCTACGGTTTGTTTTTTTATAAATGAAAAGGAAAGAAAGGTCTATTATTCAAAAAGTAAAATAGGGGGATCATTCATAAATTTATAAAATTTCACTTTAGCTTTTTTGAAGTCCAAAAGAGCATTGTTCTTATTCACAACATTCCTTTTCATAGTGGCTTTTAGCCTTTTAACGTTTTGTTTCTCTTTCGATTAGAAAAAAAAATCAATTGTAAAGTTGAATAGGCTTAGTCATAGTAAAATGGGTTTCTGAACATTTCAAACATTTTTTTCTAGTGTCTGAGAGGAAATGACATATTACTCAAATGCTAGGCATATGGTAAATCACACTTATTGAAAACATTTTTTGAAAACATTTTTTTTTTCATATTTTGAAACTTAATATAAAAGTTAGCATATATAAAATGCGTATGTAGTCCTACGAGGCTAGGAGACTGGTGTAGATGTTGCTGGAAACCAACAGTCCAAATTCTATAGTAAGATAATCTGAATTTAAAATAAGAACACACTATCATGTTAGAGGACCCACTATGCACCAACGATATGGTACATGATAATACAATAGGTTTTATCGGTTAGCTATTTCCTGTCTTTGTCATTATCTCACGCACATAATTCAACCATCGCATGTAGTAACCACTTTGGTCAATAACAAAGCCACTCTTATGCTTAAAACATGGAGAGATTAAGGGACAAAAATATTGACCAAAGTGGTTACTATATATATTTGATTTTTGTTACATTTGAATAAAATTCCTGTACTTTTCTACTGAAATTAATACTATGTGGCCAATAAAACCATCTCTAGTTTCTTGCAACTTGGCATCCAAGTCTCCTGTAACAAAATTGGAACCATTAATAATTAGATAAGCCTAGATGATGAGGTTTTGACTGATTGTATTGTATGTCGATAGTAGTTAGATATTATTAAATATTAGTGCAATGATTTGATTCAATAATTACAATCACAAGTTCTTTGTCCCCATCAAGAAACATAATGAATAACTATATCTCTCCCATGTTCTACCACTCACATTAGAGATTTTGTTAATTTGGACAAAGTAAGGCGAAAAAATAAGAAGATTTATACGCAAGAACACTTGACACCGAAGAGAAAAACTATATCAAAATTTCAAACTATGTTTGTAAAAGATTATAATAGTTTCATTTGTTGAGTTTTTTTTGATCATATCTAAATGTGACATTTTCTTTATGCTGTACAGTCCGGTTGCTGCAAACCACCGACCGCGTGTGGCTACAACTTCGTGAACCCGACGCTGTGGCAAAACCCAACCAATATGGCTGCAGATGCAGACTGTTACCTATGGAACAACGACCAAAGCCAGCTTTGTTACAATTGCAACTCATGCAAAGCTGGTCTTTTGGGAAACCTTAGAAAAGATTGGCGTAAAGCAAATCTCATACTGATCATCACCGTCGTTGTTCTCATCTGTGTATATGTTATTGCGTGTAGTGCATTTAGAAATGCTCAGACCGAGGACCTCTTTCGCAAATACAAACAGGGCTGGGTCTAAAGTGTGCATGTGTAAAGATTTGTTTGTTGTTGTTGTTGAGGTTCGAAAACAGCTTCTGATATTATTACTTTGTGTTTGGAAATGGCTTTTCTTTTGCAAGGATTTTATTTTTAGGTTTATTTTACATTGCCTGTGAAGAAAGAAAAGATGAGCAATTTAGTAGATGATTTAGGGGGATAAAATTTTGACTATGTTCACTCAAACTAATTTGTTTTTTTTATATATATACGTAAGAAAGAAAAGATAAGCAATCTTTGTCGAAGTGTAATAAGAAGTATTGAGACTGCTCGGATCTTTGACTTTGAGGAATTTCCAACAAGAGACAAGGTCTTCTTTGCACTCCTGATTCGTTTATAACATTTATCTTATATGTTATTTTCTTATTCACAATACATACTCTGCAGGTTACATACATGTATTATACTGGAAGATTTAGCTTTTCTTATTCCATTTTTTTTTGTATTCTTTATGAAAAATATTGATTAGGGACAACATTGTTCTTATTTGCAGGCTGATACAAAGCTATTATATGCCTTGCGATATTGCAATCCCAAAAGAGAACGGAATATAAGGTATGATTGTGGTTTTACTCTCTGATTAGTCAGTCACTACACTTAAACTCTTTGCAATTTGCTTGTATGATGTTCAGGATGATATTGAAGTATTTGATACCAGTCAAACTTTCGATTGGAATCATACCAAAAGATGACCTGTTGCATAAGTATAATCTTCATGAGGTAAAACAACTAACTATCTATTCCTTTTTTTTGTTTTCCCTCAATTCTTTGTCAGAACTTAAATCATTCTCTTAATCCCAACTTATGTTTGTGGTGGTCCAGTACATAAGTATTGTGCAAGCTCTGAGAAAGGGTGATATCAGGCTTCTTCGACATGCTCTTCAAGAACATGAAGATCGGTAATGACTTTCTCTTGACATCTTTACTGTTCTTATCTACATCTTAATATTATATCACTGTAACAAGTTAAACATCAATCAGTTTCTTGAGGTCCGGTGTGTATCTAGTCCTGGAAAAGCTGGAGCTCCAAGTCTCTACCAGAGACTCATGAAGAAAATGTAAGAAATCGTTATATATATATCACAAGCGAATCCCATCTGAACATTCTCAGATTGCTCTAGCTTTATAACTCTTTGTTTTCTCAGTTATATCATTCAGAAGCTGAGTGATCCAGCGAGAGCTCACCAACTGAAGCTTGAAGTGATCGCCAAAGCACTAAAGATGGCTAGAAATAGACATGGATCTTGATGAGGTTTCTACTATGTTTCCATCTCAGCTCATTGCTTTTGATTACTAGAATGAATTCTGTAAATTCACTGTTCTGAGACTGTTGGTTGCAGGTGGAATGTATAATGCCGATGTTGATATACAAAAACCTTGTAAAAGGTTATTTGGCACACAAGAGCAAAGTGGTAGTTTTAAGCAAGCAGGATCCTTTCCCTAAACTAAACGGGAAGCCTGTTGGCTCATAGGCTTCAGGTGCAGGGTTTATCCTTGTTTGTTGTATTATTGAAATCCTGAGCGTTAATCTCATTATTTACTTCCATAGTTATTTTTTGATTAGTCTGATAGATTCTATTTGGCACAAGGAATGATCTAAAAGTAATCACAACTTTCTTTTTTCTTTAACATTTTGTCAGCTTCAAAGTTGTGAAATAAAAGGAGAAGAGAATGCTTTTCAAAACTTGCTTTGACATTTTGTCACACAAATTGAAAACAACCGACAGATGATAGAAACCTTTAAAGTTGAGAAAGAGTATACTACTTGCCATCCACAAAACAAAACAAGGCTCAGTACTTTAAAAAGTTTTTGCAGACAAAGAAACTTAAAAAGTCTTTTTCAGGGAGCGAGATCAGGAAGTGTGTTCTGAATGTTGTAAGGCATCAAGATGTTGAAACCATCCGCAGCAGTTGAGATGATCATCCCTGGAATCTGGTTGTGCCAGTGAAGTTCCTTCAAGTCCTTTTGCCCCTGGTGAACGAAGAGAAGCTGAGGAGGCAAGTCTTGAGGTGTGTTAACTTGTTCCTTGGTCTGTGCTTTGAACTCTGCTTCCTCTTCTTCATCCTTCTCCAAGGATAAATCCCATATCCTGCCAGATTAGGCCACAAACCCATTAGACAGACAGTAGGGATGGATATTACCAATGTATAAGCTGTGGGGGGCTTCTTACGTGAGCTGGTTATCCCCGGAAGAGACTGCAAGTGTTGAGGATTCATGAGCGCTCCACTCAATCGACGTGATAGGATGCTTATGATACTCAAAATGTGCTACCTTAGCATCTCCATCCTTGATAACTCTAAGATCATGGATAGAGAATGCTCCATCATCACTCCCTGATGCCAACATGCAACTAGCCAGCCTTCATGAAAAAGAGGGAAACAAACCAACAAGGAATGAGCCAAATTTGCAAGAAAACCAAAAATAAAAAACATCATCAAAACCTGTTCCATGAGATGACATTCACATCTGCATCATGTGCCTTGAAAGATAATGCAGGTGACTTCCCAGCTCTGACATCCCAAACTGCAACGGTCTTGTCCACAGAACATGATGCAAACACGTTCGCTTCAGCTGGACTCCACTGTAAACAGAGGAGAAACAATATTCAGCCAAACAGTAGAACACACACACACACACAATTTAGCTGCAGAGATTGAAAGTTTTTACTTGTAAATCTTCAACACTTGCAGTGTGACCGGCAAGCGGAATGGGATCAACAGTCCATGAACCAGAAGCTGGCTCCCACAAATGAATCATACTCATGCAGTCACCTTAACCGGTAGAGAACAAATCAAATAAATAAACATTGACTATATTCAAAAAAACATGTAAATTGTTGAAAATTTCTAAAGACAAAACTAATACCGGAAAGAAGTCTTCCAGGGGTTGCAGGACTCCAATCAATAGCATAACCTTCGTCTTTGTGGCCAGAGAAGTTAACTAAGGGAGCTTGGTTAAGAACCGGCGAAGTTCCATCTTTGCCTTCTGTTTCTGACTCCGCTAAAGCATTAAGATGAGAGCTCATGTCCCACACCTCCCCCACAAAATCAGGTTCTCAGAGACACATATAAAAACATGTAACGAGCAAGTAGACAAAGAAAAAAACATAATCTTACTTGAACATGACCAGAATCTGCCCAAGAGACACAGATATGAGGACTCTGTGGCATTGCGCGAATGCGGTTAACACATCCATGGTGAGCAACCCTGCGGACCTGTTCATCAATCAATTATAAAAAAAGAGAACCATGATGACTCTCTCTCTCAACTTCAGTTAGAAAGAAACAATAGTGACCTGAATAATTGGAACAGTGGAAGCTCCTCCATCTTCGCTTTCCTCATCGCTATCACTGTCCTCATCTTCATCATCCTCATCCTCCATAGCATCATCACCATTCAGTAGCGTCTTAGGCACTACATCGCGTCTTTTACCAGACACGTTGCTGATTTTAAATACTCCTATGGAGTTTAAAGGTGCTTTCTCAGCCTAAAAAATGGAGGGGAAAAGAAACCATTCAACTAAAGGAAGATTCTAGAAGCAAAAAACATAGTTGAAAATATAAAGAAGTAGAAAGACTCACCTGAGTCCCAGCCACCATATACAATGTGTGAGGAAACTCTGTTCTGTTCAAACCCAACTTATCACCTAAAATGTCAAAACTGAACAAAAAAAAACATTCAAAAGTTTTTAACTTTATGAAAATAACATTTTTCTCATATCAATCTAGATTACCTCAAACAGGGCCAACCAACATGGAAGCCATGAAGGGAATTATAAACAGAAGGGTCGCACTGAAGCTCTTCTCCCTCTTCGAGCTTATCCACACCTGGCTGCCAAACCCTTGTTGGCATCGATGGTATAGATGAAGAAGACGCTTCTCCCTTATTCTATCATCCAAATTCATGCTGTTATGTTTTGATTTTTTGAAGAAAAAAAAAAGATTGAACAAGAGAAAGTTCAAACCTTGTTCTTCCTCTTTGCTTTCTTAGGGTTTATGCTGCGAACCATTTTTTGCCTCTTCTGATGATTCTGTTTGTTGGAGTTTTAGTTTTGTGAAGAAGATGATGATGAGTTCAGCTAACTGAGTAACAGGTTAGGGTTTAAGCTATTTATACCTAATCAAATAATTTACCTCTTTTGCATATATACCCTCTGATTATTTAAAAACTATTCTAAATTGCTAGATTGTTTTAAAAATTCAATAATCACCCAAACGTTTGATAAGATATCACATTCAAAGGTCTGGGGGAACCGAATCTATCAAACCAAATTTATCTAACCAAACTTATAGTTTTGGGTTTATATTCAGTTATGAGTATGGTTCCATTTGATAGAATTAAAAATTGGTTACTGGTTCAACAATTGGTTAGTTCAATTTTTTATTTTTAAAAGTTATAATCAAATCATATCAGTTATAACCAAAATTTACACTGAAATAAGTAAAACTAAATGAAATGATCCAAATTTTAATCGAAAATAAACTGAAACCAAAAACTTCTCTTAGTTTAGGTAGAATATTGAACATATCCTTTTCCAGTTCAATTTGACAAGCTTTTTAAGCGAATTTTGATTAATCGAAAAGTGTGTTAACTAAACTGAACTAACCGTTGGATCCAAACCCGGATGCCCAAGCTAAACAATCAAAGTAGTAAAAAGGAAATGAGGGTACCAACAAAAAAAAACAAGTAGACTAGTCTCTTATGTTTGTTTCTCTCTACTTGGAGAAGAATTTGTCCCAATCACGTAGAGAAGAATCAACAGAATCATCAGGGAGAAGTTTGGGAACCCTCTCTGCCCGAATAAACTGTTTCAAGACAGCTTTCTCTTCGTCGATACGCTTCTTATCTTCCCTGTCTTTTGGTTCCGTCTTCCTTTTCTCTTCCAGGATCCACTTGAAAAGCTCCCTTTGCTCATCTTCCGGAATCGGTTTCCTCGCTACCTTTACAGACTCACTCGCCGCGCCCTGAAACACCAGCTCATCAGCTGCTGCATCCGCAAACTCAAACAGAGGATCATCGTGTTTAGGGATCGGTTTGGCTTCTTCCTTGTCCACTACTGCAGCCTCTGGTATCTTAGCCTTGTCAGTTTCTGCAACTTTCATCTCGGCTTCGGTGTTAACAACACTCTTTTTCGCACCTTTACTGCCCTTTTTAACTCCCATTTTGTCGCCCACATCAATGTCCTTTTCTCGTTTCTTCGCAAATATAAAAGCTGCAGAGAAACACATGAAAAAAGATTAGCAAACACTGAAGTGGAATGGAACAACATGAATGCTAATATCATATTGAGACTGCTTACAATGACAGACATCAAACATGCTTTTCAAGATTCTGATTCACACCAAGCTTATAGTTTTCTACCAGTGAAAAGATGAGTACAATACAATAAGATGTGTCCATGAACCAAAAGACTTACAAGACCTATATTCAATAAAGATACTGCATTTAAGTTTTTTTTTTTCATATCGCTACAAAGATCAACAACGAGAGAGCATGGCGAATCAAACTCTACTTAAAAGCATATTCTAGCTTATAGGTGATGATTGCTAAGAAGAAAATGTCATATTTTCTTGATACATTGATAAAAAGATCTCAGCTAGGCATTTCATCGAACACATTATGAACGTAAAAGCTTAAAACTTCATTTTTTCAGGGAGACAAACCAGCAAGGCCGAGATTGAAGATCAACATAGTTCGCCATCCCACTGTAGCCAGTCTCGGAACCGCTTTCTGCGGCGGTTGGGATCCGGAATGAGACGGCTCCATCGACTCCGAACCCCCCCGACTTGGATCTTCCGTATTATCACACCTTCCTCCTTCTCGAGAGATTAATAAAAAGAATTTGTTAAGATTTCAAACTCCTAATTTGATGTATTCTTCTTCTACTTTGTGATTTTGATTTTGATTTTGATTTTGATTTTGCTTCCTCGTCAAGCAATTTTAGATTCTCCCGTCTCTACTTTTTGGGGGAATAAGTTTTCTCGCTTTGATATTCGACTGATCTTAATGAGGTGGGTGTGGGTTCTGCAATTGGGTCTCCAAAGACTCTAATTCGTCAAGAGACTTTAACAATTGCATTTTTTTATTCTATGAATTCGTCTGGTCAGTAATTTTATGGTCAACTAGATCTTTTCTCCGCGCTACGCGCGGATTATATCATTATTTTTTATATTTAAAAATAGTTTAGATTACTTTACACTAAAAAATTCATTAAAAAAAATTGACAATACTTAAATATTTTTAATTTTGATTCTCTAAATCGATGAATTTTACTATATTTTGTATTTTGATGCATTTATTATTTATATACATATGATTTTAGCTTTTAAATTGTTCCTTTTTAAAGTAGTTAAATAAACTTCATTTCAGATAAATATATTAATATTTGTTATAAATGTATTGTATTTCAGAAATATTTTACTATATTTTTGATAAATATTTGGATGATAATAGTTTTTATAATTAATCATTTTCACTCAATTAAATCTTTAAATCTTGAATCAGTATTTTGTTTTAACTTTTTTGAGAAAATTAATTTTTATATTTGTGTTATTTTGTAATCATATTATGTTGGGAAATATCCTAGGATAGCAATAAAAAAATCTATGTCACAAATATAGACTCTAAGGATCAAAATGACCAAAATGTTTCATGAAATAGGTAAATATACACTTATACCCCTAGGGTTAACTAATCCAAACCTTAGGGTTTAGATTTAAGGGGTGGAGATTTGAGATTGAGATTTAAAATTTTATAAAATAAAAAATAAATATTAAAAATTTGAAAATAAAATTTTTGAAAATAGTTTCAAAAAGTATTTTCGGATTACAAAAAGAAAATTTGAAAAAAAATTATAAAAAAAAATTATAAAAAGTTCGAATTTGAACACATATAATCTAAAACTATAAAAAATTATTTATTTTTGTTTTATATATATATCTAGAGTATTACGGTCTTTTTACCTATTAAATAAAATATTTTGGTCATTTTCCTTCTAGTGATCTATTTTTGTGATAAAAACTTGAAAATTGTCTATTTAGAAGAATTGCCCTATTATGTTTAATATTAATTTAATTTAATATAATTTTTGGTAAGTATATTAAATATGTCATATTGCATAATTATACACTTGTGTCATATGCATTTCAGAAATTATTTTAGAAGTTTATTCCTAAAATTTGCAACATATTATATTTTCTTAATATTTACCTAACAAAATTAGTCAAGAATATTTATACCAAAAAACCGACTCAGAATCAACCCAAAAATCAAATTCTCATACTCTGTTAGACCTAGCCTATATCCTCGAGCGGCTCTTATAGTGTTATATCTGAATACTCATATCAAACCCAACCCGCACCGGAAACCGAACAATTTTTTTGAAAAATATTTGAAATTTTTAATTTTTAATATTTCTATTATATTTATATATATGTAAATGAGTTAATATGGTTTTCACTAACTTTAAGTTAAATCACATTTAATAAATCATAACCTATTTAAACTCATTAAACTAAATGAGAGTCATTAATAATCCATTTCACCACAAATAAATATAATTGTAACTACATTAATAAGAAAATATAATATGTGATAGAATTTCAAAGGGCGGGTAAAATTTATCATTGTCCTAGTAACATCAGTATTTATATTTTGAAACATCACATGTATTTATCCCTAAATAATAATGTGATCGAACAATGTATTTGAAAACATGTATTTTTACTTTAGGTTTGTACAAACTGCATATAATTTATAGGACTTGTACTTATACCCATTTATTAAATTTGGGTTTGTACAAACTGCATATAACTTATAGACCTCGTACATTTATATGAACCTATAATTCTTAAAAATGTCAGATATCTTAAATCATCTTGTAACGAAAAACACTTTAGGTAAATCTCAATACAGTTCTTCTTCCCCAACCTGTTAGAACCACTGATGAGTTGATCATGTCTTCATTTTAGGTTTTTGGGGATGATTCTTTTGCGGTATGTAGTTGGGATTGGGAGATCTCCTATACGGTAGCAACAAATATCCACTTGCTCTGTTTTCTTTTGTTTTATGAGTATTTGACTTGGTGTATTTTTGTTCTTGAAGCCACATGTCGTAGGTTCAGACAAAAGAAGTCTCAGTCACAACAAAACAAAAGCTATGATCATAAGTAATTTACTATTTATCAAAATCCTACAAATTTTGAAAATGTGGCCATTACTTCTGTATGTTAAACTCTATTTGGGTGATATCAATGAAAAAATAAAACATACATAAAAAAAAAGAAATAAAACTATTACATTATTACTAAAACAGATGAAAGAAAGATGAGATACTTGGTAAATCGGTCACCTCGAATGACTTTGCAATCACCTGAGGATTATCAAACAATATCCAGATTAGAATAAGGTCTATGAATCATAAAAGCATCCTACAAATCTATGATAAATCTGTGAAACCTCGTAGAACACATAAATAAAATAATATTTCAGCTGCACGTTTGGTTACCCTGCATATGATAACAGATTAAAAATAAAAATTATTCACCCACATGTGTCTAGTAGTTACAAATACACAGAATTCCAGAATAGAACTTGCTCGAAACCTGTAAAATAATGTGATATCAGCTCATGCGTAACAGAAAATAAAGGTAAAAGTATAGAAACTACTCCACAAAATTACAAATACCAAATGGTCAAAGTTTTTCTGCAGTCACTACAACTAAGCCATGAGAGAAAATCAAATGCTTAAAATTACCATGGTTCTGTAGGATGCAGATCCAGAGACTTAACTCTCTCAAACCTTTGAGCTAATTCTTTCTGATCCAAGAAAATAACATATAGCGAATCATTAAACACAGCTTAAAACCATAGTGAATCTTTAAAATACAATACCTTAACTGATCAAAATCTTTTATTCCCATTCGATCGTTGAAGGAGGCTTTGATGTAATGTCTCGAACCACATGAGAGTTTACTCCTTGAATACTGTTAGAGATTTTCCGGAAAGTATCATCCAGAAACTTGTGCTCAAAATTGGAGCCTGCAAAATCACCACCAATCTTAGTACAATCACAATACAGATTCGTGTTTGCGTTTACACAACTAAACCAAGCAAACAGGAAGGCCACCCATGATACGTAGCACTGAAGACAAATACTTTTTATCCTAAGAATCAATATACTTTTTGTCTATATTTGATGGAGACATAAAGTTACATCACAGATAGTGAAGAAACGTTTAAACAGGTATGAGACACACGAAATATACATATATACATGAGTTTAGATACTCAAATACATGAAACAAACAGTCCTAAAGTTCTCAAATATAAAAAATACTCACAATAACTGAATTGACCAACCTTAAGTATTCACATCAACAAAGTAGCAAGTCGAATGGTCAAACGGGTTCTATATAGATCGGTAATAAGAAAAGTAAGAAGTTTACCAATTTGCAGTCATTCTGTCTTGGCTTGTAACTGCGCGATGAGAAACGACATAGAATCTGTTCTCTTCTCACCTTGCACTCCAACTGATATTACTTGAAAGAAAACTTCAAAAGTTTCTTGATGAATCAAAGAGAACCGTCTGATTAATATATTGCAAACATGATGAGGATAATCAAAGTGACCATGAATCAAAGATAAACGCCAACTGAACATTAGTCGCTAACCTTCGATAATCATACGTTTTTCGCTTGGCCGATAAGTTTCTGGGGGCAAGAACCTGAAATAAAAATCCTCATTTTTGTTAGCTAAACATTCTAAACACTCGTGGAAGCCCCCTTAGTCCAGTGGTTTGATTAAGGGTTCATTAATACTTCTACACCAAGAGGTCTAGGGTTCAAACCCCAGAAAACGCAAATTATGCAGATCATGGAGAAAAAAGGTTACAAGAGGTCTTCAGCATGGTGCAAGGGCGTATCATCGAACATGATCTCATAGGGCGGCTCGGAGCGATGCAGTCAGACGTGCATTCTCATATGATGGTAGAATTGTCGGCTGTAAAATCGTCTATGTAATATTTCTCATCGTTATAATAGCATAATTAATGAGACGTTAAAAAAAAAAAACATTCTAAACACTCTGATCGCCACAGACGTCAAAAACGTCAGAATCCCCTCCGAACCGGTCTTCGCTCTTCTCGTCGTGTGCACAACCTGCAATAATTTTGGTACATGTCTTGACTCCGCCGACGTTAACCCTCTCTACCGCTCCATCTGTCTATTAACTTCAGAATCAAATCCCAAATTAGAATCCCAGACAACTAAAGGACGGGAAGAAAACACTAATCCTACTTACCTTGCTGTTACTAAAAGTAATATAGAGCTAAAGGAGAAGCCAGACGTTAGGGGAGGGACGATTTGCCTTCATTGATTGGAAGCCATTGTTATGATCTGTTTGTGTTGAAAAGCGGAGAAGTGTGGCTTGAATGGATAATGGATTCATAAGGTTATATAGAAGAGGGAGGGGAAGAAGAACATCGATGGGATTATGTTGAGGATTCAATGCTTTGGGGAAGTAATTGATTGTAGCAGTAAGTAAGATGTGTGTAACAACTGTGGACGGTAGAAACCGGCGATCAAGGGGAGGGAGGAGGAAGGTCGATTTGGCAATCTTATAGCTGAACTTTTTGGGCTTAATTTTAATTATAGGGCCGAACATATAGATTAAAGAATGTATAATTGGTCGTGACCCAATGAAATGATGCTCTCTGATTGGTAGGAATTTTTATGCTGATGTGGACACTCTCTCCACTCACCATATTCCCCTTTTAGTATTAGTTAGATGTGTTTACGTTTGATTGCTACTACTTACTACTATCAAAGTATCAATACGATAATTTCGTTAGGACAAATCCTTCCAAAGAAATGAAAAGCACAGATTCGAAAAATATAAAGTCGGGTTTATTTTTATTTTTAAATGCTATAATAATAGTGATATTACGTTAATTGTTTTACAGATTCAAAAATGTAATTAGCACACACGGTGTAGAACATCTTCCGCACCCCATACTACTGCTATCACAAAGTTCAATGCCAATTTCATATTTTGAAGCTGGTTTAATTTCAGACATAATACTACTTCGGTTCAGGCTGATTTTCAATGCAATGCAAAATAAAACCAAAACACAGAGTTACTTCGGTTAATAACATCTAAGCTGAAGAAAATATCACTTAAAAGAGTCTTGAGAAAACAGAACCAAAACCATGTACCCCTAAACGATTTGGAAAGGTCTTAAAAGCTACCAATATCTCAAACACACAAACCAGCCTCTTTTTTTTTAAACAACAAAAACAAGATTCCTTGCTAAACCGACAACTAAACCACCAAATAGGCGGATAAGATAGACAGATAGACAATGGTACTTTTATTTATTTTCCTTCCCCTCAAGGCTTGGAGGCACATGTCATAACATGCGACTTGAACTTCTCCAATTCTGCCAGAACTTCCTCTTCCGGTCTGTAAATCAAGTCACTCATCCGCCATATCTATCAAAGAAAGAAGATAAGTTATAAACACACATATTTATGGACGAAGTTGCTCAAACAAGGATACAGAGAAAAAGAGTTACCTGCAGTGTTCCACCTCCACCAGTAGTCTCACAGTCATCAGAAACACTGACAATTGTCCAAGGGTCCTCCGCATTCCAGTGGAAATCAACTACTTTGTCCCTAAGAAAATGTATATAAACAAGACAACTTAGAAGCAAGTAAATGAGAGAGTTACAATCAAGTCTTTAAGAACCTGTGACCAGCATGCTGGAAGAAGAGCCCAGCCGGACTTTTAGCCGAACGATCAGTCTTCTTACTGACCTGATGATGGTTAGTTAAACAAAACCAAACATCAGTAATCAACAATAAGAGTGACTATTTCAGACATATCTGATTGACTTATTATGTACACCGTACCCTGTCATAATCCCAGATGTTCAAGAGACCATCTTCTGCGGAACTCCCAAAAACAGATGACTTATCAGGAGACCACTGAATTGATTTTTTTAACAAAACGGTCCTCAGTTAGATACAAGTGAGATGATGAAACAAGAAAACATTAAGAGGTGTTAATTGAAAACCTGAACGCAAAGAACAGCAGCTTTGTGGCCTTCAAATTTGTAAATAGGCGTACCCACTCCATTTGAGGTCAGATTCCTACGATCATACAACCGAACAGTGTTGTCTGCAGACCTGACAACATACAACAACTATACCCTAATGAGTACATGTATGGATATCTTAATTAGATACACTACGTGTGCATTAATCAACATACCCTGTCAGGATGAGATTGTCATCATGAGGGTTCCAATCGACACAATGAAGATCAGCATCGTGCGCCTTTTCAACCTGATAAAGACACACACAAAAACAAAGATAAAGTAAACAAAAGGCAAGAAACTTCAAAACAATTTAATAGAATTAACTACCTTGGTGACAGGGCTAGTGCCTGTTCTTGCATCCCATAGTATAAGGCAAGAATCGTCACCGACACTGCAGAACTCTTGTGCACTAAAATTCACCAGAAGCATCATCAGAAAAGGCATGAAAAAAAAAGCGAGATGAAAAGGAGGGGGATTGTTCTACCTAGTGGGGCTGAAAGCGACATCTTCAACGGTATCATCATGGCCATGATATACACCTCGTGGGCCAAGAGAAGGACTCTCAGTCTTATCACCACCTTCACCAGTCTGTTTGATGATGGATCCAGATGATTTGGAATCTGTACTAGCAGCCGTTGTGATGTGGTCCTGGATACTCCACAAAACAACCGACTTGTCCTTGCCTAAGAGAAATAAAGAACCTTTGTATGAGAAACTGACAAACAAAAAGGATAAGAAACTAGAGAAACACAGACCTCCAGAGAGGACAAAGGGTTCGGTTGGGCACATTGCAAGAGCGTATTCAGCATTGTCTTGATGTCCAGTTAATATCTGTAACAAAAATGATGAGGGTAAGACAAAAAGAAAATAAAGAATAACCCGCAAGGAACGAACGATTTGCGACAAGATTGTGGACATTACCAAATCAGGACGGGAAGTAGCAGCTCCAAGGACAGCATGACGGTTTGGTTGGGTTTCAACATCCCAAATGAGAACCTGGAATCAACATAATCTTATTCAGAAACAAGTATGAAAACGATACACTTGAAATAGAAGAAGGAGCAGCACTTACATCAGGACTGTCGGTGTGAGTAGCAATAATCTTACTGTTTTGTGGGAGTTCCCTGATTCTGTTAACCTGCAATACCAAAATTAGTGATGGATATTTGCATCAAACAGGGTTTTTATACTTTCTAGTAAATTCATGGACTTGTTTAAACAGTGGGGCAGATACAAAAAAAAAAAACAGAACTAGAACCAACAATGTTGATGATACATGAATATCTAGAGATACCTCTCCAGGGTGAATGATGGTCTTGAACTTCTTCACAAATGGAGAACGTGCTTCTTCGTTGAACTGAACAAAAAACACACACACATTTTCAGAAGATGGAGGTAACCAAATGTCACATCACAACAGGATATCCATTGTAGGAAAATTCAGTAAAAATACCTGAGATATGTGCTCTGCGGCAGCGACCCTTGGCTTAACAACTTCGCAATTCGCTATGACTAGAGTGTTGGGCACACTGCCATCAGTCTAGTGACAAAATTATAAAAAATATTCTCATGAGCCAACAAATGTTAAGGGGGCAAGTAAGATACAGGAGAAAGCTAAAAAAACCTTACTTGTTCTGAGAGGTAAAGACGCTGTCGATTCTTGTAGGTTGCTTGTTCAAGCTGTGGACCCCATCTGCCAATGGCCAAACAACAAACGAAACCTCTTAGCACAAGAGAACTAATGACTTCATCAAATATTTGCCAATTGAGGCAATTCAATCCAGGAAACCCTAGAAGAAGAAGTAGAGAGAGAGAGAGAGAGAGAGAGAGAGAGAGAGAGAGAAAGGACCTGCAAGAGAGGGAAGGCCAGACGAGGTTGTGATTGGCGAGCCAGTCGTAGAGAATGGGGACGAGACCTTTCCACTGAGTGTACTTCTCGTCCACACTCTGCTCCTCCTGCTTCGTTTTCTTCCCGCTTTCCTTCATTTTCCCACCCCTCTCCTCCTGCGTCTGAGACTCTTCCTTGCTCTTAGGTTTCCGCCCTCTCTTCTTCGGCGCCGATGTCACGTTTCCTCCGCTCGGCGACGCTGCTCCTGCCGCTGCCACTTCCGCTTCCTCGCTCTCCATTTTTCCTTTTTTGGGAGACTTTTTTTTTGATTTTAGTCTCTCTCTCTCTAGCTTTAGTGAGACAAGACTTTATCTCTCTCTCTCTCTCACTTGCTTTTACAGACAAAACAAAACCATCACAGTTTCCCTTGTTCTCTTAATCATAAAACATATTATTTTAACAAATAATAAAATAAAATAATTTTATATTAATTTAGAGTAGTAATATTTTTAAAATATATAATCAATTATAAATCATAAATAAATGAGAAATTTGCCACATAAGATATTTCTCTTGAAACTATTGATTCCAAATTTATTAATTAAAATTTGAAACTTATTATTGTCAAAATTACTATAAATACAAAAAAAATTGCTGAATTTACATAACAATAACAAGAGTCAATATTAAGAAAATACTTTAAAACCTCTGATGACTATAACGATTTTTTTTCTTCTATATTTTCTTTTCCTGATGTTGCTAAAAATTAACAAATAGTTTATAATAAAAATAATCCTGCGCTTTCAAAATCTAGTGAATATCTTATAGGGATATAACAAAAATGTTCAGTTTTTCTTTTTCCTCAAACATTAAACTTTCCCTATAAAACTACAAAAAAAATTCTCACCAATACATGTAAACGTGATTAACTCAACTCACACATAAATTACACGGGGGAGAGGGAAAACCGAACCCAGTCCACATTAAACCGAAAGAAGAATATTATCCTTAAACCGGAGGTGACTGATCATGATTCAACAACTGTAGCAGTAGCAACAACGTCTAGAGCTGGTGCTTCTTCATCATCTGTGTTCTCAGACGAAACCAAAACTCGACCAGAATCCTCTTCTTCTTCTTCTTCCTCAGATTCAGATTCCTTATCGACAATGAGCTTTTCTTTGAGCTTGGCCATCAGCTCTTCTTGAACCGACTCATTCAGCCTCAGAAACTTCTTCAAAGCCTCTTTCCCATGGTAGTTCTTCCCGTCCAGATTGTAGAACGTTCCGTTTTTGGCGACGAACTTGTGCTTAATGCTCAGCTCGATAATCTCCGTGACCTTGCAGATTCCTTTCCCAAACTCGAGCTCAAACTGCGCCGTTCTAAAAGGCGGCGCGAGCTTGTTCTTCACTATCTTCACAGCAACTTGACTCCCCGTCGTCTGCACAAGCAAAAGCATACAATGTCAACTTTCAAACACAAGCAAATGCAGTTTATGAGCAGGTTTTGGAATAACTTACATCTTCACCTTTCTTGACAAGTCCCACTCGCCTGATATTGAGACGCATAGAAGCGTAGAACTTCAAGGCGTTCCCACCGCATGTTACTTCTGTTGGACCTCCAAATCCTCCGAATGTAGAAAGTTTAGCTCTCACCTGAGCATAAAACAAGATGCATTACACAAAAGCAGGAGCTTATATCATACAAAATCTTAAGTAGAGAAGGTTCTATTATACCTGGTTTATAAAGATGAGAAGGGTTTGCGATAAGGATAAAGAGTGGCTCAGTTTACGCAAAGCTTGACTCATCAATCTGGCTTGCATAGCCATATGTGCATCACCCATCTCTCCCTCAAGCTCTCCTTTAGGCACAAGAGCAGCCACCTGTTAAAAAGAAATCACACGAAACCTGTGAGAGGAGAGAGAGACCTAAACTCATGGATCCATTATTCATACTTACACTATCAACAACAATAACATCAACGGAACCACTTCGGACCAAAGTGTCGACAAGACTAAGTGCCTGTTCACCACAATCAGGCTGCGAGAGAAGCAGGTTCTCTGTATTCACACCGATTGCCTTAGCAAGCGACGAGTCAAGCGCATGCTCAGCATCTACAAATACACACGTTCCTGTACACACAAGCAAAAAAGAACATCACACCTTTTGAAATCCAATCAAAAGAGTTTTAAAAAGAAACATGTAAACAAACAACCTCCTTGTTTTTGAGCTTCAGCAATAACATGAAGAGCAAGTGTTGTTTTGCCAGATGCTTCAGGACCGTATATCTCCACAACACGTCCCTATCAACAACAAGAAGCTACTCAAAGGCTGAGACTAGGACTACATTAAAGTGATGATGATATCATTCATTTACCTTGGGAAGGCCACCGACACCTAAGGCTAGATCGAGGGAAAAAGAGCCGGTAGAGTAAACGGGGACATCTCTAGGAGAAACAGCACGACCGAGCCACATGATAGAGCCTTTGCCAAAGGAAGTGGTTATCTGATCAAGTGCTTGCTGCAGAGCTATCTCCTTTTTCGACATACCTTCTTCAGATGACGTACTTCCATCTGACTTTGATTTCTTTTTAGCTTCCAAAAAGATAAAAAGCAGTATTAATGGCAAGAAACCTTGACGGTAAGAAGGACAATGAGCCAAAGGCACAAGCTTTAATTAGACTAATAAAGCAGTTTAAGTAAAGGTAAAAGCTTTAACTAACCTTTGGCAGCAAAACCTTGGAGGAGCTGAAACGATGTGCCAACCACACCTCCTCTAGTAGTAGATACCTGCAAAATTCCAAACTCCCAATTGAATTAAGCCGTGAAAACGACAGTGTTTAATTTCTCGCAAATAAATAAAGATACCTCAGAAGAGAGAAGAGAGCGTCTCAGTGAAGACGCGTTTCGGAGAATCCCCGCCATAGAAAGACACTTACAAAGCTTCTTTCTTTCTTTCTCACGAGAATGTAAACAGTGAATTCGAAAACTACTCGGAAAAGCTGACGAGTTTTTAGGGTTTTAGGTTCTCTCGTTTCCCTCGCCAATTTTTTATTGATCGGTTTTCTTACAACAAGTCCACGGAGGCTCTTGTCCTCCTGTCCTGTCTTCAAAAGACAAAGTACAAAACCGGCTCATTAGTTGGTTTATTTAAATCGATAAATTATATTGATCGGTTTAAGTACATTTACGGTTTAGTAATCTGGTTTTTGTTTTTATACTACTCCTGCCATATCCGGCCCAAAACATTTGGCATTTGATTTTTGCTGTTTTCTTGGATCATTGATGTTGTGCTATTTGGTTTTCGTGATTTGTGAAAGTGAAATGCGAGAAAACAGAGAGATAGTATATGGTATGACGATGACAGAATAGAGAAATTTTCATTTCGGTTTGATTGTTGCAGTTAAGAATGAATCCAAACCAAAGTGAACCCAACCCAATATCCAAATGGAATTTGTTCTACGAATGACAATGAGATCATTCGATCAACTTAAAAGAATATATAAATTGGGAACGAAAACGACAAAATATATTGCTCAAACCAGTTCATGAGAGAACACAATGCAAATGAAAAATCAGACACAAACCAAACCAAATAACCAGCTTTTTTTTTTTAGCAAACCACCACCCAAAACTTGATAAAATAATCATACAAACCAGACCACGACTCTGCAAATTAAGAAACACAAAAGACCCGACTCTTCTTCTTCCTTCTTGAGAAGTTTACTCACTGCTGCTTACACTCCGGTGGCCTCTCACCTTGCTGACCTTCCCCAAGTTGACTTCTTCCAGACTTCTGTTCACAGAGAAAAAGATCCACAGGTTAAACAATCAACAAGAAGTAGATCCTACGGTCAAGAGAAACAGAAAAGTATTAACCACATAGTACCTTCTTTCTGCTCTTCTTTCCTTTCTCTTCCTCTTCTTCCTCATCATCATCATCATCATCCTCGTCCTCTTCATCTTCCTCTTCGTCCTCCTCCTCATCCTCTTCGTCCTCCTCATCATCATCCATCTCAAGGTCATCTTCGTCAACAGCTTCACCAGTGAACCATGACACAGCATGCGAGATAATTTTCTCTTTAATGGTTGATCTACATGATAAACAACAGTGCACAGATTCAGATCCCACAACTGAGAACTAAAAGAGCAAAGAGAAGTAAAGATGAAGTAAGAAAGGATACAGACCCAATATCATAGTCCTGCTCCATTCGACCTTGGAGTTCCTCAGCCTGTGCAAGAAGAATCAAGTTAACGCAATTCTAAATACAAAAAAAAAAAATTAAACTGCTTTAGGGGATGATGGCCATACCAATTCCTCATCAAGATCATCTTCGTCCTCAGGAACTTGCGGTGGATTGAAGAAGTTAAAGAAACTCTCACACTCCTCAGTCTTAGTGATGGGCTTTGTGTTTTTGGATCCCTTCTTCGGCTTCTTTTTAAGGATCTTCTGAGTCAAACATTTTCCAGGATACCACTCAATCTCCGTCCCGATGGCCTTCTCGAGGATAGGCTCATCTTCATCGATCATGTGATACGTCTTGGTCAAGAGAGTGTTCTTAAAGTAAGGGTTCTCATCAAAGAAGAACTCAAGCTTGAACCCTTTAGGCTCTTCAACCTTGTTCCACTTGATATCCTTAAGATACTTAAGAGCACCTTCATCTCGCTCAGTTATCTACAATCATTGGGGAACAACATCGGCATAAAGAGAACTGTCTTTTCATAAACAAAAGAGTAACGAACGAACCTCCTCAGTAGTTATTTCATTGTTCTTGAGTGCAATAAGCCAGAAGTCAGGTACTCCTTTCTCTGCACAGATGTTCATCAAACATTATGATTTGGAAGCTAAAACACACATAACCAGTGTAAGTAAACTGATAAGACACTACCTTCAGCAGCTTTATCTTCTTCTTCAGGTGCACCTTCAACTTCAACCACACCGTTCACAATCTCATACCGCTGTATGTGATCATCACGTTAGAAAAAAAAGCAGAACCAACAATAATCATACAAAAAGAGACAAGTTTAAGAAGTAAGGATCTAAAGAAAACTATTAGATCATTATTTATTTTTTTGACCTTGGTATAAAAAGGCTGATACAACTTTTGATACTTAGCTTCAAGAGCTGCCTTTTCCTCGAAAAACTTTGCTTCAATTTCATTATGTTGGTTCTGCAATGTATATTAAAAAAAAAGGAATCAGATAATATTTGGGAATTTCTCATCAGAGCACTGCTAATTACTTCATACCAAACGCAAAAGAATAAAAATAAAAGGTTGAAGATTTGACTAGCCTGAATCTCTCTTAGAGCCTCGACACGCTTCCTGACAATGGGAGTCAAGTTCTCAAGGACATCCGAGTGTTGTCCAGCTAAATTCTGCAACTTGTTCTGCACAACACATCAAAATCAAGAATCAGACACAATCATCAAAACCAAATCCTTTTGCTATAAAAATTCAATCTTTAAGTCTAGAACTGACCTTAAGAGCATTGACAAGGCCTGCACGATCCTCAACGTTAAGGGCTACATAAGCAAAACCACACCAAAAAAAAGAGAAGGATTTTTCAATAAATCCTGAAGAAGAATTAAAAAAAACAAAAGGAATCAGCCTGTCATTACATACCGGCGGTGAGATCGGACATGTTCAAGTTATCGTTGCTCATCTTCTTCTTCTTCTTCAGGCGGAGGATAAGAGTGAAACCCCCCTTCTTTAAAACCCTAGTTTTTCTGGGGAGAGCGGCGGGCGGAGAGAAAATTTTAATTTAATTAAATTAAAAAGAAAAAGAAAAGGGCGTGAAACGTGTAGTCCGAAATATTTGGGCACTTTATAAGTCGTGGCAATCTCTTTTTCCTATCTTTTTTTATATTTTTCCGTAATTTTGATTTTGTTTTTGTTTAATTTTTTTCCGTAATTTTGATTTATTGGAAAAATGGTAAAGCAGTGTTCGGTTCGTAAAACGCACCCAAGGGCCCAAAACCTTAATATTCTAACCCAATCTCTAAATTAATAAGATGGTGATTCGTATTTTTCGACTGCTCATACCAATCCAATAACAATCCCCAAAATTGTATTCCCCATTTTTGTTGTTTCAGAATCTAAAATGTTTTTGACATTTTCTGGTAATTTTAATTTTATTGAAAACTAGTTATCAATTTTATTTTAGGGAAAATTTTATGTTTACCATTTTCATTAAAAATAAAGATAAAAATGGTTAGTGTAAACATGAAAAGTGATACTATGAATGTGCTAATTTGTGGTAATTTCCCAAAAAAAAAGTTTTCTAAACATAATTATCTATACTAACAAAATAGAAATCATGATTTTTTTTATGCGTGATATTTAAAAATGGATCATCATGTTTATCAAATTTTATATACTTTAATCATCATATCTTTTAATATCTTTATCCTTTATTTAAAATATAAATAAATATTTTTAAGAAAAATCTAAGAAAATCTGTCAGAATCATTTTAAATTTTATTTTCGAAAACTTATTAATTTAAATTTTAACTATCATAAAATATAACTAAAATTTCAAATTAAATTTTTTTTGTTTAATGAACGAAAATTAAATTTAATGAACGAAAATTAAAATCAGATAAAAGATTTTTAATTATACTTTAGTGATGATAAAAATTTAAATTAATTAATTTTCGGAAATAATTTTATAAAGATCTTAAAAAGATTTTTTTAGAAAGAAATATCCAATTTAATTTCAAATAAAATAAAATAAAATAACAAAAAATCTTATTCAACTTTGTGTATTTCAAGCAATTTTTCAAATACGATTTTACTACAAAATTGTTTTGCATGTACAATATATTATAGTTTCTTTAAAAAAAATATTTGTTGGTGTTTTTAACAATATCTTACAATATTTCTTCTCTATTATGTAGGTCCAATTTAATTTGACTTCCATATACATTTCAAACTTAGAAAAAATTAAAAATAATGTAAAATAATATTGTTACATAATAATATTCTCAAAATGAAATTTATTACAAAAAATTTATAGTAATAACAATATAAGCCACTTAAATATAGGCGTTTTAGAGTTATATAATACATATAAATCACATTAATTTAGTGATAAATTTTATTATATAAACTAAAATGTTTTAGTATAAAAAACATGTACGGATGCGCGAGTCAAGACCTAGACCTGGTGTCTCTTACCATTAGTTAGATAACTCAGCTTGTGATCGATATGTCAGACGACTCTTTGATAGTATGTATTAAAGAAAACTAAAGTATTAAGTATGAATTTTATGGTGCAAATATTATTTTATATATCGTAATTAGTCACTTTGTAAATGTCTAAAAGCAGATTATATATACTACTAGTTAACTAGTATGTAGAAGGAAGATAAATAATAGTATAAACTAGTGGTCGTATACGTAAACATGCATCAATGGTTCAATAAAACCCATGCAAAAAACCAACAATTCAATTCAATTATAACATAAAAGGATTGCATATGGATATATTAACTTTTTTTTTGACTAATCCTTTAAACTGAAATGTATTTAGTATTTTAATCAAGGAGACGTGTCTGTTAGGTGGAAAACTCTGAAACTGTCTACGTCTCTCCAGGCATTGGCTCCTGAAACCATGATGGTCATTTAACATAACATCAAAAGAGAAGACATCCTTCGAATCTCATCCGGCCTTCTTTCTTTTTCCCTTCATAAGATCATACGAAGCTTGTTTCTCTGTAGATCACGTACGATTTTGTAAAGATTCAGAAGAGATGAGTAACAGAGATGATACGGAAGAGGGAAGGAGTGATCTTCGACGTCCCTTCTTACACACGGGAAGCTGGTACCGGATGGGTTCCAGACAATCTAGCATGTTGGAATCGTCTCTTGCTATTCGAGACAGCTCCATCTCTGTCCTAGCTTGTGTCTTGATCGTTGCTCTTGGTCCTATTCAATTCGGTTTCACTGTAATACAAACCCAAAAAATTTCACATCTATCTCAATTTTACCAATGGAACTTAGACTGTGGAATGTTTTGATTTTTTTTGTTGTTGTTGTTTAGTGTGGCTATTCCTCTCCAACTCAAGCTGCTATTACTAAGGATCTTGGCTTAACTGTATCAGAGGTAATAAAAACCTCCCATCTTTATCTAACAACTGTCTGTTTTTTTAGTGTTATGACATTTAAGGTTCATTTTTTATGTTTAGTACTCTGTGTTTGGGTCTCTATCCAATGTGGGTGCTATGGTTGGCGCAATTGCAAGTGGTCAGATTGCAGAATACATGGGGAGAAAAGGGGTAAAAAGAGAGTTTTATATCTTAGCTCCTAAAGTAATATCTTCTTGCTTTTAATTAATGTATCTGTTTTTGACAGTCTCTGATGATTGCTGCCATTCCCAATATTATGGGCTGGCTTTCTATAGCTTTTGCAAAAGTAAGTGTGTGGTGGTGTTCAGTGGTTTCTATAATGTTTGACTTACCTCTCTAACTCTGGGACTCATATCCTTCTTGGTTTTGTTTAGGATACTTCTTTTCTTTACATGGGAAGACTGTTAGAAGGTTTTGGCGTTGGGATCATCTCTTATACGGTGAAAAAAAACTAGACTCAAGTAGCTCTTTGCTTTTAGCAATTTTTTGGAATAACTGAATAAACATATATATGTACACAATTATGGATAGGTGCCTGTATATATAGCCGAGATCGCTCCACAGAACATGAGAGGAGCATTAGGTTCAGTAAACCAGGTTTGGCATGTGTTTATACTAGATTCACTTTTCTTTTTGTTGCATTTTATGATCTGATTATTCTTTTTACACCTAACATTAAAACATTGGATGTTTTTGTGTGTTTATAGCTTTCTGTAACAGTTGGGATAATGTTGGCATACTTACTCGGTCTCTTTGTTCCATGGAGAATTCTTGCAGTTTTGGGTTAACTCTCATAACATTTTGAACTTGGCTTTACAGAAACCATACGGTCTAATCACACTTTCTTGATGGTCTTGTTTTGTCATTAGGAGTATTGCCATGTACATTATTGATACCGGGTCTTTTCTTCATTCCTGAATCTCCTCGGTGGCTGGTAAGTCTTTATAATTGGTTGTATTATTTCTTTATTAGTTATTCTCTTTTTTTTTTTTGTGTTGTTGTTGTGTTTGTGTCATGTATGTAGGCAAAGATGGGTTTGACAGATGATTTTGAAACTTCCTTGCAAGTTCTTCGTGGTTTTGATACTGACATTAGCATCGAGGTTAATGAAATCAAGGTATTTGACTAAAGTGAAACATGACACCGCAGGTTTTGATTATGTTCATGATTGCTGAATGAGTTGTTTTACCAATATACAGAGATCTGTGGCCTCATCTGGCAAACGTTCTGCTATTCGGTTTGTGGACCTCAAGCGTAGGAGATACTATTTTCCATTGATGGTACAGTAGTTACTCTTACCTCTGGAAGCTAAACTGTTGAGAGAAGCTCACATGTTTTGTCTAATATTAATATATACGTGTTACAGGTTGGTATAGGACTGCTTGTACTTCAACAACTTGGAGGAATCAACGGTGTCTTGTTCTATTCGAGTACAATTTTTGCATCTGCAGGTAAGAGTCTCTAAATCTTTGTCTTTGACTTTTGGAATGTTCCATAGAGAGAATAAACATGCTTCTTTGTTCCATTTTTTTCACTTAGGGGTCTCATCGAGTAATGTGGCAACATTTGGAGTTGGTGCTGTTCAGGTAATGTAACTTTAATCAATATAGAAGACATTTGATTTGGTTTATAACCTTCATCTGTTCCTTCTAAACCAGGTACTGGCCACTGCAGTAGCTACATGGCTGGTTGATAAATCAGGTCGCAGACTTTTGCTCATGGTGAGGATTATTTGAGACTCATAAGATTTAATTATATATGCAAACAAAATATTAGTTGTTCCTCTTAAAATGCAGATCTCTTCTATAGGGATGACGATTAGCCTGGTGATTGTAGCAGTCGCGTTTTACCTTAAGGTACTCTCTAAACTTTTGAGATAAATTTTTTTATCTTAAATGTAGAGTTTCACTTCGATACCAAGTTTGTAATCTCTTTTTAGGAATTTGTATCACCTGATTCCAATATGTATAACATTCTAAGCATGGTCTCTGTAGTTGGAGTTGTGGTAAGTTTCTTGTATATATACATTCACACATTGTTATACCAAAATATAGCATTTGTGCTTAATCTTGCTTACTTTTCTTCTTCTTTACAGGCTATGGTTATTGCTTGCTCTCTAGGAATGGGACCAATCCCATGGCTGATTATGTCTGAGGTATCAGAATATTAAGCATGCTACTTGATGTTAAAATAAGAGCTAAATCTAATCTCTTATGTTTGCAATAACAGATTCTTCCAGTGAATATAAAAGGTTTGGCCGGAAGTATAGCAACTTTAGCCAACTGGTTCGTCTCTTGGTTAGTCACAATGACTGCAAATATGCTCTTAGCATGGAGCAGTGGAGGAACTTTTACCCTCTATGCTTTGGTCTGTGGATTCACTGTGGCCTTTGTGTGTCTTTGGGTTCCTGAGACCAAAGGCAAAACGCTTGAAGAGATTCAAGCATTGTTCAGATGATTCTATACAAGGAGAAGAAGACAAACAACATACATTTTTCACTTTTGTTTTTATCCATTACAGATCATTCTTTTGTCCTCTCTTTGTCTTTATTTCCTGCTTTGTTCAGCATGTTTTCCACCAGCTATTTTGCAAATTCCATGATAAAAAATTGAATTATTTTGATCCACAACTTTAGTTAAAATATCCATACTTCTATTTTATTTTATTTTCATTTATTATTTTGTGAATTTGTCATTTACACAACTAAGAACTGAACACATGATGCATGACCTCAACAAATGTAACTCAAAAAATATCACAAAAACTCCCAAAACATAATCAAAAACAACAAGAACAGAACAGAACACAACCATGGATACTGATGAGTTTCTCAAATTTCCTCAAACAAAGCCTAACAACTTAAGGTTACAGGATACTTATCAATACAATCTTCCCAAGGACTATCCTTAGACGGTTTCACATTCCTCAAAGCTTCCCAAACCGCACTGTTACACTTAAACCCACTCCCAAACGCAATCTGCCAAACCCGGTTGCCTCTCCTCATCCTTCCTTTAGCCTCAATGTAAGCCAGCTCATACCAAATGGAGCTAGAAGACGTGTTCCCAAACCTATGAAGAGTCATCCTCGAAGCCTCGACATGAACCGGCGAAAGCTGCAGATTCTTCTCCAACTCATCTATCACAGCTCTTCCACCAGCATGGATACAGAAATGCTCGAAAGCAAGTTTGAAATCCGGAATATACGGTTTAACCTTACCGTTAAAAAGCTTCTTCACAACAAGAGTCACGAAGAAGAGAATCTGCTCGCTTATCGGTAGAACAAGAGGACCCAACGTGGTGATATTAGTTTTGAGAGTCTCCCCAGCAATAGCCATCAGCTCTTTCGACAAGGACACACCGGTTCTCCCCGTGTCGTCCTGTTCTTGATACACGCAACGGAAAGCCTTGTCGTCTGCTCCACGGTGTGTCCTGACCACGTGCGAGAGCCTGTATTTGGACCTTCTCTTGTCCCTAGACTTGTTGGACAGCAGAACCGCGGAGCCGCCGACGCGAAACAAGCAGTTAGGAATCAACATTGCTTTCTTGTTACCGAAGTACCAGTTCTGAGTAATGTTCTCCGTGGAGACAACAACCGCGTAAGTGTTCCTATGCACTAACAACATATCTTTAGCGAGATCAACCGCTATAACCCCGGCGCTGCAGCCCATCCCGCCGAGGTTGTAGCTTCTGATGTTACCTCTAAGCTTATACTTATTCACGATCATCGCCGAGAGCGAAGGAGTAGGGTTAAAGAGACTACAGTTCACAACCAAGACCCCAATATCCTTCGCCTTCACGTTCGTGTTCGCGAACAGCTTATCCAACGCCCCGAACATGACCTGCTCAGCTTCTTCTCTAGCGGCGGCCATCGAGATCGTGGGCGGGACGTGGTGCATAGCCTCGGGGAGGTACGTGTCCTCCCCCAGACCAGACCGCTCGAGGATCTTGCGCTGGAACTCGAGGGAAGACTCGTCGAAGTCTCCGGTGAGTGTAGAGTGGTTCATGAAGCGAGAGACGGGAACCTTGAGGTGGTCAGGCGGGAGGTAACAGGAGAAGTCCACCAAGTAAATGGGCCTGGGCCGGGTCATGACGTAGACGGTTAGACCGAAGACGAGAACGGCGGAGCAGGCGATGATGCTGACGAGATTGTACTGGAGATGGATCCAGAGCTGGCGGAGATCTTCGGGGTCGGTCTGAGACACTTCGACGGAGATGACGACGGCGAGAGGGAGCAAGCAGAGAGCCAGGAGATTCGAGATGACGTAGTGGTAGCCTAGCTTCACGTACTTGAGATTCACGCTTTGGAGAAAGTCAGGTAGGATCCGGGTTTGTCGGATCTGTACTCCGACAGAACCGTCACCGTTGCTTCCTCGGGCACCGTCCATGGTTAAGAGATGAGATTTGTTGAACTGACAGAACAAAGAGAGTCTGGTTTTTTTTTTGTACGGAGGTGTAAACGGGAGAATGCTGTCTTTAAAATATTCAGGAACGTAAAGGAGACAAGTTTGACGATGGCCCACCAAAAAAAAAAATCACAGAGCTTTGGTTTTGAACAGGACAGAGATGTTTGAAGCAATGGAGAGGAAAGAAACAAAGGTGGTAGATCTAGTGGAGGGTACACGTTTTTTTTTTTTGGAAAAAAAGGAATATTGACGAAGCATACAGCAGCAAAGCAAAAACAGAGTGGAGAGAAGAGAACCAAGAGACGTGAGGCATGTGAGCTGTGTTTTTTTTTTTGTTCCTTTTCTCTTTTTATTTATTTTTTGTTACATTGGAATTATTAAAAAAAGATATTATTAGCATCTTGAGAATAGATTCTGTATGACTGTGTATCTGTAAAAATATTTTTTGATTTTTTTTCTTATTAGAAAATGTTTGATCGTGTCCCAAATTGGCCGCATATTCCTTTTCTTACGTGAACAAAACTAACTTTTTTTGGTTAAGTTGTAATTTGATAAAATTTGTTAAGATATCACTTCCTCTATCTGTACATCATAAACTGATTAATTTTCGTTAAGAGAGAAAATAATCAAGCGGCTGATGCTCTGGCCAGAAAAGCTACTCAACAAGTTATTTCTTCTGTTAATTTTCATATTCCTCCTCTTTGGTTGATTAAATTTTTGTATTATCCTTTCACAATTTAATTAAATAAAGCTATGCTGTTAAAAAAAAAACTGATTAATTTTCGTGATATAGTAGAATGGAACAGATAGGCCTGGGCTTTCGGATCTTTGGGTCCGGTCCGGGTCTTTCGGGTCCTAAATATTTAGACCCAATAGATACTTAGAAATTTTCAGTTCGGGTTCGGGTCGGTTCTTCTCGGGTCCGGATCAGTTCGGGTCTGTAATTAAAATACTCATAATTTTTCGGGTTCATATCGGGTCTGGGTCGGGTTCAGGTATTTAGGATCTGAAAAAGACATGACATACCCAATTCCATCAAATTTAGTTGATATTTGTCATGTATATCTAAAATTTTACAAAATAATTTAAATGAAACTATTAATAATTAAAATAAAACATTTTAAACTCTAAATTTTACATTTTAAAGCTTCATATTACTTAAACAATATTACATAATAATAACAAATATTGTTAACAAAAGATATTTCAACTAAATCATAAAATAATATATATAAAATAGAACACAAAAACATTATAGTTTTAGATATACATGTTTTTAAATCGGATACAAATCGGTTCTTATCGGCTCGGATCTATTCGGGTCGGTTCTTTTCGGATCCGGGTCTATTCGGGTCGGTTCCTTTCGGTTTCGGGTCCATTCGGGTAAAAACAATTTAAACCCAAAAGGTACTTGTAAATTTTCGGTCCGGATCCGGATCGGATATTTTTGGGTCGGTTCCGGTTCGGGTCCAGGTTAAAATGCTCAGGCCTAAGAACATAGAAGGGTAACTAGTATAGTAAAATACAAAAAAAAAAACTAAAACTAAAAATAGTGTGAAAAAAGTTACATTCCAAAATAAAGGGTTTAAAGGAAAGAGATCTCAAAATGTTGACTTTGTAACCATCTAAAAAGGCGAAAATCTTGTGGGAAGTGTTATCCGGATCTGATTGGAAGCTGAGATCTCCATTAAGCTTTTTCAAAACTTTTAAAATCGAGCGTATCTCACTTTCAAATTTGCTTGAAACTATAACAGTAGTGATGGAACTGCTGTGTACATTACAGTGTTATTTATTTGCCTAAATATTCAATGAGCCCGTTGGGCTCATTTACTTAAAAGCCCATTTGTGCTGCTTAAGGGCTGGTTTGTTATGTCTTATCCATATAAGAAAATAGGGAAATCGGCCAATTCCTACGTTAACAGAACCCAGCGGTCCCGATCAGTACATGAACATATCAGCTGTGCAAATACATACATCAACACTTAGTTAATTCAAATTCCATACACGAACTAACAAAATACGGTTTTTACATACATTGACCAATTTACCGTTAGTCAGACGTAACGGAATATGAACTGTCGCTTAGCTGTCTATCATACGTGGCTTTTACGTTTAAAATAATAAATAGTAAATAAAAAACCTTTTTTTAAATTGCCTAAAGGTGGAATCGAACCCAGGTTAGCACAATGACTCTTTGATCACTCAACCACTGGGCCAAGTTTGATACATTGATTTTGTCTCCTCTTAACTTCTATTTATACCTTGATAAATCATTTTCTGTTTTTTTTTTCCTTCCTGTGCATGTTTTTATTATCAAAAAAAAAAATCTCTCAAATGTTAGTTCCTAATTTAAAAAACAAGTGGTTTAGAAATTATTCAGTAAAACATAAAAGATGATATTGTTTGGCAATAAAAAACAAGCCTTTGAAGTTCTTTTTCTGTCAACTAAATATAATCACAAACCGGCGTGTAATCAAGATCGTTTCTTGTCTATTACATAAGTTTTTTGGTCTCAGTATGCTCATCAAACAAATATTATCACAAACCAGCAAATGGAGTTCTTTTTTTTGCTTTGAAGCAAGTAATGAATCATGGAATTGGAATGACAGACATTTAAGAGATTCTGGAAACATTTGGATGAAAAGTCAAACTGGGAAAGAAAAAAAAAAAGAAATATGTGAATGACATATCTGTATAAATAAGAAACAATTGGGATTAAAAACAATGATTCGGGTCTAGCACAATGGTTTCTTCTTGTGATGGATATTGCTCACACCCGGGTTCAACTCCCCCCTTAAACCATATTTTATTTCTTTTTATTAATTTATTAATTATTTAAAAACGTAAAAATCCACGTAGGCGGTACATAACAGACAGCTCATATTCTGTTACGTCTGACTAACGGTAAATTGGTCAATGTATGTAAAAACCGTATTTTGTTAGTTCGTGTATAGAATTTGAATTAACTAAGTGTTGATGTATGTATTTGCACAGCTGATATGTTCATGTACTGATCGGGACCGTTGGGCTCTGTTGACGTAGGAATTGGCCGATTTCCCTAAGAAAATAAGATGTGCCAAAGCCGGTAATAGTAGTAGAGGCTGTGGTTAAGGAGGATCAAGAACACGTAGAAGCTGAATATGACAGCTTTTTTTACTCATGAACTTGCTTTCAAACAAAACAAAAACTTTTATTTTTCCTTTCTTTAATTTGGATAAGTGTATCATTTTTGTGTTGGGTTAAATCAAATGCACGTCGCTTTCTTTTGTATTAAACAACGAACATGTTTTTTGTTTTATAAAGAAACAACGAACAGTTTTAAACGATAAGATCGTTAGGTCAGAAAAGAACACATCATCTTCCACCTCACTAATTCTTCTAATCACTGTTTCTGATATTTTTGTTTCCCCCTTTCATCACCCTAAGACTTTTTCGTGACTTTACCGACGTTTTAAATAAAGTTGGTTAATTAGATAGATAACCACATGTTTTCCTCAAACAAATGACGTACATTAACTATATCTGCTCAACTTGGTCCATCGCAATCCTCGGACACGCGCTTTGTTCTCATTAGATCGAAAGATAAAGCTGTGTGATATCTTGGTGGTGGGTTCTACAAGTATAATCTTGGCCATAAACAATATTTCCCTTCAAAATCTTCCTTTAATATATGTGGTTGTTACTTTCTTCTTTGGTGAGTTTCTTTTTATTTTTCTCTTATATTATTATTATTCTTCTTTTCATTCTCTTGGGATCTTCATAGTTTGAGAAGCTTCGAGTGTTGTTAAAGGTAGTTACTTTGTTCTTGAAGAACAGAGCATCTTGAAACTTTATTTCTTATCTAGGTCAATCTCCAAAGTTTGAGAGTCTTCTAAGCGTTTGCAAAAGTTTGAGTTCTTTGATTATCTTAGCGTTTGCGTTTCAATTTATAGCAGATACAAATATTGTTTGGTGTTGTTTGTTATTGCTTCTGTCTATGTGTTTCATGATGAGAATCTTCCATTCTAGGACATAAAAGATTCTCTTTTGTTTTTTTAGTTTGAAGTATTCCTCGTTTCATGTCCTTAGGACAAGGCTTTCTGTTCCTCAAAACTAGGTCTCTCCTGTCTCTCGGAGTGAGAATAAAATCTAGGTTTTAAACACTAGTTGATCGTCTTCCTCTCGGTCATGGAGGAACCTTGTGAGGCACGTAACAATGGTGAAGCCTTTCAAAGACCTAAATATCGTAACTATAACCACCTCAGCTCCAGAATCTCCTCGCCCTGGTTGGATCTGAGAGTGTTCTACGTCAGGATAAGCAATTTCACGGTGGAAGATTCAACCCCTGAAGTCCTCACCATCAATCACATTCCTCTGGATCCAGATACGCTCTTGGAGATAAACGGTGTTAGGATGAGCATGTACTCAGAAGGGTGTTCTTCAAAGCTTAGGAGGGATCGAGTTGATAAGAAATCCGAAGAAGCTACTTATGTAAGCACAGACAATATCAGGTTAAATGGTAGCGTGAAGTTTGAGGTTTATGACAAAAACGAGCTAGTCTTGTCTGGAACCCTTGAGATGTCTGATGGTAATGGGTTCACTGGGGAATTGAAGAATCAGTGGAACATGACTTGTGAAGCTGAGATCACTGCAGGGTCTGGTTTCTTAAAGGAGAAGAGCAAAAACGGTAAAGAGTTGTTGCCAACATTGCCAACTATAGAGGTCTATGTCACTGGTTGCTTCTCAGGAACGCCCATCATCTTAACCAAGACTCTACAGCTTGGTTCGAGAAAGAAGCACAGTAGAAGAATGGCATTGGATTCAATACCGGAGTATGAAACCGCAGAGCCTCAGAAAAACACTTCCTCTGAGCTCCATTTTCAGGTAACTTTCAAGATATATCATATACTTCAGGATACAATGCTTTTTCTCCTCATTGCCTCAGAGTTTTATTGAACATATATAGTTGCTGTTTCAAATGTTCAACCAGTTGATTACCATCTCTGATGAGGAAAATATGATTTATAACATGTTTTTGGACCTCCTTTCCCTATTGAATAAAAACCGTTTAAAGAATTGAAGTGGACCAGTCTCCTGCTGATGAAAGTGGACATGTCACATGTGGCTACACAGAGTTTACTATTGAAAAAGAAATATAAAAAAATCTCCCATTTGGTTATGTTTTCTAAAGAACATAACCAAATCCAAATGGTCTGTAAAATACCTTGAATCATTGTAGGCTAAAGAGTGTTTCCACTTCAACATTCACATATTACTGGTAGGAACTAGAGTCTTATACTAGTAAACATGCAATGTGAGTTATTACATAAATGCCAGTATGAGAAGTACCTAGCAAAGCGAAGCCTTCAAAGTGTATATGGTCGGTGTCCTTACGACAACCATTTCTTCCTCTTATGTAGGAAACAGAATACGCAAATTACAAAGAGGGATACGAAGGAGATATGTACTGGAAAAGTGACCAGTGCTTGGATGGAGAGATGTCATGGTTCAATGCAGGTGTTAGGGTTGGTGTTGGGATTGGACTTGGCGTCTGTGTTGGTCTTGGGATTGGTGTGGGTCTTCTCGCTCGTACTTATCAATCAACCACCAGAAACTTCAGGAAGAGGCTTCTCTAGTTTTATATATATTTGCATATTTCTTCCTTGAATTAAGTTTTGAAAGAGTCCTTTCTAAATGTTTGTATTTTAGGTGTGATGTGAATCAAACAATTTGGTATGGGATTGTTGTTATATGTTTTGATGTAAATAGGAGATTGGGAGTGTAGCTTTTGTATCGTATATTCTCATAAGGCAAATTCTGAATACACTCGCCTTACATACGCCTTACATACGCCTCGGTTTAACTCTTCCTCTAGGCATCAAACCTGGATCACATCACTCGGTTTAACTCTTCCTCTAGGCAAGCCGTTGATGAGGAAGGCGTATGTAACTGAAGAGACACACTCCATAATCCAAGTGATCCAGGTTTGATGGAATCCCAATCTTTGGCTAACAATACCGGAATTGTTCTGTGGCTTGTAGTCGGGTTACTTGCCTAGCAAGATAAGCAACATCATGATGTGTTATAATAATAACTCCTTGTTAGTTTTTCTGTCTCTTTTACTAGTTATGCTCATACTTGATTCAAAAGTTGTCAGTCTTTCGAGCTCGTGTCAAACCAAATGTGGAGATATAAACATCCCGTTCCCCTTTGGAGTCGAAAACGGTTGCTATCTCGACGACTGGTACCAAATAGAATGCAGAAATTCTACTTTCCCATTCCTCTCCAAGATGGACATGGAAGTTGTGAATATCTCTCTGCGTGACGATGATAGGTTTTATGATCCCACGACATTCGGGTCAATACGTCTCAAAATCCCGATAACATCCGTTGGATGTTCAGGAGATGGAAAAGAATCTAGATTGTTTTTGAATTTTAAGGGTCGCCCCTTTTTCTTGGGGACAGGAAACAGCCTCGTAGCGGTTGGTTGCAACAGCAAGGCGTTGTTGACTTACATAGAGCCCATCATGGTGGGGTGCGAGTTGAATTGCACTGCACCTTCAAGTAAAGGGATGCCATACAGCGAAAGCATCCCTTTTTTAGACAAAACCGGGTGCTCAGGCGACGCACTGCCTTATACCAACACAGGGGACTGTAGAATTACCGAAGATGATGAAGAAACAAGCTGCAATGGTAACGGATGCTGCCGTGCTAGTCTACCGAATGATCCTCAACAGGTGATCGGCGTCAGAATAGAGAGCTCTGATCATGGAAACTCGACAGCCCTAGAATGCAAAGTCGCTTTCTTAACAGATGAAGTCTACACATTGTCTAATGTAACTGAGCCACAAATTTTTTCCGATAAAGGGTATGCTACAGTTAGGGTAGGATGGGTCACTCAGACGAAGAATCTTTCCTTTATAAAGTCATTGGGCTGCAACAACTCCAGAGAGTACAATATTGCTTCATTTGAATCTCCTCGACACAGCATAAGTTGTGTATGCAACAATATTACCATTTCTGGGACCAATTATGCAAACTGTGGATGCAGCGACGGTTATACAGGCAACCCGTACCTAATTAACGGATGCGAAGGTTAGTTAATTGCTTACCAAAATTCTCTATGCTTGTGCTGTGTGTATAAACATCTCTTTAGGTTACAAATCTTCCATGTCAGCTACTTAAAATTCCATGGTTTATCATATTCACTATTCAGATATTAATGAGTGCTTAATACAAACACCATTCTACCAAAGTTGCCGCAAGTGCGTAAATTTGCCTGGAAGTTATAAATGCTCGGAAGATAAGACTGGGACAATAATGATAGGTAAGTCAATGAATGTATCTTCAGATTCAGTCATCATCATGAATATAATCTCGCAAATGTAAACATGGTAATGATCATCAACATACCTTCTCTTTGTGATCTTTTCAGGAGTAGGTACAGGTCTTGGCACCTTAGCCCTTGTAGGTGGAATTTGGTGGTTGAGAAAGTTCATTAAGAAGAGAAGGATTAATCGAAGGAAAAGAAAGTTCTTCAAACGTAACGGAGGACTATTGTTGCAACAACAATTAAATACAAATAAAGGCAACATAGAGAAGACAAGAATATTCACAGCAAAGGAGCTTGAAAAAGCCACTGAAAACTTCAGCGAAAACAGGATACTTGGACAAGGTGGTCAGGGCACTGTGTACAAAGGAATGCTTGTTGATGGCAGAACGGTTGCTGTCAAGAAATCCAAAGTTGTGGATGAAGACAAACTAGAAGAGTTCATAAACGAGGTGGTCATTCTCTCCCAGGTCAACCATAGACACGTCGTCAAGCTCTTGGGATGTTGTCTTGAGACCGAGGTTCCTGTTCTGGTTTATGAATTTATCCCCAATGGTAACCTTTTCCAACATATTCATGAAGAATCTGATGATTATGCAATGATATGGGGCGTGCGTCTACGCATTGCTGTTGATATCGCAGGAGCTCTTTCGTATTTGCACTCTGCTGCTTGTTCTCCTATTTATCACAGAGATGTCAAGTCAACAAACATATTGCTAGACGAGAAGTATCGAGCCAAGGTGTCTGATTTCGGTACTTCAAGATCAGTGACCGTGGATCATACTCACTGGACGACAGTTATTTCAGGTACAGTTGGATATGTGGATCCAGAGTACTACGGGTCCAGCCAATATACCGATAAGAGTGATGTTTATAGCTTTGGAGTCGTCCTCGTTGAGCTTATCACTGGAGAAAAACCTGTAATAACCCTTTCGAGTTCTCAAGAAATAAAAGGCTTGGCGGATCATTTCAGAGCTGCCATGAAGGAGGAAAAATTCTTTGATATTATGGATGCTCGAATAAGAGATGCATGTAAACCGGAACAAGTAATGGCAGTGGCAAATCTAGCAAGGAGATGTTTGAATTCAAAGGGAAAGAAGAGGCCGTATATGAGAGAAGTGTTTACCGAGTTAGAGAAGATATCTTCATCTCAAGAAGTGAAGACTGAAAATGATAATGGTGATGATGAGGAGGAAGGAATGAATATGATTGAGATAGCTGATTCGTGGACCATTGGTGTCACTGCTCCAGCCTCTAGTATTGTCCCTTCGTCATCCTTGTCAGACGTTGAACCATTGTTTCCTTGTCCCACATGGTGAAGTGTGAAAAAGGGAAGCTAATTCTGAATAAAGTTGATGCTATGTTCAAAGGTTTGGTATTTTCTGTAATTAAGATGATGTTGTGATTGCGTGTCTTCTCTGCATTGAACACCTGCTCATGTATAATATGATGAAAACATTTCATCTGCATAGGTTTTATCATTCACTCTTGCACATCTCTCTTATCTCTTTTTTTTTTTTTTTACTTTTCCCGTTTTGCCTCTAATTTTACTTGAACCGGCAGTTGATTTGTTATATATGCTTTCCTGAAATTAAATGAAGCAACGTTTGGAGTGTTATTACCATATGGTAAATGGCAGTCCAATATATATAAATAATTTTTAATTAATAAGGTTATATATTACATAATAATTATAATTAAATTTTAGCTAAATAAGTAACATTTTCTTTAGAAATATTTTTTTATGAACTTTTTGGGTTAGCGGATATCCACAGTTTTAAATCAGTAGACCCGCATCTATCTCATTTCTAAAATTCACAATCCGCATCAGAAAGATCTTAACCAGCATCCATTCTACAGCAGGTCAAACACACCCGGGTTCGAACCAAATTCCTAGCCCTAAACTTATCTTAGGTTTCGGAGTTAGAGTTGACTCTAGGTTTTAAACACTCGTTGATCATCTTCCTCTCGGTCATGGAGGAACCTTGTGAGACACGTAACAATGGTGAAGCCTCTCAAATACCTAAATATCGTAACTATAACCAGCACAGCTCCAGAGTCTCCTCGCCCTGGTTGGATCTGAGAATGTTCTACGTCAGAATAAGCAATTTCATGGTGGAAGATTCAACCCCTGATGTCCTCACCATCGATCACATTCCTCTGGATCCAGATACGCTTTTATAGATAAATTAGGTGTAGAATAAGCATTGACTCAGAAGGGCGTTCTTCACATCTTAGGAGTGAAGAAGCTACTTATGTTAGCACAGGCAATATCAGCAGGTTAAATGATAGCGTAAAGTTTGAGGTTGATGACAAAAGCGAGCTAGTCTTGTCTTGAACTCTTGAGATGTCTGATGGTAATGGGTTCACTGCAGGGTCTGGTTTCTTAAAAGGGAAGAGCGAAAAAGGTCAAGAGTTATTGCCAACTATAGCGGTCTATGTCACTGGTTGCTTCTCAGGAACACCCATCATCTTAACCAAGACTCTACATCTTGGATCAAGAAAGAAGAAAGTAGAAGAATGGCACTGGATTCAATACCGGAGTATGAAACTGCCGAGCCTCAGAAAAACACTTCCTCTAAGCTCCATTTTCAGGTAACTTTCAAGATATAGCATGATACTGGTAGGAATTAGAGTCTTATAGTAAAAATACAAAGAGAGTTATCGCATAGATGCCAGTATGAGAATTAACTAGCAAAGCTAATCCTTCAAAGTATGTATGATCGGTGTCCTTAAGTTATCGTTCTTTTGTGTGTGTGTGTGTGTAGGCAAGAGAATACGCAAATTACAAAGAGGAATATGAAGGAGATATGTACTGGTAAAGTGACCAGTGCTTGGATGGGGAGATGTCATGGTTCAATGCAGGTGTAAGGGTTAGTGTTGGGATTGGACTTGGTGTAAGGGTTGGTGTTGGGATCGGTGTGGGTCTTCTCGCTCGTACTTATCAATCAACTACGAGAAACTTCAGGAGGAGGCTTCTCTAGATTAAATAGTATATATGCATTTGCAGATTTTTTATCTTAAAACTTTGAAAGAATCCTTATAAATAATTTTAGTTGTTTGTATTCTAGGTGTGATTGTGAATCAAACGGGTGGGATTGTGAATCATGTTGATATCTGTTTCGATGTAAATAAGCGATTGAGAGTTTAGCTTTTGTATTCAGAATTTGGCTGATGAGGAAAGATTAAATTGGTCTACATATCCTAATTCACTGACTTGGTGTTTTGAAAAAAAATAATGAGATTGTTGAAATCTCGTTAATCCAGTAGTTTAAATAAAAATTCATTAATGTTTTTATATTTGAAAGTTTGAGTTTAGAAGAAAACAAATTATGCATAAAACACAAATGAATATGGACTACTCATTTTATTGATTAAAATATTGATATAGGAAAATATAAGATTCAAGATGAAGCTAATCAGTCTAGTTGATCTTGAAGTTTCTATCTTTTATCAAGAATTGTCTCACGATGAATTTTCTCACAAGCGTATTTCAAAACGCTTTGAACCGTGATAATTGATAATTATAGAGCATGTTAAGAAAATTAAACGGTTTGATGGTTCATCTTTCAAACAAGACGGCGTTGATTATTGACCTTAAGCTATCAGAAACTCGCCATTGGTTGATTTATATATACTTGGACGACAACTGTTTACGACGTACACCACCAAAACTTGTCCTATGACATATATCTCACAAATTCTTTTAAATCTTGAGAGTTTGGTTTGCTTTGTTTAGCGAGGATCAAGTTTCGATCAGCAAGAAAAGCAACGTCATGAGGAGCAACACCAACTATTCCTTGTCGACTCTTCTCTCACCTCTACTTATGCTCATGCTTGCTTCAAAAGTTGTCACTCTTTCGGGCTTGTGCCAATCCGAATCATGTGGAGGTATTAAGATTCAGTACCCATTTGGAATCCAAGAACGTTGCTATCTCAATGAATGGTACAAAGTCGAATGCCGAAACTCTACTATCCCCTTCCTTTCCAAGATGGGCAGAGAAGTTGTGAATATCTCATTTGAAGGTGATGAAGATGGTGGTTACTATAGTTACCGTCAGTCATTCGGATCGGTTCGTGTCAAGAGCCAAATAACATCATTTGGATGTTCCAGAAATGGACAAGAGTCTAAACCGGTTCTGAATTTGACGAACAGCCCATTTTTCTTTGGGAGAGGGAACAGCCTTGTAGCTGTTGGTTGCAACAGCAAGGCGTCATTAACTAACATCGAGCCGGCTAAGTTGGAGTGCGAGTTGAACTGCACTGCGACGTTACCTACAAAAAGCGTCCCGTTTTTAGACAACACCGGGTGTTCTAGCAACGCTTTGTCTTATGCTTACCGTCCTCAGGTTTGTGCAAATAACCAAGGGGAAGAAGAAAGAAGCTGTAATGGTAATGGATGTTGTCGTGCAAGTTTACCGGATGACGCTGAGGCTCAACAGGTGATCGGTGTTAGGATAGAGAGCTTTGATCAGGGAAACTCTACAACTGGAGGATGCAGGGTCGCTTTCTTAACCGATGAAGTCTACATGTCTTCCAATGCAACTGAACCCCAAAGCTTTTTCGCCAAGGGGTATTCTACAGTTACAATAAGATGGGTCGTTAAGACGACTAATCTTTCCTTCTTGAACTCCTTAAACTGCATAGACTCAGAAGAGTACGATAGTTTACCATATAAAACTCAACAAAGAAGAGCCTGTATATGCAACAATATCACCATTTCTGGGAGCAACTATGCAAACTGCGCATGCAACCGAGGTTATACAGGCAACCCATACCTCTTAAACGGATGCCAAGGTTAGTAAAATTGTTTCATAGTTTCTCTTCTGTTTGTGTGTCTAAAAGCATGCACGTCACTTTAGATAATCATCTAGATATCTGATAGATATTAGAGATTTATTGGAGAGCAAGATGTGTATCTTGCGAACCTATTAAAGACTGTTGAAGTCTAAGTATGAAGTGAAGCCCATGTCTATAAAACCTAAACCAAACAATGTTATATTAATCATATTATGATAAGGAGTAGATGATTTAGATATATATCATAAGGTTTAGATAAATTATTTTTAAATTATTTTCCTAGTTGAGATAGATCTAACGATCTTGTGTATATGCAAGACTATCTTGTAAACCATTAAGACACAATACAAAAATATATCATGGCTCCGACTGGTGACATGTAGTATTAGAGTTGAATTACAATATGATTTATAGTTCGATGTAACTTGCAGTAAAAAGTATGTGGTAAAAACGGTAAGTTTATGTGGTAAGTTTTACAGTAAAAATAAAAGTTATCATTTTATTAAAACTTGTGACTGGTAACATTTTTGATGTATAAGTTGCAGTAAGAGTTCTGAATAAAAAAAATTGAATATAAAAACAGAGAAATAAACATTTTTTTATTAAGCTATATTTTAAATAAATAAAAATAATTTTTTTAAAATAAGTATAAAAGTTTAAAAAATAATTTTCAGTATATATAATTTTCTAAGTATTATAATAACTACTAATAATATTTATTTTAATATCAATAATAAGTTAAATTAAATGAAATAACTTAGGTCAATATATATAGAATTTTGTGACTGGTATTTTTTTGTGAATTATCAAATAGAATTTATGCTTAATGTTTTGTATAATTGACTAAACGTGAATAATTCAAAAACTTAGGAACAAGAAAGATTATAAAATCTTTGACTAGCCTAAATTTAGGTAGAGTACACTCTGTTCACGATTTTCTTTTGTGGTAGTTCACGATTTTTTTTTTTAAAAAAATAGAAAAATTAATTAAATTTGTAACTCAACTCCTAAAACATTGGATTTTGGTTGATGTAGGTTTATGTTTTGAGTTAGCAATTTTATGAAAGGTTTAAGTCAAAGTTGTAACTCAACCACAACACATCTTAAATCAAACTTAAAATCAAAAAAATAAATTTAATGCATGATTGGTAACATTTTTGAGTTACAAGCTTAACTCAAACTTAATCAATCCTACCACATGTCACCAATCAAACCCCATATTCTACAATAGATAGAATATTAGTTTTTAATAGAATTTATTTAATAACTAAATTATAAATCAATTCAAGATAATATGAGCAATCATGACATGCAACATATGTATGAGAGTATTTCAAGGTTTTTTCAGTTTTTCATACGAGAATATGTGCTAGTCATCTCTCCACTCTTTAAGTTTTTCTATTCAACTTTCGCAATTTATTTTATTTTTTTAATATTTAGATGCTCAGTGAGATACCCACCAATATATAATTGCTCTAAACATCTCCTTAGGATTAAAAATCTTCCATGTCTACAGTATAAAACATTTTTATGATTTCTATAATTAAATCTAATCCAAAATCATTTATCCCAATTCGTATAAATTTTAGAGATTTTTTTTTTTGGTTTTGTAAAGCTATAAAAGCTAAAATTTGCCAATTTATCTTAGATTTTATTAAAAAAAATTGTGAATGATTCGTTTGGTTGTATCTGTAAAAATTGTATTCTAGTTTTTGAAAAAATATCTAATCATTCGCAATGGTTTTTAGTTCTTAATGTAAATTTGATTATTAAACCAATGAATAAATTAAAAAAATAGTCATCTTGATTTTACTCTAAGATTTTAACTTCTTATATATTTGTATTAGTTCTGATCATGTTTTTTACATAATAATATATATTTTTATAACAGTCACAACTTGTAAAGCTTTTAATATCATGCAAGTTGTTTAAAATATTTTTGAATTAAACGTCACAACTTTCAAAATCAAGATCTCTACCGTCAAAACAAGGTATACTTGTTTATGTTCAAATCTAACATGTTTCTAATTAAGAAAGAAGAAACTAACATTGATCCATCTTGAATTGGAATCGTGGATTCTAGTATTCAATTTGATTTTCCTTTACTTTTCACTTTAGTGATTTTTTCATGGAGAATGAATCTAAATCTTTAAACACAATCTTTCTTTTTTTTTTTGAACACCAAATGCTTATATTAAACTAAACGCCCCATGGGCTAAGTCGATTACAACCGGAGTGATCCTCGACGGTAAACAGATAAACGGAAACAATTAAAACATAGCGAAGGATAGATGTGGCTAAGGAGAGAAGAGACCCATAGAGAAGCTTCACTTGTAATCCTAAAGCCTGCATTCGAAAGAACGCAAAAAAGTCGAAATCGACGTTGAAGAACCCAACCAACGGGTTTTGATAACAAGAAGTCTGAGAACCTCCGTAGACGATTGCAGCTCCGAGGAAAGGGTCGCACTGTGAAGAACCGTCGATGCTTGAGACGGCATAATGTAATGGAGACGCAGCGATGTTATTGTAGCAATCAGAACTAGCGAAACCACACTCTTGCACGGTAGCTCTTGCGATGAGGGAAAAGGAAGGGGATTGTAGAACCGAATCTGTGAAGAACCGTCGATGCTTGAGACGGCGTATTGTGATAGAGGCGCAGCGGAGACATAGTAGCGTGAAGATCTGGCGCATCCACACTCTTGCACAATAGTATCGGAAGTGAGGAAAGGGGTGAGAAGTCACCTCTGTGAAGAACCGTCGATGCTTGAGACGGCGTAATGTGATGGAAACGCAGCAGTGACATAGTAGCGAGAAAATCAGGCGAATCCACACTCTTACACAATAGATAACTGAGACGCTGCGGCAGTTGACTAGAAACATATCAAATCTGAAACCAATCTTTGGAGGGGTCGTCACTTAAACACAATCTTTCTTTCATGTGATTATTCTATGTTTCTTATATTATTGACTAAGAGAGACAAAAAATATGTATCATTTTATCAATACGATCGAATTCTAATGATTGTTTACTCGAAAAATCAATCCAACACAATATCACATTTAATACTAACATTCATAATTTTAGTAAGAAAATAATCAAACCAAAAGACACATAGATCATATAAGAATATAAATGTTCTTACATACTTCGTCTAGTTACACGTCTAAAAATCATAAGCTAATTAAAATTTCCATGATCTTTCGTATCCACTATCCAGATGTTAATGAATGCCTTCTAAGCTATGGAGAGGGCCGATACACATGCCAAAAAAGCCATACTTGCGTAAATGAGCCTGGAAGTGTTGATTGTGTTGAAAAGAAGACTGTGGCGATACTGATAGGTAAATGTATCTTCAGAATCATTCATCAGTGTGAATAAGAATGGTGATCAACAAACCGTCATTTGTTTCGTTTTCAGGAGTAGGTTCAGGTATTGGCATCTTAGTCCTAGTAAGTGGAGTTTGGTGGTTGAGAAAATTTCTTAAGAAGAGAAGGATCACTCAGAAGAAAAGGAAGTGTTTCAAACGTAACGGGGGACTATTATTGCAACAACAACTAAACACAAGAGAAAGTAACGTCGAGAAGACAAAAATATTCACCTCGAGAGAGCTTGAAAAAGCCACTGAAAACTTCAGCGAAAACAGGATACTCGGACAGGGTGGTCAAGGCACTGTGTACAAGGGCATGCTTGTAGATGGCAGAACGGTTGCTGTCAAGAAATCCAAAGCGGTGGATGAAGACAAACTAGAAGAGTTCATCAACGAGGTTGTCATTCTCTCCCAGGTTAACCATAGACATGTCGTCAAGCTCTTGGGATGTTGCCTTGAGACAGAAGTTCCCGTTCTGGTTTACGAGTTTATCCCCAACGGTAACCTTTTCCAGCATATCCATGAAGAATCTGATGATTACACAATGATATGGGGCGTGCGTCTACGCATTGCTGTTGATATAGCAGGAGCTCTTTCGTATCTACATTCTGCTGCGTCTTCTCCAATATATCATCGGGATGTCAAGTCAACTAACATATTACTAGACGAGAAGTATCGAGCCAAGGTGTCAGATTTTGGTACTTCAAGAACAGTAACGGTAGATCAAACTCACTGGACAACACTTGTTTCAGGTACAGTGGGATACATGGATCCAGAGTACTACGGATCCAGCCAATATACCGATAAGAGTGATGTTTATAGCTTTGGGGTCGTCCTCGTTGAGCTTATCACAGGAGAGAAGCCTGTGCTAACGCTTTCTAATACTCAAGAAATAAAAGGCTTGGCGGATCATTTCAGAGCTGCCATGAAGGAGGACAAATTCTTTGATATTATGGATGCTCGAATAAGAGATGCATGTAAACCGGAACAAGTGATGGCAGTGGCAAATCTAGCAAGGAGATGTTTGAATTCAAAGGGAAAGAAGCGGCCATATATGAGAGAAGTGTTTGCCGAGTTAGAGAAGATATCTTCATCTCAAGAGGTGAAGACGGAAAATGACAATGGTGATGATGAGGAGGAAGAAGAAGGAATGGATATGATAGTCATGGCTGACTCGTGGACCATTGGTATTACAGGTCCAGCCTCTAGTACTGTTGCTTCGTCTTCCTCGTTGGATGTTGAACCCTTGCTTAAAACACATGGTCCCGTCCCTTAAAATGAAAATATTCATTTCCCTAGCTCTTAAGTGAATATAAGATATGCAAAACCAAACACTTGGTGTGTATGTGATTCTTGTTATTTACTTTCATGTGTTGATAAAGGAATTTTAAAGCCATTCGTTGATTTTTGTTTCCCTTCTTGGCCTTTTGAATATGAACTCAAATCGTTTGAGTTGAAGCGATCTTTCTACATGTTGAACACAACCTACAAGGCTACTAACTCATACTTAAAAGCTTTTCATATCTACCCAAACTCCAGCATTTTACAGCTCTATGATATTTCCACTTTAAGGCCAGGTCCTGGCCATCAAGTCTATAAGCTTCAATTAGTCACTTTGTTAAGAGAATCAAGAAGTCAAAAAGATCTGACTCAACTCGAATATAAAGAGATAAACATACCAATATCAGGCTACAGTTAGTTATCTTAAGCAGATGGCAGATAAAGAGATCCACTTTTTTAAATTTCTCGTGCACATTAAATCAAACGAAAATGGCGGTTAAAACGTTCGCGCGTGATTTGATCATTAATCAAACGTTATTTTGTGCACACATTTATTTTGATTTTCATATGCAAGAATATATTTCTGCTATTCTCGTGGGCTTTCGTCCTAGCAACTCGAAGACGGTTAGGCTGGGCCGAGGTAGACTCATCGTGTTCTATTAGTATTAGAACAATTCAACGGACGATAATGTCAAGGATTCAAAGCAGATAATTTGACTTTGTAGTCGGTTTAGATGCGAGATTAGAGATCATGAACTTGTAACCAATTTACTCAGTGATTAGTTATAATCCAGTTGTCGAGACATTAAGTATTGGCGAATGACTCAGAGATGCTAAATGTAGCAAAAGACAGACATTCAACACGACATCAATTTCAGACCGCCCGTCTGCTATTCTCATCACTGTCGATTCTTCACAACTCTCTTACTCATAAATTCACAGGAATTTTGATTTTCCAAAATAGGCCATCAGGAAAAAAATATAAGCAATATTAATTTAATTACTGAAATCTTGATTGATAAACTCAAATGAACCTCTAATATCGGATTTATTAACAAAGAAAGGATGTGAAAACAATGGAAAGAAAAAGTTTTTGGTTATGGCATCAGATAATAAATAGAGATTGGTTGTCAACACTGGTAAATCTGTGTGTAGAATAAGATAAAATACTCATCACTTGCCATTGGAAACCCGTAATTTCTCTATTCACGTTATAAAAAGACAGAAAGATTGAAAACCAGAACAAACAAAAGCAAAACAAACACTTTCGAATAAGTTGATCAAAGAACAGCAACCGAGCTTTGGTCTTCTTAAAAAAGAGTATATATAGCGAGGAGCTGACAACCCTACCTAGGGTTTAGTGTTTAAACGGGCTGGTCTTTATTATAATTTCTTATTGGGCTCTTAAGCCGAAAAGCCTCAGTCCGATTTGGCAAATAATTTTGATACACATATTCATTTACGCCCAAAAAAATATCCATATTGCTAAACCACTCGAAATTAAAAAAAATTATGTGTAAATAAAGTTTAAAATGACGAGAAATAGATATATTCGAAATACCCAAAGAAAACAGACAGCAATCAAAAATGTAAAAATCAAATTCATCTACAAAGATGGAATGATATACATTGCCTTTTGCTTATATCTGGATGCATTCAATTTTTCCGTATTTTTCTCTTGCATTCGTTTTACTTTTCTTAAGATTACGTTTATTTTGGATTTGTAACTTGTTCGTTATCTCCGGCTCTGTAAAAATGTGTGGATACATATGATGGATCACAAAGACTTAAGACACAAGTTTACTGCAATTTTCTTTTCATATCCTTTACTCACAATACATCGATATCCAGTGGCGGAGCCAGAAAAACTATTTGACGGGGGCACATATTAAATAAATTTAATAATATAAAATTAATAAAATAAAATAAAAATTTATTAAATATATATACTATAAAATGTTAATCAGAAAACATAATTTACTATAAGCTACAAAAAAAAGCAATATTTATTTTTTAGACATGAAATTTTTAATAAAATTATTAGAAAACTTTACAGTTTTAAATGCTACAGTTAAAACTAAATTAAAATATACAAGTCTATAAGTTTATGTTATATATAAAAACTGATAAGACATTATTTACGATTAATTTATAAACATTTGTCATTATCGATAAGACATTATTTACACAAATGAAAAGGGTATGTTGACAATAAAAAGTATATCAACTAATATTAAAACAAAAAGCAGGAAAAATACTATTAGTAGTGAAAGTGTACGTGTCAAACAGCAGATCATTGTAGAGAAAGAGAAAGAAAAAGATAGAATACGGGAGTTCGAACTCTGAAACGAAGGTTATATACGGGGCACTTTACCAAATGTTCCACAGAAAACAAGTGCACACGTCTATGTACCTAAGTGACCTATATAAAAGAGTAGGGGGCACGTGCCCCCGTACCAAACACTGTAGATCCGCCCCTGTCGATGTCTATAAATACAGAAGAAAACAAAGTAACTACCCATTATTATCGCACGTCACTAGTGGAAAGACACACGTCACTAGTGGAAAGACAATTCCATTAACTTAGGAACAATTATAATATCACGTCTTCTTACTCCAAACCATTGGTTTACTTTGGTTAACCATTTGACTCTCATCAACATATATGAACTTGGTTAGACTAACGTTATATGTTTTGACCATGCATTCACCAAATGCTCGAATATTGTTATTTTCTATATACATGTGGGTGGAAACTAAAAATAACATATCCACAAAGAATCATCCGCATGTACACTTTGGGCCGGAAATGACTTCACGAATATTCGATTAATATCAAGTGTATATCATTGACTGTTTTGATTTTCTTTTCAGAAATACTTTAGATTTATCTTTTCTTGGTAATTGATCATCTCATGGTACAAATATAGGCTTTGTTTGCCATCCTTTTTTTTAATTGATCATCTCATGGTACAAATATAGGCTTTGTTTGCCATCCATAAAACCTTCAAGTCTATAATGTTTTCTCCTTGAATCATGCTCCTTGGTCAGTCAGATGTATGCGTACAAAGATAATCGTTTAATGATCTTGATCGGTGCGGTAAAACAATTAGACAACTGCAAAACTCATAGAAACTTGTATATCCCTATAATATGCCTGCCCTATAAAGTCTAAAGCAAAATAAACTATACTATTCTTTTAGTTAGCTAAGCTGACTTTTGGATTTCGGACCAGTCTTAAAGCGTGGATGGACCACTGAGTAGAATACATAAACTGATCAATTTTTCCACGTACTGACTGCAAAGATTTCCGTTTTGTATATAAATAAAATTCTGTATAAAATATTGTCAAACAAGTGATCAGCTACACCCTATGTAGTTCAAACCGGATCGGATGAAAATGCTCTGAAAAATATCCACTCTTCCCGTCTTTTTGAACTAGATAACTGAGCCGATAACAATAAGAAAAAAAGAAGAGTGATCAGCTACAATGTTTGAGAGACTCAGAACTAGTTTTTTCGATTAATAGATTTTGGTCAAGTAATAACTATGATCGATCCTAAATTTAAAAATCATTTCTTTTTTTGAAAGAATTAAATATATATATATATATATATCTACGTCACACTAGTCCTATACTACACTTAATAATAGGCTAGCTGTCCCATATACTATAAGTTTCATATACAAGAAGACTCACTGGCGATAAATATTACAATAGATAAGTCCTACATATGAAAATTCTAGAAGGAAAATAAAGTTTTATCCTAGATATATATGGGCAACAGCTTTCGTTCATAGCATCTCTCACGATGGTACATTCTTTCTAGCAAACTCTAAACAGATATAAGAATAGTAATTCTAGAAGTTATATTTTCATATAAGAAAGCTCCATATATTCCCTGTTTACTACACAGATTCATATGGCATCATGACTTATAAATGTTCTCTTTATGGTCCCGGTTACACTAGTAGTTAACTAGTAAGAAAAGGTGTATTTACCCGATAGAGATGATTAGGTTTCAAAGCATATTTTCTTCCCTTGTATCCTTTTTATACTGATATAAACAATAAAATGGTTAGACATCCAATAACCAAAAAGAGATGGTACCGATTTGGGCGAATAAGTTAAGGTGGTCCACGAACGAACAAAAGAAGGATGAACTTAAGACAAACATAGCACTTCGAATTGAATTTTATAGATTTGAGAGGGGTAAATTGACCACCCTCACTATAAGGTGGCGGATAAATCATTTTTGTGTCTTATATATATGACATTTGAATATAGATCTCCAATACTTAAACAACGTTCTTCTGTGCTCTAACTAACAATCAAATACATTCATACATAGCTAAGACTAAGTACGAATATTTATATAGGGTCACCAACTTTTTATATACGGAAACCATCCAATTACCAAATCTTTAAGAACATATTCCAACACTGCCATGCACACGTGCTTAGTCAGACGTATTTGTGTCCACTCCATGTTTATACGGCATGCCTATATATACACATAGTATTAGAGTGTACTCATCAACAACATCATAAGAAAGAGAAAAACATATAAAAAGAGAAACGGTGACATGAAGAATGAGAAGTTGTGTGGTAGCCAAGGATGACTTGCCTGCGTCTTAAACCATCTCTATCAAAGACTAAAAGATCGATAGTCTTTGATAAATTGGTTAATAGTTAGGCAGTCTCCTCGGCTATTCAGACAATTCTCTTTCTCCTCATTTCACATTTCTCCTTTCCAAAGACCGAACACACAAAAATGGTTGATACAAACGATTTTGTTTGCCCACTAAATTAACAATTTTCTTTCTTGGTTGGACTTTTTTTTTTTTTTTGTAACATTCTTGGTTGGACTTTATATTGATTTTATAGTATACAAAATTTGGGTAGACTTTGTCCATGTGTAAGCATTGATATGTTGTGAAAAAATCGGTTTACTGTTAGTTTGGATGCGATTCAAGGTTTGTGACAGCTTTACTAATCTCAATCATAAGTGTTTTGGTCTATCATGTGTTATCGTGCTACCGAATGGTTTTTTTTTTTTGGAACACAACCAAGTGGTTATAATTTGATTATGTTGACCATCGGATGGGTCAACGGAAAAGTCATCTCATCTAACGGTTGTAGCTTCATCTTAAACTGGCGAATACGAGAACAGAAGAAACACATCTTCATCGTGAAGCAGAGGAATACTTATCAGCCTTTGATTCTTCGTCGTCGTTGTCAGAGCCAAAACATGCTCTCTCTACTCTCAAACAACTTTCAAAAGCTGATAATACTCTTCTCTGATCCACCACATTGCACAACCAGAGAAGGAATATTCATTACAGTTTTTAGCTTCTTCGTCACCTCTTTTGATCTCGCTTAGTTAAGAGAGGAGGAGAAAGTCAACGGCCATGATGGGTGGTAGAGATAGATATGTATGAGTTTATCCTTCGCATTCTTAGAGTGATGGATATGTATGAGTTTATGAACAGTAAGGTTGTGGTTAAGACTGAGAAAGAATGAGGAACTGAAGAAGAAAGTAAAACCGGTGATTGTTCATGTGAATTATCATCCAGATAAGCTGAATAGAATGCAAGCTGTGGTTGAATTTTATGTAAACGGTAAGCAAAAACGCACTTGATAGATTTCCAGATGGTTCTGAATGAAAGATTCACCTTAAAGGCAGTGTAAGCTCTAAAGTTTTTACAGTTTCTTGACATTTTTGTGATTCTAATTTTCCTTTTAATTGCTTCCATGTTTACTCCTTTTTTTTGTATTATGAATTTTGTGTAACTTATAGCTAAATCTCAAGTCTTCTTTTACTTCCTTGGGCTCTGTTTCAAAGATTTGGTATATCTGTAAGTTTGAATGATATATGTTCCAGTTGAAGACAATTAATAATAAAATATTTGTAATGTTTTACAAGATCTAAAAGGAATGATAATAGAAACATACATCTTACAACACATATTATATCTACAAATAATGCTTTTGAAACACACTCACTGATACTCAAATCCTTTTTCGTTTCAACATGGCACAACGGATTCTTTTGTTCTTCATCTCAACTACGACCTTTAGAGTTTCCAAGTGTGAGCTCAAGATCCTCCATAGCCACATCATGGATCCTCTCCCCTTCCCATGGCTTCACTTGGCTACCAATCTCTTGCGCTGCTGCAATGTTTGAAGATAATTGTTGTGGTAAGGGGGGCTTCACTAGATTAAAGGTAGGAGAGGGCGGTACTGCAAAACCGCCTCGGAACTGCTGTTGTGAGAACTTCTGAAAGCTTATCCAATGACCTGAATCAGTAGTGGAAGAGTCAGACTCATCACATTCGGGTATAGTAGCCGGGGCATTGAACTGGCGATGATGAGTGGGGCTCGTTGGTGCAGATACAGCGTAGAACGGGTAGTTAAAAGATGACACTGATTGTCTAGCAGCATTGGCCATGGCCTGTTTGGTAAGAGACTCCCAAGTTGGTAATGGCTTGGGGTTTCTTGAAGTTGGTGATGAGACAGGTGGAGTGACAGGAGCACTGTTTGAGATTCTAAGTGGAGGAAGCGATGAAGGATTAATCCCACCGTTCCTGAGGAAAGGAAAAATGGTGGAGATGTTGTGTGTGTCGCCACCACGAGGGCTCGGGAATGAAGAAGATGACGGGCTGGCTTGGTAAGAAAGTATGGGACTTTCAAAAGGACTTTGGTTATAAGAAGAGTAAGCAGTGGCACGAGAAGATGATCCAGCCATGTCATCAGGAAGAGGCTTATGTCCCTGAAAATACCAGTTAGTTCTCAAACATTAACATATGTAATGACTGAGATTTGTAGATGCACTATAAAGGCTCCAGTGGCAAACGTACGTTGTGTGTTTGGGAGGGTCACTTGCGCACCATAAACTTTTTTGTCTTAGTGTAAATTTTGGGAAGGTTTTTGGTAATGTATAGGCATGAGCGTTTTGATCTCAGATCTTTGGTAATATACTCATAAATTTATTCAGATTTTACTAATTTTTGGTTCGAACTCCGTTTTTTTTTTTTTTATCTAAAAACAAAGCTGATGAAATTGACTAGTAAATAGTAAATACTATGTAAAGCCAAGGGAGAGATCTAAATATAGTAAGGCATATTCAACATCAAACCATCCACCAATAACTCAGATTTAACTCACCTTGCGATAAGTGGTTCCGTCCTCTTCGACCACCCAACCAGCTTCAGAACAAAGAGCTTTAAGCACTTCATTGTTGTCACAATGCCTGGGAAGATTGAAGTTACCTTGAGCTCTGAGACCGTTATAAATCTTCGCCGCTACAGCTCTTCTTTTCCTCTCCCTCCTCCTATTGTTCTCCCTCTCTCTCCACGACGGCTTCCGTCTCGTCGCCATCGCTGCTGCGGACGTCAACATCGCGCCCTCAGACGTCATGTTCTTCTGATACACACGGAAGTTTGATTCAGCTGAAGTTAGTACTCACGAGGAATAAGCTTTTTTCTTCAGTGAAGTTATTACAAGAATCTTTTTCGTTATTAAAAGGACAAAAAGTAAAAACTGAATGAGGGGTGATCAGATTTAAATCAGCCAAGCGTCAATCTAAATGGTGAGATTAGTAGTGGCGTACGTAACTTACTGTGATGTTTTGCGCACAGTGGATCAGTCGAAGTTAGTACGTTTATGCATGTTTCTTTCTCAATCTGCGTGAACTGACCAGAGGTTATATAGAGAAAAGATGGAGAGACATGTGTGGGCCACTGTTTAAGTGGGGCCCTTAGATGTACGACCGGCAAACACCCCATCTGATTGTTTCAGACATATTAATAGAAAACAAATTGTTTTAAGCCTCATAAACGTTAATGAATTAGTTAATTAAAATTTTAATTGTCACTATAGAGACTAGTATGAACAAAAACAAAAGAAAGGCTCACTTTTGTCCTGGTTAGTGTGTCTGTAATCTGTATATTATCATGTTCTGTCTATCCAATGATTGCTTTTTTTCTTCTTTTACTTTGTTTGCATCCTTAGTAAATTAAATAATTGTTTAATTGATACATACGAAACAACAGAATACAGTCGGCCAGGATCCCCGTCAATGCCACCAATAGGATGTTAAGCTTATATACAAATTAAGCTGTGCGACTAGAACAACCAAATTGTTTTATAGATTATTATTATTTTTTTTTGGTAAAATGTAAAGAAGTTTTATAGATTTTCATATCACTCATCATCTCATGTTCCCCATTTATTAAGAACTAAAGATTTGAAGATCTGGACGATAAAATGCGTTACTTGTCAAATTTCTCAACTGAGTTTCCCTTGAGGCAGATCGTATAGACCTAATGACGGAACGTCCAGACGAGTGACCAATTTTTTCAATTAAATCGAATCGTATATATATATACACACGTATATTAAGGCCTAGATATATTGGTTCATTGAACATGACAGGAAAATGTTTGGACTATCGTTACGTTTATTAAGGCCTAGATATATTAGATATATTATTCACACAAACAGGAAACCTTTACGTTTGGAATAGCTACAATATTTGTAAGCATATCAACTTTACTTGGAATCATTATTGGACCATTCTCTTCAATGGTCATGATTTTCTTTAGTTTTCATGTTTTTTTTTAATTGAAAATTGCATGGTTCATTGAACATAGCAAAAGGGGAACATAGTAGGAAAATGAGATAGTGGATTTGCCCCCACACATTGACCCATCAAAGCAGGTATATGATCTTGCAACGCGCAGTCACTTATTGAATTCATTTTACATGCTTTTGCCTTTAGTTATTCATATTTTGTTATTAAAATAAATTAAATCTAACGAATTGTGTGATATTATCATATAACTATAGTATGTGATCTTACTGTACTGGATGAGATACATATATTTGAAACATCCGCGGTGACAGGAGAAAAAAAAGCTTACTAAATTGATGGTACAGTGATGTCAAAACAAAGATAATTGTACATTTCTGACATATGACTATATGAGACAATAATCTAAAGGTAGTTGTGTCAGGCTTCTCGTCAGATTCTAAATGTTGGCTCCTTTGCTCCTTCAAGCCATGTCGTTTAACAAACAATACCTTCTGATGCTTCCCAAAGGTCTCCTCACTGTCCTCACTCCCCACCATGAAATTTGGCCCCAGTATTCTTTTGGCCAGAACATATTGATGCACCCCACTAGTCTTATAAGAAGTATCTCGAATCCATCCAGCTTCCATTTCTTTAGCAAATACCTCAAGCCACTGAGCAGGTTGAGCTCCGGTAACATGTTTCATTAGAAAAAAAAACATGTTTCATTAGTATCTCTACACAAAGGTCCAAGTGAAAAAAGAATCAGTGAACTTGTATAGCAAGAATATAAACACTCTTAAATTTGATGAAGATGAATCAAAGCTGTTGAAGTGTACCTCAAATTGGGGGTTTCCTCCAAAAATCTCCAGGAATGCCTATGATTAATTTGTTTTGTCCAAGTAATTACCTATGTTGTGGTCCTGCAGGCTGTGACATACATACACATGGCTGTTCAAACAGAAGTTCCTTTCACATATTATATAAGTAACAAAGACAAGCAATTGACTTACTTCGGGTAAATTGGTAGCCTAGTAGAAGATACTCATGAGGGTTTATGATGGACCAGAGCGGATCGATAACAATAAGATTGAAGCCTTGTTAAGGTTTAGCTTCATATATAACGTAAGATACATTACCAATCAACTAGAGCCAGAAAACTTCTGTCTCGTTCCATACTATTTATATAAAATTTAAATTAAAACACTCCCTGATACTGCATTTGTCAGTTGAGCAACCAATTAAGACCACAAAAAAACACCCATAAGATAATTCACATCATCAAATTCATTGCTTTCAAATAGTAATTAGCAAAGTGAACTAGAGGAGATAAAACTTTTTGATCGCAATGTAGATTTAAATTCAATGTTATCTCATACAAAGAAGCTTGCCAAACTCCTCCAAGCTCAACAAAAGAGAGTTTAGCGTCACAACACTTGGCCAACAAACTAGAATCATTATTACTTAGATCTTTCGTTAAACTAAACAGCTCGACTTCCTATAGAAACAATTCGTGCGCTCCCAAGAAGAAAAATTTGAAAACTATCCACAATCAACCTCTAGTCATGGTAGACAACATTTAAACACGGTAGAGATGTATGTGTCCGTTTGATTTTGAAGTTATAACCTGAATACCTGATGACGAAGATTATAATAACACAGTCTGCTTCAAACAAAACCCTCCAAACTGCAAAGGACGACAGACTTATAAGAACTTTCTGATAAACCCCTGGAAGTTTTACAACTTACTACAATTAATCCTTGAAATAACTTATTATTGAATAGAATAAAACAGCTTGTCTATTATCACAACTAAAGCTCTGTATTTATACATAGACGATTCCTATTAGGATAAGGACTAGGAAACTAAACATCATTATCTATCTAGAAGTAGGAGTTATCTCCATATAACTTGTAGTTATCCCAATACTCCCCCTCAAGTTGGCAGTGTGAGATTGCGAACACCCAACTTGGACACAAATCTTTCAAATGCCGGTCCTGGTAATGACTTTGTAAGAATGTCAGCGAGTTGATTCTTTGACGTGACATGTTCAGTAGTAATGAGTTTAGACTTGAGTGCATCGCGGACATGGTGACAGTCGCGCTCGATATGCTTGGTACGCTCATGAAACACCGGGTTTGCAGCAATATACAGAGCGGATTTACTGTCACAGTAGAGCTTCATTGGTGTTGGATGCGCAATGCCAAAGGACTCGAGAAGGCCCTTCATCCATTTTAGGTCTTTGAGAGCAACAGACATTGCACGATATTCAGCTTCAGCCGACGAAAGAGAGACTGTATCTTGCTTCTTGGTCTGCCAAGCAACCGGAGACTCACCTAAGAAGGTAATATATGCACTCAGAGAACGCCTAGACAGAGGGCAAGATGACCAATCAGAGTCACAGTAGACACTTAGTTGCAGGTTATCATCGGCTTTAAGAAATATTCCCTGGCCTGGACTTCCTTTGAGGTATCGAACTACCCGTAACGCAGCTTCCCAGTGAGGTAATAGCGGCTTGTGCAGGAATTGGGACAGAGTATGGATAGCATATCCAAGGTCAGGACGCGTATTAGTGAGGTAGATTAAACGACCTACCAAACGTCTGTATTGTTGTATGTTAGCGAGAGTAGGAGTTATACATAGACGATTCCTATTAGGATAAGGACTAGGAAACTAAACATCATTATCTATCTAGAAGTAGGAGTTATCTCCATATAACTTGTAGTTATCCCAATAATCCTCTATTTACCGATAAACCAACGTTCATTTAATTCAAACAACCTACTCTGGTCTCTAGATTTATTTATAGCTTTATGTTCCAAAAGTATATAGTAAAAGATTTTGATTTTTGATGGGGGGGGAATGGGGTGAGGCATTAAAAGCTTTGAATAATTGAAGCAGGTTGTTTGGTGAGGGGTCGCTTTGATAGTTTCCCCAAATATGGGGACGGTTTTATTTGTGGGGGTGGTGGACACTGTAAACTGTGGCTATTATGACAATGGCCCCATCCATACAAGTTATGGCCAAATAATTGATCCAGAGCTATGTAATTTCAAATAGCAAAGAGGTTACGTGAAGAAGGATACAATCGTCATTTACTACTAAACGGGTCCCAAACATCCCTCCCTTTATTAGACACGAGTCAACCATTCAGGTCAACTGAGTTTCAAAATTTACGGAAAGTACCCCCTACGGTTAAATAAATAAATATATAAACCGGTTCTGTTTCAGCATAACGCATATAGTTTCAGTACAATGCTCACGTGGCGTGATATAAATGGTTAATAACTTATTATCACTCTCTCTCTCCTCTTTCCCTCGCTTCCTCCTCTTTACTACTCCTCTGTTTCTCTCTCTGCTTTTCCCTCATTTTCTCTAACTCTCTGCTTCTTCTTGTGGGACAAACACTAAATAATTTGCATTCAATCATCTGATTCTCCCAATGCATGATCTTGGATCTTGTTGCAGTGTTGAGAGCTGAACTTGGAGGAAGTCTTAATCGGATCAGAGAAGAAGAATGTTGGAAACTGTGGATAGCTCAGGATTGCCGCAGATACAGAGCTTTTGTTGCGGGGAGAGCAGTAGCGAGGAGGAGCTATCGGTATTGCCACGTCATACGAAAGTGGTGGTGACTGGAAACAACCGTACCAAGTCGGTGCTTGTTGGACTTCAAGGTGTTGTTAAATAAGCTGTCGGTCTCGGTGGTTGGCATTGGCTGGTTAGTAAATCAAATTTTAATATTTCCTTTATGGTAAAATATAATCTTTGTGTGTTTTCCCTAAGTAATCGATCTAATCTAGAGTTACTCTGCAACTTCTGGATTTTTCAAAATTTGAATTCAATCTATTTAGTTCTGGGAATGTCTTTCATAAATGATTACTTTATATAATCAATGAGCTTCGATTAACTAGTTATAGATTCATTAACTTTCTCAGCGACTTGTATCTCCTTGATCTATCATCGAACCATGAGTGAAGAATGTGAAATACTTTAGTTTTTTCTAATGTTAAATCTGGCGATTGAGCTTCGTGCATGTATGTTAGCAGTTAACTCGCCATTATTATTTGATCTCTTGTTGCAATGTTCAACCGTTGCATTTTGGGGTTTATTACTTTATTAGGTAGTTAGGTTATTATTCATGAGGGCTTCATTGATATTTTTTTCTTAGTTAATTTTTTGTTTAATAAATACTTCATCCGTTCCACAAAAATAAACTTTTTAATATTTTTACACATATTAAAAAAACATATTAAACTATCATAATAAATATAATAAATGTATTGTTTTCTGTCATTTTTAATTTTCAATAACTTTTATCCAATAGTAATTCAATAAAATCAATTAATTTTTTTGAAATTTATAATTTTTTCATAGAAAACACAAAAATACATCTATGCGAAACAATTTTTTTTTCTAAAAAGTCTATCATTAAGGAACGGATGAAGTATTATTTTGCACCTAATAAAGTTTCGGGAACATAGTTTCTAGTCTATGATGATTCTTGCTGAGATTCAGGCTCAATTTCAGGAATCATCTATTAGGGAATCTTTGAGTTTGTAACATTAATTAGGCAGACAAAGGTAACTTTATTATTCGCGCCTGTTGAAAAAACATCATATCAAATATGAGATTGTTATCTAACTCTCCATCATCTTTCTTTTTGAAATTTAGTTAGCTTTGATTAATGATAAATCATTTGTTTTAGGGTTTCTTTTTGTTCTTTCTTTTTTAGTCGAGTCATTATCATCCCCCAGGCAATGTCACTTCTGTCGACTATCTTTTATCAATTTTTTTTTTCTCTTTGGTTGGTTTAGTTTATATTATAAGTTGTTCGGCAAGTTCTTTTCTATTGTGTCTCTCTGTGTATGTGGAGTGGACCAGTTGGAGTAACTTCATTGTATTCTGGCTTTTAACTTTTAACTCACTGAAATAATCTTTACGATTTTTTTCAGTACTAGGAATATATTTTACTAATATTGATATCACCTTCCAGGCTTCCACTGGTTCGTGTCTCCCAGAAAGAAAAAGTTATATTTGGAAACATATCGTATCTATTCTTCTTCTCAAACTTATTTAAATGAATATGTCAGTACTTGTTTGTGGAGTAAAATATTTTGGTTTGTTTTTCTCTGTCTTTTAGGTATTGACAAATGGGATAGAAGTAAAGTTACAGAGGAATGCACTTAGTGTCATTGAAGCTCCTACTGGAAACGAAGATGACGATGATCTTGATTTCGATAACACGCAGAGGAATGGTTCTGATATGAGTACGTTTGATTCTCTGCTTTCTTCAAGACTTTGCATATTGTTCTTTGGACACAAAATCAGTAAACCTTTTTTAACTGATTTTTCTCAGTCTTGTTTCTGTGACAAGTTTTTTCTTTTCCAGCATCTGAGGACACACTTAAGCAAAGAAGGCAGAGATCATCGCGGTCATCTCACAAGACCACGAGCTGGTCTCTATCATCTGACTCACAATCAAAAAGCTCTGGTTTTACTCCTCAAAACATGGTATGCATTCAAAATTTTGAGATAAAGTCCATGTACCATTGAACATAATGCGTCTAATCTTACGTATACTGATGTGATGTTATACGCATTCACTCAGAAGGTTGATCTTAGCAAACTAGACATGCCTGCTTTACTGAAATATTGGCGGCATTTCGACCTCGTAAGTTGATTTCAAGAAGAAATAAACTTCTCTTTACTCGAGATCTACAACTCTTCTTTGAATGTGCTTGCTTCTGACTTAACTCTTTGTAGGCGGATGCAATTCCAAATCCATCAAAGGAACACCTAATTGACATTGTTCAGAGACACTTTATGTCTCAGGTACATAAATATTCATCTGAGCCTCCACTTGGTTTATCTTAAAATGTATTAACATTGTGATATGATTAATGATATACAGCAAATGGATGAGCTTCAAGTTGTTGTGGGGTTCGTCCAAGCAGCAAAGAGAATGAAGAAAGCGTGCAAGCTCCAATCAAAAGAAGCCAGAAACACTGATCTTAACTGCATCAGCTAAAAGAAAAGGCCATAACTTATAATAGATCCTGTAATTAAGTAAGGTACTGCCGACTTGTTTAACCATTTTGTGGCTTTGCTGCTAGTTTTAGTTATTTCTGAAGATGTTTGGCTAAGGAGTAGAATGTTGTTTCTTATTGCTTCTGTTGTTTAGCCATGTAATTACTCATCAAGAAGCAAAATGACCTGAAACCAAGAAACATGAACTCTTTGAAGCTCCCAGTTGAACTGATCCGATCATGAGGTTATCTTAGGATGTAAATATTATGTTTTGATATGACTTATCTCACTCTTTTTCTCTCTTTCAACTTAAACGTCAAATTCAAATTAAATGGTCAAAATTGAAAGACACATGATGAGAGAAGCGAGCGTGAATGTACAAACATTCCGTCAAAAATCAACATGGAACAAAGAGAAGCCGAAACATAATCTTTAAAACCATCTCCAATCTATCTCTATATGTAATTCTGTTATACAGATATATATTAGAACAAAATTCATCTCTATCATTAAAAAAATATAGAGTTGGGTTGAAACTATAACTACTCACGAAATCAAGCGATTATTAATTTACGAAAATTCACTTTTCTTCTTAAGAATATAAATAAACTCAAAAACAATGAGAGTAGAACAAGCAATACAACTAAACCTCCTCTTCACTTCTCTCCATACACTTAATCGAAAGATATAGTTCATTCTTTTTCTTCTTTATGCGCAATGAACAATACATTCAAGATTTTCAATCTCTTTTTCTTGCTGTGATCTGAGTGCCTTAAATCTTACGGTTACCCTTCCCTTTTCATATAAATGCTCAAACTCTCACGGCCGTCTCTCTTTCTGCGTACACTTTCTTCTTGGCATTAGTAGTGCTTTGCTTAGTAGAGGATAGCATATAATATACGAGCAGGAATCGCCGTTTATATATAGATGACGAATGACGATGAGGAATTCGTCAGGAGAATACAAGATACCATGAAAGTTGTATTCCACCATTTTGATTGCATGGTGAACTAATTTTCTAAAATGCATGTACGTTTCAGATAAAAATACAAGATAATATGGAAATTGTATCCACCATTTTGATGTATTTAGTAGTTTAATTGTACAGTTTAAAAATTAAATAGTATAATGTACTACTTTCGATAAAAAAAAAGTAAAATGTACTATCGATTATATTTTGACACGCTACAATACATTTTATTATAAAATTAAGCGTTACTTTTATTTGTTATATACTTTTAAATAATCAGATTTTATTTATATTGATTATTATATTATTTTTAAAAGTATAAGTGTGAGTTTAATAATATTTTATTAGATTTTAATGTCAAAAACCATAATAAAATAGTTGATATATGCTTCAGTTCATGTTTTGCAGTCTGGTTATCAATATGTCATGTAACGTTTATTTTTATTTTTTAGATGTCAATCTATTAATATTACACGATATTCACATATATCAATAATATTTACTATAAATATATGTATATGATAACACAAATAATATGATAAATATGTACATGATGATAATTACTAAAATCACTAAACATTTCCATCGGCTAATATGCCTTTGAAGTAATTTACTATGCGGATTATTTTAACGTCAAACATGCAAATTTTTGGCATAAATAACTTAATAATATCAGTTATTGGAGATCTCAGAGACATTACGAACAATATGTCAGAGACATCAGAGATATAGCCAGGGGCGGATCTAGCAACTAAATTAGTATGGGGCACTAATGTAAAATATATTTAGAATACGAACATTTATATGAATTATGGATTAATTCTTCAAAGGAAAAGAAAATTCAGCATGGGGCACATGCCCCACCCAAGTTTTACTGGGTCCGCCCCTGGATATAGCTTGTGATTTTTCTTAAAAGTCATGCCTCTTATTCATTAGACATTCATAAAAATTGGTTATATATTTTTATTGTAAAAACAAATATGGGGTAAATTATTTATACGAATTGAAATAATCAACTATATATATATATATATTTGGGTTCAACAACAATTTGTAATCCTTTGGAAATATGTAATAAAATTGAAAACTTACCTGACAATGAAAAAGGTCTTATCTAATTTTTAGTTAAAAATTTAATGTGAGAATTAAGAATAATAAAAATGAAATTAAAATCAATTATTTATACGAATTGGAAGAATTTCGGGTCCGGATGGTATCATGCCGGACAACTATGAAACAACTGCAGTGCGATTATAATAGAAACAAAAATATATAGATACAAATGTATCTGTAGAGGTTTTTGTTAATATTAACGGTAGGGCGGTGCGGTGTGATCGGTCGACATTCGGAACTTTAATATGTTTAGACACAACATATATATATATATATATAGTACAGTGGATTTTTTAGATCAAGATGTATACTAGTAGTAAGTTTTATCACTTGAAAACTAGTTTCTGCATGCGTTATACACGTTCTCGGTCATATTGTTAAATTTCAGGCGCAATAAATCCAATTTAATTACTAGAACATGGAAAGATTTTTTTTGAAAGTAAATTTTAGAATTTGGAAAGTTAATAACTATTCTTTTGATTGTGTACGAGGAAATATATATATACCGTATTATTAACAAATTTAGTTATGATTCTGGGTATATATAAATACTCCATCCGTTTCAAAAAGATAGATGTTTTCTATAAAAAAATTGTAAATTTCAAAAAAAAAAAAATTATATTTAATTTTTATTGGTTAGAAAATATTGAAAATTCCAAAAAACGATACATTAATTAATTATAATGATTTAATGTGTTTTCTTAAAATATGTGAAAATGCTAAAAAATCTATCTTTTTGAATGGAGGGAAATACTATTTAGCATTTATTGAGTGAGTGAAATCATTCATTCCCTGATTCATTGGTAATTCTATATGATCTGGCAGATCTGCTATTGTACAAACTATTTATCGTTAAAATTCATTCTGTTATTTAATTCATTGTATTTCCAGCCTGCAGAATTTATCTCATTCCACAAAACCTTTTATTAGTTTCAGCGAATCCCTAGTTCCATAATATTACAATTCGTCCATGACAATTGACAACGATAATTATCTAGGACAGAAAACGATAGAATAGTTAGCATTGGCGCAAGTAAAAGTACTCGAAGCGTCGTCGTATGCATAGCTATACGCCTTAGGGCAAGCTCCTTTAAAAATTCTCGAGTAATTCGTCGGTGGACAAGTCGCCGATGTACTGAACGCACCGGTGCAACAATACTCCGGTTTTCCAAAAGCCTCGCACGCGCTCTTACACGCCACAACATTTGCCCCATTCATAACACGGAGCTCGTTCGGACAGCGCCCGTTCAGGTCCGCAACGCATCCAATGTTTTGGCAATCGCCTGAGCCGCCTCGGGTTGTGACTCCCATCTGGACGTTGTAACCGTCGACGAGGCTTACGTCGTAGAAGTCCTTCGCGCCGCCGTTCCCGATGGTGAACTCGGCGAGCGTGACCGGTGGAACTCCTCCTGCGCCGGCGCATTTTAATTTGTTGCCGCAGTCGCCGGTGAGACATCTTCCGGCGCCTGAGCCGTCGAAGTTACAGCCCGTTCGGCCCCAGATTCGTCCGGACCATCCCGCAGGCGCGGTTACGGCGACGGAAGCTCCGGGGTTTAAGGTAAACCCGCCATCGTTGAGTTGTGCGCCGCCGTTACCGGTGAGGATTCCCGGCCAGACTGGGAAACTGCAGCTATTCTGGATGGTGAAAACGGTACCGGAGACGACGGACACTGCACCTTTATAAGATTAAACAATCGAAAATAGTTAATCAATGTACCCTTTTATCTGCATGTAACCAAAAGAAAAATGATTCTGAAAGCAGAGCAAAATGTATATGTGTTACCTGTAGCTATGATGAAGGATAAGAAGAGAAGGTGTAAACCGGAGAAATTCGCCATTTCTAATCTCACAATTTCTCAAGTATCGATCCAATGTGTAGTGATGAATGGATGTTAATGGCACTGATCCCTCTATTTATAGTTTTTTTTCAATTATGGTACCGACGGAATTTTATAATTTATTTTAGAAAAATTTAATTAAGACTGCGATGGGTGCAATGTCTATTCGCAGGAGTCTATCACCTTTACATGCTGAATGTGAAGCGTTGATATGGGCGATGGAGTGCATGAAGACCCTACAAATCTCAGAGGTGGTGTTTGCAACAGACTGTTCTCAATTGGTGAAGATGGTGTGTACACCGACAGAATGGCCGGCGTTCACTACACACATGGAGGAGTTTCTGCGATGTAAGGAATTCTTTCTCAACTTTACTATCCAGCATATACCAAGGGCGCAAAATACTCTGGCGGACAAGCTGGCACGAGGTGCTAGAACTTCGCCATCTGCTATGGTTTATGTTGACTCAGTTCCTCCGAGGTGGCTCTCGGATCAGGAATCTTCTTAGTTTTTTAGCCTTTTATCGTAAAAAAAAAAAAAAAAGACTGGCACGTGAAAATTAATGTCTTTTCATAAATTTTAAGAGATCGTTGAACATTTTAAGATTAAGAGAATCTGGCTTGACTGAAATTGATGTTGAAACAAATCATCTTTCGTATAAGTCTTGGGTCAAATATTTCTTTTTTTAGTAAAAGAGAAATATTTTAATGGACATAAACTTTAGTCATATATTATATTAACTAAAATGACATAATAATTAATGAAAACACTAGAATTTTTTTAAGGTAATTATGAAAACAACATTATATATATTTTTCAACACAATAATTAATATTGGTCAAACAATAAATAAAATTAAGTCACACATTTTTTAATACTCCATCTATATATGAAAAATTGATGTTTAGTCTTTTCACACTTACTATCTCTTTTATTAAAACAAAACATTCTAATGGACCCAACCTTTAGTCATATGCTATATTACATAAAATGTCATACCAATTAAAAAAAAAATGTCATACTAATTAATGAAAACACTAGAATTTCATTAAGGTAATTATAAAAAAAATTATACTCCATTTTACACAAATTAAAAAGCTTAAACTAATTTTTATTTATTAATTTTGGTTTTATCATAAAGTTTCACCATGCATATTTTTAAATTTAATTTTTTTAGTTTTTGGACAAATACATTAATCTTTCAAAAACAAATACAAAAACAAAAACTTCAATCTTCAAATACGGAGGGAGTAACTTTTAACTAATATTTTCAAATTATTTATAAAATCAAATAATTGACTAAATAAATCAAATAATTTATTTAAAAATTGAAAATAGCTCATTTTGCAGGTTTATATACTAAAAGTTAATTTCATGTAATAAAATGAATTCAATTAACATATTATTTTATTTCTATTTTCATAAATACAAAATTACCTTCATTTAAACTTAAATAAGTATTCATATTAAATAAAATGTTAGAGTCAATAAATAGACATTAAATAAGCTTTATAATTAAAACTTTATCAAAAATATATATATATCACAAAATCAAATAAATGTCAGAATTTTTTATTAAATTTCATAACAGAAAGTGTTGGAATAAATTAAAAATTAGTTCTTATTTTATATTTTTCCTGTTTAATATACATACAAATAATATAAATATATACATTTCCAAATAAATTAAAATAAAATTTAATATGTTTTAATTTCATAAATTATATTTTGTTACAAAAATATTCTCACTCTTTAAAAAGCACATGTTAGAATCTAGTACGGGTTAAAACTAGTTAAATTTTCTATGTGTACATAATATAAAAATTCATTCCGAATCAAAATAGTTTTATGAAACATTATAGATAATATAACTTCTATGAAATAAGTACATATGTAACGTAAATTAGAACCAAAAATCAAACCACACAAGCATGAGATTATAGCAAAAACTCTATAAGTTTATGATGTTTTATTTCTTTTGGTAAATATCATACTCTTTTCGTTTTAATAAGATGTATGTTTTAGTTTTCACTTTCATAGAAAATTTCTTAAATTTTAATTATAAATGATTTTTTTGTGGTTAACTATTTTCTACAACTTTTAGTCAATCAAAATTTAATAAGTTTTTTGAAAGTTTACAATGTATAATTATTACCTTATAAAAATATATTTTTTGAAACAATGTATTTTTTAAAATATGAATCATTTTGAAACGAATGAAGTATAGTTTTACTTTAGTTAGTACTTTCTAATACTATAACCGCATTAAAAGAACTGATCAATTGTAGTTAACATAGAGATTACTGAAATAGGCTGATTAAAAGAACTTTTGAAAATATATCACTATTGTTAGAACAGGGATTACTCCTTCAAATTGAATGAGATTTTATCTATAGTCAACATAGAGTTAGATGTTTTAAGAAGATAATAGTCTAAAAAGAAAAGATAATAGCCTAGCAAGTAGCAATCCAAATTTTAATATGTAGTACTAAAAAAATTGTATTTTGTCTTGAGAAAAAAGTTGAAATAAATATCTCGGTATGAATTGATGGGCCAAGGTACAGACAGAATTAAATTGGACAAGTCGTGCTTTCGCGGGCATAAATATAATAAATGGACAACCCATATATGACTTTTAGCTAGGTTAGGGAGGCTCGACAAAGACATGCAATGTATACTCTTCGGTAGAGAGGTGTATACAAAGAGTCGTGCCAACGTTAGTGGCTGCCAGACACAATGATAAAGAAAGGTTAAATTCATGGAAAAATCTACCAAATACAATCATAATTTGTATTATCTAATTATCTAAAACCATCTCTAATGGTTGGCTTCATTATTTGCTTCAAAAGTTCACTTTATTCAAATATAAAGCAAAAAATGAAGCATGATCTTCTCCAATGTTTTGCTTTATTTTTTTCTTGAAAAAAGAACATTCTAAATGTATTCTATCTCTACTTTATCATTAATTATTAATAACACCTTATATTTTTTCATATTCCTTCTGTTTCAAAATAATACAAATTTTAAAATTTTCACACTATTTAATGAAACATATTAAAACTTAGTTATAAATACATAGTTTTTTTATAATTTTATATTTCTTATATTTTTAAACTAAGAAAATTCTAAAAAATACAATTAATGTTCTTAAAATGGAGGGAATATTTTCAACTATTTTGTTTTAACAATAATCCAACACAATTGTTATAGATTCAACACTATCATATAATAAAATTATTACACATAATAAAGAACAACAATAATAGATTTTGTAAAGAAGCACCAGCCATACATCTTTTCCACAAATGATCAATTAAATCGTTTAGAAGTGCAAGCCTAGTGTTGTATTTTAATGGAAAATTGCCATAAATAGCACCTTCATAGTACCATTTTTCATGTTTATACTAACCACTTTTACCCTCACTTTTAATGAAGGGTAAAAGTCAATTATACATTTAGGATTAACAAATATAGACTTAGAGTATAGAGTTGAGAGGTGGAGTAGGGTTTTTGGAATATGAAATTTAGGATTCTAATAAATATATAAATAAATACTCAAAAAATATATAAAAAATTTAAAAAAATTTTAAAAAATAGTTTCAAACATAATTTTCGCTTTTCAAAAAGAAATTTGAAAAAAAAATTAAAAAACATTTGAAAAAATAATTTTAAAAAAAAAATTATAAAAAGTTCAAATTTGAAAAAGTATAATTCAAAAACATTAAAAAATTACTTTTTTTTCTAATTTTTTAATTTATTTATTTTATTTATTTATTTTTTATTTTTTTATTAAAAAAATGATTTAATATATATATAAATAATAAGGACATAAGAGTCTTTTGCCACTTAATAAAGAGGTATTTTTGAAAATGTCTCCTTAGTGGTGGTAAAAATAAAAAGTGGTACCATGAAAGTGGTAAACATGTTATTTCCCCTATTTTAAAATAAAAATTCTCAAAAATTCTATTTTATGAAAGTTTTCATTTTTACAGAAAAATATTGAAGATTTGGGGTTGTGATTACGAAATTAGGATAACAAGATTTTTTGTTGATAGATGAGTATTTTTTTAGATTTTTTGACCAATATGTTGTGTTTTTAAATTAAAATTCTAAAAAAATTTATTTTAGGAAAGTTTTCATTTTTATAGAAAATATTGTTGATTTGGGGTTGTGATTTTTTAATTAGGATAACAAGATTTTAAGTTGATAGATGGGTATTTTTAAAATTTTTTGATCAACAAGTTATATATTTAAAATAAAATTATCAGAAATTCTATTTTAGAAATTTTTTCATTTTTACAGAAAAAGTATTGAAGATTTGGGGATCGTGATTTTGAAATTAGGATAACAAGCATTTTTGTTGATAGATGAGTATTCTTTTAGATTTTTTTGATTGACAAGTTGTATTTTAAAAATAAAATTCTCAAATATTCTATTTTAGAAAAGTTTTCATTTTTATAGAAAAATATTGTTGATTTGGGGTTGTGATTATTAAATTAGGATAACAAGATTTTAAGTTCATATATGGGTATTTTTTAAGATTTTTGGATCAACAAGTTGTATTTTTAAAATAAAATTATCAAAACTTCTATTTTAGGAAAGTTTTCATTTTTACAGAAAAAGTATTGAAGATTTGGGGGTTGGGATTTAGAAATTAGGATAACAAAAAATTTTGTTGATAGATGAGTATTCTTTTAGATTTTTTATCGACAAGTTGTTTTAAAAAAAAAAATTCTCAAAATTTTTATTTTAGAAAAGTTTTCATTTTTATAGAAAAATATTGTAGATTTGTGGTTTTGATTTTGAAATTATGATAACAAGCATTGTTGTTGATAGATGAGTATTCTTTTTGATTTTTTGATCAATATGTTGTATTTTTAAATTAAAATTCTCAAAAATTATGTTTTAGGAAAATTTTCATTTATATATAAAAATATTGTTGATTTGGGGTTGAGATTTTTAAATTAGGATAACAATATTTTAAGTTGATAGATGGATATTCTTTAAGATTTTTTTATCAACAAGTTGTATAATTAAAATAAAATTATCATAAATTCTATTTTAGGAAAATTTTCATTTTTATAGAAAACTATTGTTGGTTTGGGGTTGTGATTTTTAAATTAGGATAGCAAGATTTTAAGTTGATAGATGGGTATTTCTTAAGATTTTTTTATCAACAAGTTGTATTTTAAAAATAAAATTATTAAAAATTCTATTTTAGGAAACTTTTCATTTTTACAGAAAAAGTATTAAAGATTTGGGAGTTGTGATTTAGAAATTAGGATAACAAGAATTTTTGTTGATAGATGAGTATTCTTTTAGATTTTTTGATCGACAAGTTGTTTTTAAAAAAAAAAAATTCTCAAAATTTTTATTTTAGAAAAGTTTTCATTTTTATAGAAAAATGTTGTGGATTTGGGGTTTTGATTTTGAAATTAGGATAACAAGCATTGTTGTTGATAGATGAGTATTCTTTTAGATTTTTTGATCAATATGTTGTATTTTTAAATTAAAATTCTCAAAAATTATGTTTTAGGAAAGTTTTCATTTTTATATAAAAATAATTGTTGATTTGGGGTTGTGATTTTTAAATTAGGATAACAATATTTAAGTTGATAGAAGGATTTTTTTTAAAGATTTTTTTTTATCAAAAAGTTGTATATTTAAAATAAAATTATCATAAATTATATTTTAGGAAAGTTTTCATTTTTATAGAAAAATATTGTTGGTTTGGGGTTGTGATTTTTAAATTAGATAACAAGATTTTAAGTTGATAGATGGGTATTTCTTAAGATTTTTTTATCAACAAGTGTATTTTAAAAATAAAATTATTAAAAATTCTATTTTAGGAAACTTTTCATTTTTACAGGAAAAATATTAAAGATTTGGGAGTTGTGATTTAGAAATTAGGATAACAAGAATTTTTGTTGATAGATGAGTATTCTTTTAGATTTTTTAATCAATATGTTGTATTTTAAAATAAAATTCTCAAAAATTCTATTTTACGAAAGTTTTATTTTTAGAGAAAAATATTGTAGATTTGGGGTTCTTATTTTTAAATTAGGATAACAAGATTTTAAGTTGATAGATGGGTATTTCTTAAGATTTTTTGATCAACAAGTTATATTTTTAAAATAAAATTATCAAAATTTCTATTTTAGGAAAGTTTTCATTTTTACAGAAAAATATTGAAGATTTGGGGGTTGTAATTTTGAAATTAGGATAACAAGCATTTTTGTTGGTAGATGAGTATTTTTTTAGACTTTTTGATCAATATTTTGTATTTTTAAATTAAAATTCTGAAAAATTCTATTTAAGAAAGTTTTCATTTTTATATAAAAATATTTTTGATTTGGGGTTGTGATTTTTAAATTAGGATAACAAGATTTTAAGTTGATAGATGGGTATTTTTTAAGTTTTTTTTATCAACAAGTTGTATTTTTAAAATAAAATTATCAAAAATTCTATTTTAGGAAAGTTTTCATTTTTATAGAAAAATATTGTTGATTTGGGGTTGTGATTTTTAAATTAGGATAACAAGCATTTTTGTTGATAGATGAATATTCTTTTTGATTTTTTGATCAATATGTTGTATTTTAAAAATAAAATTCTCAAAAATTCTATTTTAGGAAAGTTTTCATTTTTAGAGAAAAATATTGTAGATTTGGGGTTGTGATTTTTAAATTAGGATAACAAGATTTTAAGTTGATAGATGGATATTTTTTAAGTTTTTTTGATCAACAAGTTATATATTTAAAATAAAATTATCAAAAATTCTATTTTAGGAAAGTTTTCGTTTTCACAGAAAAATAATGAAGATTTGGGGGTAGTAGTTTTGAAATTAGGATAACAAGCATTTTTGTTGATAGATGAGTATTCTTTTAGACTTTTTGATCAATATGTTGCATTTTAAAATTAAAATTCTGAAAATTCTATTTTAGGAAAGCTTTCATTTTTATATAAAAATATTTTTTATTTGGGGTTGTAATTTTTAAATTAGGATGGAAAGATTTTAAGTTGATAGATGGGTATTTTTTAAGATTTTTTGATCAACAAGTTGTATTTTTAAAATAAAATTATCAAAAATTCTATTTTAGAAAAGCTATCGTTTTTACAGAAAAATATTGAAGATTAGGGGGTTGTAATTTTGAAATTAAGATAACAAGCATTTTTGTTGATAGATGAGTATTCTTTTAGATTTTTTGATCAATATGTTGTATTTTTAAATTAAAATTCTCAAAAATTATGTTTTAGGAAAGTTTTCATTTTTATATAAAAATATTGTTGATTTGGGGTTGTGATTTTTAAATTAGGATAACAATATTTTAAGTTGATAGAAGGATTTTTTTTAAAGATTTTTTTTATCAAAAAGTTGTATATTTAAAATAAAATTATCATAAATTATATATTAGGAAAGTAATCATTTTTATAGAAAAATATTGTTGATTTGGGGTTGTGATTTTTAAATTAGGATAAAAATATTTTAAGTTGATAGATGGGTATTTTTTTAAGATTTTTTGATCAACAAGTTATATTTTTAAAATAAAATTATCAAAAATTCTATTTCAAGAAAGTTTTCGTTTTTACAGAAAAATATTGAAGATTTAGGGGTTATAATTTTGAAATTAGGATAACAAGCATTTTTGTTGATAGATAAGTATTGTTTTAGACTTTTTGATCAATATGTTGTATTTTTAAATTAAAATTCTGAAAAATTCTGTTTTAGGAAAGTTTTCATTTTTATATAAAAATATTTTTGATTTGGGGTTGTGATTTTTAAATTAGGATGGCAAGATTTTAAGTTGATAGATGGGTATTTTTTAAGAATTTTTTATCAACAAGTTGTATTTTTAAAATAAAATTATCATAAATTCTATTTTAGGAAAGTTTTTCATTTTTATAGAAAAATATTGTTGATTAGGGGTTGTGATTTTTAAATTAGGAAAACAAGAATTTTTGTTGATAGATGAATATTCTTTTAGATTTTTTGATCAATATGTTGTATTTTAAAAATAAAATTCTCAAAAATTCTATTTTAGGAAAGTTTTCATTTTTAGAGAAAAAAATTGTAGATTTGGGGTTGTGATTTTTAAATTAAGATAACAAGATTTTAAGTTGATAGATGGATATTTTTTAAGATTTTTTTATCAACAAATTATATTTTTAAAATAAAATTATCAAAAATTCTATTTTAGGAAAGTTTTTCATTTTTATAAAAAAATATTGTTGATTAGGGGTTGTGATTTTTAAATTAGGATAACAAGCATTTTTGTTGATAGATGAATATTCTTTTAGATTTTTTGATCAGTATGTTGTATTTTAAAAATAAAATTCTCAAAAATTCTATTTTAGGAAAGTTTTCATTTTTAGAGAAAAATATTGTAGATTTGGGGTTGTGATTTTTAAATTAGGATAACAAGATTTTAAGTTGATAGATGGATATTTTTTAAGATTTTTTTATCAACAAATTATATTTTAAAAATAAAATTATCAAAAATTCTATTATAGGAAATTTTTCGTTTTCACAGAAAAATAATGAAGATTTGGGGGTAGTAGTTTTGAAATTAGGATAACGAGCATTTTTGTTGATAGATGAGTATTCTTTTAGACTTTTTGATCAATATGTTGTATTTTTAAATTAAAATTCTGAAAATTCTAATTTAGGAAAGCTTTCATTTTTATATAAAAATATTTTTGATTTGGGGTTGTGATTTTTAAATTATGATGGCAAGATTTTAAGTTGATATATGGGTATTTTTTAAGATTTTTTGGTTAACAAGTTGTATTTTTAAAATAAAATTATCAAAAATTCTATTTTAGGACAATTATCGTTTTTACATAAAAATATTGAAGATTTGGGGGTTGTAATTTTGAAATTAGGATAACAAGCACTTTTGTTGATAGATGAGTATTCTTTTAGACTTTTTGATCAATATGTTGTATTTTTAAATTAAAATTCTGAAAATTCTAATTTAGAAAAGTTTTCATTTTTATATAAAAATATTTTTAATTTGGGGTTGTGATTTTTAAATTAGGATGGCAAGATTTTAAGTTGATAGATGGGTATGTTTTAAGATTTTTTGATCAACAAGTTGTATTTTTAAAATAAAATTATCATAAATTATATTTTTGGAATGTTTTCATTTTTATAGAAAAATATTGTTGATTTGGGGTTGTGTTTTTTAAATTAAGATAACAAGCATTTTTGTTGATAGATGAATATTCTTTTAGATTTTTTGATCAATATGTTGTATTTTAAAAATAAAATTCTCAAAAATTATATTTTAGGAAAGTTTTCATTTTTAGAGAAAAATATTGTAGATTTGGGGTTGTGATTTTTAAATTAGGATAACAAGATTTTAAGTAGATAGATGGATATTTTTTAAGATATTATGATCAACATGTTATATTTTTAAAATAAAATTATCAAAAATTCTATTTTAGGAAAGTTATCGTTTTTACAGAAAAATATTAAAGATTTGGGGGTTGTAATTTTGAAATTAGGATAACAAGCATTTTTGTTGATAGATGAGTATTCTTTTAGACTTTTTGATCAATATGTTGTATTTTTAAATTAAAATTCTGCAAAAATTCTATTTTAGTAAAGTTTTCATTTTAATATAAAAATATTTTTTGATTAGGGGTTGTGATTTTTAAATTAGGATGGCAAGATTTTAAGTTGATAGATGGGTATTTTTTAAGATTTTTTGATCAACAAATTTTATTTTTAAAATAAAATTATCTTAAATTATATTTTTGGAAAGTTTTCATTTTTATAGAAAAATATTGTTGATTAGGGGTTGTGATTTTTAAATTAGGATAACAAGCATTTTTGTTGATAGATGAATATTCTTTTAGATTTTTTTATCAATATGTTGTATTTTAAAATTAAAATTCTCAAAAATTCTATTTTGTGAAAGTTTTCATTTTTAGAGAAAAATATTGTAGATTTGGGTTGTGATTTTTAAATTAGGATAACAAGATTTTAAGTTGATAGATGGGTAATTTTTAAGATTTTTTGATCAACAAGTTATATTTTTAAAATAAAATTATCAAAAATTCTATTTCAAGAAAGTTTCGTTTTTACAGAAAAATATTGAAGATTTGGGGGTTATAATTTTGAAATTAGGATAACAAGCATTTTTGTTGATAGATGAGTATTTTTTTAGACTTTTTGATCAATATGTTGTATTTTTAAATTAAAATTCTGAAAAATTCTATTTTAGGAAAGTTTTCATTTTTATACAAAAATATTTTTGATTTGGGGTTGTGATTTTTAAATTAGGATGGCAAGATTTTAAGTTGATAGATGGGTATTTTTTAAGATTTTTTTATCAACAAGTTGTATTTTTAAAATAAAATTATCATAATTTCTATTTTAGGAAAGTTTTCATTTTTATAGAAATTTCTTGTTGATTTGGGGTTTTTATTTTTAAATTAGGATAACAAGCATTTTTGTTGATAGATGAATATTCTTTTAGATTTTTTGATCAATATGTTGTATTTTAAAAATAAAATTCTCAAAAATTTTATTTTAGGAAAGTTTTCATTTTTAGAGAAAAATATTGTAGATTTGGGGTTGTGATTTTTAAATTAGGATAACAAGATCTTAAGTTGATAGATGGGTATTTTTAAGATTTTTGATCAACAAGTTGTATTTTTAAAATAAAATTATCTTAAATTTTTTTTTATTAAAGATTTCATTTTTATAGAAAAATATTGTCGATTTGGGGTTGTGATTTTTAAATTAGGATAACAAGCATTTTTGTTGATGGATGAATATTCTTTTAGATTTTTTGATCAATATGTTGTATTTTAAAAATAAAATTCTCAAAAATTCTATTTTATGAAAGTTTTCATTTTTAGAGAAACATATTGTAGATTTGGGGTTGTGATTTTTAAATTAGGATAAAAGATTTTAAGTTGATAGATGGGTATTTTTTATGATTTTTTGATCGACAAGTTATATTTTTAAAATAAAATTATCAAAAATTCTATTTTAGGAAAGTTTTCGTTTTTACAGAAAAATATTGAAGATTTGGGGGTTGTAATTTTGAAATTAGGATAACAAGCATTTTTGTTGAAAGATGAGTATTTTTTCAGACTTTTTGATCAATATGTTGTATTTTTAAATTAAAATTCTGAAAAATTCTATTTTAGGAAAGTTTTCATTTTTATATAAAAATATTTTAGATTTGGGGTTGTGATTTTGAAATTAGGATAACAAGATTTTAAGTTGATAGATGAGTATTCTTTTAGATTTTTTGATCGACAAGTTGTTTTTTTTTTAAATTAAATTCTCAAAATTTTTATTTTAGAAAAGTTTTCAATTTTATAGAAAAATATTGTTGATTTGGGGTTTTTATTTTGAAATTGCGATAACAAGCATTGTTGTTGATAGATGAGTATTCTTTTAGATTTTTTTGATCAATATGTTGTATTTTTAAATTAAAATTCAGAAAAATTCTGTTTTAGGAAAGTTTTCATTTTTACATAAAAATATTGTTGATTTGGGGTTGTGATTTTTAAATTAGGATAACAATATTTTAAGTTGATAGACAGGCATTTCTTAAGATTTTTTTTATCAACAAGTTGTATTTGTAAAATAAAATTATCATAAATTCTATTTTAGGAAATTTTTCATTTTTATAGAAAAATATTGTTGGTTTGGGGTCGTGATTTTTAAATTAGGATAACAAGATTTTTAAATTAGGATAACAAGATTATTTAAAATTCTATTTTAGGAAAATTTCATTTTTACAGAAAAGTATTAAAGATTTGGTAGTTGTGATTTAGAAATTAGGATAACAAGAATTTTTGTTGATAGATGAGTATTTAAAAATTCTATTTTAGGAAAGTTTCATTTTTACAGAAAAGTATTAAAGATTTGGTAGTTGTGATTTAGAAATTAGGATAACAAGAATTTTTGTTGATAGATGAGTATTCTTTCAGATTTTTTGATCAATATGTTGTAATTTTAAAATAAAATTCTCAAAAATTCTATTTTAGAAAAGTTTTCATTTTTAGAGAAAAATATTGTAGATTTGGGGTTGTGATTTTTAAATTAGGATAACAAGATTTTAAGTTGATAGATGAGTATTTTTTAAGATTTTTTGATCAACAAGTTATATTTTTAAAATAAAATTATCAAAAATTCTATTTTACGAAATATGTTTTTCTATCTTAATCGAATTTACACTATAATTAGACTATGTAAAATCCTAATATTTAAAAATCTTAACTGAATCAAATTATTATTTTATACTGTGCAGTTAGTTTCATTAATTAATAATTCTATAATATTATTAAAAAAATCGCAGCCCTATATAGGGTGACCAAATGCAGTCTCAGATGTTCCTTATATATATAAATATATATATTTGACGACTAAGCATTGTGAATTTCAATCAAAATGTATAACTATTATATATTGTTTCCGTGACCATTTTCCACAAAAGTGTAAAGAATATAAAATAGAAACGTTATATAACCGAAATGTGGTTTTATAGTTCATTTCTGAGAGTCAAATATAAATTATAAGGCTGGATTTTCTTGTCTATTTTTTAAAATTCATAACTTGTGTGGACACGTACTTAAAAGTTTGAAAAGTTGACTATTATTTTAAACTGTCAAAAAAAAAAAAAAAGCTGTCAAAAAAAAAAAAAAGCTGTCAAAAAAAAAAAAAAAAAATTTTAAACTAAATTTAAGGAATACATATATAGTCTAGTATTAGTAGACAAGAGAATATAAGAAAATAAAAATATAGTAGTCAGAGTTCAAGAACCAGACAGAAAGAACGGATTATAGGATAGACCAACAAAATGATTACATTTTTTTTTTAGCAACACCAACAAATGATTACAATATTTTCTAAAATCTATCCACCAAAGACCATATATATGAAATGTACAATTTTGCGTTATTTTTTTCTTTGATAATTAAAACAATCTTGTATTGTATTGGATTAGTTAGACTATATCTTTATGTCATTAATTCTGGTTGCTTCACTTCTTCTTCTTTTTTTTTGCCAACTGGTATTTTATTGAACAAAGTATTAAAAACAAAAAAAGACCTAAAAGAGTACTCAGCCTATGACTCTATGAGATTATGCAATAAACAAAACAAAGAGATCGCTGGTTTAAAATGAATTGTCTTTTTTTTGGTACGAAATTGAATTGTCTTTTTTATACCTAAAGCTAATTTGTTATTCAAGCCAATACTTTGGGAAGCTAGATGCCTAGATTCACACAGTTGCATACACAGGCAGACATACAAGGATCGAGCCACTAAGTCTGGAATTTTTTATTACAGCATAGCTCTTGTTTTTAAAGTCATTATGGTTTGATTATGATTTTTGTGATATTTATATATGTAGCTAACACTATTTAATAGTTTAAAAATATATGGCTAGTAAACTAAAAGTAATTGGTTATTTCTCAATTATAAATAATAATTTATATATGAAAAAAAAATTGTGCAGAAATTAAAAATATATGAGTTTTCTGCTAATTTTGTAAAATGTTCAAAATGTTAAAGGTCATATTCATACAATTTTTTTCCCTATTCCTAGCTTTAACATAAAATAAAAAGTTAGTCCATCCATACACTAAGAAGCTCTTAATCATATTTACGAAGACTAGCTTTTAAAAAAAATTCCATTAGACTTCTTGAAAGTACTTAGAAATTTAACACGAACAATACAAAAAGGCGAATTGTTGATTTGCAGAAATTTCCTCACGACAACCACCAAATTTCTCTAAGCAAGAACAGCGCTTTAGATCATTCAATTTCAAACCTCCTCGAAACTAAACCAACATTCAAAACCACGTGCTCCCTAATAAAATTTATACCCGGTCCGAATTAATTAAACCTGACCCGACGGGAATAACCTTATAAATATTCCCATGCAAAAAAAAAAAACAAACAACTCCAAACACTCTTCATCAAAATTATTATTATTTTATGATTTAATTTGTTTTGTAATGCAAATAAATTAAGTCCTATATGAACTGCAAGTAATATTTATAGTGCTTTCTTGTTCTGGGATTAAAAAGTTAAATGTTAAATAAATACATCACTATTTTCCATTTTAAATGAATTGGATTTATTTTACACATTCAAAGTTAATAGCGTGTCCATTCATAGATATATTTTTTTTTAATTCAAGAAGTTTTGGAATTCAAAACTGACACCTGCACCCTAAGAGTAGAAAGTTTTATCAGTATAGCTACCAACTCCGGCTAAGTGTTATATTTTTCTTCAAATATCTTAGCAATAAAAGAAAAAAATAAAAAAAAAATAAAGGAAAGAAACCCAACTGTTCATCAAACAAGATTTTGAGATACCCATTATAATTTTTGTGCCACATGTTTAGTTACAAGTGGTTTTATTCTTTAAAACTGATAAAACATAATCAACCACAAAACGCTTTATAAATAAGCCCATGCAACACACACAAATCAAAGTTAAAAAACTCTTCATAAAATCATTCCTCTCATAATCTCTCTCAATGGCTTCTAACCACACTAAGCTTACTTCTTCCAGAGTAGCGATCATCGGTGCTGGTGTCAGCGGTTTATCAGCCGCTAAGCACTTAGCTCATCACAACCCGATCGTTTTCGAAGCCTCGGATTCGGTCGGAGGTGTTTGGAAGAGCTGCACTTACGAGACGACTAAGTTACAATCGGCTCGAGTCGATTACGAGTTTTCTGACTTTCCATGGCCCAATAGAGATGATACAACTTTCCCATCATACATTGAGATATTGGAATACTTGGAATCTTATGCTAAGCATTTTGATCTCCTCAAGTTCATGAAGTTTGGTTCTAAGGTCATCGAAGTTAAGTACACCGGCGAAGGCGATGCCCTACAGATGGTTGACCTCGGTGGTTCCGGTAGCTTGTTGCCCGGAAAACCTGTATGGGAAGTTGCTGTTCAGAACTTAGATGCTAGAGATATTCAGGTTTTTCTTAATTTTCATATTTGCTTATGTATTATTGCATGCATGCATATCCCTCTTCATTCTCATATTTTTTCATTTTAAATTAAACGAATATTTCGTTGAGAATATCCAAACTATACCTGAAACAATTAATCTATATATGTTGGTTATAAGAACCATGTAACTTTTGTTGTTGCGAACAATAATTTTCAATATGCATATGAACGAGTTTTTGTTGTAGTTACAACTTAAATATATGTATAGTCTAAAATTTGTAAAGAACTTCAAATAGTTTTTTGTAAACTATTGCATGCATCAGTATTATTCTTCTTCTTTTTACGTCTTCGTCTTTTTTCCGTGTTTTTTTTGTTATTTACGTCTATTTGTGAATCATTGCATGATATATTTTTCTACATGTGTGTGTGTAGTGGCATGCATTTGAGTTCGTGGTGGTGTGCACCGGAAAATTCGGCGACGTACCAAGAATACCAACGTTTCCGGCGAAGAAAGGGCCGGAGATATTCAAAGGGATAGTGATGCATTCAATGGATTACTGCAAGTTAGAGAAAGAAGAAGCTTCTTATCTCCTCCGTGGCAAGAAAGTTGCGGTCATTGGCTTCAAGAAATCCGCCATTGATTTGGCTTTAGAGTCTGCTATAGCCAATCAAGGTATATATATTATATATTCTCTTTCTTTCACAAAAATCTTTGATTAATTATCACTTAATTAGCTTCACTCTAACATTGGCTCAAGTCATATATAAATTTTCGTTTGGACTTGGACCATTAAATCTGGTTGGCACAATTTGAACAATTGCTTACAAGTTTGATAGTCAAGCGACATATTAATATTCCGATGAAACCTTTCGATCATTATGTGATCAATATGCATCCAATAACTAAAAAAAGTACTTTATTTCACTTTTAATATTTTATCCAAATTTTTAATAAAAAAATTGCAGGAGAAGGAGGACAAGCATGCACAATGGTGGTGAGAACAACACACTGGGTGTTCCCGCATTATTGGGTGTGGGGGTTGCCATTTTTCTTGTTCTACTCTACCAGAGCTTCTCAATTCCTTCATGATAGGCCTGACCAAAGCTTCCTAAGAACTCTCTTTTGCTTCATATTCTCTCTTCTGGTTTGCGATCTTAAAACCTATTAGTTTCCTCTTTATAAACTACATAATTATATATGTACATTATCTAAGTTTTTTATAAACATATGACATTACTACAGCGTGCCGTGGTTTCTAAATTCATCGAATCATATGTTACGTGGAAGCTTCCTCTAGAAAAATATGGTCTTAAACCGGACCATTCTTTTGAAGAAGACTATGCTTCTTGTCAAATGGCGATCATACCGGAGAATTTCTTCGAGGAAGCGGATAAGGGTATGATTCGGTTTAAGAAAACATCAAAATGGTGCTTTTATGATGAAGGGATTGAGTTTGAGGATGGGACTACGCTAGAAGCTGATGTTGTGATACTCGCAACTGGTTATGATGGCAAGAAGAAGCTCAAGGCCATTGTTCCTGAACCCTTTCGAACTTGGCTTGAGTTTCCATGCGGTGTTATGCCTCTATACAGGTACACACGGTTATAATCCGCCACCGTAAGACTATTGATATCTAGTGCAAATTGAATGAAAAGTAGTATAGTCCAATTAGTAAATATAACTAAACGCACTCATTAGTGCTAGTTCACGCCTACATTCTTTTTTTTTTGGTTCAAACACGCCTACATTCTTATGATACTAAATTGGAACAGTCGTCAAAAAAAAAAAAAAAAAAAAAAAACTAAATTGGAACCTTTCTTACATAAACAAACCTAAATTTCAGGGGAACAATCCATCCATTGATACCAAACATGGGCTTCGTGGGATACGTTCAAAGCAACTCAAACCTACATACATCAGAGCTACGTTCCATGTGGTTAAGCCTGCTTGTTGATGGGAAATTCGAATTACCGAGCCAAGAGCAAATGTTGGATCAATTCTCCAAGGAAATGGAAGTGATGAGAAGATCGAGCAGATTCTATAAACGACATTGCATTTCTACTTTCAGCATCCAACATGCTGATGATCTGTGTAATGACATGGGACTCAATCCTTGGCGTAAATCCAACTTGTTCCTCGAAGCCTTTAGTCCTTATGGTTCTCAGGATTATCGACTTGCTCAAGAAGAAACTAATATTTGAATATAATAGTACTGAAGAAATATATAACGAATTGTTGCATTTGATGGATTATGTATACTGTGTACAATTATAAAACTGTACTGGCGAGTCATTGAATAAATCATGTATGTACGACTACATGAGCTTTTATTGTCAAAATAATTTTTAATACTCTTTTAATTATTTAACCAGATATTGACGCGTGGATATTGGTTCTTACATTTTTATACATTGATATTTGTTTTTCATAATTAGTGTTATATATTTTAGATGAGTCGTAATATAACTACTTGTATTCAAAAGATCTGAACCGAATCAGATAATATGGTTATTTTTGATACAAATATCCGAACCCGTTTCAGATACATTTGCTATTTAGAATTTTTTAAGTTTATATACATCATAACCAAATTCATCCACACCTAGAAATACCCAACTAAAAACTCACACATAAATTTAATATATTCAAGCGGGTCTAGTTTAAAAAAAACAAAACTCGAAAAGAACAACTCATGCCTAAATGTCAATGTTCATGCTTAACTGGTTTTATAAACTAATAAAAATAGCATTTTATAAGTTTGGCTTAAGTAAGTGAAATAGAAAGAGTTTTTTTATTTAGTAAAATAATTATATGGAGTAAAAAATTAAGTGAAAATAAATGAAATACATTTTTCTTATTTAAATTTAAGTTATTATTTTATTCACAAAAACATGTCTTTGAATTATGTTTTTGGCTACGTAATTTTTCACCAATTGAAACTAAAAGAAATAAAAATATTTGAGTAAAACAAACTATAATCGAACGTTTAATCATATGGAAAATCCAGTTATTTTATATTTTTCTTTATAATTGGCATAAAGTTAATGTTGATTAAGTAATAAATAAAAACTACATTATTATTATTATGGTAATATAATTAATGATGCATTGTTAACATAATATAATTAATAAAATTGTTAAACTAAGTGAAATATGAAAAACCAATTAATGTAATTATAATAATAAAATTAATAAATTGGTATTACATTTTTTTTATTGCTATCTATATTTACAAACAATCTCATTTATAATGATATTCAAGTTTCTAAACAGTATCAGAAGATACTTCATTATTAATAATATAGAGGTAGAGACTTGAGAGCATCTCAACGCTAAGATATATACCATTAATTTTTTTAGCAATTTTTTTAGCAACTTTAGTCTAATACGAGAGATAGTTTTTTGAAACATTCATAAATCACAGCAGCCTAGTCTCTAGTAGAAAACCAGACCACCATTGTTTTGTTGAAAGTTGTTCCTCCTCGTCCACGTAAAGAACTGATTCGGTTCCGTACTTGCTTGTCGATGAACTTGATAAGAAGACTTGGGGTACGATTGACCGTGCCATGCCTTCTTCCGTTTCGCTCAAGCCAAATAGTATGCACAGAGTGTTGGAAAACATATCGCAGAAGATCAAAATATAGTTTAGTTAATATAGTCATAACAAAACATGCGATAACTATTTCAATAAATTATCAAAGTATATCAAATGAAAACGGTACTCAATCTCTCTCTTTAAATAAAAATAAAAGTCAATCTAAGAAGTCACTCAAAAACTAACACTAGCTAGGGTGATGCTATGAAGATACAAGTAAAGTCACAATATCAATTTTGGTATTGATCTCTCTATTTTACATCTTGGTTAAAAGCATTTCTTTCCGACAAGCACATAAATTTCCATTATTTTTATTATTTTTTTTGGAAAGAAGAAATTAAAAAAAACAAACATAAAACTAAATTTTAAGTTTCTTCTTGATCAAATCGATAATCTTGAGAACCATAAGGACAAAATACGTCACGGAAGAAGTTGGATTTTCGCCAAGGGTTGAGTCCCATGTCATTACACAGATCATCAGCATGTTGGATAATGAAAGTAGAAAAGCAATGGTTTGTATAGAATCTGCTCGACCTTTTCATCACTTCTACTTCTTTAAAGAATTGGTCCAACATTTTCTCTTTGCTCGGCAATTTGAATTTCTCATCCATGAGCCGGCTTAACCACATGGAACTTAGCTCTGCTGTGCGTACGTTCCAGTTACTTTGAACGTATCCCACGAAGCCCATGTTTGGTATCAATGGATGGATTGTTGCCCTGAAATTTATTTATTAGTATATGCTATTATAACCAACGGTTGAGTTTCAAACAGGAAACAGCACAAAAATTAATATTATATTTAGGCTTCACCAACGCATTAGCTTTTCGGTTACAATATCGGTGACTCGGTGTTATCTATTCATTGAATTTTTTGGACTAGATTTTAATGAAGTACCTGTACAAAGGCATGAGGCCACATGGAAACTCAAGCCAAGTTCGAAAAGCTTCAGGAATAATGGCTTTGAGTTTCTTGTCTCCATCATAACCAGTGGCGAGTATCACAACATCAGCTTCTAGCGTAGTCCCATCCTCAAACTCAATCCCTTTATCATAAAAGCACCATTTTGATGTTTTCCTAAACCGGATCATCCCTTTATCTGCTGCTTCGAAAAAATTATCCGGTACTAAAGCCATTTGACAAGAAGCATAGTCTTCTTCAAAAGGATGGTCAGGTTTAAGACCATATTTTTTTAGAGGAAGCTTCCACATAACATATGATTCAATGAATTTGGATACCACAGTACGCTGTTTTTCATGTTTACAAGAAGTTAGACAATCCACATAAAATTGTGCAATTTATAGAGGCAAAATTAAGATCACTAACCAGAAGTGAGAATAGGAGGTAAAAGAGGGTTCTAAGGAAGCTTTGGTTAGGCCTATCATGGATGAACTGAGAAGCTCTAGTTGAGTAGAACAAGAAGAATGGTAGGCCCCAAATCCAGTAATGCGGAATCACCCAATGTGGTGTTCTCACCACCATTGTGCATGCTTGTCCTCCTTCTCCTGCGATATTTAAATATTTTGTTCTTTCTGAATCATCTTAATTTTATATTTAATGATCGAAGAAAAGTAAATTATATTGAATATTTAATCAGTTCCAAACTTGTGAGAAACGGTTTGGTTGTGCAAAACAGAATCATGATCCAAGTAGAACAAGAATATAAAACCATTGATAAAGTTATGAACTAATTGGAGCAACCCCCGTAATCGTAATTATGTTGAATTATATATATATACCTTTTTTGTTTGATCAAATATATATATATATACCTTGATTAGCTAAAGCAGACTCTAAAGCCAAATCAATGGCGGATTTCTTGAAGCCAACGACGGCGACTTTCTTGCCACGAAGGAGATGGGAAGCTTCTTCTTTCTCTAACTTGCAGTAATCCAGCGAATGCATTACTGTCCCATTGAATATTTCCGGCCCTTTCTTCAAAGGAAACGTCGGTATTCTTGGTACATCACCATATTTTCCGGTACATATGACTACGAACTCAAATGCATGCCACTGCACATACACACAATAATTCACAATTAGATGTACAAGTACGTATAAACTAATTGTTATTATTTTAAAATAAAAATTATATATGAGAAAGCAGATGGATCTGCATGAAAGCGTACATATGCAAATATATGAGAAGGAAGCATGTAAAAGAATTGAGACTAACCTGAATATCTTCAGGATTTCTATCTCTGGTCTGAACAGCGACTTCCCAGACAGGTTTTCCGGGCAACAAGTTGCCGTAATCACCGAGGCCAACCATCTGTGGAGCTTCAACTTCACCGTTGAACCTAACTTCAGTGACCTTAGAGCCAAACTTGATGTACTTGAAAAGATCAAAATGCTTAGCGTAAGATTCCAAGTAATCTAATATCTCAACGTAAGTTGGGAAAGCAGTATTATTCCCATCGTGCCATAGAAAGTCAGAGAATTCGTAACTGGCTCGAGGCGATTGTAACTTAGTCGTCCCGTAAGTGCAGTTCCTCCAAACACCTCCCACCGAATCCGAGGCTTCGAACACGGTCGGATTATGTCGAGCTAAGTGTTTAGCAGCTGCTAAGCCGCTGACACCAGCACCGATGATCGCTACTCTTGAAGAATTAAGAGTATTATGGTTAGAAGCCATTGAGAGAGATTATGGGAGAGAAAGAAATGGCTTTTATGAAAGAGTGTTTTAACTTTTGAGTGATTTGTGTATTTGCATGGCTTATTTGTAAAGCGTTTTGTGGTTGGATTATGTTTTATCAACTTGTAAAGAATAAATCCACTTATAAATAAACATGTGTCGAAGAGAATTCTGATGGATATCTAGCAAAATCTTGTTTGATAAACATTGAGTTTCTTTCTTTATTTTCTTTATTTTTTTTCTTTTATTGCTAAGATACTTAGCAATAAAAGAATATATCTGAATGGAAATGCTATTGACTTTAAACAAATGTGCAGAATAAATCCAACTTATTTAAAATGGATATCCCTAAACATAATTTGTGAATTGATTTGCATATGTGTCATCATCATATTTAATATAAAAGTGACAAGGCTTGTAAAAATATAAAAAAGCATTAACATAACTGTGACATATACAATTTTCCTCTTAAAATTTTATATATATGGTAAGATTTATAAAATATGGTATAATGACTATTAACTCTTATATCATCACTAATGTAAATTTCTATATAAATATTTTTGACAAGACTATTATATATATTAATAACTAAAACTCATATATAAATATTAAATTAATATATATATATAAGCTAAATATAATTACTAATATAATTTTTACATCAACTTGTATATCATATTTTGTATAAATAAATACATTTTACAAAAATTAATTATAAATGTGCATCAACCAATACAAAACTAAAGCAACATTAATCAAATAACTTTTACATAGTTAAATTATAAAATTATATTTAAATTTATCGCTTCATTAGGTTATTTAACAAATTGATTTTCCTAGTTTAACATATTTTAATCAAACAAACAAAAATCCAAAATTTATTCAAACATATATTTGTGATTTTGTTTTATTTCAAAATGTTTAAGTTAAAATAAAAAATAATATTATCCAAATGTAAATTAAAAAATTATTTTAAAATAAAAAAATTTATATTTAAAAATATTATTTCTGCGTATGGTACATGAAAACTCTTAGTAGTGTAGTATTTATTTGATATTTAACTTTTTAATCGCAGGACAACCATTGATTTTAAACAACTAAAAGAGAGAAAAACCCAAGTCGTCAAGAAGAAATGGAGATCTTTTTTGTGTCTGCACTGATGACTTTCTTATCACCGGAGCTGAGATTTCTCTTCCAATAGTTCTCTTTTTTCTAGTATTATGGTTTTATTCTGTTTGTTTCTTTCAAAGTTTCCAGGGTATTTTTGCTTTCCTCCGACTTCTGTAAACGGAGATATATTTTTTTTATTTCGATCTTTGTTGTAATGGCTTTCGCAAGTTGTTCAATGGGTTTTAGAACAAGAATTTTTGAAAGAATCTCTCTCGAGATAGATTTAACCAAAGAAATATATATCCTTATTCAGAGAACTTTTATGTTAGACAATGAAAGTGAAAGCATCCCGTTCTGATGAAGGGAAGCATGTCGATTGTTAAAAACGTAAAATAATTTTGATATTAATGTATTGGCAACATTCAACATTAAGTTTAAACGAATGGGTTAGATTGTTAAAAATGTAAAACAAGATCATTCTGATGAAAGGAAAGCACCAAAAGTCATACATGTTAGATTACATTTGGGTTAGTTTATTTTGGCTTTTTTGATGTAACGTTGTCTTTGATAAACAAAAATATTAAATAAAAAAAAGTATTAATCTTCAGAGAAGAAGAAAAATTGTTGGGGCATCCCCCCCCCCCCCCCCCCAATAGTTGTTGATAAATAGATTCACTTAGCTTATGTCTTTCACTTTCAAACCGAACAAAAATCCTCTCAAAATATAGTTTAATATTTCTTCTTTAATAAATTATTAAAAAAAAATATTTATGAAAATGATATATAAAATATATACTTTATATATATTATCTTTAAAATATGTTAATATAAATTATATATTTGGATTACCTATTTATATTCATTATTTTAACTTTTTCAACAATCAATCAAATATGATGATTCAATAAATTAGTTTGATCAGTTATATCTACATTTTTTGCATAAATTATTTGATCTGCAGTCTGCACTGTCTGTTTATTTGCACTATTGATTACGCCACTAATCGAATAAAAGTATTAATTTGTTGATCTGCAGTGAAAAGAATGAAAAGTGATGCATGCTGAGAGCCAATGCATGTAGGTTTGACTTTTTCTCCCTATTAATTGCTTATAAACAAAAGGCATTACTGTACTCTTCTTCTTGAATGCGTTTCAGTAACAATTTACACAGGACACTGTCGATGAAACCTTTGTTGTTTAACATTTTCTTCCTCTGTGAGTCTGTGACTACTAATAGCTTGCCGTAATGGAAATGGAAAAGAAACTGGAAAGACGCATATATACCATTCAGTAAAGTAACTTATATTTGTTATTTTCATTATGCCTTTAGGCCGGTCTATACAAATATGCAGGACATTGTTTCCTTGTGTAACAGTGTGTATAATCTATTTTGCTAAGTGGCTGTGATGTTAGCATGAGAAAAATAGTGGCTGGCGTGATTTTAAATCTCATTTTCTTTTGGGTAAGTGATAATAGAAAACTTGTAGCACCAAATTAGAAATTCTCCAATGGAATTCGAACCGTGTGGTTGTTTTTTACTCAATCTTGTGCTTGCTTCTTCAACTCCTTTGCCACAGTATAATATTCTGGACAATAGCATAAGTCGTGTTCACATAATGCTTTGTAATGCCTTGGCCTAAATATTAGCCAACATGTTATGTCTTGTGTTTGCCTGGTGTTACTTAATGCTATTTATACCTGACCATAGGGCCGTCAATGGCTTTTATACGTTGTCAATGCAAAGTCGTCGATTCAGTAAAGAATGCTATAGTAGTCGTGAATCTCCGTCGTCTCATGTCATTCTGTGAATCCATCAATTGGTTAATGCTCATAATCCACGACAACATCATATCATCACTCCATTGGATCCGTATATATATTGGAGCCATCATCCTTGAACATCTTCGTGAGTCGTGACTCGTGACCACCATCAAGTAGATAAATAATCACGTGGAGTGGAGACCAATGCTAATGAACTATATTTTGTCAAAGCAGAATCATGCAATCCAAATAAGGAATTTGTGCGTCTTTTTTAATTTCCTTTTCAATATCAAATAACATAACGCACAACCTTAAAATAAAATCCAAAGTACATGATTATTTTTCTTTTGTCTTTTTGTTATTAAACCAAGGGCTTATTTGCCAAATAACCAAACAAAAAATGAAAATTAGATTTTGGGAGAGAGAGTAGAGAGAGATAGGAAGAGAAAGTAAGAGAGAGGGGAGAATTTTGATTAGTTAGTATATTTAAATTTTTTTCATGTATATAGGGTGCAATTTCCCTTAAACCAAAATCCCAAATAAAAACATAAATTTCCAAAATATGAATCAAAAATAAAAGATAAAAATAGATTAAAAAATTCATAATTCATAGATCTTACCTCTGTTATTTTGATAAGTTTGAAAGAAATTACAATAGCTTTCTCAAAATTATTCATTAGCCAATATGCTTATTTATACAAAATGCCTAACTCTATAAACAAATTATTTACATATATGTTAACAGTAAATATATCTATTTAAATATAAGGAAATTTACACAATTATTAAGTTTATACTATTACCGGAATTGCGTTAGGTAGTAGCTAGTCTAGGTTGTATATTTAGTTTGGTGTTATGGATTCAATTTTTTTTTTAACTTTGGTGTGATTTTAAAAATTTTCTAGGTCCAAAGACTAATCATCAAGAGGTCCATAGAAATCTAGGTTTTATTGTCACTTAAAGCGTCTATGGTAGCCAAAGGATATCAAACTCATGGCGAAAATTTTAACCGAAACCTTTTTACCAATAAGCCAAGATCACTTGGTTGGATTCAGTTTCAAGGCATGTGACAGATGTTTTCCAGAATTCACTTGGATGGATTCAGTTTAGTGATGCATTCGATGGATTACTGCAAGTTAGAGAAAGAAGAAGCTCTTGATCTCCTTCGTGGCAAGAAAGTCGCCGTTGGCTTCAAGAAATCTGCCATTGATTTGGCTTTAGAGTCTGCTTTAGCCAATCGAGGTATATATACACACACATAATAATTCTTCAGAAAAGTCGATTATTATTCCCTCCGTTTCATAGAGTTGAGCACACAGATTAAGAAAATATTTAATTTTGCATATTTCTAAAATAAAAACATCATTACCAATACATTTAACCACATTTTAACCAATAGAAAAATATATTTGAATATAAAGTCAATAAATTTTGTACTGAAATTATAAAACGACACTTATTTTAAAACAAAAATTTTACTCTACAATAACAATTAAATTGAAACGGAGTGAGTATTCAACAATTGATTAGCTTAGCATCCGTCACTCTTACCATTTGGCTCAATTCAAAATATAATATATGTAGATACTAGGTGTTATACCCGCATATACGGGCATAGTGTTCTTATAAATATTTATCTATTTATAACTATTAAATCAAAATCAACATAATAAATTATTAATTATGTTTTTAAAAAGATAAATCAAATACTAAAATTTATATCCATACTATTATTTACGAAGTAAATTTTTGCAACGGAGCTCTCACGTTAAAATTTAAAGCGGTTAATATCGTTTATACCCTTAATGAATAAAGTATCTAAATTAATCAAAAATAAATACGAATTTCAAATCTATCTGAATAAAAAAATTTCGTAAATAACTTGCAACATAGCTCTCACGTTAAAAGCTATATTTTAGGTTCGACTTGGATCGTGGTTCTGATTGGCAAAATCAAACCGTTATTAACAAGTTTGGAAATAATTAACCAGCGGATTCATAATTAACTATATTTCGATCATTAAATATAAATCTAATATGATACCCAAAAATAAACAAAATATGTAAATTTTGCAGGAGAAGGTGGACAAGCATGCACAATGGTGGTGAGAACAACACATTGGGTGATTCCGCATTATTGGGTGTGGGGTCTACCATTCTTCTTGTTCTACTCTACGATAGCTGCTCAGTTCCTCCATGATAAGCCTAACCGAAGCTTCCTTAGAACCCTCTTTTGCCTCCTATTCTCTCTTCTGGTCAGTGATCTTAATTTTGTCTCTATAAATTGCGTTAGTTTATGTGGATTGACTAAGTTTTTGTAAGCATGTGAAAAACAGCGAGCTATGGTATCAAAATTCATCGAATCATATGTTACCTGGAAGCTTCCTCTAGAGAAATATGGTCTTAAACCGGACCATCCTTTTGAAGAAGACTATGCTTCTTGTCAAATGGCGATCATACCGGAGAATTTCTTCGAGGAAGCGGATAAAGGGATGATCCGTTTTAAGAAAACACCAAAATGGTGCTTTTGTGATGAAGGGATTGAGTTTGAGGATGGGACTACGCTAGAAGCTGATGTTGTGATACTCGCGACTGGTTATGATGGAGACAAGAAACTAAAAGCCATTATTCCTGAACCATTTCGAAGTTGGCTTGAGTTTCCATGGGGTCTCATGCCGTTGTACAGGTACTTAATTAAAATCTCGTACAAATTTTTGAATGAAAAGATGAAAAAAAACAATACTGTATCTGAAACGCTAATCCGTTGGTGCACAATTCAAGCATATGGAGTATATTAATTCTTATGCTAATTTAAAACTCAACCGTTGGTTATAATAGCAAATACTAATAAATAAATTTCAGGGGAACAATCCATCCATTGATACCAAACATGGGCTTCGTGGGATACGTTCAAAGTAACTCGAACGTACGCGCATCAGAGTTACGTTCCATGTGGTTAAACCGGCTCATGGATGAGAAATTCAAATTACCAAGCAAAGAGAAAATGTTGTACCAATTCTATAAAGAAATGAAAGTGATGAAAAAATCAAGCAGATTCTATAAAAATCACTGCATTTCTACTTTCAGCATCCAACATGCTGATGATCTATGTAATGACATGGGACTCAATCCTCGGAGAAAATCCAACTTGTTCCTTGACGTATTTTGTCCTTATGGTTCTCAAGATTATCGATTCGATCAAGAAGAAACTAAATAAATATACTACAACAAGAAGTGTAACAAGTGTTGTTCAAAGGTGGTGCAAGACTGGCCACAACGAAGCTACTTGCAAGAATCCAACATAATCTACGTAGCTGGAAGCTATTTTCATTACATTATAGACTATTAGACTTTATCTACTCAATAATTTGTGATTTGGACGTCTTTGGTTTTAGCGTCCATCTCCGGATCGCCCTAGCATTATGTTCTAAGATTTGTTTCCTTTTTCTGCTTTGCTTGGTCTTTGTTGTGGTTTTTGTTTGGATTTGAAAAGGATGATAATCAGGATGAATTTTGGCATGCTTATCAAAAATTGATCAGAATGAAAAGGGGGCAGGATCTTTGTTATAGCTCAGAATCTAGGATTTATGATTGCCCAATTTTCAAATCATGTAATGATTTAAGATCCTTACTTGGCCCAGACTCATTAGCTTACAATACTGAACAGGTAGATTATTATAGACAAACAATTTGGAGATATGCAATGAGTTTACGTATTATGTGTACATGTAATGTGTGTGTGGGTGTACTATATTCTTCTATTCTGCGGGAGTGTTTGTGGGTTATACGCTTAAGAGACGGATCCGAAGATGGGCTTCTAAATAGCTGAAAACTATCAAACATGATTAAACTCCAACCTCTATGTTGCTTCTTTCTCTGAATTTTTTTTTTTTTTTGTAACAGACTGTGATTTTGCTAGAGTTTAACAATTTAGACAAGGCATTTTGTCCATGAAACCTTTCTTGTTTTATATTTTCTTCCTCTGCGACTACAAATAGCTTGAGGTAATGGAAATACAAATTGGGGCAGCTCTGGAAAAAGACCTATATATCATTTAGTAAAGTACTTATATTTGTGTTATTTTCATGCCTTTAGGCCGGTCTATACAAATAGTATATATGATCTATTTTCCTAAATGGCTATGAACTTAGTATGAGAAAAATAGTGGCTGGCGTCATTTTAAATCTCACTTTCTTTAAAGTGATGATAGAAGCTTGACTTGTAGCATCGAATTAGAAATTTTCCTTATGGAACTCGAACCTTGTGGTTGTCTTTTGACTCATTTCCTGTGCTTGCTTCTTCAACTCCTTTGCCACGGTTGGTATGCCACAGTAAAACACTCCTGCACAATAACACAAGTAATTTTCACATAATCATCTGTAATGCCTTGAGCTATATATTACCAAACAGGCTCTTTCTTGTGTTTGTCTGGTGTTACTTATTGCTATTGCAATCATTGTATAGAATAATATTTTACCGACTGTTGAATTTGGATGCTTTCTTGCTATGCTACCAAAAACTTCCTTCCAGTTGGGTCTTGCAAAATGTGTTCTCACCTGTTCAAATGAATGAGGTTATATCCTTGTTAGTGGTTAGGTAACATTGGGACATAGTGTTGGTCTAATGATATGTAACACTTCTTCTTACCCGTGTTCCGGATAGAATATCAACTCCATGTTTGGCATGGTTCAAAGCCTGGACCATCTTTATCAGGGTTGATCTTGCATCTCCTTCATCATATACACTTGTAAGATAGTTGTGCAACTCAATCTGGCCCTGTCTCACGAGAAAGATGAATGAATATGTTAGTATCGCGATCAAGCAAGCTAACTGGTGATGGGAAATAGAAGAAGATATGTTGGTGTTAAGTACTCTGTAGTCCATGTCTGATATCTCCTCCATCACTCCTCTAAACCATTCAACCGATCCTGGCTCCCTTGTGACCCAGTAAAAGTGAGCCTTCACTGCCTTTTTTTCCCCTCCTTGTGTTGAAGTTGGGGTCGGTGTGGTATATGAAGATGTATAGCTATTCCAGCTAAAATCTGATCTGCTGAACTCATTTAACTGTGCCATATGAAGTTAGAGATACTATAAGGTTCCTTATAAGATTCAACTTATCTGGTGCATTGAAACAGGCTTACTATCTGTTCATCTCTTGAATTGTTCATGAGATCCTTGAGGATGCTTATGAAAGGAGTAGCTCCTATTCCCAATCCAATGAGGAGCAAGACATCATAACTTCTGTAGTCCTGTGCTGGAGCTCCATATGGACCGTCTACTAGTAACTTCGGTCGGCTGCCAATGCAAGATCAACAAGGCATGTTAATACAACTAAGTATTGTAATGAAAGTAAGAGGAAGCAAAGAAGGTGTCTTGGAGTTTACTCTTGTAAGTCAATATTGCAATGGGCAGCGAATTTTGTTCTCCCAATCACGCATGTTGAAAGATCTTTGCCCACTGTTAGAACTCGTTGTAGCTCCTCTGTCCAGTCTCCTTGTGTTCTGATATGAATACTAAGTTGTTCATCTCCTGGTGCAGAGGTAATAGAAAAAGGGTGCCTGGAAAGGTTTAGGTAACATCTACATATGTGAAAACTAAAGATGTTTGCTAAACATTATGAGGAGTTTGGCATCAGTTACTCACCATTCAAATCTAGAGATTGTTGGACATTGCAAGAATATGTACTGACCACTCTTGTACTTAAACCCAGGAGGCTTTGACATGATTATGCTGAGTACTTCCCCTGGTAGCATAGAAACCTTAAGGATTTTGACAGAGTAATGGTTGGACCTACAAGCTCGTATACTTCGTTCTGCTGCATAGAGCATCAGAGGAACCGAGATGTACATCCATGTCTGAGAGGTTTCAACAGCAACACATTTAGGTTTCAAGACATTTTGAACATATAGCTTTAAGAGCAAAGGTCATGCTTACAGTTTTTTGATACCACTTATCAGCAAAGAAGAGTAAGGTCCCATGCACAATGAGCATAATGTAGACAACCACTAGAAGGTGATGAGTGTACCAGAATGCGTTAAAGCCAGTTAACCGATCAAGTGGTGCCGGTAGACTCACACGGTTTCTCCTGAAATGAGTTGATGCTAATGTGAATGCGATGGTTGTCAAGATCACCATAGAGATCCCAGTGATCCCTTCTGCACCTGTCATCAGGTCTTTAAATGTGGGCTTAACACCATTGAAGGGAGAAGCAATCAAGGCAAAATCTTCTGGAGTTGAGTTTATAATCCGTGGAAAGTCACATGCTAAATGAGTACCAGCATGAACAAGTATCCCAATCACTATGGCACAAGCAATAATCTGAAACACAAACAGAGAGGTCATGGCCGGATCTGAGCACATCCCAATGAAATATTGGCCGTAGACTCCAATTTTCTTGGAAATTATATACATAGACATAGTCCCTAAATTATGAGAAAAAATATTTTGTATTATTACCTTATGGAAGTTGATATTATCATCAAAAGGAACAAAAGCTCGAGCGCGTGTTGATCTAAGCCAAGTCAAGGTGTTTCTACAGACAGGTAACAGAACTAGAGCCATGTTGAGCTTGAGAGTCTCTGCAGCTCCTTTAGCAGTGGTTAAACAATAGCCCATGACCTTAAAAGCAGCTTTGTCTCTGTACTGTAAGAACTTCCAGACAAAGAGAATGGCCATGACGGTGAACCATAGTAACAGCACCCATATTCGTTGCCAGTTATCTAGAACCAAACACTGAAGCTTTCGTCTACATTTTAGAACCACACTACGAGGTTTAATTAGATTCCGTCTTGGTGTAGTTATGCCAACACTTGCCGTGCTAAGCGGTCTACTGTAGTCCATGTACGTGTCTCTCTGAAGTAAGAGTGTCTCGAGTTGCCATAACTGAAACAACATGGATGGTCCTTGATATAGTGTTTTTGAAGATTAAGAGTACATTGTATGCTGTTTACCTCGATGTATCCAAAATTCTCTGGATCAAGTTCTTCCATGATCAGAGATGCGTACTCTTCTGCTTGTTCCTTGAGTTTTGCTAACTTGTTTGCTGATGCACTTAGCATTAAGAGCTGTGTTTCAAAAGTTAAACGTTAATTTGATTATCTTAAACGCAATGTAGGCGTTTGCAACTATATGTTAAAATAAAATAATATTACTTCTTTGATTTCTTCTTTGGTGATCCTCCCGTCTTCATTGCTATCAGCCCTATAACAAACAGGTAGCATTTAAAAAAAATTAGAAACACTGACAACTTAAAAAGTATAACAGCATTATTCAACGAAAAACAATACTAATTACCAACAAATATACAAGCAAAAACATATGTTTCACAAAAATGACTGAATAACTGAAAAATAATGTTGAAATAAATGTTTGGTAAAAAAAAACATAAGAACAAGGCCTCTTTCCTAAAAGCTTTACTTGCAAGAAACTATTAGCGGGAAGAAAGATGAAAGATGAAAGATGAAACAATTTTTTGAAAATCTGGTAAAAGTTTGTTTTACTGGGCCAATTAAACCGCAGCCCAATAGTCAAACTCACTCAAAAGTTTTTTTTTTTAACCCACTCAAATGTTGTTCACCGTTGATTGCGTGAACTAACAGATCCAACGGCTAAGAACATCACGTTATTTAAATGATGCATCTATCTATCAACAAGGATATAGTTAACATTTTGCTTGCATTGCCTTAGACATATATACCTAACACATAACTTAGTGAATTTGTGGTAGTCTCACTAAAGAGATAACAACATTTTTCCAATCAAGAAGTGATTCATTAGCTAATGGTTTCATGAATCAGCAAAATTTACTGAGCAATTTATGATATAACCAGCTAAATAACCCAAATTTAAAACCGCAAGTTGCGATCATCTATCTGCATTATTGAGAAATCAGGATACTAAACAGATAAAAGTATTAAAATTACCCATAAACAATTCGTCAATCATTGTTGTCATCAACAACTAATTATACGCTGCACATGGTCAATACATTTGTTTTCTTATGCTTTGCGTTATTCCCGTAACAGTTATAAACGTAAAGACAAACCAAAATGTATTAAAGAAAAAATACTTTAAAAGAAAGAAAGAGAAAGAGAGTGTCGGAAACGTACATATCAAAGAAGATTTGAAGACGCGCGTCGAAGCTTTGGTCAGAAATGAGTAACCAGAAATCATGAAGCTCATCTTTTGTTATCTTCTCCAGCTTCTGCCTTCTCCTTCGAGCCAAAGCGTCGAACACACTCACCGCGAACTCTTTTGAATCCTTCATCCCTATCTCAAACAAGAGTTTGTTATTCAGAGTCCGTTCGTGACATAACGAAATGAATATTGGTTTTTTGGTCTCAAAATTTTTGAAAGTTAAATATATCTAGACATAATTACCAAATTATTTTTTTTTTTTAAAAATAATTTTTTTTCTAAATTGTTTTTGGCTCCCAAAATCTTAAGTTGTGAATACTGTAGATGATTCTTATTTCTAGGGTTTATTGTTTCGCTTACCAACGCACTCTCCGAAATATTCTCGCGCAAGCAACCCTTCTTTAGAAAGCGTTTCGAATCTCTTTTCAACTTTCTTCCACATCTCATCGCAATCGCAGTCCCAACCGCAACCGCAGCTGTTTCCTTTGGTTGTCTTGTTGATAAACTGTAACCCTTGTAACGCTCTTTGGGCGCTTGACCTCGTTCGCTGCAGCTTCACCTCTTCCTTCCGTTTATCTCTCGCGGACATGATCGGTGTCTCTCTCCCCTGACTTTCTATATCTCTCTCCCGGCCGACAGAAGTCGTTGTTCTTGTCGAGTCCGACCTTAGTAGCTTCCCCAACGTCTGCCGTATCCTCCCAAACCTTCCCGTCTCAATCGAGATCTCTCGCGCGCCTACTGAAGAAACCGTCGTTCTTGACGACTCCGACCTTAGTAACTTCTCCAGTGTCTGCCTGATCCTCGCAGGAGCCGTTGATAGATTCCTCATTAGTCTTGGCCGTGTATCAACAGACGCCGCCTCTGACATTCCGCAGACGACAATGGAGTCGTCGCCGTCGAGCTCAAGAGTCACCTCCACGAGCTCCCTCTTCCAGCTGCTTCCGCTTCCATTACGACTCAAACTGCTGAGGAAAATCGGCAGCATTGCGCCGCCGGCAACTGGTGAAGGTCTTAGCTCCACGCCGTCGTCGTCATTGGAGAGACTAAAATTTGAGAAGCTCTTGGGAGATAACTTCATGTGGAAGACTAATCAACCAAACACCTACACTCATTTACGTGTATATGTAATTTAAATAAAATTAAATATATTCCCTCTCTATTTTCAGCCATCGCCAGAGAAGAGAAGAAAATCAAGAAGGTGAGAAAAATAATAATAAGGAAAGAGGATATGAAAACAAGAGAGGCACTTCTCAACCGATCAATACAAAGACTTGCACACAATTTTCAACGCTCAAATTTTATTTTGTGTGTGTGGCTAAGTCATGTTTCACAGTTGTTGCCTTTCTTTCTTTTTTCTTGTTGATGTATTCTTTTTTCCTATCTACTTAAACTAACTATATTGTTATTATTTTGAAATAAATATAAAGAGTAGTTGGTGTTGTTTACCACAAAGAAAAAATGGATGAGAATATATTAACATTGTGTTATGGTCTAACGTATGTGACTCATTCACAATATTTAATTTATTAGCCGCCGGAATCAATGTTAAAAAGAACAATTACCACGATCAAATCATTAATCACAACCTAATTATTACAAACTTGCATGGTATTAATTCACAATATTTAACTAGTACAGAGTTTATAGCCGCCGAAATTAATGTTAAAAAGAACTATTACTACGAATTACATCATTAATCACAACCTAGTCATTAAAAATAACAAACTAATTAGTATTGAATACAAACTTGAATGATAATAATCGGTATTAGTGATCTGTTGTGGGTTACCTTGATGAATATGCAAAGGAAGGAGAAAGAATTGTTGTCTGATACGCTGGCAGAAACTTAGGAGATTAGGCCACGTAGAGGCTTCGATGACAGAATCAGTTACTTATATGTTGCCCTTACTCTTTAATTAATAGTATGAAATAGCAAGGGAGAAGACAAGAATTACGTAATTATTTTCTACGCTATATATATTTAGAAGAAAAAAAAAAGATGAATTGGCAAAGACAAAAGACAAAAGACAAAGAAGAAGGTGGTCGAGAGTTGTAATGTAATGAAAGTAGACCGGCGATATATATATACAAGGAGGCTTTCAATGAACATAAACTTATGGTTCAGGTTTTAGTGACTACTAAACCTAAATGCTACGCTTTGTCGCAAAGCAGTACATAAGCCGATGTTGTACGTCCTAAGTTTCGAGTACCTCCTCCCCTTCTAGAATATTTAACATGTGTTGCCTACTCTCAGATTGTTTAATGGGCTTCTCTTGGCTCTATTAGTTAGTATGTGTTGTCGGCCGAATCAGTTTCATACCATTTGTCACACTTTCATCATTTACTAGCGCTTGGGTCAGTTTCCAAAATATTAATAATATGTAGTCGATTGCTATTTGTTGGAAGATTTTATAAGCTCTGTTAATATGAGGTGTTGTGGAATTATGAGTCTAGAAAACTCTTTGCAGTTAAATGTTATTTGGTTGATTGTAATTCTCACTATTTTAAACCAATCTGGATTTCATACCTTTTCAATTGAGAATGAGTTTACAAGATACCGAATCTTAGACTAGTCCATGAGACTATTTAACAAAGTAAAGATCACTACGAACTCTTTTGAAAATTTAATAATTTGTTTAAAAATTTCAACATATTTTAAGCTAATACAGATCTTAAAACAAAATATTCAATAATTATACATAATTGCAAAACGTATGCATGTGGTGATTAAAAACATAATCACCTGTTAATATTTTTTTTTATAACTGTAAGGATTCCAAAGGTTTTCTAAACCCAAAAACTAATCCAACGAGGCCCATAGAAAGCCAGAACTTTTGTCATTTAAAATGTCTATGGATGGTTAATGCTACTCGAACCTATGGCGGAAACTCCAGCTAGAGCTTTTTTACCAATAGACCAAGACGACTTGGTTACCTGCTAATACTCAAACCTTTAATATGCAATTAGGGGGAAGAATCTTAAATCAAATCAAATTAATAGTTTTAATGTGAGGAGGTTTCAAATTATATACTATAGAAAACGATACGGTAGCGACTCAACGTGCATTCCACTCATGTGTGCAATCCATGCTAGAACAGCCCATGCTTCTTTTTACGTTGAATTTTCTTCCAATGAAAATGATAAATCCCTTTCGCTAACAAAATCAATTTCTAAAACAATATATATTCGCATGACAAAAGAAGGAAAAGACTATGGTAAATGTGCTTGTTTTCCTTTATAAATTTTAAGTACCTTTCAGTTAGTTGCAAACTCTACATCATATCGGAATAGATTAATGTACGTGTGAATCTGCAACAAAAAAACAACGATTAACGAGTTAGAAAGAACAATCTGAGAAAGACAATAGATACAAATACAATATGACTAAATCAATTATCGAAAACTAAGAGATAATCAGATTAAAAACTTCTGAGATACAAACCCAAATGCATGTATATATGGTGTTTTTTTTTGCAAAGTCTTTTTTTTTGTTTGAGCTAAAAGACACTAAATCTATTAGTAACTATCGATCTGATTATATCCAAAAACTAGCGTAACAGTATGAGAATGAAAAGTCGTGTGTGTGGCACGCTCGTGACTTTGCTGCTGGGGAGCTGAAGGATGTGCTTTTATGCTTCCGATTTGCTTCAATTGAGAGTGAGTATGATCTTGGATTGTGCCCTTTTCATGTAGATTAGCTATTAACTGACATGCCATATCTTATAGTAATCTCCTTTTTCTGATTACTACTTGTTTTATTTCCCTTTGCTTTTGCGTTGCCTTGTTTATTCTCGGTACATAACTAGTAGAACTTATGGCCATTAGATTAATAATGGATCTTGAACTTAGCTTTGTTATATGACTACTTGTTATTGGAAGATCTCGCCTCAAAGCTTTTCATTACAGGGATATTTAGAGCTGTCAATTGATTGGTTTTCCTTTTCACAAAGTATTTACACTCTTCTCATTGTGTCTTGAAACTTGGTGTAACATAGCACGAGGAGTTATCTATTCCCGCTAGATTATGCTAACGTTACATAAGAAAGAACGAATTAACGATCTTGAGGTGGGTAGACATGTGTTTAGATTGCAACTGATTTGATATGCCACGAACCAAAAATTTTAGGCAATGATGTCCTCTTTATTTATTTCGGTATATATTTTCAATGGGTTTTCAACTGATAATGCGATGAACCGAAAAGTATTTGTACAGCTGCATGGGTAATCAATTCTTATTTTCCTTTGTCAGACTGAAGAGGCTGGTTCCTCAACTTAAGATGCATCAATGTTTAAGGTTCCAAATCCTGGCGAGGTATTATTAGCCTAAAAGTGTTTTGATGCATCCATCTCTAGTCTACTAGTGTCTTGGCAGTTGGCACTAACTATCTACATAAGATTTTCGGATCATATCAAGTGGTTGGGGATCGCTTGGGGCTGTGCTGAGTCGTTTTAAGTTTTATGGTTTTGAGTCGAAAGCGTGGGTGATTGATATGAGAGATTAATGTTTGGTTATCACTTATCAGAAACAATACATTGAATTCATTAATGTTTTAAGCGTTTCTTATGGCCTAATCATGAATGGTGGTGGACTCTGGCCTAATCAGGCTCAACGAGTGAGAACATATACAAAGGTTAGATATCTTTCTGTCTCTCAAACAAAGCTCTTATTATTGGAACTTATTTGTTAAACCTCATTGAAGGTTCAAAAACGAGGGTCAGTAGGAAGATCAATAGATGTTACACGCTATAGCGGCTATGAAGAACTGAGAAATGACTTAGCAATAATGTTTGGCACCGAAGGACATCTGGAGGATCCACAACCCTCTGACTGGAAACTCGTCCACACAGATCATGAAAAGGTATACTGCTCGTTGGTGATGATCCTTGGGAGTAAAGTTCCAGGACCAACAACATGCTCTAAATAATCTCCTCTGTGTCAACATAATCTGATTATCATTGTCTGTTTGTTATTCTTTAGGGAGTTTGTGAGCTGAGTGCAAAATATAAAGATACTATCATCAGTAGAAGTCCAGCAAATGAGTTTAGACGGAGATCTTGCAGCTAACCCAACCACAAAGTAAGCTTGCAGCGAAACAGACAGTGATAATGCTTGGAAAGTACACTACGAAGACACTTCCGCTGCAGCTTCATTCAACAGATAGTGCATTTACATCAGTATCAACTTAACGCACAGCATTTTTTGCTGTTGTGTGTACTGCAAAAAAACAAACTGAAGAAAGTGCCAAGGTAATATGTGAGAAGTGAGAACTTGCTGTTGTTCTATTTTCTTGTTTTCATATTTTTGTATAACCTGTGAGAACAACAACAACAAAAAAGAGAGGACAAGTCTGTTACAAGTGTCTACATATACATATAGTAACTACAGTGTAATGTTAATGTAGTGTTAACTAAAACAATCATTTTCAGCAATCATCTGAGAAAATTGACAGATTCTTTCTCTACTAAAACTCAGAGAAATATTTTCATCATTTAAATAATATTAAAAAAAGGAATCAATCACGTGGAAAACAAGGACAAGAAAATCAAACAGAGTCGCAGAGTTCTGCTGAGTTTACCCGCGTGACCACACAATGAGACGGGCTTGTTACATATATCCGCCACGTGTCATTTCCCCTGACACTTGTTAAGACCGGTAATAAGTACAAACGCGCTCTCTTTGACATTTGAGTTTGACCCTACTCTTCTTCTCCACGCGCCGGTAGAAGTCAAAACACACACTCTTCACGCTCTCTCGCGTATATATATAAATCGACCAATTCCATTATCCAATTCAAATAGAAACTGAAGAGTGTAGACTGAAGAGCAGAGCTAAACCATTAACAGAATCGTACCGAACTGAACCGGGTTGGTTTGTTTGGTTAGGTGATGGAGGAGGAAGGATCGTCGATGCAGTCAAAGTACAAAGGAGTGAGGAAGAGGAAGTGGGGGAAATGGGTTTCGGAGATCAGACTTCCCAACAGCAGAGAACGCATATGGTTGGGGTCTTACGACACCCCCGAGAAGGCGGCGCGTGCCTTCGACGCTGCTCTCTTCTGCCTCCGAGGAAGCAACGCGAACTTCAACTTCCCCGATAATCCTCCGGCGATCAGCGGCGGAGGAAACATGTCGCGGTCGGAGATCCGAGAAGCGGCTGCGAGGTTCGCTAACTCGGAGGAGAATGTCGCGAGGGAGAAGGACGAGGAGATGATGCAGCAAGAGTGTACTACACCCTCGGCGGCTTCGTCGTCGATGATGATGATGACGATGGACGTTGATGACTCGGAGTTTTTGAGTATGCTTCCGACGGTTGGTTCGGGTAATTTCGCTGCCGATTTCGGGTTGTTTCCCGGGTTTATGATAGGATAGCACACGGTGGAGTTGAGAACAGAGTTGACAAGATGGTCCTACGTAAGTCAACTAGAGCAAAGGTACCAACAAGAAGATACGTGGACTAAGGAAGGAGTATTTCATTTTGTTATTTCTTATTCAATAAAAGACCTAGTCTTGAGGAGATAGTTCTCCACTTTGTTGCATTCCTGTTTTGTAGGAAGTTGAGTACTTCCACTTTCCCTCATTCACGTATTGTAAGGAGTCATGACTCCATTTGTTTTCTTATTTAAGCTAATGAAAAACCCAGAAAAAGGTAGACTTATCTACCAACAAATATCTTGAGTACTTGTGTTATTACAATCTCTTTAAGCTTTGAAGAGGGACCTTAGCAATTTGGTATCAAAGCCCGTTTGTTCTTGCGACGACATTCATTCACGTGAATCAACGTCCATCAAGAACATATTTTCTTTTCATCACCATTTCATTTTTTTTTCCACCACCATTCCATCTACAATCACCAAAAACAAAAAAAAAAAAAAAAAAAACAAAACAAAAACCAAAAAAAAAAAAAATCTAAGAGATACGACCATGACCAACAAGGAGAGACTCAGTGACCTGGAAGCAGGACTGGGAATGATGCAGGATGAGTTCCAGAAGCTTACCGTCGGGATCGATGACAGACTCCGAGGAATTGAGAGCTCATTCCAACGAACTCTAGAGGAAACTCTAGGACGAATGCGGGAGATGGTCACCAATAGTCGTGCAGGTGACTCCAGTGCAACACGTCAGAGCAGAGAGCCTGACATACGACCACAAACCACTCCTCAGGAGGAAACGGTGAATCCCTTCGCTCCGGTTCGATATAATCCGCACCGTGTGAAGCTGGAATTCCCTAAGTTCAGTGGAGGAGATCCCACCGAATGGATAAGCAAGGCGAAACAATACTTTGCGTACCATGAGATGTCGCTGGAGAAACGCGTGAGCTTTGCCTCATATCATCTCACCGACGAGGCCAATGAGTGGTGGCAGGCGATTTCCAAAGCACGGGGAACCGATCCATCCCAGGTCCCATGGGCGACGTTTGAGACAGAGTTGTGGACCCGGTTTGGTCCAATGGACGGCGAAAACTTCGACGAAGCGCTTTCGCATATACGACAAAAAGGATCACTATTGGAGTACCAGAGAGAGTTTGAACGACTCCAGAACAAGGTGGAAGGCTGGACGGAGAAAGCTCTGGTTGGTGCATTCATGGGAGGTCTCCACACCAACATCTCCAATGCTATACGCATATTCAAGCCCAAAACCTTGACAGAGATCGTCAATCTCGCACGATTACGGGACGATCAACTACAGAAGGAGAAACGTTGGAATAATCCCCGACAATATCCATCAAGTTCATCGGCTCCAACTAATCAGGAGCGCAGAAGTGAGAAATCACCAACAGAGCCGCGGAAATTGACGTGGGAGGAGATGAAGAGGAAGCGAAGTTTGGGATTGTGCTTTAGCTGCGATGACAAATTCGCTCCGGGTCACAAGTGTAAGCAACCCCAGTTGTTCATCATGGAGAGTACACAAGATGGTGATAGCAGCGATGAGGATCAAAACGAGGAAGAGCAGCAACCTGAGATCTCATTACACGCTTTGACAGGATGGGATACACCATCAACTCTTCGCCTCCACACTAAGATCGAACAGCAACATTTGCTAGCTCTTGTGGACAGTGGCTCCACACATAACTTCATCAGCGACAAGGCAGCACAGCGATTACACTTATCAGCGACGCATACGACGCCTTTCACGGTCCGGGTAGCCAACGGAACTCCGCTGAAGTGTCACCAGCGATATGAAGCAGTAGCTATGAGGATTGGGACGGCGTCTTTCACGATAACCCTACATGTCCTTCCCTTAGCAGGCCTCGACATTGTTTTGGGAGTTAAGTGGTTGGAAACCCTAGGCCCAACTATTTGCGATTGGAAGGCCCAATCTATACAGATAACGTGGGAAGGCCAAGCCCATCTTCTCCAAGGGATCCAAGCTGCAACCATTCACGCAATTGGGCCACAAGAAATCATTAAGGAAGCCCGTCAAGGCCACCTTCTGTATGCTCTCTGTCTCTCCGACACCGAGACACAGATTTCTCAAGTAGCCGACGACATGAAAGCATTGATTCATGACTTCGACGATTTGTTTCAGGCCCCAACTGGTCTACCACCACACCGTGAGATTGAGCACACAATCACTCTTAAGGAAGGAACCGATCCTGTGAATGTCCGGCCGTACCGATATGCATACTTCCAGAAAGAAGAGATCGAGAGACAAGTGGAAGACATGCTGAAATCGGGAATCGTCCGCACTAGCTCCAGTCCATTCTCGTCGCCGGTTCTTCTGGTCAAGAAAAAGGACGGAACTTGGCGCTTTTGTACTGACTACCGTGCTCTTAACGCTGCAACCATCAAGGATCGTTTCCCAATCCCGACCGTAGACGATATGTTGGACGAGCTACACGGCGCTGCGTACTTCACCAAGCTCGATCTTACTGCTGGGTATCATCAGGTTCGCATGAACCCCAACGACATCTCTAAGACAGCCTTTCGGACACACAACGGACACTATGAGTATCTGGTCATGCCGTTCGGCTTGTGCAATGCACCATCTACTTTCCAGGCGCTCATGAACTCTATCTTTCGGCCATTGATGCGCAAATCAGTTCTCGTCTTCTTCGACGACATTCTAATCTACAGCTCAGATTGGGAGTCCCATTTACGGCATGTACATGAGGTATTTCGACTCTTGCGTAAACACAAGCTTGCTGTGAAATTCAAAAAATGTGACTTTGGCAGAGAAGAATTGGAATACTTGGGGCATATTATATCTCGCCAAGGAGTCAAGGTGGATCAATCGAAGGTTCAAGCCATGCTCGACTGGTCGCCTCCGACAAACATCACAGAGCTTCGTGGATTCTTGGGCTTAACCGGTTACTACCGCAAGTTCGTCAAAGATTATGGGATTATTGCTCGTCCCTTGACAAACAGACTGCGAAGAGGCCAATTTACTTGGGATTCTGAAGCGGAGCAAGCTTTTTGTGCACTTAAGGCAGCTATGACAACAACACCGACTCTGGCCTTACCGGACTTTACACAATCCTTTGTCATTCAGACCGATGCGTCAGGCGACGGTATTGGGGCTATTCTCTCTCAAAATGATCAACCCATCGCCTTCATGAGCAGATCATTGGGTGTGGCAAAGAAGAGTTGGTCAACCTATGCTCGGGAAATGCTAGCTATCATTGTGGCCATTCGTACCTGGAGACCATACATCCTTGGCCGCAGATTCATCATTCAGACCGATCAACGCAGCCTGCGTTATCTCCTGGAGCAACGTATCCTCACCCCCGAACAACAAAAATGGATGGGGAAGCTGGTGGGCTATGATTATGAGATTGTTTACAAGCCGGGAAAAGCTAACGCTGCAGCAGATGCATTGTCACGACGACCAGATAGCCCTGTCCTCAACACTCTTTCTGCTCCTTCAGTCACGATATGGGAGGAACTACGCCAACTAGCACAAACAGATCCTTACTTGCTTCGTATTGGAAAGGCAGCAACAGCAAATCCAGGAAAGCCATACGCTTGGAAAGATGGATTGTTGTGCTACAACAATCGCATAGTCATTCCACCAACATCTCATCTCGTCAAACAACTTATCTATGAGCATCACAACACAACGATGGGAGGTCATTCCGGGATTCTCAGAACCTTCAAGCGCTTATCTCGGCAGTTCTACTGGCCATCGATGCATCGGGTTGTCTTGGAATACGTATCAAGCTGTGACACTTGCCAGCGAGCTAAAACGCAGACCATGTCTCCTGCTGGACTCTTGCAGCCACTGCCAGTGCCTGATCAAGTCTGGGAAGATATATCACTTGATTTCGTGGATGGCTTGCCTCGCTCCAATGGATACTCATCGATCTTGGTTGTGGTGGATCGCCTCAGTAAGTCTGCACATCTTTTGCCTCTTACTCACCCATATACGGCATCTCAGGTTGCTAAGCACTTCGTGGACATGGTGGTTCGCCTTCACGGAATCCCAAGATCAATCCTCAGTGATCGCGATGCCATATTTCTCAGCAATTTTTGGTCGGAGTTGTGGAAATTGTCTGGCACCAAACTGCGACGATCAACAGCCTATCACCCCCAATCGGACGGACAGATAGAGGTGGTCAATCGCTGTATTGAACAGTACTTGCGGTGCTTTGTGCAGAGCCGACCAAAGCAGTGGAGTGTCTTCTTACCTTGGGCTGAGTACTGGTACAATACCACCTTCCATGTCTCTACGGGGATGAGCCCTTTTGAAGCTTTGTATGGTCGCAAACCGCCGCTGATGCCACGGTATGAGCTCGGATCTTCCTTAGTAGAAGAAATTGATGAACAGCTGCAAGCTCGTGACGAGCTACTCACAGACCTGAAGTTGCACCTTGCATCAGCCAATAACCGCATGAAACAGATAGCTGACCGTAAGAGAAGAGATGTTGAGTTCACAGAAGGGGAGTGGGTGTTCTTGCGTCTGCAACCGTACCGGCAGAAAACAGTTTTCAGGCGATCTTCGCAGAAGTTATCCAACAGGTACTTTGGTCCTTTTCAGATTGAGAAACGTATTGGTCAGGTAGCCTACCGTCTTAAGTTACCAGAGGGAGCCAAGATACATCCTGTGTTTCATGTTTCATTGTTGAAAAAGCGTTTGGGCGAAGATGAGCCGTCGACGGTAGAGTTACCTCCGCTGCGAGCTGATGGATTTTTTCACTTGGAACCAGTGGAAGTATTGTCTGTGCGCCGAGTTCAACATGGTACTAAGGAAGTTCAGGAAGCATTGATTAAGTGGAAGAACATGCCAATTGAGGAAGCAACTTGGGAGGAATATGATCAACTGGTGGCGAGCTTTCCCTTCTTTGTCTCGAACCTTGAGGACAAGGTTCTTTTGGACAGCGGGAGTGTTGATAGGATAGCACACGGTGGAGTTGAGAACAGAGTTGACAAGATGGTCCTACGTAAGTCAACTAGAGCAAAGGTACCAACAAGAAGATACGTGGACTAAGGAAGGAGTATTTCATTTTGTTATTTCTTATTCAATAAAAGACCTAGTCTTGAGGAGATAGTTCTCCACTTTGTTGCATTCCTGTTTTGTAGGAAGTTGAGTACTTCCACTTTCCCTCATTCACGTATTGTAAGGAGTCATGACTCCATTTGTTTTCTTATTTAAGCTAATGAAAAACCCAGAAAAAGGTAGACTTATCTACCAACAAATATCTTGAGTACTTGTGTTATTACAATCTCTTTAAGCTTTGAAGAGGGACCTTAGCAGTTTAATGATTTCTCCGATGAGTACTCCGGCGAGCGTTTCAGAGAAGAGCTTTCACCTACAAGGGATTATGAGAGTTACGATGGCTCGGCGGTGCATCTTTGGAATTTTTGAAGTTTGTTTTTTTTGGGCAAGACGGCCATATCAACTTCGCTTCTAGAATTTTAATTTGGATTTATTTATTTATTTGTAATTCTTTGCCCATTTTTTGGGATCATTATTTCGATAGTGATTCATTATCTTCCTCAATTTTTTGTTTGTTTGTTTAAAAATGAAAAAAAAATTATCGGTATATTCGTAGCAATGGTATCCAGTTTTGCCACGTGTTATTAGAAAGCACGATGAGAAAGACCACGTGTTATATAGTCTGGATTGAACCTCAGGTTAAAATACATTATCATTTTTGTAAAAGGTATAATCATTTAGTATCTAACTATTTACTATTTAGTGCCGATGGCTTGTATTGGGCCTAAGATGCATCCATAAATATACCAGTTACGCCACAAATATATTTCAGGCCCATCCCAAGCAGCAAGGCATATTACACTTGTGTTGATGTTCTTTGTTATCACTTTTTAGCAGCATCTTATTAGAGTTCCAATATCACCAACTCACAAAAAAAAAGAGATGGTATGGATGAATCTACAAATCTTTGTCTTCGAACTGTTGCTTATATAGTTAATACTCAATGTATGTAAGTGATAATAATTAATCATGAAATTCTTCTTTGTTGCTACAATGCTACACTTTTCACATTTCATACACTTCATGATTTTAATGCGCAAATGACCAAAATCTTATTTTCTTTCAAATTGACAGTACAAGGGGTGGCATATCAGTTAAACAAGCTTGAACAACACATGTAAAAACTGAATGTTCTACATCTTATTGATTGATTTCGACGGACACACACACTCTTTAAATAAACTGAAGTATTACAAACATAACCAACTTCCTCAAAAGCTGACAACTACTTGAACTGTAACCGACTACTCAAGACTCGCTTGAGACATCTTTTATTCCTTCAGCGTTTAAGAAACTCTTCAAATCTCTGAACAACAACACGAGCCCTGTCAGAATTAGGATTCCTTAAATAGAAGACGTGACCTTCGCCTTTAGACTCCATCACTTCAACCTTCCCTTCCCATCCACTCTTCTCCAGCTCCTCCGCGTAAACCACCCCTTCCCTCGCCAGTACATCTTTCCCCGCCACCATCACCAAAACCCGCAGGCAACCCAATCCGGATAGATCCGACCCGACCACGTTGATCCACGGATCCACCACTCCTTTGTCGCTGGTCGGGCTCGCAATATCCCAAAGCCCTTCAAAATATCCCACCGCACCAACTCTTGACAAGAAAAACGGATGGAACAGAGTCATCCCCGAGATTATAAACTCTCCTCGCTCTTTTCCAGCTCTGATCCCCATATGATGCGCGATGTTTTCTCCGGCACTGTCTCCGGCGATGAACACTCTACCGAAGTCTGCGTTTTCGTTCAGCCAATCTTCCGGACCAGACCCGGAGATGTGTCTGAATATCCATTCCATCGCGTCCCACGAGTCTTCATACACTATGGGAACATGGTGCTCAGGCGCACGCCGGTAGTCCACGGAGACGGCTATGCAGTCAGCGGCTGAGACCACAGATGTGAGGAAAGTGTGGTAAATTGGAGAGAAAGCTGTTCCCATGATGAAACCTCCACCGTGAAAGTAGACGAGGAGTGGGACCTTCTTCTTATTCTCTTCACCGGCTAGGGCTTTACGAAGGAGGTATATCCGGAGAGAGAGGTTTTTCTCCGGTGAGTAGACGGCGTCTTTAGAAACGACGGCGTTTTGAGGGTTTTAGTGAAGGCGGGACGAAGGTTTCGGCCACGAGGCGTTCGATTCGGCCGTTCTTGTAGACTCGAAACCTTGGATAATAGTCGTATTCGAGCTCGGAGTCTGAATCCATTGTAAAGAGTCGGTGACGATGAAGAGATGATTTGGTGTTTACAAATTTTTATGAATGATCTTTGCTCTCAAACTCCTCTACTTTCTAGAGGTTTTTGGTCGAGGCATTTTGTTGTTTTCAGATCTTCTCATTTACACTTACACCTGCTAAACTAATAATTCATTGGTTCAAATAATGAAATGCGATTTTTTGATAAAAAATATAATATACATTGGTAAACTTTTTTGTGAATCACAGTCGGTATACATTGGTATATATTGTCAACTTTTCTGAATGCACAAAGAAGATATCCTAATATGTTATTATTTATTTTAATTCTACAATCTTGATCTATAAAATATACTACATTTTACTATGGCCCTCTTCGTTTGCTCACCCAGGTGATCCATCTGGGTGAAGATGCAAATTGATGTTCGTTTTGTGCATTATAATGCTACATCCAGATGGATCACTCAGCTGAATTTTTCAAAACTCATCTCAAATTCTCACCCAAATGAAGGTGAGTCTTGATGGTGCATCTGGATGCAGATGCATCTAGTTCAGTCCAAAATGATAAATGACAAAAATGACCTTTTAAAATCAAAATATTATTTTCAAATCGTAAATTCTATTTTTTGCATATACATTTTTCCGCTATAACCAAAAAATGCATTTTCTCGCAAAAACTGAAAAACACACTTTCCTGCCAAAACCGCAAGATGCGGTTTTCCGCAAAAAAACATAAAACACACATTTTCATAAAAACACATGTTTCGGCTAAACCAGTAAAACCGCACTTTTCGACCAAAACCGAAAAAATGCATTTTCCCGCCAAAACCAAAAAACGCATATTCCCGCCAAAACTCCAAAAAGCATTTTTCGGCCAAAACCGCAAAAAGCATTTTCCCGCCAAAACAGGAAAAAAACGCATTTTCTCACCAAAACCGAAAAACACAATTTCCCGCCAAAACCGGAAAACCGAATTTTTCCACCAAAACCGAAAAACGAAAATTTTTCCGCCAAAACCGGTAAACGAAATTTTCCCCGCCAAAACCGGAAAAACGCATTTTCCCGCTAAAACCGGAAAAACGCATTTTACCGCCAAAACCGGAAAATGAAATTTTCCCGCCAAAACCGGAAAAATGTATTTTCCCGCCAAAACCGGAAAACGTATTTTCCCGCTAAAACCGGAAAAACGTATTTTCCCGCCAAAACCGGAAAAACGCATTTTCCCGCCAAAACCGAAAAATGAATTTTCCCGCCAAAACCGGAAAACGAATTTTCCCGCCAAAACCGGAAAAATTCATTTTCCCGCGAAAACCGGAAAAGAGCATTTTTCCCGCCAAAACCGGAAAACTGAATTTTCCCGCCAAAACCGGAAAAATGTATTTTCCCGCCAAAACCAAAAAAATATACTTTTCCGCCAAAACCGCCAAAATGATTTTCCAAGCCAAAGTCGCAAAAAATAACTTTTCCCTCCAAAATCGTGAAAAAATACTTTTCCCGCCAAAACTTCAAAACACACTTTTTCCATCCAAACCGCAAAAACGTATTTTCCGCCAAACCCATAAAACGTATTTTCCGTCAAAACCATAAAAATGCATTTTTCGCGAAAAACACATATTTCCTCAAAAACCGCAAATATATTTTCAGCCAAAACCGTTAAAATGCTATTTTTCCGCCGAAACATTAAAAATTATATTTTAGTCATTTTATTAACAAGTTCACCTGGATGCAGATGGAAGTTAAAAAATAAAAATCAAACGAACATAGTTGCATTCAGATGATTCATCTGGATGCATGGACGAAATGAAGAAACGAACAACACCCAGATGGAGCATCTGGGTAGGACATCTAGATGGACCATCTGGATGCATCTTCCAGATGTACAAACGAACAGGGCCTATCCAGTTTATCTCTAATATTTTCCCCAGAAATCAAAATTATATGATTTTCGAGTTTTTTTAAACTAGAGGAAAAATGACTTTTCAACCATCTTTGTTTGTTTCTTTGTTTAAGGCTGTTGGTTTGAGGTTAAAGAGTAGTGCTCCGGAAAGAGACTAAAGAACGAAGATTAAAATTAAAACTATCAAGTAGCATTGTCGTCAACAAAATTTGTTGTTCTTACAAACTCAGTAACATACGAGACTAGTTATGAGACAGCCCAGAGAAAGAGGATTTAGACAGACATGATACATTACCTAGCAAAAGACAGGCGCTAACAAGAATTGATCGCTAATCATAAACATATACATACAAATATATGAAGTTTCCTAGCGATTAAATAGTTCTAAAATATAGTCAAACGCGAACTAAGAACCATGAGGCAGGAGCTTTTCATATATATCTTGTTTATTGATGAGACGTCAAAAGAATACCCCGGTACGGTTTGTGGTGGTTTAGCGATGTCCTTCACATTTCAGCTGCTAAACCGAGCCAAGAGGTGGTGTTGTCTCCGGTTTGAGGCTTTGAAGACGCTTTGGCTGGATCGTTTAGTTGATATGGTGCCTTTGAAGTAACCCTGTCCTTTCTCTTGGCCAAGAACCGATGGAGTGAAGCTCGTCTAGCAATAGGAAGTTCTGTAAAAGAAAGGGGATTTTTCTTTGTTAATATATATATACGGTTTAAAGTGACATGGAGATATAAACGAAAAATAAGGTGTGAAAGATTACCGCATGCCATTGCAGTTGAGGAGGATTGAACTGGATTTTGTGTTGTGGTTTTCATGAGATGAGGAAGTTGGTTTGGGATAGGAGCGATGTTACTTCTCATCTCTGTTTGGTTATTGGCTAGATTAGTAGTGTAAACACTCTGGATGTTGTTGTTGACATTAGATGTGAAACCGGTGAAGGTATTAGCGGTTCCTTTGCTCGCCAAGTCCATCACTTCTTTGGCTTTCTCAGCAGAAAAGTCATTGAACACAATCACTTGCCCGCCATAAAATATAGTCAACGGTGCAGTTTGAGGCTCTGGTTTCACAGATCTGTTTCAAGAAAACAAAATAATTAGTCAAAGAAATAACAAATAAAGCTTAGCTTTACAACATCAGATTTATATGTTTTAACAGAACATACCTAGTGGAAGAAGTAGCCTGTGTCATTTTTAGGATATCTTCTTTGGGGAGAGAGGAGGATGAGGAAGAAAAACTTGGTTGCCTGGGAAACAGATTTTTTGGTTTAACATCTTGGCCAATGGGTTCCATGTTGGAAGCTTCACAAGGGAATAAACTCATGGTTGTTGTGGGCTGACGAGAGATGCCTGCAAGATATGATCCAAAAAGGTAAGATTTCTCTCTCCAATAACTTAATGACAAATTTAGTAAAGTTTAAGTATTCGACCAAACATGGCAAAAAAAAAATCGATGGAAATTGCCGAAACTTAGCGAGGAAACAGAAAGCTAACCACTCTCAAACAAAACTATACACGCAAGCTTTTAGCACATACACTTGCAAGGCAAAGAAAAACGTGTCTAATACGTAAACTATAGATTAAAACTCGAAATTAAGAAAAAAAAATTTAACTCAAAATTAAGATATTAGATGCTAAATCAGTTTTTCTGCCTAATTCCGGTCAAACAAATTATAAATCTATTCGATTCTTGAATTCATAATGAGAGTGAACGATAGAAAGGATCTAGAAGAAAAAAAAGGCGTTGCTTACCGTTGACCTCAGGCTTGCATGCCATCCCTAAGCTCAGATCTCCAAAGCTACCGTTCTCCTTCAGATACTGACTCAAACGACTACACGTCTGAGAGAAGCTCGGCTTCCTTGAAAATCTCCGTGTAGCGGCGAAATCAGAGGACTCCATAGGACTCGACATCGTTATACAAACAAAAAACTTGGTAGAAACGAATCGAAACGAGTTTCTCCAATAGCTCACGATAACTAATCTTCTTCTTCTTCTTCGATTACTCTTCTTTTCTTCTTCTTCTTCTTTTGTAAATTGAGTTTGGTTGCTGAGTCTCCTCCTACCTCCCAATAACAAGAGCATATATATATTAATAAAACTTTTAACTTTATCTAATTTTGAGCCCTTTAAAAACACGTGTTTTATTTGTTGTCTCTTTTTAATAAAGATTGGGATTGGGAATGTGTCTCGGTTCACTGTTCTCCACGTTCAACGCTTTCCGTTTTCTTTGAATTTACAATTGTATCCCTCTTCACGAGGCTTAAGATATCTTATTGGTTGTTCGCTGGCAGGACGAAGTCAAACAAACACCAAATACTGTAAATTTACTGGTTTGCCCATGTAGTTAGCGTTGTAACTTGCAAGTGAAAAAGAGAGTGTTGTATTTGTTTTTTCTTTTTCGGAAACCGTTTTTGGTACAGTAACTGATCACGCAATTCGTGCAAAATCAAGTCAAGTGTAGGGTTTGTTATTTCGTTTGAAGATGGTCTACTATGTTTTTTTGTTTGTTTGTTAAGTTCAGTTTTATAGCAGGTTAAATTCAAGATAAAAAAGTCGGATTCTATCATAACTTGTTCCGGCCAAAAAAAATTGTATGTAGTGGTAGATTTAATAGATTACAACGTAAAAAATAGTGGTTCAAACCATAATTGAAATCCATCTTCATACCGATTATCTCCTATTATTGTTTTTTTAGAAAGATTTTTCATTTTTTTTTCATATCGAAATCATAATCTCAAAAAACTGAATTGAACCGTAGTTGAAGTCGGTCTTCGTACCAATATATCCTTCTTGTTTGAAAAAATTATGGTTTGAAACACTTGATGCAATCTCTTTCTGATGCACTTCAAATATTTTTTATTAAACCATTAAGAAAGTAAATGTGAAATAAACACATTAAGATAAACAAGGCAAAACGCGTTAAACGTCACCAGTCAAGCCTCTTTGGCATTTAGTAAATGATCTTCATAATAAACTGTACAATCTTATAAATTGATTATTGCTCTCGAAACATTTTCGAAATAATGTTATTAACGCGTGATTCATGCAGAGATACAACCATTACAAACTAATGTTTGTCAATTAAGCAAACAAAAAATACTAACAAATAAAGTACTCTACGAGTCGTCGATTAGTAATTAAATGCGTCAGAAGTTCAAGTTTGAAGTTAATCCACATGTCGACCGTCACATTTGATTAACGCCATGAATCATATAATAATTGTATCGAATAGTCAAAAGTTTAACACCTAACAAACAAACTAAAAATGTATATGAAGCGCAAGCGAGATTGATGTTCCCGTGGATAAAATCAATATTACAGAATTGATTTGAGACCTAATCAGATAGTCATGCTTATACTAATATGGCAAATGCGCATAATCCATATGCAAGGGTACTATCGTATACAGCTGATAACACGTGAACGAAGCAAAACCTTCACGGCGTTAACAAACTGTGAGTGGGTCCCTGGTGAAGCCAACTCCACCATCCACATGTTCCGTCGACCACGTTTTTGTTATTATGCGTTTTGGAAATAATAAATAAAATAGTAATAAAGCTAAAGATGGATATTTAAAGAAAAAACAAAAGCAAATAAATTAGAATATTACAAAACTAGGAGGAATCTAGAAAGAAGGGGGCGGCAAGTGCACGTTGTCTGAACTAATTCGACGTGACGCGTGTCCAACACTTGTTGGTTGTAAAGTACGCGTTAGATTCTTATTCTCCGCAAGTACAAAGGGTGTTGTAGGAGCTGTGTTACGCTGCTACGCGACCTAACAAAAGTTCAAAAGCCTTGTCACTAATCAACCCTTAATCTGATTTGTTGATTGCATCTAGCCATGTTAATAATATTGTACTCCATTTGTTCCTAAAAATAAGATGTTTTACAGAATTTTGATGTTAAGATGTATTCATTTTTTAGGTAATTTTTACTTTATTAAAAACTGTGTACCCAATCATATTTTAATAGTCTATTTTGTAATTGGTTGAATACCATTAATTTATAGTTTTAATGATACTTTTTAGATAAAAAATAGTTTTTTGTATTTCTACCTAAACATCTTATATTTAAGAACAGATGGAGTATTTTTTTCAGACGGGAATCTAGGTGCGGTTTTCTTGTGTGCCAATTATCCTTTCTTTATCATAATATTAATTTATTGCAAAATTAATTTAATACACAGCAAAGTAATCATGGATTAAATTTACACAACAAATTAATAGTATAGTGTAATACTCTCTCTGTTCCTTAATATTACATATTTTAGGAAAAAAAATTGTTTTAAAAAGATCTATTTTTTACATTTCCAAAACATGTTTTATTAACTAATTGCAAATTTATAAAACTTAATTGCACTTACTGAATTGTTATTGGTTTAAAATTATGAAACAAAGATAAACACAAAAATATGCAAATTTAATGTATTTTATTAAAATGTGTGAAAAATCTAGAATATGTAACATTAAAAAACAGAGTGAGTAATATATACTAACATAAATCAAAACTAAGAAAAGTCTTCTTTTACATAATTGATGGAAACTTTATTATATGCCTCCAACCTCGCATGAGTCCTATCAAAAAAAATAAACATCGCATGAGGTAACTAACTTATTAACCGAAAATTCCGTGTAAAGGGTCTCATACTAGCATGACATACTACTTTTAAAATTATTGTCATTGTTGCAAGACGATTAGATACAAAACTCAATATATTTTTACAATTTTTAGTTGATTGGTTAGAACTTAAAACGATATGAAATTTTGGTTATGGGCCTACGAAATTAGATAAGATTAGATTAAACGTAAAAGATAGTCAAACTCGTGGGAAATGCGTGTAAGTGGTTGGGGAAGGAATACAGATCGCGATGCAAGTTGAGTAATGTGTCGAGTTATATTTGTTTTTACATCTATTCATGCACCATTTGAGTTTACCTTTAATTCACGACTATTGTTTATTTGTATTCTATCATAGTATAGTGTTATAGTACTTGTTGATGATAAACAAAAAGTTTGAAAATTTAATGTCTAATAATATGTTGATTTAATGGGGGTTGTTTATTTAATGGTAAGACCGTAAGAGAACACTGACGAAACTTACATAGTTGACTTTTGCTAACCGTAGATTCATAAGCAGCCACGACGTTGTATAGCTTTTGTAATCGTAGATTCTACGTAGCCACGTTGTATATAACTTTTATCTGTTTTAAAGTACTGGCGTGCGGAACTAAGAATACATCTTTTGAAAACAGTAGTATTGAAAAACAATACGCACATGAAATTCGTAGAAACTATCAAACAACTGTACTGCAGTTTCGTTTGTTACATGTATAAATAAATAACCCATGTTGAATAAGGATGGATGAAATATCCGTAAATTTTGATTCGATCCTAAAATCCAGATATCTTTAATTTAACGAATCAAAATAAATACTAAAATCAAATATCTGTCAAAGACGGAACAAATCACATATATCAATATTTCTAAAAATGGATATTCGATCTGATCCGTTATATACATATATATACATGCATGCATATAATAATATATATAAAATATATAATTTTATATCTCTATCTAAGATTGATAATATTTTTATTCACTAAATTAATTTTTTTTTAAGTCGGTAGTTTTTTAAACTTTTCTAATAAAATATTATTATTTTATATCAGTTTTTTTTAATATTATTTTTTAGGGATCAAATCAGATATTTGATAAAACACAATTTTTTTTTCAAATATCTGGTAAATTACAGATCAAATGGAATAAAAAAATCAATTATCCGTATAAAATAGAGCGGATCACGGATATCCTTAAAATTTTGGATATCCGCTCCGTATCCACGATAATACTGCTGCACTTGTTAGACTTTCAATGAAAAAATAAATATTATAATAACATATATATATAGGGAAAATCGCATACAAAACCTTCAAAGTGGCAGCCACTTACACTTTAAACCTTGAGAGTATTTCACAAGCACTTTAAACTTTCAAAGTGACACTTTTATCAAAAGAAACCTCAAACCTGGCTTACTTGTACATCAAGTCAAAACGGTAACCGGTACTGTTCAAAAACGATGATGTGTCAGTTTTATTTTTTTTCTTGTTTTTAGAAAAATTATTTCATTAATAAAATAAATATTAAAATAAAGAAAATATAAAAATTCATAAAAAAATTCAAATCAAATCATAAAAATCACAAAAAATTCAAAACAAAAATCAAAATATTCACCAAAAAATTTAAATTATTTTATTAATAAAATTAATATAAAAATACAAAAGTATAAAAAATTCATACAAAAATTTAAAATAAATCATAAAAAGTCAATAAAATTCACAAAAATTCATAAAATTCACAAAAAATATTTTAAATTAAATATAAAAATAATCATAAACTTTTACAAAAATAAAGATTCACAACAATATTTATGTTATTTTATTAATAAAATAAGTATAAAATACAGAAATATAAAAAATCATTAAAAATTTGAAACAAATCGCAAAAATCAAGAATAAAATTATATGTGGTTTTATAAAAGCGACTAAGGAATAACGTGCATTGAGTGCTATAAACTGGGTACCCTGAAGCTATTATTAGTATACATTCTTCCCTTTAACAATTCTGACATTTTCCAAATCCAACCAACACACATAGAACATAACAGATTAAAAATTATCCAAAATAATAGTCTGGGTTATGATTACTCTGATTTAGATTAGAAAAATTCAGTCAGTCTCTCGTTTATGATTAATAAAATAAATATAAAATAATGATTTTTTTTTTCTAATCTGAATTAGAGTAATCATAACCCGGAGACTGACTGCTATTTTGGTTTTTTTTTTTTTAATCTGTTATGTTCTATGTGTGTGTTGGTTGGATTTGAAAAAGTTTAGGATTGTTAAAGGGAAGAATGTATACTAATGATAGCTTGAGGGTAGCCAGTTTATAGCACTCAATGCACGTTATTCCTTAGTCGCTTTTATAAAACCACATATAATTTTATTCTTGATTATTGTGAATTTTTGTGATTTGTTTCAATTTTTTAATGATTATTTATATTTTGTATATTTTATTCTTATTTTATTAATAAAATAATATAAATACTTTTGTGAATCTTTTATTTTTGTAAAAGTTTATAATTACTTTTATATTTATTTTATTAATAAAATAATATAAAATATTTTTTGTGAATTTTATGAATTTTAGTGAATTTTATTGACTTTTTATGATTTGTTTTGAATTTTTTATGAATTTTTATATTTTTGTATTTTTATATTTATTTTATTAATAAAATAATTTAAAAAAAATTTGGTGAATAATTTGATTTTTTGTGAATTTTTAGTGATTTTTATGATTTTTTTTTATTTTTTATGATTTTTTATATATATATTTTTAATATTTATTTTATTAATAAAATAAATTAAAAAAAAATTAAAAAAAATAAAACCGACACGTCATCGTTTTTGAACAGTACCGGTTACCGTTTTGACTTGATATAAAAATAAGCTAAGTTGGAGGTTTCTTTTGATAAAAGTGTCACTTTAAAGGTTTAAAGTGCTTGTGAAATACTCTTAGGGTTTAAAGTGTAAGTGACTGCCATCTTGAAAGTTTTTTATGCGATTTTCCTATATATCTATACTAATAAAGTTGCTCAGAAACTCTCCTCAGGCTTCCACCTCACCCTTCCATATCTTAAAACCCGCCACGTGTCGTCTCCTTTTCTTCTGCTCCGTGTTTTTTAAAAAACAACACTCTCTCCCGTGTTTTTTCTTTAAAAAGCGGAGCTCTTCTTTTTGGGCTTGCAAGTATTTGTGTTTGGGCTTCTCTAAAATTGGCCCATCTTTTTAGGGTTTCACTGTGGGCCGTAGAAGTCGTTCCTTGCTGTCCTTCGATTCTTCGCTGTTCTTCCGTTCTGTAACGGCGAGCGTTTCTGTTTCTCATTTCTTTAATCACAGCATTAACCCCAGCCCCACTACTCTCCTCACTCTCTGTAAATTAAACACCATAATTATCATGAAATGACGATGAAGGAGGATGTGACAACAGATAGCAGAGGCAATTGCTTTTTGAGTTGATTGTTATCCTCTGAGATATGGAGCAAGTATTCGTCGGGTCAAGGGTTTACCATTATCGGCTTTACTCATTCCAAGAAGCGCTTTCATGGCCGTTTCTTAATGTTTGTTTGCTCTTACTCGAGACTGTGAGATGCAGTGGGTTACCAGGTATTTGGGAGTCAGTACTGTGACTTCGACAAAGGCACTCTCCGCTGCGATATTAATATCTCAGTCCGTCCTATTACACAAGCGAAGTTTGGCAGCAAGGTCAACAAGTTTCTATCCTTCTTTGTCGTTTATATATTCTGAGCTAACCAATAAAGTAGTATGTTCAACTCATTCTGTTTTCATTCTACTGTATTTGGATGATTATTCGTGTTTCTGTTGGTTCACAGGTGGAAATGAAGAATTTGAAGGAGTTTTCACCAATTGACAGGGCCAAGCCAACCAGCTTATGGGGAGAGAAGTAACTCAGGTAGCAAGCTAAATAATCTTCCACTACATTGCAATATCTCTGTTTTTCATTGAACATAGCCACCATCGACTAGCTTGAGTATATATGTTCAGACAGGAACAATAATGAATACATGAATATTGACGGAGAGGTGAGAAAGCTGACTAATGCCCTGCAGAAGATGTTGCACAACTTCTGGTAAGCCAAAAGCAAAGCAAACTACAATTACTATGTTTATGGTGCTTCATACTCTGTCCCACTGAATACATGAATGACAATATTTTGCAGGAGGAGTGAAGACCCGGACCGTAGACCCCTGCCACAGTGCATACATGACTTAGTTGGGAGCACTTCTACTTATTGAAGCTTTCCCATTCAACTGCTCCTCCAAGCATCAGCCGTTCACCATATCTCGAATCTTTGACCGCGACCAGTGTTCACCACTGCCAAACTTTGCTGTAAATGTTGGTCAAACCATTAGCTAATCTATCTTATAATTTGTTGGTTTTGGTGGTGACACTCTTATATGATTCATTAACAGGGAGCGATAACAACCCCGGAGATGATATCTCTGGAACAGTAAGCAGTAGCAGTTACAACTTACCTTTACTGGTGAGTGTGTGACTAGGGGAGCCCCTGCTACAAATGCTTGTGGGGTTATGGAGGGAGCTTCTGCTGCTGCAGGTGTTTCGCATGATGAACCTGTCCATGGTGTAATAACTGCTGATGGTCCACCACTCCGGAGGCTGATCCAGCAAAGCTGAAGTTCCCAGCATCGTGTGTCGCCAACTCAAGCGTCCACCACTGCTTGGATTTTTGTCTTCATTTGAGTAAAAATAAATTGTTTAAGATCACGATACTTATTTCAATGCTTTTGTTGTTGGTTTTTTTTTTTTACTTTTTCTTAGCATTGTCATCACAAAAACTTTGTATCAGCAGTGGTTTTAAAAAAAATATTTATTGCTCTTCAACAAACTACATTCCTGTTTGCTTAAAAAGAAGCTATATTCCTGTTGCTATTTGAGAGCTGGTCCTACCGCTTAAATAAACATAGTAGGTAGCTCCTCCTGATTTTGCTTCCATATTTTACAGAAGTTGATTTAGCAAACAAACCTTGACGAAATGAAATAAATATATTGATTGCCTCCATGAGTTCTGGGTGATTTAAACTGAGTTCTTCCGTACACATTTAGACACTGGCATAATGCAGCGCTATGGATAAAATCATTTAACGTTCAAGGGTGTTGTCCTTACAGAACGTCACCGGCAAATACTGTATCAGCAGCAGCATTGGTGATTAGGAGGTTACGACCACTGACTCCCATGCTCTATAAAACTGAGCTTCGTTAGTTGCGTTTCCTGTTTTCCCACTGTAGGAACGTACATCCGCATTAGCAAGTTTGTGAAGGATAAGAAGATGATGGCTCCCGACTGTCAGGTCCCAAAGATGATGGCTTCTTTGCGTCAAGTTTATGTTAAAAACTTAAAAATATAAATAACACGAATATACAAAAGTAGTTTGGTGCAAAATCGAAAGATCATAAATAAAGTATCTTCTGCTATTTGTCCAAGTAATGCAAAGAAGATATATTTTTTCCTTTTGTGTTGAGAGAACATTTGACCTCAAAACGTTTATAGCTTATCGGATTTTAACTGCGTCTACAGTTTATAGAGAGTACGAGAAGTCACAGTCCTATTCTATGTTAGCCTCAACCGCATTGTTTCACGGAATCTCGAGTGGTGTCGCTGACCAAGAATGACATCACGCATACAACGATCAATGGACTTGAAAATCTGGGCAGTGGTGGATGTCTCGAGTTCATGAATTTGTTTTTTTTTTGGCTAAATAGTTCGTTCATGAATTCTTCTCAAGCGAGATATTATATAACTATTGCCTGAACTGCCAAGCGTTTAAGGATGAGAAACAATGAAAAGACTTTGATCTATATCAAACATACAACTACACGGTTCACAAAAAGTAACCCTTCTGTTCAAACTCGCAAAACCCTACAAGTATAGAACTACATAGACCCATACATACTGACGCACAGAAAGCAATAACAGATCCATATAATGTGATTTCACATTTCATCAAACTCACACCAACGTAAATAAAAATAGGGTAAATCTCACGAAATATTTACTAGATCAGGGAACTAAATTTACAATAAAATGATGGACAACCACAACCAAAAATTAATACATAATAGAATTTAAAATATAATAATTTTTATAAGAAAAATGTAAATAAAAGAAATATTAAAATTAAAAATTTAGTTACAATACATAATATAAGTTGAATAACATAAAAAAAACTTTTTTAATAAGGTGAAAAAACTTAGTAACAAAAAAAAATAGTTTAAAATACATCATATAACTCAATAATTCATTTTATGAATAAATATAAATTTAATAAAAGAAAATGAGAAAGAAAATATACTTATTATGTTGCTTTTTCAGATTTCATAAATATAACAAGATAAATAAAAAGTGAATTTAATGAAACTTTTTTTTCTTCATTTTGGTCACAATATTAATACATAGAAAACTTGAAATAATTAAGGAAAACAATCAAATATTAATAGATAATCAAAACACAGATGAATAAAAGTTAGGAACTAATTTACGATATTGTGTTTTCAAATTTCATCAAACCAAAATTAACAAAAATAAATAATTTTGACAGATTTTTTTTTGCTTTCTGATCACTAAACTCAAACCATCAAAAATAAACAAGAAATTGATAAAAAAATAACTTAACAAAAAATACATAATCAAAAATAATATTTAGAAAACAATCAAAAACTTAAAGTAAACCTATAGCAAATACACAATAAACAAATGAACATTTTTTTAAAAAATATTGTTCCATTATATAAAGAACAGATTAAAGTAATTGTATTCGAATAAATATGTAAAATAAAAAAAATATTTCTTGAATTCTAAAAACCTTATCCTAACAAATCAAATACTGATATGGTAATTATATATAAATATAGTGCAAGCAAGAAATACAATGTAAAATAATGGGAGAAGCATATTAAGATTATAAATAAAACTATGTCAACCATGGTCTAAAATAAAACAAATAAATCAAATAAATTACATTGCTAAAATAAAAATATCTTCACTAAAACTCTTTAAATTATGAAGTTTGGTTAACCTAAATTAGAATGAAGCTAACTATCATAACATCAAATAACTTCAACCTAAAAGATGATAAAAATAAAATAAAAATGAATCAAAAAGTATACACAATATATAATTAAATAGTAAAAATATAAATAGCTAACAAATAAATATTTTTTAAAGTCAAATCCCCGCGCGAAGCGCGGACCAACCACTAGTCTAATTATATAAAGTAATGTGTGCTTCTCTCACATGAAGCCACGTCACTAAGTCGGATGTCCACAGCGCGACACCTGTCCCTTTTACAGAAACTCTGCTTTTCATTTAACTTTAGGCGGAAAAACTTTGGGCTTTCTGGTGTTTTTATAATTACAGCCCAAAATCAATCAGACCTTTTGTCTTCATCTCTTTACGCCGCTAGGGTTCGTGTTCTTCGAATAAGCTATCTCTAAGAAAAATCAGAAGCGTTCCCACACACCTGGTGTTTTGAGGAATTTTGCTGAATGAAATCGAGATGAAGAATCTCTTTGTTTATCTCCACTCGCGTCGTGTACTCTTCTATTCTACTAAACCGAAGCCGTCCCTTCTGAAGAACAAGAAGTATTTTTCTCGACAAATCTGACTCTGCATTGTCTCGATCGATGTTCCATCCCCTCGCTCCGATACCGTCGTTTGTTGCATTCAAAAATACTCATTTAGGCTAGCTTTTAACACCACTGACCCACGTCTCCCAGACCTATAAATAAGGGTTCTCGGTCTGCTAGATTCACCAGATTCTCCTTTTGGCATCATTGGAATCCTTAGAAAATCTCGCACCAGGAATGGCTGTCCCAACGATTTTACTCGCCAACTTCAAAGCTGGAAGCCATTCCAACACCGTCAGAGTCCGATTGTTTAGATTCTGGGAAGTCTGAAACTTTAAGAAATGCGGCAAACTCATGGCTTAAGTGTCTCATGGGTGTCGACATGCTCCTCAGGTAATTTCGGTGTCATTTAACTCTTTTTTTGAGAAAAATTTCATATAACTCTTTGTTCCTCCTTTAACTGCTTTTTAATTCAGACTGGAAAGTTAAATTCCTTTTGTTTTTGACCTATCACCTTCGACAATGATTCAAGGTCCTGTTAACACACACTGGTTAACGCTTTCAAACAGGAAGGCTCATTTATAAACCATTATAAACCATTACTTTCATTATAAACATTTGGATTTGGATGATGTTGAGGTGAACCCATATGTGCTTGCTTTGTTTTTTTTTTTTTGTTTCTGGGACAGCCATTGCTTCCCATTTCTTCATTTGAATACTTGATTTACTTCTTTCACTTTTTCAGGTCAAACTTGGAGAGCTAGAAGATTTTGAAATCAATGCTATTAATGACAAGCTGCATCGCTCTTACAATGTAACTTATGGAGTACAAGCTCCTTCTTGACAAGGTAATATGACAGAGAATCCTCATTTGGTTCATAACTAATTTGACAGATTTGTGGTTATGTAAAATATACTGTTAAAGATGATCTTTGCTCAGTATAATTTTAATGACTGTACATGACTTCATTATGCTAATTGCATATTTAAACTGTTATCTTAAGGCATTAGATATGTATCTCATGCATTCATGTGTCTGTTGTGAGTTTTCTAGGCTGGTGATCTTTTTGCTTCAGCCTTTAAAAGTGTTACCACTCAACAGAGGTAGATAGAATCATAACAAGTGGGTGAAGACGACCTCGAGGCTCTTTCTGTAGGAAGTACGAGACTTGCGACCGTTTTACCTTTTTAAGTTGTGTTTTCTGCAAATGGCGTACAAGCTGTCCTTCCTAACATGAGAATTCTATTGATCCAACAAAGCAAGTAAAGCTTGGATTCGGTACTAGGCTGGAGCCTCGCAAAAAGTCTATGGTGTTCAAGAGGATCATATTTTGTTCAACTAGGGCAACATCTTAATACAACAGTTTTTCATTGAGGAGTTTGTTGTTGATCCCAACTCTGGGGAGAAGGTTAACTTCTTATTTTCTACTCTTAGCTTTTTACACATTAAAAGTGCAGCCTTTTTCTATTTGCAGGAGTTTTACTGCTTTCTTAATGTATATTTTTTTCTCCCCATAGGCTCATGCAAGTATAAATTCTATATGTAGTTTATACGTTCTCATCTGCATATGTTTATATTTGATGTTGGTACTGCCTCCATGGTTATTATATTTTGTTTTGTTGATCTACCTAGCTAAGAATAGTTTTACATGGAATTCTTTGAAGGAAAAAAATATATTTATACTGTTTTCTTCTACTAGAGTTTGGCTTTTGATCTAAAAAAAATGCTCCTGGCGAGGATACATGTATTTGTTATCTTCTATTTGGGGTAAGATTTAAAAGTAAATTTCTTAAGATATGTGAAAGCTTTTGAGGTCAATTACTATCCTTTCAGTTTAGATCTTGCCAGAGAAACTCAATGATGATTGAAGTATGTATTATCTCCTTTCAGTTGAGATCTTGCCAGATAAACTCAATGATGATTGCAGTATGTATTATCTCTTGATATATGATTGATTCTGGTGTTTTTCCTTCTGTTTTATCATCATAAATTCTATGTATTCTTTTATATGTACAATTATTAGTTTTATTTCTGGGCAAAAGTTAGTAATGAAGTTGTAGTCAGTTCTTTTGTATAATAACCAACAACAAACAAATTATTTATGAATATCCTATCTCAATCGAAGAACTTCTCTAAGTATTCATACGTTAAGTTGGCTAATTTTATATACCATAAATCAACTTCACAATCTTGCATACTCACTGCAAAACATCTAATTCCTCATAAAACTTTACCTCAGCCCGTCTTATCAATCAATATTTTTTAAACAGTGAAACACATTAACCAAAATAACTAAACTCAAATAACAATGAAATAATGTCAGCTAGCTAGCGTGAATAGACCACCAGAAACAAATAGTCATTTTTATTGAAAATTCAAGTAATATGCTTTGTATAGTAGGACTAAAATCCTAACACTCACCTTACACACAATACAAAATCTCCATGAGATGCAATTGTTGTCATGACTCTACGGTAGTAAATTACTACGGCAACCAACACAAACCAAACTCAAAATACTTAAGTTGTTATTACCTTACGGTCCACTTCTACTTCAATGGAGAAAACAATTTATATTGGCTTATATTTTTGCTAAAACAATAAAAATTGCACTAGCCCCCACAAAGAAATACTACTACCGGACTCAATAATATAAATCAGGAGGTCCGCAACAATAGCTAACCTATAAAACTCATGTTATTTCCACCAATGCACTCGCTCGACCAAAATCGCACTCTATTATATGCAGCAGAACCACACTTGATTAAATAATAAAGCCCAACTATAAAAACTCAAAATAATATAAAAAACATGATTTTCATTTTTAATTGTCCATCCATCGATTTAACTTTACACAAACAAACAACCTACAACATCAAATTGCAAACCAACCTCTACCATTGGATTTGCATATTAACAATCATATATTTGTACATAAAATATAAATGTAACACATCCCGCCCGTAGGACGGGCCGATCCTAGTATATGTATAAAAGAAATATCAATACTGTAATAGAGCAAACAAAAATACAGTTGATGAGACGCCCACCACATGGATGGTTTGCCTTTAATGGAGTCGTCGGTGTTTTGCAGAATAAAATAAACCAATGCATAAATGTTAAAGTGAAACTGTGCTAATTAACTTTGGTAGTGGGAACATGCTTTTCGTGACATTAAACTAAGATTGTTTCGTACATTATTTACTATGAATTAATAAAGTTACAAACTATTTATTATCAGAATGCATCCGAAGAAACACACAAGTAATTTGCATTTTCGTCCCAAAACTTACATTAATGTACACAAATGACAAAAAACATTCAAATATTAAAAAGAAAAAGAAACATTCAAATATCGTGATCAATGTCCATCGCATTGGACTCAGCCGCAGGCTTAACAAGACGACGTTCCTCGTCATAAACATCAAAATCCTCACACGGCCGTGGGATTACTTGACTTCGATATTCCACCGGACATTGCACTTCCGATTGATACACCAGCACTGCTTAAAACACATGAAAACTTTTTCTATTTTATGCAGTGAAACGTGAGAGACAAGAAAACTCTTTACCTGATTACAGAGCGAACTATGAGATTACTTGGCAAACACAATGATGGCTGGTTCAAGAGATGCTGGTGTGTCTCCTTCCACTGTTGGCTCTTTCTCCAGGAAAGAAGCTGCTCTTGTTGAGGTAAATGTCTTCGTTTAACACTCATTGAAATCTATACACTTTTGAGGTTGCCATGGAAGCTAGAAACTTTGAGGGTGTTGGTTATTCTGTTTGTATACTCTTGTTCAGTACTTCATGGATGAATATGCCTACAACTGCTTATCGACAGAACCGACTCCGGACTGGATTTGCAAAACCTGATCCCAAGTGGACGTATCTCCAAGTTCATCAGAGTCAAAGATGCTTTTGATCTGAAGAAACGCATACAAGAGGTAAAAACAAAACCATTTCTTGCTATGGCGCATTCTGGTTACTAGTAGTACAAATTGGAAGGAAAACTTCTGATGGAGCCAGATTGTGTGGCAGGCCAAAAGGAGTGGTAGCTCTGCGTTTTGAAAACGCCTTTAGACAATCAATCTGCATGATCCTTTTAGATTCTCTAGTATTTTGAGTTGCTGTAATAATGATAGTGAGATGTATGACTTGAAGTGTATATAAGCTATTCATTATCTTCCACTTTTGAATAAACCATTTGTGTTTAGAACATTGATTTTGTAAACCATTGGGCTATGCTAAGTTATTTTTTTCATTGAGTGAAGAGAAAAGAAAGTTGTGTTTAGAACACACACACACACACACACGCACATCAACTAACATTATACAGAAATGCAATACAGGAAAAAAACCATCTAATCGAGATCAAGGAACTCCATTCTTTTCCGCATCAAACCCTTCAGTAGCATTTCTTCTTTCTCTGCTTTCTGAGCCTAATTTACACAGAAGAATGTAATTTGAGGAGTCGTAGAATCTAAAAACCACCAAACAAACATTGACGCAAGAGATATTGCACTAACCCTTTTGATCTCTGCTTCTGAGACTTGGACCATTTGAGCAGGAAGCTCTTCCTTTTCAACGTCCTAAGAGCCCCCCAAAAAAAAACTGATTCAGTTGTCATTTAAAATGCAAGAGAAACTGGTTTGTTTATTTGTTTATAGAAAAAGCTTTTACCAGTTCACCAATCAAGACAACATTCTCTCCACGGATTATGTAAAGACCTAAGGGAATATCACAGTAGAGATCACCCACGATGACTCTTTCATAAGCTTCTTCTATAACAGCATTTGCTTCACAAATAACAAAAACATCTTCAGAGAATATTTCGACTTTCAGTAAACAACAGAGAAATAAAAACAACAAAGGTACCAAATTGATCAAAGGACCGAAGTAGACCCATCAGTTTCCGACCATCACGAAGCAAGACAAGAAGCTTCTCTACAAAAAAGACATTAGAATCAACATTTTCTTGTTTTATACGATGATATCATCGGTAAAGGTAGAGAGATAGAGAGATAGAGAGAGTTACTGTCTAAGTAGGCGGCGAGAGAAGTGGAGAAGAAGATATCATCAGGAGCAGCCCAAGACATTGAAACTCTCTGCAACTCAACTCTTCTTCTATCTCTTTTTGCCTTTTTGACTTTTCAGTTTGCCTTTTAGATCTTGTTTGATCAAAAATACTTATAATACATACCCAAAACTACATAACTATTACAAACTGACCCATTTGTTTTTACTTGTGCATCTTGGGGTTCCTTCAAATTATACGAATTGAACATTAAAAACTCTAAATTAACAAATAAGATAAATTAATAAAATTTTCCAATCTTAAGTTGAATTAGTGTAAAGTATAATATAATTCAAAAGATACCAAAATAATAATATTTACAAAATTCTTAGATAAATATATAGTCCCACAAAAATTATAAATTAATAAATAATAATAATTAATAGATATAAATTTTAAATAAATATATATATATATAAAACATTTTTTTTTATTTTTATTCAAAATAAATTTCATCTCTATTTCTATTTTTCATTTTGTTAAACTATATATTAAAGGTGAATGTGTATTCTACAATATGTATTCAACATATATAAAATATAACAAATAATATAATAAAAATAGATAAAGTTTAAATTTATAAAATTTAACCAAGTACATAATATCGTAAATGAAATATTTTTTTATTTCAATAAAAATATTAAAAATTAATATCTAAATAAAAAAAATTCGATTAATAACTCTATAAATTAACAAATTGTAGTCACAAATATTCTTAATTTAAATCTTTATACTGTAACTAAATTTACATTTCAGTTTCATGAACAGATTAACACTCATAACTCAAATTGCAGTCACTCAATTTTCTAAACAATTTTCACACAAATTCTGCAGAGGCTCAATTGTTATATTAAAAAAAAACAGTGTATTAATCCCTTGTAAACAAGTTTCCTAATCGTTCCTCGATGATAAAGATTATTTATCTAAGAAGAATATTTGTAGTTACAACAGTACACAGGAGCAAACAGATTTATTCACCACATTTAAATCTGAAAAAAGATGAGGAACAAGAAAAACAGAAAATTGAATAGACAAATAAATATACAGTAAACTGTAATTATCAAAAGATATTTCATGCCCCATCATCTTCATGTTTATTCTTCATGTCTTGATAACACTTGAGCTTACGCCACTCATTTGATTCCTGAAACATAGAGATTTTTTTTAAAAAAAAAATCTCAAATCATATACTATGTTTTTCCTATTTTCATATTTTAAAAGAAAAAATAAGCAAATATTAATAAGAAAATATATTGGTTGTCTTTCTATTCTATTATTACCATGAAAATCAATCAGATCCATTTATAGCTTATTGGTTGATATCTACATCTCCAAGACAATATCTGTAATCATCAAAGAAATTGAATTAAACTTCCCTATACCATTATTATTGTTCTATAATTTTTCTATTTTTAAAATCTTACACTCTTCATCTTTATGCATTTTAATCTGTCCTTCTGGTAGTTAAAAAAAATAATATGTCCTTCTGATGTTTATTATATTCTTTTGATCTAACTAAATACTGCAATAAAGACAGCCATATGACTTGGTTAAATACATTAACTATATGATGAGATAAATACTTATAAATATTAGAAAAATATCTCACATTCAGAATCTGTCTTGACCCATTTCTTGACGTCGACACTTGAACGAGCTTCATCTATAATCTTATGATTCTCCAAATACTTCTTTGCTATAGCATTTGAACGTTGTGGATGTATCTTCTTGTTGAGTATTGTCCTTAGCATCTGCACACAAACACAAAATATAGAAAAACGTGTCTGAATAATTTGAACATCTATTTAATAGATATGTAGTACCTTTTCCATTCTTGTATTAGGCAATGAATCTCTAGACAAATCAAGAAGAGGAGGTGGAGTTTTGAAGCCACTTGTGCAAACAAACATCTTCTTGAGAAGAAAAGAGATCGACTTCTTCTTTCCAATACTAACATCTGTATTAGTGGCAGTGAGATCTTTGCTAGAATCTGTGTCTTCTTCCTCCTCTTCCTTGGAGATGATATTGTTTCCAAGTGTTCCAATGGCTAAGAAGGTTTCTTCATCTTGAGGCCAACTTTGGAGATCTTTACTCAAAGCAAGCCCTGATGATTCTTGAGCTATATATATATATACATCATCAAACAGATCAGTGCTCTATGCAAATATTCTTAGTATAATAATATTTTCACTTACAAGAATCTGAAGCTGACTCATGCTTCTTTCCACTAAGTCTTCTTTGAACCCAACTAAAAATCTATATCCAAATAAAATTTTACATAATCAAATAAAGATAAACACAACACAAATGTTGAGTTACTTCAGACAAATATGAAAACAAACCTTCATGTTTCAAGAGATATATAAATAAGCACATGTGTATGTGTCCAAGAAATTTTCTTTTTATGTCGATGATCTTTGAACTCCTTGAATAGTAATTAGCTTTAGAAGATAAGAGATGATCATAGTGGTCCCATGTTTTTAAAGACACAGTAAACACAAATCCCTGAAGCCAGCAAAAAGCCAGTTGGGTTCAAGTTTCTATAAACCCCTCGAAACCAGTTTTCTTACAACTTCAAAGTCACCATTTCTTCTAGCATGATCCCATCTTTGTGGACTTTGTTGAATGTTGGTTCACCAAAATCTCATTCTTTATAATATAAAATATGGTTTAAAAGATCAAGATCAAGTAACAAGTTGAATGAAAACACATGGATTTGTCTGTTCTTTTACACTTTTCTCCCCTGAAAGCAACTATACAAGTAAAACTTTTATATTTCACCAAGCCGTATAGAGTAAAATGTACAAACTTACTGAAGCTTCATAAAGCTTTACACTCGAAATTCAAAATCATATTTTTTTATTATAACTAGTCGTCTCCACCACAGCATACATGTGAGCAACATTCAAAGCAGGCAATGCAAGCAATCGCTGTGAAGAGCTGCGTGAAGACAATGACACATTGGTCATTGAGCTTAGTGCAGCACTGGACACAGCACATGCAGCAACATTTGTTGCACAAGGAGACGCAGCAGCTGGAGGCAGCCTTGACGAACTTCTCAGCAGCATCAGGTGCTCTCGCTTCTCCAAATCCTGGTGGAACATTCTCTTTGGTAGCTGTTGTATCACCAAAGCCTATCCCAAAGTTTTGTAGTGGGATGGTTCTTGATATCACCTTCTGTTTCTCTCCGTTGGTTTCAGTCTGTTGAAATATTTGGTGAATATAATATAATAAGTTCAGACAAGTATCTTTTTGTTCATAACTTCTAGATATGTAATATATATATATATATATATACCTTTTTCTTTCCACCAGTGTTGATGGGTTTAGATGCTTCTTCTGTGTTCTCCAATTGGATCATTCGAGTGTACTCAGATGGTACACCAGTTTGGATGCTTAGTCTAGTAATCTGAGAAGACAAAAGATCAAACAGAATGAGGAAGATGGCAAAATAGAGGAAGTTTATTGTAAAAGAACCTTTTCTTTTGGCTGGTTGTCTTCAGAGAACCAAGCCTCAGCAGTAAGCAAGTCAATCACATTTTTAGCAAACACCTGAAACAGTTTGTTAAACACTTTAGAAGGAAGCACCCTAGGGAATAATTATGAAAGGAAGGTGATGGATGATCTTTACTTTATCAAGAGGCATGTCTTTTGCACTTTGTACAGTCAAGTCTACAGAAAAGCTGCTCAAATCTCCAAGCAGACCATTTGCTTTCACACTCTCAGGAAACTTTCCTCGGTATCTCCCATACACCATCAATGGACTTGACGAAGTCAGATCAGGAATGTTTGAAGGGTACACCTATTAGTAGTCACAGGTAAACACTTTCAGATTTGCCAGAAAAGATAAGCAATGGATCTTAGCTTAAAGACTCACCTCAACTTCATCAAGATTCTGCAGAGGCTCAATTGTTATATTCAAAAGAACAGTGGATAAGGCCCTTATAAACAACTTGTCTAACCGTTCCTCAATGTGATCTACAAATAATAATAAAATGTTTAAGAAAACTATAATTTTATTTTTTCATTTCATTCACCATATGGACTCAGTCCAAGTATTACCTGTATTATAAACTGATTCATGCTGTCCCCTGGATATATTAGCAAGCATTTGAAGGAAGTAGTGATTACAGAACACACCTAAGTTCACACATGAAGAGGTCAATAAAAAAGATAAATCCAAAAAAAAACCTTGGAGAAAAGAGTTTTTACCTAACCCAAAAGTGTGTATCCGTGGCCACACTGAACCAGCATTAGCAAGACGTTTCTTCATTACATTACAAATGTGTCTCTCATCTTCAACAGAACCATCTGTTAGGAAGAAGATCATAGGAACGGAGCCGCGAGTATTCGAAAGCATTTCCACAGCCTGATAAGTATTGAGGGAGCTATTAATCACTAAAGTATTAAGCTTTTTTCTTTAAGCTACAAGTGAGTGGTGGAAAGACCTTCTCTAGGGGAGGGAGCATGTTGGTACCATCTGCGACAACAAAGCTCTTGTTCATCCACTCGATACCTCTTTCAACAGCATCTGAAGTAACCGCCTCCATCGATGTCGAAAACAGAGAAGTATCATCACTGAAAGTGATGATATTGAAGGAATCTTCAGGATTGAGCTTAGATAGAGCTGTAGATATCGCGTTCTTTACATCCTCTAGAGGTTTCCCAGCCATGCTTTTGCTTATATCAACAATAAACACTACCTCCCGCTTAGCTGACTTAAGTAGACAAAAAAAAAGAAACTTAAGAATAAACTGCAAATACCATTTAAGGTAGCAAAAAGGTACAAAACCAAACCTTAGTACTTTGCTGCTTTCCTGGGAAAAGATAGAAAGAGAAGATATCTCTCTGATCAACATCTTGAACAGACGCAGATTGAAGGAACAGTCCACCAACTATATTACTTGAAGAGACCTACCAAATTTAAAACAAAAGAGATAAGCCCAATGCAGAAGTCTAGGGCCTAATGCGGCATTGAGAGTTCATACATACCGTGTAAGAGAAGCTAAAATCTGTGTTCGACCACTTCAAAACATCTGCTTCATATGCAAACCTTAACTTCCCTGCGTTCCTCATTTTTTCCTGCAACACATGAATATAACAATGAAAGATTTAGGATATAAAGAAGAGACACAACTTTGCAACATCATGGAGCTTCTTTAGAAAGATATAATGAAACTACACCTTAAGTGGATGACTGCATCCTTTGCAGAGAACTTCTGTTCCAGTACCGGCGTTAACACTCAAGTAAATCTTTTCTCTCTTGGAGATTTTCTTAACCGCAGGCGTCACATACTCAGGGAAGTTGAATGGAATGTCCAGAAAAAACTGGCCTTCGTTATACGTTAGCTTCTGGGACCAAGTCATCTTGATAGAGAGGTTGGTGCCTCCATCAACCTGTAAACAACAAACAAAAATATATAGAGATAAAAAAAAAAAAAGTAAACCAAAAGATTATATAAATATTCATATTTTTTTCAGCTAATGCAAATGCAGTGTATAAAACTAAAACTTGGTTTCATTTTACCATTAGCATTTCTCAAATCTTGAGAATTACCTAAAATAAAAGTTGTATATCCCTATTGTAAACTTACCCCTATCAATAATTTGATTATGAACATATTTTAGTAACAGCTTCATAACATCCCAAGATAAAATTTAAAAAAATATCAAAGGTCCACATATCACCTGTGGTACTGTAAGAGTGAATATGTTTGGTTTCAAGAAGCCACCACTTTGAGGTTGTGCCGTTTTCTCCAGTTCCGTACCATCTTGTGCTGTGATCAGTTGCGTTGTGTAAGATTTTCTAGGAATCTCAACCTCAACACCTAGAATTGAACCCTGTTTAGCCGTACAGTATTATGAGATTCATCAAAGAGTACACGATCAATAAAACAAGTCTGATTCATAGAAATTATGTAACGAAACTCTAATAACAGTGAACTAATTTCATAACGAGAGGGAAAATAAAAAAACGAACCTGGTCTCCTATAGGAATAGCGATACGGCAATCACATTTTTTGCTTCCCATGACGCAGTGGACACGCCACGATCCGGTGGCGGTGACGAGAGCCGTGTCGAGATAGCAATCCACGTGGAGCTCGATCGCGTTCATCTGGAGAGGGATCAGAGCAGGTGGGTCGCACCTGCCGTGCACGTGAGGCTGGTAGCTAGGTAGGTCCGGGTTATCCACGATTCCCGGGTCGGGTATAACGGCGTAAACCATCGGCGCAGAAGGAAGGTGAGCCTGCGACGTGGACGATCTCTCCATCGGCGCCGTTAGCCTCGGCGCGGCGACTGCTCGGTCGTGTCCGAAGTATATCCGTTTGGCTAGTTTAAGCCCGTCGTCCACCGCTCTTGCGAAATCCTCCGCCATCTCTCCGATTCAGACGGCGAAAGAAACGTTGTGTCGGGGTTCTCTTCTCTTTCGAGTCGTTGAGCTGAATCGATTTCGGCTGCTTTTTTCAGACAGCGAGATCACTTCGGAGTTGTGTCTTTTCCAGCGCATACATACATGTTCACTAAATGGATTTTATTTATATTTACTAAAATACCCTTTTTATTTTTGGGCGCGATCAAGATCCAACGGTTGAGAGGTAGTTGAGTATGTCGACAAGGTGAGAGCAATCAGCTACATTCGTATTCATTTTTGTGAACGGGATTTACAAATTCGCGCGGACGAATCGTTTCTGTCCACGTGGCAGTGGACCCATTCTAACCGGATTAGTTGAAGCATTCGATTCTTGCCTTTAACGTTCTACAACGGTAAAAGCTCATGGATACTTGTGCGCTCTCACGTGACTAGCCCTTGGCTATTTGGTAGAGTCATTGGTTTTCATTGGCTGGATGGTTTCCTGATATAGTATTTTTTGTAAATATGGTCTGAATTCTAAATAATCAAGACTTTATCTATCTGAGTAAGATGATAAAAATAGTTAATGTGGAGTTATGATTAATCATTGTCCGGATTACACATTTGAAGTTTGTAAATACAATTACAGAAGACATAAGGTACTACTTATTCTGATGATTGCATAGCTGTATACATAGTACTAAATTCACATTTTCACAGATACTAATTTCGCGTTCGGTGTAAATGTCAAATGATACGAACGGTATTCTTTGTAGGTAATATTAAGCTTTTTTTTTTCTGCCGAAATTTTGTGGATATGTTGTTTCAATAACTTTTCTGATTTCATTAGACAAAAGGATAATTTTAATTTCACAGACATGAATCCAGTTTGTTTTCACAACCTAGGCTATCCTTGGTAGATAAACTACGGAGCTTTTAACCTAGAAGATGGATATCATCATATGATCAGCCAAAAAAGTGTGTTTGTAAGTGCAGAGAAGCTTTCTCCTACGTATTTACATTTCTGCTGCGTTCCTCCTTCACCGTACCCAGAGCTTGTAGCTCTTCCATTAACCTTTCATACTCACTTTTAACCTTCTCCACCTCACTCCTCAGATTCATGGCCTGCGCATTCATAAAAAGAAAAACCAAATTTCTATCACAATAAAATCAAGTTAACAATCTATTCAGCAGAATATGGAGGCTTTTATGTCGACATAGGCCACCGATGGATGTAACTGCCATTACTAAGCAACTTGCTAACCAATAATTAAATAGTTCAATAACAGAGTACAACAAGACTCAAGGACACGCTAGATATTTAATATTCCTTTTAAAGTTGGTTGCGATTTGGCAGGAACAAGGGTAAGTCAAAACCAACGAAGTAAATGAAAGAAACAAGTAGATGCAGATAAGAGAAATTAATGTCAGAAAGAAGTACCTTGATTTCAAGGTTTTGACTTCGCACCTTGTGGTCCAAACATCTGCGTACAAGATATCTATAATAAATGTCTAACAAAGGCTGATAAATTGACAATATATATTACATAATTCAACTTACTTTGCTCGGAGCTTCTTGTTCTCGTCCATCAACTTGGTAGTTTCACTATCTTGTGACCGAGTTGCTGATCCCTGAACAAACTTCAGAGAGTGTGCCAAACGAATGAAGTTAGAGAAAACGGAATATGAGCACAAGTGGTTACAAACTAAAGTTACTATCCTGTTTCTATGTGGGCACATTTGCGTGAGCTATATAACACATAAAGGAAGTGCTCATATTTAACTCTAGTTAGCAATAATAGTCATGGGATTAAACATGTTCACCAGAAAATTAAAGAGAAGAAAACATATGTTTTGAGGTACCTGTTCAACCCGAATATGCCCTGGGACAGAGAAGCCATCATTTCCCACTTTTCTTTTTGACGCTGCACTTGCAACAAGATCAGGATGCTCTTTCCTCTTCTCCAACACCACTGCAACAATAATGCAAACATCACGTGTCAGCATCAGAGAGAGATTTCAGGAGTGCTGGAACGTGATATATAGAGTAGAAAACGACGTCCAACAAATGAACATGTGAAATTAATCATAATAATAGCAAGAGCACTCGTAATCACTGTCTTAAAAGAGTTACAGTTTTCCAGAAAGATATTGTGTATTGTGTTCTTCTATTCTAACTCTTTAGTAGCATTTTACCTGGCTCAGATGAAACTCTAGGAAGAGATGCCAAATTTGCATTATGAAAAACTCCTGGGAAGCCTGGAGGAGGATTTATTGTTTGTCTGCCACTATCTCCAGCAGAATTATTCTGGAACATGTTGACATTTGTCCTACCACCAGGTTGAAGATTTTGAGGTGCCGTAGGACGACGCTTCTTAAGATCTCGATACCCAATCAACACAGAATGGCAGTTCCTATAAAAGAAGTACAATCATTCGAAAGGGTAAAGAAACAATGGGAAGCGATACAAGCCAACCCAGAGGTATTGGAGAAAAGGCAAAACGGAGGACTGAAACCCCATGCTCAAGCAAGCGAACAAGAAATCGAAACTGTAATATTATCTACTTTTGGCGATCGAATAGATTAAGGTAGAAACATAACAGCCACCAAAAAGATAAAGGCTTAGGAGATTACCAATACTCCACTGTCATTTCCTTTAAACGCTTTTCAAGTTTCTGAAGAAGGACGGTTTTCTCAAAATCCTGCTTGTTGTGGGTTGGCTCAACAAAATTAGCTTCTAGAGCACCTGCAGCACACATTATTGTACCATCAGAGAGATCTGAGCTGAAAACAACCAAATCAATAGAAAAGTATTGTTTTATTAATTGAATCATTTTTCAGCTTCTTACCAACAACTCCTCTTCCTCTACTGTTTGAGTAGCTCACGACCTGCCAAAATGGCTGAAAGGAGCCAAAAATAAAATCACACAAGATCACGATAACATACAAGAGTATGAATGCAATTTGTGTTAGAAACTTGACTAGATGCTGTGTAGTTTTAGGGGAAAAAAAATATGTGGCAAATTTTGAAATGAAGCAAATTATATAAATTAAAAACTTATATGCATGCCAGTATCAGTGTAGAGAAGCCTATATAAGGCACATCCGTACAAACAAGGATGCAACGACATATTTAATACCAACCCGGTATATAAATCCTTTTCTAGTGAATGTGTGAACTAACATATTTAACATTCCAAAACTTACCATTATTAAGCGGTTTTTGTGATAAACGCAGAACCCACAAAGGTTTACTTTGGGAGCTTCTTTCAGAAATCCAATTGTCGTTACAACTTCAGCCTGCTCATTTACCCGAGATTTGAGTCATAATAAAAACGGGGGAAATAACTAAGAAGCTCTAAAAGAAGAAAATAAACGCCCCTCTGAAATTTTGCGCACCTCTTCATGTCCAGCAGCCTGAGGTTTATACAAGATGTACTGCTGATGCTTGAGATCATCGGCAACGTTATGATGCTCGACAACCTTACCACGCAACAGAATCTTGAAAGTTTCAGGAATCCGCAAGTACAATATAGATAGGTAAACCTGCAACAAGGTGGCAGCAGCGGGAGGTATAAAGTATAAACACAGTTGCACAAGTGTAAACGGATATACAGTTGTCTGCAGCCCTTTATCTAGTCTATGTGTATTAAATATTTCACACGAGTAATCATGAGTACGTTCACGCATACATGTATGGTTCAATATTAAAGTGTATGCCATAAACAGTTCTCAACATTACTGACCAAAAGAAATAGGAGCTTACACGAAGAGAGTAGGAAAACCGGGTTGCAATATGATCATTCATAATCTTACATCCAGTTTTCTTTATGTTTCCTTCAATGAGAATATCCTGTAAAAATCAAGGAACAGAACAAGATCTCAATTAAATGATAATACTTGGAAAGGAAAAGAAGAGCATAAACAAGAAAGATAAATAATATCAACCTCAGCATCCGAGTCAAAGTCTAATTCCAGTTTAGCATCGCTGTTGAGCCACAAATTATAGATAATAACCTTTGTCCCATGTGATCCAACGTTGTCAAACTGCCACACGGGGAAAAACAAACAAATTGTCAACGAAAAGAGAAACGTGGTAAATATCAGATAAAGAAAAATTTTCCTTTGATGCAGGCGACAAACAAAAAATAGGCCAACAATAAGTGGGCATAGATATAAACTACTACTAACATCCAAGAAAATGGAATTATGGGAATGGTAAGCAATCGTGGATGGCTTCATTGTTAAGATCATGAAACTATATATGGAATTTAAAGCTCATCAAAAGCTTTTATGCATAGTATCATACCAGGGAAATATCACACTCGTAAAATTCCAATATTTGACCTAGTAACCAATAGATATGGAGACTGTAAACAATATGGGTTGAATGCATAAAAATTTAAAAGAAAGTTGGCCTTGCCTGCTGTAGAAGTTCTGCCTCTGTAGAAAATGGAGACCATTCTAGTAGAATGGAGAGATTGGATATAAAATGCTCTCTGTCTTGCAATGTCACAAATTGACTAGTTGATGCCTTGTACTCGTAATCCAACTGAATATTTATAAGGTTACACGGTTAGATAACATAAACCAGGTACATTTAAATGTGAGAGAATGAGACTCACAATGGGAACAACTATTCTATCATGGCCGGTACGTGTTAGGTACGTATATGAAAGGAGCCCAATACTTTGTGTCCATGTTCTAGTCACATGGAAAAGAAAACAATCAGCATCTTTATACACTCATAATTAGTATTTCAATAATCCCCCAAAAGATAAATAATTGGATGAAAAATGTTAGAACATCAGCACATAGATTAACAAACAATGGCCACTCACTGGTTTTTATAATGGCGGCTGAAAACAATGACATCTGCTCCAAGTCTCATTGTGCTTGTCTTGAAACCATTTCCATCTAAAGAATCATAATGAAGAACCGAGATACAGAATCATACCCAAAGATTTCTACTGCAAAATCATATATAGAGATATGTGAAAACGAAGAGAAAGATTCATACATCTTCCAATGGCTGAATCCGATTTCTTATCTGAGAATCCAAAACCCATGCAATGCCTCATTGCCTGAGGATCCATCCCACCACCATCATCTGAAATTTTAATTAAAAGATAATTAGAAAAGTCTACATTTTGCATGCTCTCTGTGTGAAATGGCACAGAACTTAAACCCAAAAAGATACCATACTAAAATACCTTGAACTAGCAAAGCTGTTGTACCATCCTTTGGATTAGTGGTTTTATCTACAATGACAAAGGTGGCCCCATTTTGGATCTGTAGGGTGATGAAGATACAGAGCACAAAACATATTAATCACTTGTCATTCAAAACTTTCAAGATACTAACACCTCAATAAAACAATAGTCGGAAAGGACAAGTTGTCTGTGACGAATATTCAAGTAATGAACAAGCAGGTAGTCAGATTAAAGCTCTAAGTACATCACGAGAAAGGACGCACCTCATCAACAGCATTGTCAAGCAGTTCCGCAACAGCTGCAAATAGAGAGAACCAGAAAATTCCTGTTAAAACGCTTGAACAATGTTTGCTAGCCACATACAAAAAGTAGGGAAAATCACGATTGCATACCACCAAAAGCCCATTTATGTGAAGTAGCATTGGAGTGCAGGAACATAGGGTGCACATGAAGATAGTTTTTCCCAGCTGTGAAACACATGTCAACAACAATAAGCAAAAAAACGCTTACACTCAAAACATTATATAACCTCTATAGAATATTAAAGACCAACTCAACCAAGCATAAGAGTAAAACGATAAGTGATTAGAAGCAACAACATTGCATACTTGGCTGCTGAGACTTTGAACTCAGTTCATCACTGTAGCTTCCAGCTTTCCAGAACTGCCTACAAACCGGGGCTGGGCATATGGTGGATGAAGAAGTAACACCAGCATCTTCAGGTGGAGTCCGGACCTGATCAACAACACTAGTGCTACTCTGCGCACCCAACGATCCTCTATTTTCTTCAGAGTCTTGAGGTAAAACAAGCCCTTTGGAACCATAACGGTGCTCCGGTTTAACAACCAGAGCATCGTGAGAGACGTTTATACTTGCGTTGTAGCTCATTTTTTATTTATCTGCAAGGATAACAAAGTAATTTCAGAGATAAATATCACAAATCACATATTCTAGAATCCGTGTAAAATCAATTTTGTGAAGAAGAAGACCTAGAAATTGAAATTTTAGGGGAATACGAAACCACAAAGGCTGAGTGAGCGTGAGAGTGAGAGAGAGAGATCTTCGAAGGATCTTAGAGTTTACCTGACAATAACTTTCATGCAAATCGACTGTTAACTTTCCATTTGCGTCCGTCCACAATGTGCGACGAGCGAAGAAGAAGAAGAAGAAGGTAGTCAAACAACGATGGAAATCGACGGTTATCTTAGGGCTTGCTTACACTTCGCCGTCGTTTCGAACTTAGCACCTCTTCTAGAACCAGAGAGTCGAGGAGTGGAGAGAAAGGATTCGGAGAGGAAAGGGTTTGTTTGGGCTTTTTCGGCGAAGGAGAAAAGTGTTGAAGATGGTGAACAAACCATGTGGGACCCAGCTAGTTATTTAATACATTTTTTTTTTTTGAACGACTGTTATTTATTACATTAGTTAATTTTTATATGTTACTCACAGTAAACGAAAGGTTAATTAGTAAAAGCAGAGAAGTAACTGATTGTTGATCAAAAAAAAATAAAAGAGAAGTAACTGATTCGTATGAACAGTTGAAGACACGTGTCTTCCACTTTTTTCTTTTGGTTACATATATGAATCACCACATTAAGTTCATAACACGGCCCATTTGGGCCCATTAATTTCGAACCCATTATAACATGAAGCTTTTCCGAGAGCGTTTTCTAGCGTTCATAAGCTCCGTCAATGATGGTAACGGCCGAGGCACAGGTGCATTCATTGATCTGTACAGCTTTCTCAATTCACCACTTAGATCTCTGCGACTCTCCTTTGAAGACGCAGAAGAAAAGCTTCTATAAGATACCTCCTCCACTGTTTCTTGTTTGGTATCATATTCAGCTGCTTCCTCAAGATTTAGCTTCTCTAAACATGCACTGTGTATAACTTTTCTCTCATGTAGTTGATCAGATACCTGAGAGCTTAGCCTTGCTCTCCCAAACAGAGTTACAGGAAGGATATTTTTCTCAGGGGACAAACTCAGAAGCTGCTTCTTTACGGTAGAGGCTTCAATCACTGGTTCCATCTTGGTATTTGTACAATCCACATCACTCACGAGACGGCAACTAAGAGTTACTGTCTGAGTATCAGTTACAGCACCTGAAGAAACTTCCATGTCGATGTCTAGAAGCTTCCAGAAAGGATCATCAGAAGAAAACCGACTGATGAAACAGTTCTTCTTAACATAGTCCAGCTCCATTGCTCTACAAGAAGGAACCGTTGACACAACCCATCTCGGAGACAAAACTCTCATAGCTGATTCCAACTCTTCTCGCGATGAATGCATTGAGTAACACACATGCCAAACACCAAACTCATCCTTCACAGCTTCATTAAACCTAACCTTCCTCTGCTTTTGAACTTGGCTCACACTCTGGGAATAATCATCTTCATCATCGTCACAAACATACCACTGAGCTGAAGGGCGGATGATAAGAGGTTCGCTCTCACGTTTCGACCTCGCCTCAGCGAGTTTAACGCTTGCTCTTTCGTAGAGTCTAGGGAACCCACTGAGTATGTGAAACCTGGAAGAAGGATCTTCAGAGACAACCTCAGGAGCTATAACCATTAACGATCTGAAACACTCCAAGTTTGTAGCCTTGTCGACGTAAATCTTGGATCCAAAGGTTCTCGAAACCTCAAATAGAATCTCCTCTTGGCCCAACATGTCACAAGCAAGATACACAACCGGTGCATCAGGGTGGTTCCATATACAATTGATGATCTGATTCATAAACCAAAAGTTCCAATAAAAAAAAATGAAGAAACTTTACACATAATTATGATTGCAGACAAAATCACCTGTCTGATTGCTGAGTGCTTGGTCGGAAACCTCTGAGAGGACTTCCCAAATGTGCAATCCAAGAAGATGTAATCAAGACAGCACTTTGGTGCCTTGCCTTCTCTTCCTACATACTTCTCAGGGAGGTTATGTATACAGTCACGTGTCAGCCTACAATCACCAGTGTGGAGTATGTTACCGAAACTCCCTTCGAACAAGAACATGACCGCTCCAGGACAATGATTGGCATCGAAAGCGGTGACCTTGAAACCTCCGTCAGGATCATCAACGATCACTGTTTGCCCTATCTCAATCCTCACGAAGAAAGACTCGTCGAGCTGAGGGTGGCGTTGGAGGAGGAGAGAGATGGTGAGGGAAGTGGAGTAGATTGGGAAGACGGCGTTAGAGGGTGAAATCCCGACGGTGTGGTCTTTGTGAGCGTGAGTCAGGAAATGATGTCGCTTCATCCTCTTCGTGGTCGTGTTGGGTCCGAAAGTGTCGACGGAGAAGGGTAGACCTCTTGGCATCTCTATCGACATCTTCTTCTTCTCCTCCTCGTCGCCGTCAAGGGCGACGGAGGTAGGTGGTGATTTAGGGTTTCTGGTTCGCTGATGATTAGAAGTGACGGCGGTTTTTGGTCGGTTGATTAGGGATTGAAATGGCACAGAGGAGAACAAAAGCGAGGGAGATTTGACTTTTCCTAAAATTAACATTTAATTTTTTTACATTCAATTTAATTAGTGTAAGATTATTGTGTTTTTTTTGGTAAAAATGTAAAGAGTAAGATTATTGTGTTATTTTGAGAAGAAATTCGCCACAAAAATATTTCAACTATGTTAATATCATGTTCTTTATTTATTTATTTTGGCTTCTTAATAATATATATATTAATTTTTATAAAATATAAAGGTAATTAATATCTAAAAGTACCAAAATAATTTTATGGCAAAGGGACAATGGGAGATTGAAGCATCTCCGGAGACAGTTTTTACCTGTTCTCAAAACTAATTGATTGGGCACTTCAACATTGATTTCGACTTCAGCGCCTTCTTTTGAATCCAGGTTAAATGGTTACAAGTAAAGTTTTTCTATGGATTTCTTATTTTCTTAGCCATTTTTTTCTTTTGTCATGTTTTAGTTATTTTCGCTTTTCATTTTACCTTCAAAATTTTCTCCGATTGTAATCATTTTAATTCATTAGATTTTTAATTTTTAATATAATCAGTTGTTAAAAAAAAATGGCAAAAGGACAATGGGTGAGACTACTCGTCTCTCATGAGCAAAATTCTCAGAAATCAATTTAATTTAAGGACATGAATACAAAGTTTCACAACTAATACACTCGACAACCCAATGAATATATAATAGATGTCTTCGCCCAATAGCATAAAAGTATAAAACATTAAAATCAAATAAGCTAAAATTATACATCAAATATATTACTGGTCAAAGTAAATATAAAATAGATGTTTAATGTTTGTTTGTGGTTTTGTGATACTTGTCTTTCACCCAACGGAAACCAATGGCAGAGCCTCTCTTCAGCTTCTTAAAACCAGAAGAAGCTAGAGATTTTGTCTTGTCTAGCCCTTGTCCTAGGTTCTCCTTGTACTTAGCCGTTTTCGAGGTAGACGGAGCTCCACCTCCTCCTCCGCTAACGGCACTGCCACCTATGCGGCCTCCTTTGGCAGAGTTGTCCCACTGGTCAGCCCACGATGTTCCGTTCATTATATATCCTATTTAAAAAAATATTTCAATCAGAAATGATTTTCTTTTTTGTATGTAATCAAACTGAAAATTTGATTTCAAGTTTGTTTTGTGATTGCATCTCGTTTTCTTTGACGTGTTTATATATACATACACACAACTCGTCATCTCTTACGTTAAAAGACCGTGTCTCTGTGGTCAAACCTTGTGTTCTTGAAGAACAAGACTTCTTTTGATTTGCTTCCTTTTTAATTTATTTCCTTTCTTTCTTTTTTTTGGTCAAAATTTTATTTCCTTTCTAACCGTCAACAAATTCTGGAACCTTAGCTGGAAGGTTTAACATTATTCTAATGTAAAGAATCTCTCGTGGAAACTACTAGTCTAACTCGTACATTTATTGTAGAATCATGTACGCGTTGAGGAAGCTTCTTCAAATTCTCCTAAAGCAAGACCCTCGATTGTCAATGATTTGACTTATCTAACATGAATTTACAAAATTCAGGAAATTTTGCTTTTTTCTTCTATGTTCAAGACGAAATGGCATCCAATTTCTTTCGATAGAGAGAGATCAACTGAAAAAAAAACAAGTGCGTCGAGGAAGCTAAACTACGACCAAAATTATATTTTTCCATTGGCCCATAAGTTGACAATGTGTTTATATATATGTTATCAATCTTACTACTTCAGCTAATTTCTCTAATCAACCTTTCTTTTTCCACATGGATCAATGCAATTTGATGATAGCGGGGACCTTCAAAGAGTACTTGTGAATCAAGGATCCTCATCACTCTGCTTCTGCTGCAATAATTTATTCTCTGAGAATGGTAAAAGCTATATGCCAACAAAGAAACAAGAAAAATGCTCAGAATTTTTGAGTATTTATCCCACAAAATTTTAAGACAATTTTATACAGAATGGTGATAACACCACATGGTCAGTTGACTAGAAACCAAAAATTATCCTTAACCAAACAATGGATATTTACTTAGTTTAGGTTTACTAACCTGACGAGCGACCTGTGCAACACTTCGAGATGACGGTATAAATCTAAGTAACCGTTGTCTTTCTCTTTAGTCTTTTGTCTCGTGTTTCTGCTCTCATCGTTTCTGCTACTGCTACCGCTTCCTTACGCTTTCTATTGAGTGTGAACTGGACACACAGTTTCTTGAAAGGCGACACAGACGTAGATAGCTCCAAATCATTCACTTTCTCTTCCTTCTTCCTTGCTTCGGTTTTGGATGATGTCAATGACTCCACTTCAGGAAAATCGCAGTTGGCAATGTTTTTGTCAATATTCAAAAAATAGCTAGACAATAATTACGTATTTTTAGAAGATTAGTATCTAGACGGGTGTGTAAGCACTACCTAGAGAACATTGGTCATTGTTGTCATATTGTCATGATCCACGCTTTTCTAAAACTCTAAATTAGGGAAAGTCGCGAACTCATCCAAATTGGCTAAAGCGAACACTAAAAGAAGAAAAGCCTCCTTTTTAAGTGGCTTTAAACCATTCTTTTAACTTCATCTTCGTATGCAACTAATAAAGTAATAGTGGCTTTCATTCCTGGCCAATACTTGTGCTTTTCCTTTTCTTTTTCCACGAGAAATATAATCTTTGATTAGTAACTAGGAGACTTATTTATATCGTTATTTATATAGTTTAATATGCATGTTATTGAACCCCATGCTTAAACTTGAATTGGATGATCATGACACCACGTTTTAAGTGAAACCACTAGAAAAGAAGTTAACTCTTTATCTAATTATATCTTTTAACAAAAATCTCTATATATTTTTCCTAATTTTTTTAGAATACTAATTGCCGGAAAAATCATTATAACAATTTACTAATCAGTAAAACAGAAAAAATGAGACAAAGATAATGAAAAGTACAAAATTGGTTTTCAAGAAAACCTTGTGTTACACCACATATAATTCTTCCATGCATCATTAGAGACTCCGACATTTTTTTGTTGAGAAAGAGTTAACGAGTCCAATCAGTGACGGACCTACTGAGGTCCAAGGAGGGTCAATTGACACCCTTAAAATAGTCAAATTAATAAATTTACACAGAATTTACAAAATAATCTGTAGAAGAAATGGTTATTTTGTACCCTTTGACACTCCATAAACCAGTACTGTTCAAGTCTCCATTGACAATTATATGATTTTTTATTTTAGAAAGTTATATATATGTGACACCGGTAAAATAAATCTCTGGATCTGCCACTGACTCCAAACATTTTGAAGTCTTATTAACAGGTAAGAATATAAAACCAATCAGTCAAAAAAAAAATATATAAAACCAACTTATCAACGTCGACTACGAGTAACGAGTACAATAATTCCTATGAAAATTGTATTCTATTATACGTTAACAAAAGGTTAAAAGCCAACACCTATTCAGCATCAACATTCTCCAAATTGTGGGAGTCCAGATCTTTCCTCGTTTTTTTTAAAGAATGTAGTAAAACTTCAGTTTGGATGCAGTTTTTTTTTATTTATAATTAAGGTATAGTTCAGAAATTTGGTCCTCAAGAAATATTTTAAATTCTTTAGTTAGTCGACAATCATAGTTAATTCGAACGTGTGAATCCATATATAACTGGGATAACTTGATCATATTTTGATCATTCCTCAAATCAGCATTACATACGGTGTTTTAAAAGACAACTTGTAACTTGTAAAAGAAAGTTAAACCTAAAGGGCAAAGGCAATTGATGGGCAAACAAGAAAATCATACATGTTAAATCATATGAAGCTATCATGTTCATCCATTGGCCGCATGACTTCATCAAAATATTTGATGCCACGGTTTGGAATATTCTTTTGATTATTTTTTTATATATATTCGTTTCATTCGTTCATCAATCATTTAATTCTGACCAAAAAATTGTTTTTTTTTAACTAACCATAACTAAAATGTTGCATAAAATTTTCAATATTCATCAGGACAATATTTCAATAAAAGCGTTGGAGGCTTTCGTTAGATTTTGAGACATGAGGATGAAATTAACACGAAGTAATCCTCTTAAGGATTTGAGTTTTTCAAGGCAACAAATCACACAAGCAAAAGTTAACTTAAAAGGATGGTTCTAAAGGTAATCAGCTTGAATGTAATTGTGAATGGAACTGATCAGTTGACCAGATTCTTCTAATACTAAACACTACATTACTATACTAAACAGTAAACACAACTCTTTTTGTTTCAAAATAACACATATCTTAAAAAATTTAATACATATTAATAAAAAGTATAAATGCATAAATTCCTTGTAATTATCTATATCTTAATCAATACAAATTAAAAAAATACGGTTAGTTTTTTTGAAGTTTACAATTAATTGTTTAAGAAATATATCAAAAGTTCAGAAGTATAGAATTTTTTTCTAAAAAATGAACGAGTACAAATCACAAACCAGGCACGTGTCTTATTACCGTAACTACAGAACTGAACACTGTAATAAAAAGAATTCGTTTCAGAGCTAAGCCACGTGTCATGTGGACGTTTATAAAAATAAACAGAAGAAAGAGCTCAGATCCACTCACTCTCCACCGTTCTAAGCGATTGAAAGGGTTAACAAAAATCCAAAACAGACGCAAGGGCATAACCGGAAAATCACTAAAATGGCCGCCGTCAGTAGCTCATCAGAAACCGGAGGCGGTGCCGCCGGGAAGGGAGAGATCATGTTGTTCGGAGTCAGAGTCGTCGTTGATCCGATGAGAAAGTGCGTGAGTCTAAACAATCTGTCTGACTACGACAAGTCTTCACCGGAGGAAGAGAACGAACCGGATGCGATAACCGCCGCAGGTTACGCCTCCGCCAATGACGCCGTCCAGATTACACCCTCCACCGTCGGGAATCGCGAGAGGAAACGAGGTACCTTTTCTCTGATGGTTGTTGTTTTAGCTATGGCATCGTTTTAATCTCTATGGCTTGTTGATGATTGTGTGTGGATGAAAACAGGAGTAGCGTGGACGGAGAGTGAGCACAAGAGGTTCTTGCTTGGTCTGCAGAGAGTAGGGAAAGGAGGTTGGAAAGGGATATCGAGAGACTTTGTCAAGACCAGGACGCCTACTCAAGTTGCTAGCCACGCTCAGAAGTACTTCCTCCGGAGAACCAATCTCAACCGTCGCCGACGAAGATCTAGCCTTTTCGATATCACAACCGAGACGGTAAAGCCATTCCTATAGGTTCTCTGTTTTTTTTTTTGAGAAAGAATTTGCTTTTTTTTTTTAGTATTTCTTCTTTAGGACTAAAAGATAAAAAATGAAGTGTCATATATTGGGAATAAATGTCTTAGGCTGTTCTAGAAAGTGGATAGATTCAAATAATTGAGTTTTACAAATATCATGCAAGTGTGTTACAGTTAGGCCTGATTTGTTTTTTACAGGTCATAGGAATGCACATGGAGCAAGATCATGCTCAGGAAAACTCATCACTGCCTGAAACTAACATCAGCTCTGGACATCAAGTTATGCAAGTTTTTCCGACAAGAACTGAGGAGAATGCACCACAGACATTTCATCCCAACGATTTATCCTCAAATCGTGTCCATCCGGTTCCAGTAACCTTCCAAGCAAATCCTGCTTTCAATCTAAACACAGATGCTGCTCCGGTTTCTCTCAACCTGTCTTTGTCCTTTAACCTCAACGAACCATCCAACTCGAGACGTTCGGCTTTCACGATGATGCCAAGCTTCAGCGATGGAGATAGCAATAGCAACACCATTAGAGTTGCTTAGACTTAAAAAGCAAGGTGAATCTTTAAGACCTTGCTTCTTTCTTTTGTTTCTCTGTTCTAGTAGTACATACTAGGTCTAAACCCTTAGTCTTGTTTTTGATGTTACTATGTCAAAAACTGTTATGTATTCTTGTCTGAAAAAGAATAATCAGGGGATAAAAAGAAACATGGACGAACTGTGTGTGTTTATTGTTTGTAAAAAACTCTGTCCTCTGTGTTTTGTTTTGTGGTAAGCTAAAACAAGTCGTGATTGTCATGTGCCCCATTCTCAATGGGGCCTTTTTTCTATATCTTATCTTTTGGGCATAAGCTAAAAATGTATGTATGTGGTTCGTCGCATTACTTTTAATGCCATAAATAATGTAATCCTGCCAGTTTCCTAGATGATATTTAGGTGTAAGTAATTACATAAGTACTTTTTAAATGGATGATTAGCGATAATCATTAAGACCCCCATTAATGGATACTATCTCTGAAAAATCCAAAACATAGAAGTCCATTCTTATCTGCGATTAACCGTTATTTCAGGTATTTTTTGGTCTTCAACCTTAATTCAAATCTTTTACAAATTCCAAAAATAGAATGAATAAATAAGAAAGGTCATAACATAACCTCTTTTTTGCTTTTTTCTTACGCCACCATTTCAAATCTTCATGTAACCCTTCTCTATCATCGATAATCAATGTCAAACCGTTCCTTCAAGAACTTCATAGAAGACGAGCTCGGAACATTCCCACACTTCTTAATCTACGCCATCCTCGAATGGATCATCATCATCCTCCTCTTCCTAGACGGCCTCCTCGCCTTCTCCTCAAACCAACTCTCCAAACTCTTCGACCTCAAAACCCCTTGCCTCCTCTGCACAAGACTCGACCACGTCCTCGTCCCAACGAACCCCGACTTCTACTACAACGACTCCATCTGCGACTCTCACAAGAAGAACGTCTCTTCCTTAGCTTACTGCCACGTCCACAAGAAACTCTCCGAGATCAAAAGAATGTGCGAAGGTTGTCTCCTCTCCTTCGCCACCGAGAAAGAAACTGATGTTGACACCTACAAGTCTCTTATCGGTATCTTGCATAAGGATCTCGAGCTTCTTATCGACGATGAGCATCAGAAGGCGTTTCCGGTTACAGGCTCGAAGCTTGATCTTAGAGCTAACAACAGGTTTCAAGAACAGCAGTGTTGTTCTTGTTGTGGAGAGTTGTTGAAGATAAAAACCGAAAAACAACCGAATAGTAATGGGAACAGATCTTTCTTTGCTGCTCCGAGTCCGTCTCCTAGAGTCTCATTCAACCAAAGAACTATGGATTTTTCCAACTTGCCTGAGGAAGAAGAAGCAGCTAACAACAAAGACACACTTGATAGAACGCCGAGTTTCGTAAGAGGAGGGAACAACAGATTCTTTTCTGACTCGGCTCAGAACAGTCCGCGATGGTCTGTTAGGTCCATGAAGAAGAGTTTGATCGATCAGACCGGTCCGGAAGCTGAAGTGTTGGACGGTGATTCGATACTTCATCATCTGAACAGGCAGGTTAGGCTGGACCGGAAGTCGCTGATGGATTTGTACATGGAGTTGGATGAAGAGAGGAGTGCTTCGGCTGTTGCGGCGAACAACGCGATGGCTATGATCACGAGGCTTCAGGCGGAGAAAGCCGCGGTTCAGATGGAGGCGTTGCAGTATCAGAGGATGATGGATGAGCAGGCGGAGTATGATCAGGAGGCTGTGCAGTCTTTGAGTGGTTTGTTGGTTAAGAGGGAAGAAGATATGAAGGAGCTTGAAGCTGAAGTTGAGGCTTACAGGTTGAGATATGGACTGTTGATGGGAGAAGAGGAAGAACAACCACAACAAGAAGACAGCAAAGGAGGAGAAGCAGAAGAGTTTCTTGATGAAGAAAACAATGAAACTAAACCGGATTGTTCTTTAAATAATGAAGAAGATTTGGTGCAAATGAAAGATTCAGGTGAGGAGGAGACTAAAGACAACAATGGTGGGATGATCATAGAGGAAGAGAAAGGTTAGAGATTCATTGGTTAGTTGTTTTCTTGTAAACAACTGTCTGAATCTTCTTTTGGTTTTGTTACAGAGAAGGGAAGCAGAAAAGATATGTTAGTGAAGGAGATCTCAGAGATAACAGAGAGACTACATGAGATTGAATCAAAAGGTGAATTGCTGCAGCATATTTCAGAAGTGTTAGATGTTAGTGAAGGAGAAGCAATTCTGTTACAGATATCTCAGAATCTCAATATGCTTCGTAGTTTCATTGAGATGCCATCAGAATCATGAATGTGAATTCTTACTTATTCTATCATACATCAGACGATACCAAAACAGCATCCTTGTATCTAATCTGTATGTAACACATACTAGAATTTTTTTTATTACAGAACAAGCAAAGTTTTTACCTGCCTTGTGTCATACGTCAAATTCAATCCTGACTTTGTTTTTTGAGAACTTGGTTGAATCTTTCTCATAATGTGTACTGAAACTTAAAAAACTTGAAGACTAGTAATTATTTCTTCCTAATTAAAAATTTATATATGAAAATGTCACTTTAACAAACCCATATAGACTTGTCCAGACCAAAAACTTATTAAATATAAACTAGTATTTAAGTTGAGAAAAAGACCAAAATAGCATTAAATCAAGTTTTTGTTCCCAAACTAGCACTCAAGGCCAAAAGTCACAAAAATAACACTCAAGGGGTGGGGTTTAGGGTTTAGAATTTAGGGTTTAGGGTTTAGAGTTTAGGTTTTAGGGTTTAGAGTTGAAAAGTGAGGTTTTGGGGATAATATTTCAAATTTTGAAAAATAAAAAAATTTAAATTTTTCAAAAGATAAAATGCTATTTTGGTCATTTTAGTTTTTGAGTGCTATTTTTGTGATATAAACTTAGAAATGTGCTATTTTGGAAATTTGCCCATTTAAGTTCTTACCAACTAATTTAATTATGAAAAATTCTTGAATTATCAACCACTCGTTTTCAACTGAGTACTAAAAATTATCTTTTATTCTTAAAGACAGAGCTTAAGTCATGAAGTCATTATGTATTTCATGATTAAGCCATGACACTTCTCTAATTAACCATTGACTTTGAAATATTCTGCAGATTCTTGTCTTTTCGATTGCTTCTTACGACAAAATCAATTAAAAAAAACTTTAGAAAACATAAGAAACTGAGTAAAATAGACTAAAACGTGGACAAGTCAAAATAGTTTTTTTTTCTCCAAAAACACACACCACTATATATACAAAAACAGAGGATACTCTGTTTCATCATTCTCAAAAGCCATGACTTCTCTCCCCATCTCCTTCCTTCTAACTCTCTGCCTCTTCGTGATCCCATCTCTCTCATCCGACTCTGACCCTTTACAAGACTTCTGCGTCGGCGACCTCAAAGCTTCTCCTTCCCTCAATGGCTTCCCTTGCAAGTCATCAGTCTCAGCTTCAGACTTCTTCTTCTCCGGCTTAGGCATTCCTCTAAACACCTCAAACCGTAACGGCGTAGCCGTGGCCCCCGCCAACGTCCTAACCTTTCCTGGTCTGAACACTTTAGGACTCTCTATGAACAACGTCGAGTTCGCTCCAGGCGGTGTGAACCCTCCTCACTCGCACCCTCGTGCAACAGAAGCAGGGGTTGTGATCGAAGGCTCTGTCTTTGTCGGGTTCTTGACCACGAACAACACTTTGTTCTCGAAGGTTATACATGCCGGAGAGATGTTTGTTGTCCCTAGAGGGTTGGTTCATTTCCAGTGGAACGTTGGTAAAGGGAAAGCACGTTTGATAACTTCTTTTAACAGCCAGCTTCCAGGATCGGCTGTTCTGCCTAGTACTCTGTTTGGTTCTATGCCTGAGATTCCAAACGCGGTTTTGACCAAAACGTTTAGGACTGATGATGCAGCTGTGAACAATCTCAAGTCCAAGTTTGCTGTTTGAGAGTCTTTTGCTTTTATGTTTTCTGAATTAAATGATATTTTTCTATTCTATTTTATTTAAATAATGGTGTACATTTATGTGTAATAAATAGTTAAGAAAAAATGTTTGTTGACCAAAAAATTTTAAACAAAAACATTAATAACATCTTTTATTTATATTTTCTGAGATTATATTTCTCAATTATATTTTATTGCAATAACCGTATACACTTGTGTGTAATAATATACTGAAACTAAATATTAATAAGTATATAAGATTTCTTGACCCAAAAAAACATTAATAAGATTATATTTCTCTTTTCTCTATTATAATCTTTCTTGTGAACATTTTCATTTGGTTGTGATTTGAGCTGCTACTTCGCAATTCCATGGATGAGCCTTTGAAAATGATTCGAAGAACTCATTCTCTAGCAAGTTGTTTAGTTCTTGATTAAACTATTACTGAAAAGCCTCTCTTAACAATCATAGAGATATTGTCAACATATGGTATTTAACTAATTTCTTAAATCAGCTATACAATAAACATTCTTAACAGCTAACTAATTCAATCATCAAAACCTGCTACATTGTCAACGCATGGTATTCAATAATACATTTAAATTTTGCAGTATTGGTTTGAGTCAAGTTGCAACTCCAACGTGAACCATAAGAACAGTGTTTTCATGTTCTGTTTATTACCCAAATAATATAAAGTTTATTTTGTTCCATACAATAAGTCAAGTCAGTTGTTTTCGAAGACTAAAACAAGCCGTTGTTATAAACATATACAGAGCGATCTTCTGTATTGTATGGATATGGGACAACGCTAAAAAGAGATTCACATCTTTTAGAGGATTTTACTCCATGGACCATAATAACGCCATTCAGAAAAGTCTCAAAGCTGCATCGTTTTACCAAAATCTAAGAGACCCTGAACGTGTTCATATGGTTAAATACAAAAGTTAATTGTACACTAATAATAATTCCATAACCAACAGCTTGTAGGAATCTCTGGTTCACCCTCTTCATTGTTTCCTTTTCAGGGTAAGAACAAAATGACTAACTAATCTACACAGAAGAGACCTCTCCACTTCACTTATCAGCCGTGTTTGCCTGATAACTTAAAAACTAGAAGGCATATATATATGCTTGAATGCAGATTACCGTTCAACTGAAGAGGTTTCTGCCAGAAATAACTCGTAAATATCTTGTTTACAGAGGGAGCTTTAAGACAGTCTCTATGTCTTTGATTATAAGTTGTCTGTCTTATCATCATCCTTCAAAGCTGTACTTGGACCATCATCAAAACCAGATACAGGAGCAAGCTCGTTTAAATCGAGGTAATGCCTTTTGCCTACTGCACCCTCAACTTCTTCTTGGTCTGTGCCGTTTGACTTGTTCACTTGATTATTATTCTCTGTGCCATTTGTTTTCTCTGCATTGTCATTGACTTCTCTAGTCTCTTCTTCTACTTCTTCATCAGGAGATTCTGATTCATGGTCATTTGCCTTTTCTTCCGAGTCCTCACTTCCCATTGTGAAGTTCCCATTCCCTGATTCATCGGAATGTTCATCTGGCTCAACCAATCGTTTCCGTTTAGCCACCCCTGTTACTTCTTTGTCTGATTCCGAGAACTCATATTGTTGGTAATCGATTCTTGTGGCTCTTTTACTACGTCTCAGACCTGTCCGGTAATCATTTGACCTTGATCTTGATCTTGACTTAGCTTCTCTCCGTGGCATTTTCTTACCTCTCCGGGGTTCATCGCTATCTTCTTCGCTGCTACTTTGAGAATCTTCATCATCCTCTTCTTCTTCTTCCTCTTCCTCGTACTCAGCATTGTCTTCATCCCATTTGTACTCTTCATCCCCGTTTTCCTCCTCTCCCTCAGAACCACTAGATATCTTCTTCCGTTTGCGCTTCCTAAGATACTCTTCATCATAAACTGCTTCCCCAACAATGTCATCATCGCTCTCGAATCCTGCATCATTGTCTGAAACAGTTTCAACAAAGTCCGTAGCTGAATACCTCTGGGGCCGTTGTCTGCGCCTGTTACTGTCAGGACATTGTACTCAGTAATAATTCAATTTCGCAAAGATCTGGAGGGAAAAATATAGGGGAGATGAAAATTACGCTGTCTCTTGCCTTTTGTCCATGGATTCATCTCTCTGCTCATCGAACTCATCAGAATCAGCAAAATCAGAAGATCCCGCAGATGCTGTATCGTTCACAGGTTCAGTAAGGTGGGCTGAACTTGTCGAACTGCCATTCGCAAGAGCGTCCAATCTGGCTGATTCTCTTCTGTGGAGAAAAGGTTCTTCTGGTGATGGATTTTTCTTCCTGAGATAGTGTTTTCAAAACAAGTGGAATGTAAGAGGCAATAGTCACCAAACAACATGCTAAAGGAAAACAATAGCAGAGATGCTTCAATAAAAGCGACACTCAAGACGTACTTTGTTATCTTGATAGCTTCATTTATCGACCTATCATAATCATCTGCAATAAATATTAAGCGTTTAGAAAAGCCCTTCAGCCGAGTAGAAATCAAGATGGATATTCATGAATTCCCAACAAGGTTATAACCTTACCAAAAGTGTATCTAACTGGCTTCCTGTCACGGAGAGAACGGCCAGCACCAAGACCGTCAACAACCAAATAGTTATCCAGGAGAAGAGCCTGTCTATGTTGCTTTTTCAACAATTTTTCTTTCCTCTGTCAGAGAATGAAAAAAAATAATAATATAAAAGGATGCAATTGATATGAATTATTCAGCCAATGTGAGTTGAGTAGTAACGTTGTATTCAACTGTAACCAAAGTGAAAACAGAAATGAAAAGGAAAAACAGAGAGCAAAGTGGAACCTTGTGTTCTTTTTCTATCTCAGGAAGCATATCTCTAGTTAACTTCTTCCCTAGAGAAATCTCAATTCTACTACTACTTGAATTCAGTTTCTCCTGCAAAACAAAGGCAGAGAGCATTTCAATCAACAGTAAAAACATAGAAAGTTATTCATCGAAATTGCTCGTAGTAGAGACTTACAGAAACATCTTGGAATTCATCAAAATTAGTGGCAACAGTTTCCCATTGATATGTTACGTTAGGAAGAATCTTGGAACCCTTCGTTCTGACCTTGACCACCTCTGCTTTCCTTATTTCCCGATATAAACGGTGACCAACTAAGGGATCATCCTCATACCTTCAAAAAAAAAAAGAAACAAACAGATGCTATCAGAAATATGCAAACAAGGGAGTCCCATTCATGTTTTTTGAAATTGCCACATACCAAAAATTAACTCCATGTGAATCACCCCCAACGCGATCTTTGCGAAAAGCTGACACATGAACACCAGTTTTTAGGGAATTGTCAATGTAGCTCCTGATATCCTCTTGCTGTGGAAATACACAAAACCCATGAAAACTGTAACAGTTATAACGAACTTGTTTTCAAGCCAATCATACGAACATTGATAACATAATGGAAGTTCCATTTCAACTGCAAGCAGATTGGCATAGAGCAGCAACAATACCTCAACACGAATATCACATAAAGCTTTCAAAATCACCACACGAATGGCTGGATCAAGGGATTTGTACACTTCAATCTCCCGCCTACAAGATTAACACGAGAAGCTCATACATGCTTCCTAACCAGTTACCATGAGATAAAGAGATTGATAACAACTAACCCTTGCGAGGCAATAATAGGAAGGTCCCCTTCTGCGACCTAAACAAGTAGGTGAAGGAGATATCAGAACATGATATAATGCAAAAAAATGTGTACTTGTAATATCAGATAAAAGATGTTTAGAAATCATTACCCAATGCCAGGAATCTCTAATTTTTCTGCACAGGACAGTGACCCAGGTATCACGTGTGAGGGCCGTTCTAGTTACAGGAGGAATGGCCTGCAAATAAAAAGAAAGAAAATTGGTAAACTGCTAAGCAGTGTGGACATTAATAGTAGAACAGATTATAACAGATTCCAAATCATCCACATCAATTATGCACAACAAATAAAAATCATGATATCATTCATGACAACGATCAAAGAATTCAATCAGGGAACTCTAAAATGACTCAAGAAAGCGTTTCAGAGAAAATTAGTGATCCTGAACTGGGTAGCACAAGCCTATAGGGAAGCTACCCAAAAACATTTAACAACTAGGCCTTTTAACAGAACGTGACCATTCAGGAAGCTAAGAAACGGATACAAATACGAGCTAAGAGCACCAAGAAGCTCTGTTCATGTCAACGAGGCAAACTCTCGGAAGTTTAACACTGCTAGAAAGCAAAGCAAATCAACAAGACTTAGGAAAGCATCAATAAGAAACACGAAGAGCATACTAAAAGAGTAGGAGAGAAGACAAGAATGGATAGGGAAAGCACCAAACCTTTAACAGAGGAATATGAATGTCACTTAAAGTATCGTTAGGATTCAGCAAAGCCGTCTCAAACTCCTCAGCTGAAAACTCCGCATTGATCTTCAAAAGCGGTCTAAAAACCTTCAAAAAAAGAGAGGAGAACTTGGGAGTGAGTGAGTGAGCTGGTAAGAACAAGACAATTAAAGAGAAGAGAGAGAGAGTGAGCTGACATGCAAGAAGTTGAGTACGGAAGCAAGTTCCCACATAGACCTAAGATTCCACCGCGGCATCTGCGAAGCCTCCGGTGGCGGGACAAGCGAAGTAACGATTTTGCTTTTGCCTGAACTTCCTCCTCCTCCAACGCATTGCCGCTGATGATTCTCATCTTCCTCTTCCTCTTCCTCCTCCTCATCATCATCATCTTCCTCCTCAACCTCTTCTTCCCTCCGTTTACACTCCTTCTTCAAAGGCCTGACCTTTCTCTCCGCCGCTTGCTGCTCCTGAAGCCGCTGCTGCGCCCTAACAGTGCAAGCGCGCGAAGGCCTCGTTCTCCTGAGCTCCGCCGGAATTTTGGTACCGGCGACCGGAGAAGCGTCGTCTTCGGCGGGAGAGCGGTGGTTCCCGGGGGAAGATCGGTCAGGGACGATATCGGAGGAGGAGCCCATCAGAGATGTAGAGATTGAAATTAGGGTTTTTTTTTAATTTGAAAAGTGGTGTTGATTTGAGGATTTTTTTTTAGGGCATTGTGAGGGAAAAAATCTAAATCGGTTAAACAGCGAGGAGGACGAAGAGGAAGAAGGTACGAAAGCGTCTTACTGGTGTTTGGATGTTAAACGTTGTCGTTTTGGGGTTCTTGTCTGGAGAGAAGAAGGAGGAGGAGAATATCTGAGGGAATTAAAAGATGGTAAATAAAAAGGAGATATTTGTCAAATAAGGTCTCTCTCTCTCTTTCAGTGATCAGAGAAAACGACTCAGGGAGTGAAACACAGGAGAAGAGGAGAGGAGAAATAGGGGTTAAACAGATCTAGGAGAAAAAGACTAAGATAGCACCAAACCAAGTTTTTGTTCACAAAGTACCACTCAAGGTTCAAAGTCACAAAAATAGGTTTCATTAAAGAGGTAAATATATACTTATACCCCTTGGGTTAATTAATCCAAACCTTAGGATTTAGAGTTAAAGGGGTGGGGTTTTGGAATTAGGGTTTAAAATTTTATAAAAAATAAATACTAAAATAAAAATAAAAATTTTAAAAACAGCTTCAAAAAGTATTTTAAAATTATAAAAAGAAAATTAAAAAAAAAAATAAAAAAAAATTTCAAAAAAAAATTCAAAAAAAAATTATAAAAATTTTGAATCTAAAAGATTATTTTTTTATTTTTATTTTATTTTTTATATTTATTTTTGTTTGTTTATTTATTTTAAACCAAGGGTATTAGGGATATTTTACCCTTTAATGAATGTCATTTTTGTGATTTTCTCCTTCTAGTACTATTTTTGTGACATAAACTTCAAAAGATACTATTATTGACAATTGCCCCAGATCTAGGGCTCTCTCTCTATCGATTTTTCTTTATCTATCGTTTTATATTAAACCAAAAAGTATATGCTATGAACATATCAGAACTTTAAAAGTTGTAAAATAATAATTATGAATAACATAATCTGAAAATTTTGTAAGTGATATAAAAGTGATGAGTATAGTAATTTAGTAAAAAAAACAAATTTATTTCTAAATTTAGTGAACTCAAGTTTAAAAGTAACTCTTGTTTTAAACTAATTTACTTAAATAACTAAAAACATTGATTTCGAAAATATAACTATATGCGGTATGTATATGATTAACGTGCCAGCTGCCAGCTGAAGTAGTAACCCATTAAAAGTCTACATGATTAAACATGTTAAGCAAAGGATCTCTTAATGTCAAGGATGTCATTAATGATCTTTTTTATTAGGTCCAAGCATATTATCTAAGATCCTGAGTCCTGACACAGTGACACTGGTTCTTACATTGATACTTCATTTATGTCACACTACCAAACTCAACATATACACTACTACCAAACTCCATATATACACTAAACTAACTTACCAAAAAGAAAGGAAAGAACCGTGATCGCCGTCATAGCAATGTACATCGTTCTCAAAATCTCCTCCTCCATCATCCGCCGTGGTTTACGCCGGAGAAAATGAAAAAGGGTTAACTCTTGGGGCAAATGTTTTTTTTCTTTCAATTTGAGCAAATCTATTTCTTTGTTTGCATCTATTATTGGGCTTTGAACCATTTAAATTTAGGGCTGATTTCTCAATTTATAGGCCCAATATGATAAAGGGAAGAGAGTGGAGCCACGTGGAGGCTCTAGGTTCGCTGTTTTGCACGCTGCGGCCACGTGATGGCACGTGCGGAGAGAGCATACGGAACGGGGGAGATTAATTAACGGCTTTTTAGCGAACGGAGACAAATGCATGAGACCAGCTAACGGAGAGGACGCTCTGACTCATTCAATCAATGAACGTCAGTTTTGTTTCTGTCGGTAATAATAACTCAAATGTGCATATTTGTCCACGTCAACATGAAAGATTTTCGTCTTAGTATTATTTTATCATTTTTAGTTCCATGCATCTCTGTTGCTAAAAAACAGGGGTTCCATGTCTCTGTGTGTACAATACTGAAACCAATAGACTAATGGTTGGTGGATATATCCTACCGATGTTGACAAAATGAAATGACTCAAATTTTCAGGATTTATATTATTAACATTTAAGATAAAATAATGCTCAAGACATAAAATTGGAATTGAGAAAAAAATATAGCAAACGACAATAAGATAATAAGTTGGTCACATGGGGACAAGTAAATAATCCCGCCATAGGTAGTATTCATCATGATAAAAGCCTTCTTGGTTGTTCAATTTTTCTAACGTCTCCATCACTTCCAAATATAATAAAACACTTAAACCCCTAAAAATTAATTAACAAATCCTCAAGCTACATCTGAGAGAGAAGAGAGAGAGACAGCTTGAAGACGACGATGATCGAGCCTTTATATTACCTTCTCTTATCGTCAACGCGTTTCCTTCTTCTTCTGTCTCCTTGCTCCTCTTCTGTTCATGGTGGTGGATGGGAGTCGGAGTTCCACTTCCGCCGGACAAGAACCGACGGGAGAATAAACCGCCGGATATTGGGTCCAGTTCTTCGGCGGTTTCCGTCGTGAATGCTCGGTTGTCTGATTCTCCTATTCTCTTGTTCGTTTACTTCCACAAGGCTTTCCGTGCACAGCTTGCGGAGCTCCACCGTCTCGCCGGTGATAGGGTCAAGACCGGTTCCTATCTAGCGGTGGAGCTCCGCCGTAAGTTTGATTACCTGAAGCTTGTTTATAAGTACCATTCTGCAGCTGAAGATGAGGTTAGTACATCTCTCCAGGTTTTTAAAGCTGTTTCAAGAACTTAGCAAAACGAAGCGTTTTGGGTTCTAATGAGTAATGATTCATGTTAGGATAAACAAAGAGTGTAAATGATCATTATCTCATATATTTTTGGCTGGTTATGCATATAATCTCTGCTTTTCTTTGATCAGAATCAGCAAAATGAAAATTAAACCATCTCAAAGCCGAAAAGTCAACGAGTACGTACACAGAGTTTTATTACAACAATCACTTATGTAACGTTTGTCTACTGGCAGGTCATATTTTCAGCGCTAGACACACGTGTGAAAAACATTGCTTTTAATTACTCGCTTGAACATGATTCCACTGAAGATCTTTTCACTTCAATTTTCCACTGGCTACATGTTCTTGAAGAAGAAAGAGGGGACACTGCAGATGTTCTTCGTGAAGTTATACTATGTATTGGCACCATTCAGTCATCCATATGTCATCATATGCTTAAAGAAGAACGGCAGGTATATAGGTTTTTTGCTTGTCACACAATTTAATTGTCTTTTGCAATATCTATAATTTTAGAAATCATCTTTCTTCTTATGTTTGCTTATCTTAAATATGCAGGTGTTTCCTTTGTTAATTGAGAACTTCTCAAGTGAAGAACAAGCATCATTAGTGTGGCAATTCATGTGTAGTGTTCCGGTGATGGTGCTTGAAGAAATTTTCCCATGGATGACATCTTTACTCTCTCCCATGGAGAGATCTGAAGTTGAGAACTGCGTTAAACAAGTTGTCCCAAAGGAACTCTCCTTGCAACTGGTACATTCTCTGTATATGTATGCTGAGATGTGACTCAATTTTTCCTTCATTTTCTTGCAAGTGTAACAAGATTTAAATTATTTTTCTGAAGGTCATAAACTCTTGGTTAATTGATGATGATAGTCAATCTTCTTCTTTTGCGGCTCTTACAAAGATCATGAAAGAAGTACACTCTGAAAATATGAATAACTCATCTCATCAGGCAGATTCATCAAATGGGCTGTTTCAACGTTTTTGGCAGTGGAGTAAAACGTCATTCTCTAGTCCAAATACAGAACACACTCTGCTTCTTGGTATTCAACTTTTGCATAATGCAATAAAAAGAGATTTGCTAGACATTCAAAAAGGATTAAGCCAATTGAAATTTCCCAGCCTTTCACTGGAACTTAATGTGCTCATGGTTCGGCTAAACTTCCTTGCTGATGTCCTCATCTTTTATGGGTAATAATAATTTTCTTCTTCTTTGATATGGTATGTAGTTTCTTGGACTTATCTTGTTTCCTTTTCCTCCTATTTGTTTCTCTGAGAAACTGGTGACATACTTCATTTGCAGCAATGCATTTAAGAAGTTCTTTTACCCAGTTTTTGAAGAAATGGTGGGTCAACACACTTCTGCTTCAAAACAATTCAACATAGATGGCCATGTGGAGAACTTCAAGAGGTGGCTAGACCTTGAAACTAGAACAGGGAGTGATAAATTTGTCATAACTCTTCAGGATAAAGTGAAATCCCTTATGTTGATAGTATCACAACAGTTTTCTCTAGAGGAAGCAGAGGTAAACTGTTTACATATATTCAATATTTAAGAAATCGCCCAACGGCTAGGCGGTAACTAGGCAATTTGTAGAGGACTAGGGACTAGGTAGATTATTAGGAGCCTAGGCGTTAACGAATTATTGATATATATATATATATATATATTACATTTATATAAGATATTTTGGTTTTTGGATTTAATTATAAAATTATTTTGATGAATTATCAAAATTAGATATACAAAACAAAAAATTAGTCAAATTTGTGAATTTATACTAACATTATCACTTAATTTAACAGATATAAACTGCTTTAAATCAGTTTAAACCGATTTGAACTGATTTAGAACAGTTTAAATCAATTTAGAATTATTTAAACCGATCTGAATTGTATAAACTGGATTTTAAGAAAATTGTTTCGGATAGGACATCGTATAGGCAAATCATGCATATATTTAAGAGATTACTAGTCACTTAGAAATATTTTGATTTAGTTTTCATTTGGCATCCAAAGTATTAAATTTATTGTTCTCCAGGTATTCTCCATCATCAGCAAGAACTGCAACATTGAAATGCAGAGGCAGCTTCTATACATGAGCCTTCATGTCCTACCTCTTGGATTGCTCAAGTGTGTCATAATGTGGTTTTCTGCTCAGTTGTCAGAAGATGAATCTCAATCAATTATTCACTTCCTAAGCTTGGAAGATTCTTTTCCCAATAAACCTTTTGCACACCTCTTGTTGCAATGGTTTCGTTTTGGTTATTCAGGCAAAACATCAGTTGAAAGTTTCTGGGATGAGCTGTCCTTTATGTTCAAACCGAGATGTCCCTCTGAAGAGGAACACACTGAAGAAGCTTCTGGATCTATATACAATGGATCTGATCCTTCTTTGCTGGGGAACAAAAGTAAGTCGTCAACATGGTTTCAGCCAGTGGATCTACCTCCTGGTTACATGAACGAGACACCTTACTCGAGTGCAATGAATCATCAAATGCTTATCCCAGGAAACCTCAAGCCTCTTCAACAGCTTCCTGGTGACAACATTGGCGATTGCTTAACTATGGACTGGAAACCGATTGATCTGCTTTTCTTGTTCCACAAGGCAATGCAGAAGGATATAGACTATCTTGTACGCGGTTCAGCACGACTGGCATCAGACAGTAGCTTCCTTGGAGAGTTTCATCAACGGTTTCATCTCATAAAGTTCTTGTATCAGATACATTCAGATGCAGAGGATGAGATTGCGTTTCCAGCCCTGGAGGCAAAGGGACAACTACAAAACATTAGTCAGTCATACAGTATTGATCATGAACTTGAACTTGGACGTCTCAATAAAGTATCATTCCTTTTGAATGAGATGGCTGAACTCAACATGTTGTTGTTGTCTATCAACTCAAATGTAGTGGAAAAGTATGAGAATTTATGTTTGAGCCTCCAAGATATATGTAAATCCATTCATAAGCTATTGTCTGAGCATCTCCACCGCGAAGAAACCGAGCTATGGTCTTTGTTTAGAGACTGCTTCACTATTGAAGAACAAGAGAAGATCATAGCATCCATGCTTGGAAGAATTAGTGGAGAAATATTGCAAGATATGATTCCCTGGTTAATGGAATCTTTGATCCCTGAAGAACAACAGGCTGTGATGTCTTTGTGGCGTCAAGCCACAAGGAAAACAATGTTTGCTGAATGGCTAAAGGAGTGGTACAATAGTAATGTTGTAGGAGAAGAAATAGGGGAAACAAAAACAGTTCCATCTGAGGATTCAGATCCACTAGATATTGTCTGGAAATATCTATTTGAGGAAGCTGCTGATGAGGAAAGAGGAAACACTTGCAGCAAACCTATGGAAGTTTTAGAGACAAGTTTAAAGGATAGCATGAGTAAGCCACTTGTGAAGATTGCTCCTGATAACAAGGCAGGAGTTGGCAACAAAGAGGAGATTCATAAAGAAAACTCAGAGAATAAGAAGGTATGTACAAGAGTTGATGAAAAGATGTATAAAGAAGAAACGTTAGGCTACCAAATGCGTAGAACATCAAGCCAATCTGATCAAGCCAATAAATATGAGTGCCTCTTATCAATGAGTCAGGAGGATGTGGAGGCTACAGTTAGAAGAATTTCTCGTGACTCTTCTTTGGATCCTCAAAAGAAATCATATATCATGCAGAACTTCTTGATGAGGTAACCCTACATCCAATTTTGTTTTTGTAAGAGTCATGTTATAACTGTTCGAAGTAGACGATGACTTTGTTTAGTCTAATCAATATTTTTCTTTGTTGTGACTTACACTAGTTTGTATACTTTTTCAGCCGTTGGATTGCCACACAACGGATACGTAATCTTGAACCATCCGTTATCTCAAACAATATGGAAGTAGTTCCTGGTCAGCATCCATCTTATAGAGATCCTCAAAAGGGGATCTTTGGTTGCAAACATTACAAGAGGAATTGCAAGCTTCTTGCTCCTTGTTGCAACAAGCTTTTCACTTGTATCCGGTGCCATGATGAAGAGGTTGATCACTCAGTGGATAGGTAGTCACATGTTTATTGCTTCCATTTTCACGTACAAAATATCAGTCTCATCCATATTTTAATTTTTATAATTTTTGTGTAGGAAACAAATCACAACAATGATGTGTATGAAGTGCATGATTATTCAGCCAATAGGCGCGAGCTGCTCAAATAGTTCATGCAATTTTTCAATGGGAAAATATTACTGCAAAATCTGCAAACTATTTGACGATGAAAGGTAACATTTATCCTACTTGAGCATCTCTATTTGGATGCTTAACGTATCCTATTTTCAAAATATTAGTTAAACCAAATAAAAGTTTCATTGGAATATATCTGAAACTGGATAGCTTTTTCTCTCACTCACTGTTCATCTTTTTAGTTAAGTTTTCTTGTTGTTTTGGACTAAAATGTATGATGTAAAGTAAGGTTAAGGCTAGTGATAGATCATGTTGAAAAAGTTTTCCATCTTAAAGCAGTTACTCTTTGTAGAGAATTATATTATTGTATGTTAAAGTTTGAACTAACGTTGTGGCATATCGTACATACTTTCAGATTCAGAACCTCTACATTAAAAAAATGTTGTTGCACGCAGTTTATTTATGTTCTTTGGTCGAAACTAGGCATGATATTGATAGTTTTTGACGATTGAAGGTTTTTATTGCAGAGAAATCTATCATTGTCCATATTGCAATCTCTGCCGGGTAGGAAAAGGATTGGGCATTGAATATTTCCATTGCATGAAATGCAATGCTTGTATGTCACGGACCTTAGTAGAACATGTATGCAGAGAAAAGTGCTTAGAAGATAATTGTCCGATTTGTCATGAGTATATTTTTACCTCGAATTCTCCGGCGAAGGCTCTTCCATGTGGTCATGTGATGCACTCAGCATGCTTTCAGGTGCTTAAATTCTTATGTTTTATGACAATTTATGAAAATATGCTAAGAATATTTACTTGTGTGTGCTCTGTCTATGGTTGTAGGAGTACACATGTTCACATTACACATGCCCTATTTGCAGCAAGTCACTAGGGGATATGAAGGTTAGTTCAAAATTTTCTTTTTAATTCCTCTGACCCTTTATTGAGACAAATGCTCAAACAGTGAGGTGATTCACTAATGAAAGAATTGTCTCACGCAGGTATACTTTAGAATGTTGGATGCACTGCTCGCAGAACAAAAAATGCCAGATGAATACTTAAACCAAACTCAGGTTCCTCTCTCTCTTCTCTCTCGATATTTTATGTACATACAAAGTATCATTAATTCATGGTCTAGGTTTAAGCATAAGGATGGTTGGTTGCAGGTAATACTATGTAATGACTGTGGGAGAAAGGGAAATGCTCCATACCATTGGCTCTATCACAAGTGCTCTTGTTGTGCCTCATACAACACCAGACTTCTCTAACTCGTCCAATATCCCTTGTTTTTCCGTTGTAAATGAGCAAGTCTAAACATTTTTCTTTCGTTTTTAAAGCATTTGATTTTGTATGAAAAATAATATTCGACATACAGTCAATAAATTTAGGGGGTTGTAGTTCTCACTTAATCTCATATATATTATTGCAAGAATCGAAAATATGACTACAACAGATATTTTTTATGTTAACAATTATAGTATAAGGATTGTAAATTTTAAAGTAGAATATAATTGAAATTTCCATATAGTGTTTAGTATACAACTAAACTAAGTATGGCCTATAGAAACATAGTTTTGGGACTGTTAATAAGTTGCATGCAAAAAGATGGGGTAACAAACATTTTTTTTTTGATAAGTAAGATGGGGTAACAAACATGCAGCAAACCCATTTGAATTGAAACCATCATCCCAGTTCCCGAACATAATCATTTTCTTCAACAAAGAAAGATTTTTTTCCCTTTAATTCTGTTTGTAATCTATGCCATCTTTAAAGTTGCCGACGACATGCAAGTCCATCATATTCCTTAGAAATCAAGATTTGAGGCTATCATATATATACTGGGTTTACTTTCAAGTATATGTTGTACAAATACTAACAAATTGTTAGAGACGATAACATTTTGAGAGAACTGAAGAAATAATAGTCTCAGTGAGTTTTTCACTAGGTTCATAGATAGGATGGTGAAAGGTCTGGTTGCGCAATAAATTGAAACCGCTTCTTTCTGACCTACCACATTAATATGTCAGAAAATCATATAAAATCCTATCTCTGAAACCATATAGCTTAATTTAAAACATTTCAACGTCTACATACTTAATCCACTCACATGCCCATTTAAACAAAAGCACTTAAATTATAGTTGACATGAAATCAAGTTTTCATATCCCTTATAAAAATATAAACCTTTAATCAAGTTATCAAAGAACATCATCAACAAGGTGCAAACAAATTCTTAAAATATAAGTACGGGTTAGAAATGGTGCAGGAGGAGCAATTCTTCAAAAATTACTGATCAAAAATGGCATATGGGAGGAGCAAACTAAATGTAAATGTTTTGTAATGTTTCTATTTAATAGAAAATATTTATTGTGTAATTTTCTATAAGAATATGCATATATATTAAAACTCTCTCCGTTTCATATTATTTTAAGTAGCTTTAGAAAAAACTTTGTTTCAAAATATAGTACTTGATAATTTTTACATTTATTAAATATAGGGTGGCCTATTAAATAATATTATTTTTTATAATTGATTGAATTTATTAATTAAATGTTATTTTTAAAAAGTAACAATTTTCTTAATATTATTGCTTTTAACCTGACTACTTTCATTGTTTAGGGAGTGTATTGTATGGCATCACATGGTAGTGTAGATCAAGGTAGTGTAAACCCAACAAAAAGAAAACGAGTTTGAAATTGACAACTGAACTCACAGAGAAGACTCATAAAGAAAACGAGTTTTATTGTTTTTTTTATGTTGACTTCCATTAAAGGAATCTTCGATCAATTTTTTTTGTTTAAAGTTTTCTTCTATTTTTATACAACGTAATAAATATTCCTCATAATTGACAAAATCTATTCACCTAATTTTTTCTATCTTTTTTTTCTTGTCGGCAATTTCATCTTGTCTAGAATATAGGTTATAATTATGAGTAGGCCTAATTATGAGGGGATATACAGGTCTAGTTTATGCACACAAAAGTTTATGTACTGCCAAAATAATGAAATACAAAATAATACTACTACTAACTTCGAAATAATGCAAAATGATTTTTCAATTTACATTTGACTAGTTAGTTGAAATATTTAAATTATAATGGTTTAATAAAAGTATTTAAAATACAATGACTGTGTCTTTTATTTAACTACTAAAAAATAAAAAGAGTTTCTTAATTATATGAGTCACAAACCTGGACTAAAATCCCATCTAGAAGAAATAATTAAGAAGATGGTGAAATGGTTAGAAAAAACAAAAAAAATCTCAGGTTACACGTCAATATATTAAATGCATTTTCTATATATTTTATAAAAGCAAATCAAAGTTTGCTTATTTTATTCCCTTTTCTCAAACTGAACCCGCGTTTTCTCTCTCGCCGGAAAACACCGCCACCGTCATCTCCGCCGTCGATTAAAATCAAAGATATATCTTTTTTTTTTTTCAATTAGCTTCTCCTTCCTCTGAGTTGTTCACTCACCCATGGGTAACTGTAACGTCTGCGTGAGACCTCCCAACCCCGAAGAATCCAAACCGACTCCTAAACCGAAGAAAACCAACCAAAACCGGAAATTAAACCCATTCACCTCCGATTTCATCAGATCCCCCGTTCGAACCCGCGCCCCCAAGGACGCGGTAATCCCCACGAGCCACCAGACCAAGATCACCGACAAGTACATCCTCGGCCGAGAGCTAGGCCGCGGCGAGTTCGGGATCACCTACCTCTGCACGGACCGCGAGTCCCGCGAAGCCCTGGCCTGCAAATCGATCTCCAAGCGGAAGCTCCGCACCGCCGTCGACGTCGAGGACGTCCGCCGCGAGGTCTCGATCATGTCCACCCTCCCCGACCACCCCAACGTCGTGAAGCTCAGGGCGACTTACGAGGACGGCGAGAACGTGCACCTGGTGATGGAGCTCTGCGAAGGCGGCGAGCTTTTCGATAGGATTGTTGCCAGGGGGCATTACACGGAGCGTGCGGCTGCGGGAGTTGCGAGGACGATCGCTGAGGTTGTGATGATGTGTCATGTGAATGGAGTTGTGCATAGGGATTTGAAGCCTGAGAACTTTTTGTTTGCTAATAAGAAGGAGAACTCTGCGTTGAAGGCTATTGATTTTGGGTTGTCTGTGTTCTTCAAACCTGGTAAAGTTTTGATCTTTGGTAACTCTTTGAGTATGATTAAGTGTCAATCTTGAGAAGATTAGCAACTAGGGGGATTAGACATTAACGAACTGTTGATTAATTTTATATATACATTTATATAAGATACTTTAGTTTTTGGATTTAATTTTAAAATCATTTTGATGAATTATCGAAATAAAATACTGATCAAAAGACAAATTTATGGATTTGTATTAACATTATTATTTAATTTAATAGATTTAGACTAATTTAGATCGATTTAAAACTGATTTAAAACGGTTTAAATCGATTTAGAATGGGTTTAGTGTGTACTGATTTGCGCCTAAGCAGATTTTTAGTGTGTAAAGTGTATTAATTTATTGCAGGAGAAAAGTTTAAGGAGATTGTAGGAAGTCCATATTACATGGCTCCTGAGGTGTTGAAGAGAGATTATGGACCAGAGGTTGATGTTTGGAGTGCTGGAGTTATCATCTACATCTTGCTCTGTGGTGTTCCTCCCTTTTGGGCTGGTTAGCTTTTCTAGTTTTCTCTTTTTTGATATACAAAGTTTGTGTGATTTGTCAGAGGCTGAGTTTGTGGTTTCTGTTGACAGAGACGGAACAAGGTGTTGCTCTTGCGATCTTGCGGGGAGTTATTGACTTTAAGAGAGACCCTTGGCCTCAGATATCAGAGAGCGCCAAGAGCCTTGTGAGGCAGATGTTGAATCCTGATCCCACTAAGCGTTTAACTGCTCAGCAAGTGTTAGGTGAAGTGCTTTTTTTATGCTCTTTGGTAACTTGATTTGGTCGAAGTGATTCTAATACCTCTTCACCTCTCAGCTCACCCTTGGGTACAGAATGCGAAGAAAGCTCCAAATGTTCCTTTAGGGGATATAGTCAGATCAAGATTGAAGCAGTTCTCTATGATGAATAGATTCAAAAAGAAAGTTCTTCGTGTATGTGTTTTGCCTTTTAGACTATCAATTGTCTGGTCTCTTTAATTGGTTTTGATAATTATCCTCTCTATATGATGCTTCCAGGTAATAGCTGAGCACTTGTCTATTCAAGAGGTTGAAGTGATCAAAGACATGTTCTCACTGATGGATGAAGACAACGATGGGAGAATAACTTACCTGGAACTCAAAGCTGGACTTCAGAAGGTTGGCTCACAACTTGGTGAACCAGAGATCAAAATGTTGATGGAAGTGGTAACTTTCCTCATTACTACCCCTTCTCTTATAAAAGACCAAACAGCGTTCTTCGCTTAAATCCGTATGGCTTTGAACGCAGGCTGATGTTGATGGGAATGGGTTTCTGGACTACGGAGAGTTTGTAGCTGTGATCATTCACTTGCAGAAGATAGAGAACGACGAGCTTTTCAAACTAGCTTTTATGTTCTTTGACAAAGATGGAAGTACATACATCGAACTTGATGAGCTACGGGAAGCTTTAACTGACGAGTTAGGCGAGCCAGATGTCAGTGTTCTAAACGACATCATGCGTGAAGTTGATTCTGACAAGGTTCTGTCCTAATAGTTAAGCTTGTGGAAAGTAAAATGTATGTATGTTTCTGAATGGAAATGTTTGTTTTTGGCAGGATGGGCGTATAAACTATGATGAGTTTGTGACGATGATGAAAGCAGGAACCGATTGGAGAAAGGCGTCGAGACAATACTCAAGAGAGAGGTTCAAAAGCTTAAGCATTAACTTGATGAAAGATGGGTCATTGCATCTCCATGATGCTCTCACTGGACAATCTGTCCCTGTTTGATTTAATTTGTTTTTTTTTTCTCTGCTTGTTCTTTGTGAGATTAGGACTTTACAGAAGCTATGGCCCTTATATATAATCATTTTGGGTTGTATTTGTATGTAATGTTTTGTTCAAATGTTGCATCTTTATTAAATCCTAAACCCAAAGAGGCATAAGTACAAGATCTTTCTTACACTGAAACCTTATCAACCTCATTAGATGACTTATCCATGTCATTGTCCTTGGCCACAACATCTTTGTAACGGTACCAATGTGAGACTAACAAGAAATAGGCAAAGTTTAGAGTCATCATACCAGCTACAAAGTAGTAGAAATACTCCAACCTCCCCTTGTTTAGATCCTCCGGAAGCCAGTTCCCGGCAGATGATCCCTCCGTGATGTTGTGCACCGTGGATAACAGAAAGCTGCTGAGGTAACTCGCCAGTCCAATTCCGCAGTAATACAAAGAACCAGCAAAACTTCTCATGTTCTCTGGAAACTGTTTGTAGTAAAACTCCATCTGACCAACTCCAGCTAAGGCGTCTCCTATACCCATCAGCAGTAACTGAGGTATCAGCCACATACCGGACATTGAAGAGATTGCACCTTTTCTCGGTGCAACGCCCAGCGTCTCCCTTGTGAGAGCTACCGTTCTTCTGTGTTGCTCTACAGCTGCGGAGACCAACATACTTGTGATGCATAGAAACAATCCTGCTCCAACTCTCTGGAGCTGTGTGATACCACCGTCTCTGCCTGTATACTTTCGAAGGAAAGGTACAAGGACGCGGTCGTAGATAGGTATGAAAATCGTCATTCCAAGCATCAAGAAGACCATGTAAGACCCGGCTGGTATCTGGAAAGTTCCTGAACCGAGGCGTCTATCGGATTGAAGAGACTGAAAGATTGTGTAGGTTGTTTGTTGAATGTAAGCTAGGTAGAATAAGGCGGCAGAGAGCCAAACTGGTAGCACACGGATCACGCATTTCACTTCCTCCACTTGCTGCACACTACATAGCTTCCATAGATCCGCTGGAGAACCATCCATGTTCAGTTTATCATCTGGTGTTTGGATTGCCGCTTTGTCAAGAAACCTGAAAATTAAAGAAAACCTAAAACGTGTTCCACAAGAAAACTTAAAAGAAAGGTTACATTTTTCAATACCTAAACTGATTTGTATGGCTCAACTTTGAGTTCTTGAAGTCCTTTGCTATGTAGTTGTAAAGACCCTCAGAAGACGAACCAATGTGCTTTAATCTTCTCTTCTTGATCGCGACAACGATGACTCGTGTTATGCTATGAATGGGACTGCCACTGGCTTTAACCTTGACATAGAGCTTAGAACCAGCAAAGAAGATGATACAACCAAGTAACATAAGAATAGCTGGGATAGCTAAACCTATACTCCAACTCACGTTTGACTGAACATAGACGATGAGCGTTAACGACACCATCTGAGCAAACGTGAAGGTGAAGAAATACCAATTAAAGAAACTATCAACCCCTCGTTTGCCTTCTTTCGTCTTAGGGTTGAACTGATCAGCACCAAAGGGAAGATTACACGGCCTGATCCCACCGGCTCCGATCACTAGCAAAACCATTGCTCCGGCGAGAAACATAATCTGTCCGATAGATGGCCCCTTGCACACGCTTCCTATCTCCTTACCGCATTTATCTGGATGTAGCTGGTTAATCACAGCCGTTAGATCCATCGCTACCGAACCCTTTGCATGAAACAAAACAAAAGGACTATACGTTCAGACACAAACAGCAAGATCAGTGAGTGTTTAATAAACTTGTGTGGTTTTCGTTTTACGAGGAAGCAAGCGATCATGGCGAAGGATAGGGTTTTGTAACGGCCAAAGTAAGAGTCACAGAGGAAAGCGGCGACTATAGTGCCGAAGTTGCTTGTACCACCGTAGATATTGACGACGGTCGCCGCTGTGATGCTCTTCATGTTGAAAACCGTCGTTAAGTAGATGACAAGATTCGATGAGCTCCCAACTATTCCAAGTTTCTCAAATGTCTCATTTCCTGACAAGTTAAGAAACAGAACATTAAGCTACTCTGCTTATAAACTCCTTTTCCCTTCAGTTCTTGTCAGGGACGAATATGAACTTTTTTTATGGGTGTAAGAAAAATAACTTTCTAATAATTTTATTTTATTTTAACTAACAAATTGAAAAAAATAGTGGGGGCACATGCAACCCATTGTTTACACTGGTTCTTGTTCGATTCAAGATCATAATGTTACAATTAAGAAACAGATTCATCAGAGGAGTTAAACCTTTTTTAATAAGATAAAAACCAACTCCTGAATTTATTGGTTCTTAAGTTCGTAGAGATAACAGTGGACATTGTTAGATGTCTTGTTTGTTTCAGAATCAGAAATTTTACATTAGAAAAAAAAATATGTGGATCATTTCGTACCAATGATGAAGGGCATGACTTTCCATCCTCTGTAGATGAGCTTAGAGTCATCATCATCATCTTCCCCTGTAATGTTCTTCTCAACCTCCATGGCTCTCTGTTTCTCTCTCTCTCTCTCCTCTGCTCTTACTCACAGCAAATACGTGTAATGTGTTTGTGTGTGTGCGCGATGTATATATTAGTGAGAAGTGTGAAGGACTTACCAAACATTTAATGGAAAATTAAAAGCGATTCTATAGTATCTAAATAATAAAAGAAAAAAGAGAGATTAAGAAAATATCTCATTTAAAATATTATGAGATACTCTTTAAAACATATGACGGCACTTGGCAATTTGTAAATAACTTAATTTCGTTTTAAGAGATAAAATTTAATTAGCTAATTAAAATTTTATTAAAATAATAGTTTTATTAAATTTATAAATCCATTTACTCTTATATTAATCAAAGTGTGATTAGATATTAATTGGACTGAAAAGACCCAACTTTATCAAAAGTAGGCCCGGAGTTGGTTCAACAAACGCACATTTTTTATCAAAAGAAAAACGATTACAGTTTGGATATCTTATTAATTTATTTGTTCTCATGGCTAATATTTGTTTTGCTTGTTTTATATTCTCAACTCGTTTTTCTTAACAGTAAGTAGCAATCAAGAATTCATTCTTTTTATCTGTAACATGGACAACGAAATTATCAATTACTTTCCGTAACATGTTTTACTAAAAAAAGTTAAACGAGAAACCTACATGTGACAATGAATTGAAAGGCTTGTTAATATATGGAAGTAGGATTACAGAAATATTTATTGTCGTTTGGTTTTTACTTGAATTCAATAAAGCTGACAACATTTATTTTCTACTTTGAAATTTGTCAAATCATGAAAAAGGAATCTCCTAGTTAACGTTACTTTTTCTTTTCAGCTTTATTTTTTTCTCTCAATAATTCTTTCTTTTCAACTTTCATCATGCATGCATTTTTATAGAAAAATCATTTTTGATCGCAATGATCGTCTCTTTACTTCTCATTTGCACGCTTAAATGTTATTGTTCCTTACCTCAACACTCAATAGGTAAGTTGTATATTTGTGTGTGGTAAACTAATTTACGTATTCTTATGAACATGTATTACCGAAAATGGTTCATTTACATATATGAATTATCTACGTTATAAAAACGACTGAATTAGAGTTGTATCTTGAACATTTTGGGGCTTTGTCTCCAGGCCTTGGATTCTACAAATGTATCTCTCTTTGTATGCTACCTTGTTTTGTTTTGTTTTTTTTCCTACTACCTTGTTTTGTTAATGGGAATTCAATATGAAAAAGAGATGTATGTATCTTGAACTTTTCTATAACTACCAAAAATACATACGCCAATTTGTATATTTTAACGTTTTATACTTAGTCTCATCGTTCATTTACTATTTCAAGTGAGGGCTAGAAGAATAAAGCATTTAATATTATAGTGAGGTCTGATTGTAAGAACAACTGGAAGAGAATATGACTCATGGGAGAATGAAATTCAGATTAACGTTTGGATCATATTTTAGATTATAAGGGTAAACAAAGATTCGATCTTTCTCTTTCACATCATAAACAAAATTCCCTTTGATTAGATTAGCCCAAAAATCAAGTTAAAAAGAAACAAATCACGTTCTGAAACAATATGTGGAAAGTAACTTTTCGTTAGCACTATTGATTATGTTCGATTAATAATAAAATATTATATTGTGCACAAAAATATATATTATATATGTCTTGAAGCTTATTCTTTTGTGGAGGTGGAGAAATACGTCAGCTTGGGATCATAACGTACGTAGGTGCGTCGGGACTTGACCAATTATTGGGTCGGTAACTGGACAATAGCTGGACCGGTCCTGAAATTTTGGGAGTTTGTGGCCATGTTTATATATATATTTTTTTTTTTACAAATTTAGAGGTTTAAAATATTTTTTTTAAGTTTATTTGTATGTAATTTTTTTCAAAAAATTTGGAAGTCTGTTGCGAATGTATCACTTAGTATGCCCCAGGACCAGCCCTGGACAATAGAAAGCTAAAAACAAAAAAGAACAAAAAATAATTTGATGTAATGTAGATACACACAATGAATGATACAAAGCAATTTAATTATAGATAGATTATTAAACATTTTTAGTTGATCGGCTGCAAAGCTAGCTCATGTTCAAGTGATTTAGTGAACTGCAGAGAAACACATAATAATATGTTTTCAGATTGCATAAAGACATGGAAATGCCATTGATGTCTTAAGGACAAGGTCTTAAGATCAAGCTCGTTCCACTCGGAGGCTGAATCACTTCCTGAAACTATTCCTTTTCCTGAATAGATATCAAGGCTCCAAAACCCCTGGAAACACAAATGAAAAAGATCAGATAGATGCAATGCAATACATGCAATAAGTTTGCGACAGTGAGTAAAGTTGTTATAAGTAAAAAAAAATAACTCACTCTCACCTTTTTGACTAAAGCATATCTTATGCCTACAGAAAATTCACACTCTCCACCACCAAACCCCCCCCCCCCCCCCCCCCGGGGGTCCAGTAAACATTCCTCTATCAAATGACTGGACAAAAAAGGAAGAAAAAAAATATGTACCAAATTTCAGTATATTAGCATACTATAATAATCCAATCAACTATAATCAAGCATATATTAGGAGGTAGCTTCTTCAGCATAGATATTTTTCTTCTTTTTTTTCGAAAAGATTTATTACTGCTACAAATTTTAAAAGGCAGAAGAAGCAAAACACATTTTAACAATTTAATTTGCTTAATCAACAGTCTTGCTTCATCTACTGGACATCCACAAACAGCTGGCGTTGGATGCAAAACAGTTAACATGTCAAACTGAATATAGACGAGACATATTTCAGGGGTTAGAGAAAAAAATTGTAGTTTTGTCATTCGATGCCTAGATGACTATTAGACAATATAACAACATATTTTTCAAAAAAAAAAACTAATGAAACTTTTACCAAAAAAAAAGAGAAACTAATGAAACTATTTCAAATAACCTGCGCAACAAATTAAGTGACTTGGATGCCTCCAGCTACATTTTTCTTTTTAAAACAATCCTTTAAGCCATACTAGATTCTGACCCGCCCTGAGTATATTTTTTTGTTTTACATACTTCTTTTAGAAATCTATTTTTTATATTTGTGTTTTTTTTGTAATCATGTTTATGTTTATTAAAAAATGAAAAACCCCCGTTTTAGTTGTTGAAAACCAGTTGTGTTTATTAAAAAAATCGTGACTCATGGCCTAATTGTTAAACGTAACCTACAAAACCTATATTTTATATGAATTTTTATGTAAAATAGTGTATAGGTCTACACATGTTTATCTTAAACCAAGGAATCAAAACTAAATCAGAACCAAATTTATAAATAATCAAGAAAATCATATATCTCTCGACATAACCAATCTTCAAACCCAAATTTTAAGAATAAAAAGTTATATACCTACAAATATTAATTATATTTATTTCTAATTAATCAAATATACTAAAAATACTATTTATTAACCGAATTACTCGAATACTTTTTATCCAATACCCTAAAATTTATGTGAATTACCCGATATTTTTAGTCAAACAACCCGATATTTATACTAAAAATATGGATTACCCGATGTTTTTACATACATTATGCAAAATTATCCAGAAAACTGAATTGAACCAATGTTTTGAAAGCCATACCAGACATCGACTCGTTATGCTTACTGGGTGACTGGTCGAACCAGTTCAATCGGGTTTTCAAAAATTTATATATTTTTGTTATATTATTTATATATATATTATCTGTATGTGTATTTGAAGATATGATCTTTTTTTAAAAAAATACTTAGTTTTTAGTATTATGTAACCCTTAAAGAAAAATATATTTTAAATGTAAATAAAAAATAGGAAAACTATTGAGTATATGTTAGAAGTTGTAATGATTCATAAATTTTAATTGGACATAACTTTTTATCAATGGGTTACACTGTTGTTTTAATAGAATAGATTTTTATAAATACATATATAATGGTTTGTAAAACCATACAGCCATAAGATTTTGTGTTGTCTAATGTCAAATAACTTTATATACATGACCTTGATGTTAAAGAAAAAGAACAACTTATATGCATGATCTCATGATGCTAAAACATATACAAAACTGTTTCTGCCGCATATCTACTTTATTGAAAATTAAAAATGAAAGCTCCTAGCAGTAGAATCATTTAGACATTTTAACGAATCCCATATATCATTAAATACACTTTAAAAAATAAAAGCTCAAACCTAATTTATCATCCAATGACAAAAACAAAACCTATTTTTTTGCAAAAAAAAGACGCAAGCGGTGCCTTTCTTCTCACGAACCGTGGCAGCGCCACCACCGGACTTCAGCAAAGCAATCCTGCAATATTTTTCCACAGAGGCACCAACGAATTCTTCTAGATACATGCAAACACATGTGAAGAAAGCACAACATCTCTTGATTCAATCTTCATAAGAAAAGCTCTATCTCAGTTACAAAAAAAAAGCTCAATCTAATACCCGTGAAAGGCTCTCCTGATAGATTGAGGATGATGAGGATATTATTTCCAGATGAAGAGAAAAGCAAGTTGGGAAAAACAAAAGAGCAAGTTCGGTGAAATACATGAACATCATCGAAAAAAATGCTGGGATTTGAACAATAAAAACAGTGGTGGTTACATAAAAAAAAAAGATATTTGGATGCAGTTACAAAAAGTGGTTACCAATTAGTAGGCAATTTAAGTGGTGGTTACATAAAAAATATATATATATATATTACGATGCTTTTATATTAAAGTGGTATGTATTGTTGAAATTATAAGTTGGACATAACTTTTATCAATAACTTTTATCAATGGGTCACACTGCTGTTTTAATAGAATAGATATTCGTTTTAAGTTTGATGTGCCCTCTGTTGTCCAAAAAAAAAGTTTGATGTGCACTCCTTTAGCATAAAAAAGGTTTCATATGTACACATTTCTTCCATAAAATCCAACAACAAATTAAAACTATGATTAAGCAACCAAATTATATATGACCTAGGAAACTAGTAAAACTAGATCCATATACGAAGTTATTGGGTATTATATATTTATATAAAGAACATATAGATCACTTTTTTTAAGGGCTCTTCCCGGCTTCATCTTTAGTTACATTGTCCATCTTTAAATCGCCACCTATGATGGAAGAAAGAGCAGTCGCAAGAGCCGATTGAAAACTTGGATCAGTCGTGATCGCCTTGATTGTTTCCGCCGGTAAAGACTGCATTTGATGAGTAGGATTTGTAGAAGATGAAGACGATCTCCCAAATGGGTCAAAAGATGACCCGGTGGTTCGAGTTTGAATCATATAGCGGTAAGGTGACTGCTGAGGGGTGCCAACGTTACCGAAAGCTGCACGGTATTGCTCATTGCGATTACCACTACCACTGTCACCACCCCAATTCATCAATGTGTTGGTGTTGTTTGAGAAGTTGAGGTTGGTCGAAGGATAACTATTAGATCTTGGGACATTACTAGGAGAAGCACTGAATCTATTGAGCATTGATAAGAACGTTTGCTGCGAGGAGGAGGAGGCAGTGAGGTCGAGAGTGACGGTGGGATGGCCTGAAGAAGAAGGAGAAGAAGAGGTTTGGAGGAACGGTGATTTGGGTTTCGGAGTGATGCTGTTGCCGGATAGAGAGAAGTTAAGGCCATGAAGATCGGCTGCGCCGGAGGAGGAGGCTCCGGAGATGAGCATGGAGGCTGCGGTGGAAGTGGCGGATGCCATGGGGGTTGCTGACGCGGGAAGTGGATGGTTGTGTGTTCCTTCGTAAGTTGAGATAAGAATAGACATATCTTCTGAACATCTTTGTACCTATATAAGGGATTAAATATTATTATAATGGTTATGTAACATATAACAATAAAAATAGAGAAATATGTACTAATTTGGAATTATTACTTTAGATTTAGTTACCTGTTTTCTTACGGGACAAGAAGGTGCAATGGTACAACGATAGTAAGCTCGAGGACATGGATTCCCTTTAGCTATTTTCTGACCATATTTCCTCCATTGACATCCATCATTCATCTACACAAACCCAATAACTTTTTTAAAAAAATCTTTTATTCGAAAAAGTCAAACGTTAAATATCTTTTGGCAGTCTTTTCCTTAAGAGATTACAAAAATTATATCTTTTAGCAGAAAATGTTTTCAACATAAGTTATAAAGACTACAAATGATAATTTAGTTTCACTATTCACTAATTAAAATGAAGCTTACGCTTAATTGAGTGATGATATTATACTGTATAGGTTAGTATTCATATGTAAATACTAAATTAAAGATGTGAAGAAAATGTAGGTACTAACCGTGGGTGTCTCACATCTTGATCTCACAGAAACCCTAGTTTTCTTAACAAGGTTCTGAGGTAAAAGCTCTTCTTCATCTTCATGATCATCTCCATCATTCTTAAACCCAAAACTATTCTCTGATGGGATCTTATTACTGCTATTAACCTCCAAGGACGTCTTTTCTTGACTATGGTCAATCTCTAACTTCTCACTAGGATTACTCAAATCCTTGTATTCAAATCCCATACTTAACCCTTCATCATGTTCATCAATGTTTTTGCCATCACCAGTTTCATCCATTAAGCCTTTCCCTTTTTCGTCTTGATTCGTCATTGAGCCACTTGGAACCGGTGATTTTGACCGTCTACCTAGGCTCAACAAAACAAGTTCCTCGCGCTCTCTAATGTTTACTTTATCTTCATCTTCTTTGTCTTGATGATGGCCTTTCGGTGAGAACTTATTTGTCCAGTCTTCATGTTTCACCATTAATTGGTTGTATTGTGTTTGCAGGATCTCAAAATCCTTTCTTGTCCGACTCAATGATGACTTTAGCCTTCGATTTTCCTCTTTAGCCTCCTCCATTTCGACTCTAATTGAGTTCAACTGATCTCATATTGCATTTTTAATGTATGATTGATTAACCAAAAGATGTAACATATACAAACATGTATTGATGGGTTAATCCCTTGATTTGATATGCATGCCTTAAAAATCCCATACATAGTATTTACTTTCTCATTATGATTGTTGCTGTTGATAAATATGAGCAAATTATTCTATGGTATAACATATATGGTCTAGTTAATTTGGAAAAATATATTTATGTGCAAAGTTATATTAAAAGAGAAAAAGACAAAACTAACAGTTAAGAGATTCGAGATGGCTTTTGAGAATTCAAAATAAGCTTCTCTGATCAAGATAAATCATTGATTACATGGTTTTGGATAAGGCACAAACCATCGACCAGAGACAATTCATGTGAGAAAATTATGAATATTATCTATGTGAATACAGGATTGATTTGTGCATATGTTTAAAATTTAGTTTAAAATTGTAAGAAAAATAAATCAGTTTTGATACCTTGGATCTTATTATATGGTCTTGTTCTTCATGAGAACCATCGTGGGACGAAACATATTTTCTCGTCTCCTCGTGTCTGTCTTCTCTTCCATGAACAGTACTTCTCAAGAAATCTTCATTCTCCATTATTCTCCTTGATATTCTTTTTGTAAGCTCTCAAAATTTGTTCACGGAACTTCTGATTTCTATATATGCAACCTATCCATCCTTTGACTATACCAATTAAATAATTCACAAAATATGCAAGTTTCTTAATTAATATTCAGAGAATATCATTTCTGTATACATAAACTTACCGTCTCCTGTTTTGGTTTAACGATCTATTTAAAAATTATTAATTTAGTAAAAGTAATCAGTTTGTTTTTGGTCAACAATTAGTAAATCTTATATATTAAAACAGAAGTCACAACATTGATTCATGTGTGATTTTTTTTTAAATGGATCTAATGAACATATTCCTAAAAAGTCATGTTACATTTAATATCTAATCTTATCATTTAAATTTTGGGCTTATAATAAATTTTTATTGGAATATCAATAATTAAATTTAAACAGTAGATGATCCATTAAATTTATAGATAATATATAAATTAAATATATATAATTTAATATTGTAATATTATACTTCTAAATGCTAATTATTTAAATATTTGTCAATGTTAACTTTTAAAATTATACAAATTTTCTTTTAAATGACAAAAATCATATTATCTAACAATGATTAATATTTACTATCTTAAAAGCAATAAAAACAAAATTTAAACTATATAGTTTATTTTAAAAATTAAACAAAAACTAAATATTTAATTATTTACCCGATAATATAAATCTATGAAGCTAAAATTTTAATTTTTTAAAAACTTTCTAAATTTCTGAAATATTACAATATCTTTGAATATGACAATAAAACAATATTTTACTAATTTTTATATATATAGTTGTGATTTTAATAATGAAATAATAATCCAAAAATATATATATAGAAGAAAATACAAATACATGTGAAAGTTTGAAATAATCTATTCAAAGAAAAAAATATACATTAAACATATTATGTTTTAAAAATTGATAGGCACATATATATATTATAATATATACCAATTTAAAATTGAAAATAAAATATTTATATAAAAATAAATGAAAACAAAAATCCGTGCGGTTGCGGGGGTCGAGATCTAGTATCAGTTTAAAAGAGTTTTGTAGACAAAAGTAAAAGCAATGTACATAAATTGACTAGACTATATATTTTTACAAAAAAATCTATGTACACATATTTTGCTGCAACGTTTCAGACCATCAGAAAAAAACAAGCACGCAACTCTGAAATTTTGAAGGGTCAACAGCCAATCTAATTGAACTAAACTAATCAAGTTAAAAATAACACCAAATTGAAATAGGATATTAAAAATTAATTAGTTCTTAAATTTTCTTTTAAACAAGTACCAACACACGTACTTAAAAAAACAATTAATTGTGCATCCGTTTTGTTAGGAAAAAGAAAAGAATAATATTGTTCGTGGATCGATGGTGTCAACTAATAGGAAGAGAAATATTCAAGAGTATTTGTACTCCCTACACACAACTTCTCACCTATTTGCATTCTATACCCTATTTCCCTTCAATTTTTTTCCCCCCAATACTACCATTTTCCCCCAATTCAATGGTATCCCACTCTTTTTAGGGTATTGAGCTAATTTGCTCTATATTCAACTTCAACGCTTATATTATCATACACAGCTATGTCTCAACAAATAAACACTATTAAGGTTTGGAGCCGAAATCGTGGACCCACCGGCCGACGTGCAGCTAAAGAACAAGTTAAAGAACGACGTTGAAATTTCTTGATTACATGTTACAAGTTTATCACAAATTTCTTGATTTCTTGTATTTATATACAACTTACTTTATCAGATAAACATATACGTGTATATTTCAGGTAATACCACACTAGTTTTGTTGGACATAATTAGCAAAAAAGGAAGCTTTGTTGGCAGAACATGAATTTGAGTGCAACAAAACGTTTGGTAATAAATTTATTACTTCGTGTATATTGACAAAAAAAAAAACTTCATGCATGTATTATCGTGCAAGTGTGGAACTATGATACATAAATTATTAGCGATTCAGAATGACTTTGTTGCCTAATGCATATATATATATATTATAGAACATCCTAAATTACTCACCAAGAAGATATTACAAAACTTGAAATAATCTACATATATTTTTGAGTGGATTATTCAGGGCTAGTAGTATATATACAAAAGTCCAACTGAAACTTTAATCAATTTCTTTTTTTTTTGAGAAACACTTTAATCAATTTCAAATCGCAATTAGTTTAAGTATAGCTGTTTGTCTCTTTGTTTAACGAAGTCTTATAGAACTTCCCCAAATGGTTGGTAGACTTGGCATTCACTTAGTCCTATATATACACATTTTAAATTACACATAAATAAAAATTGAGAGTTGTAATTAAATCCAGCAACATAATGATTAGAGATGCATGTGATTGATATTAACAACTTCATAGTATTTAGTGGACCACGATCTAAGGGACTTTTGCTGGTTGCGTAGAGTTATGTATATGCCATTGACATTTTCACAATAATTAGTCAACCTATTGACCAAGCTTTAAATCTCATTTCCTTATCCTAATTATCGATTTAATTTATAAAAACAGTAGTTATTAGGACTTCGTGGACATCAGCTAAAGTCGTAATAAGTATGCGAATACAGGGGTATATATTGAAACACATAAAAATTAAGAATAACTGCTCCCAATTACAAAACCCTTAAACCCTAACGGCTCGTCTTCTTTGCTCTCTCTGCCACGAGGGTATCTTTGCTAAGACGTTGATTTCAAACTCTTGTGTTTGAAATTATAGTGTTCTGTCAAGACAAGGATCAGTAAAAGAATGAATTTACGTTCTGCTTTTAATATACCAGTGCCAGTAGTGTGGTAGAGAAACAGAATGTTGAACATGAAGGTATAATAAGTCTACAAGCACTTATCCGAGGCCAAATGGTTAGGAGGCAAGCTGTTGCCACTTGTGTTATGGGAAATGTCAAACTGCAAGCACTTGCTCGAGGTAGAGAGATTAGACGTTCTGACATTGGAGTTGAAGTTCATAGTAAATGCCGGTTGAATCAGGAGACTAAACTTCCTGAAGACTCTGTTGTTGATACACATACTTACCTAGGAATCAAGAAGCTTACATCAAATGTGTTTGCTCGGAAGGTATGCTTATTTTTGAAACTAGGAGTTGAGAAGATCTTGATGAATAATGATGTTTTGTCTCTCTTATCAGCTTCTAGCTTCATCTCCAAACGTGATGCATGTGCACCTTGACAATGATTCCTCTAATTTAATCTAGTTAGAGAACTGGTCAGCCTCTTGAACCAATGCAACACTTGATTCCACATTGGTCAACCAAAAAGTAATGGCTGAGGAAAAAGGACTTGAACCAATGCAACACTTGATGCAATGCAACACTTGATCCCAAACAAAACAATAAGGAGAATAAAAAATCAGTAGGGAAAAAGGACTTTACAGTTACTGCTACTCAAACCACTGAGTGTGAAGAGAGTAACAATGGTAATGAGAATAGTAGCCAGGGGTTACCAAGCTATATGCAAGCTACTAAATCAGAGAAAGCAAAGCTGAGTCTACAAGGCTCTTCTACACCTAGGCAACAAGGAGATGAGAAAGCCACTAGACGTTACTCGCTACCATCTTCAGGTAATAATGCAAGAGTCACTTCTGATTCTCCTAAACAACAAGAGTAGTTTCAAACTAGGGTGGCAAAACCGGGAAGAAGACTGAGAAACCTCTAAGCAAAGGTTAGTGTCACAAGCAAAACAAACAAGACTTTCTCACAAGAAAGTCTAAGTAGAGATTCTGTGTGTTTCTCTTACATAACTTGTTGGATTGGTTTTGGGTTTTGCAGGAAAGAAAGCTCCAGTAGAGTGGAAGAGATGATCAATCATCTGGTTTAAGAAAAAATGTTAAGGCCATTGATGGTTCTCAGTCTACAATATTTTACCACCTATCTATAAATAGAGTATGTGTGTTGTGTTGAGAATGTACATCATAGGTTAGTTAGTTTGTTTTTTGTGGAAATCTAAGTTTTTGTTTTCATCCTACAATAAACTATCACCTTGAGAAAATCCACTTTAGTTGTGGTTTATGAGATATGTAATTAGTCCTCAACTTTTTTTTTAACAAATAATCTGTCCCAAGTTCGAATGAATGATTAAGGAGGGACGGGCTAAGTAATTAAAGTGGAAAAACAAAGAAGAAAAGCATAAAGTAGATAAGCCCATTGAGCTCAAAGAAGCAAGACTGGTTTCATTGCACGGAGAAAAGAGCTTGAAACAATAACTTACCTTTCAATTTTTATTTTCATAAATCTTTTTTCATCATTATCAGTTTATTCTGTTTTGAATAAACACTTTTTCTCCCTTTTAGATGGCCTTCTTGCGTCTTCTTGAATATAGCTCCTTCAAGCCAAACTTTCTTCTTTGCATATTTCTCTTTCTTGGACTTAGTTTTGCTTATCTTACCATAATACATCATATTTTATTTGTTTTGTCCTTAAATAAAATCCCATTTATATATTAAAAAGAAGATAAGACTCATCTTCTATTTTTTAATAATGATAACTTTTTGTAAAATTTATCAGTCTCTTGTTACTTTATGATATAGTGAATTCTGAACCTAATTTTTGGTATGGACATTAAATTACACACACACACACACATATATATATATATATATGTAAAGGCTGTACATGTCAGGCAAAAGAGAATGTTCCAAAGATATCTCAATGCTCTTTGGTGATTCCAACTGATAGGGACATTTTTCTTTTTTGGGTGTAAATGTTAAGCTTTTATACCAATGATAGAGACATGTTGTGTAAAGGACAATGCCCCAAAAGCAACACAAGACTGCACTCTATTTGCATGTACGTACCACACCATTCACCTTATCCTTTTTTTTTTTTTTTTTTTTGAACACCACTTTCATTAAATTTCATGCAAAGAGTTAGGTGAGTGTCATAACACCCTCAACCATACATAAAGCTTCTTTAGCTAAGGAATCAGCAACAACATTTTGAATTCTAGGAATCCAGTGAAAAGAGAGATTAAAAGATGGATGAGAGTTCAGCATTGCAATATCTGAGAGCACACCATGTATCTCCGAAAGCGACTCCTTCCTTTTAATCGCACTAATCAACAGGGAGGAATCAGATTCAACTCGGATAGAAGAATAGAGGTCATGCGCTCTGCAATAAAGCAGAGCTTCTCTTATAGCCAGGCATTCCGCCATTAAAGGGGAAGCTACGTGCCACACAGGTTTCTTCATACGGCGGATCTCTGTTGCCGTTTGTACTATCCATCCAAGCCCTGCTTTCTTATCTTCTTTTCGCCAAGCTGCATCCGAACGAACCACTACCGAGGCTGTCATTGGGGTCTCAGGCATCAGGGATCTCAGTGAAGGTCCCTTGTCAGTATATAGCATCTGATCCCATTCCTTTGCCGCTTTGATCGCAATCGTAATTACCTCCGTGGGTGAGACCGTGACTCCATTGAATACAAACTTGTTGCGTTCTTTCCATATTATCCAGATGATCCAAGGGAAGATGGGACTTGTAACTACACCTGTTGGAGGTAGGCAAGGCGTTGCACAGAGTGTGGTCCAACGTTCCTCTAAGTCTACTATTCCTCTAGGGTCAAAGTCCAATGCTAAGGGGGCCCCTCGCATTATCCATATTGTATGTTTAAAATAGAAAAAGTATGGAAATGATAAAAAGGAAAATAAAAACGAAAGAGAAGATATGCTTAGCTTCCCAAGAACAAGAGTTCCAAGTGTAAACCTTTTTTTGTTCAAACTTGTCAGAATTCTTCTAAGACCAGCCTTTATATATGCTTCCTTCTTACCAATCTTCTCTCCATTCCAAAGAGAGGAGGAAGGAGAGACACACTTCTCCCTTTTTCTTTAACCTTCTCGATTTATATAATCTCTCAAGTTTTATATATATCTTCACAAGCTACTTAGTAACTAATATCTACAAAATGGATGTTTTGATTCGTCATAGAGGAACGTTTCTTCTTCTTGTCATCGCATCTTTTGTACTTCTTGAAACGGAAAAGATCTCAAGTCTAAGACGGGAGAGAGATATTAGGCTGCAGCTTCTAACTGTTCATCCTTTGCGTGTTCTTGAAGAGTCCTCATCATCAAGAAAAGGGAATTTAGATACAAGTGCAGACTTGGCGGCTTCTGGTTTCGTGATGTCTGATCCTAACCAATCTGTAAAAAGAATGATTGGAAGAGGATCTGATCCTATACACAACAAGTGCTGACATTCTTATAGAACATTGTTTCTTAAAAGTAAAGTTTGTCTATACGTTGCTGCAGTCTCAGTTACTATGTTTTCTTTCAGTACTCTCTGTTTAATAAAAAGGATAACATTTTTCTCCTAGTTCTTCAAGCGTTTATGTTTTGTTTGATGGTTTATATGTACAAGATTTGGTTTGTTCTTCGTATAATTCTGTCAGCGAAATTGAACTGGTTCTGATTAATCAGATGATTATCAGTACAAAATAAGCATATATGGATCTGAGATATTTTCAGAGAACAAGATTTTTGGTTCTTGAGCCAACTCGTATTATTAGAGTTTGACATCTCTTTATATATTAGATACTATTTGTCTAATTCTCCAATGTGGAACTTAGTTTGTTATCTCACATATATGGGACAAACATCTAGTCTGTTGATATTCAAGCTGCATGGTCTTTTATGGTATGGATCTAACTCCTTATATGTTTTACCTCATACTGAAGAAGGTATTAAGTCGAACCCATGATGCCAAAGAAGCAGAGCAAAGGTGAGAGAACCATTTGACAAAATGCTCTTAAGCTTTTATAAGCATGTTTAATTCATGAACGCCAGGTCGTTCCTCAGGTTTTCTAATTAATGCGACATGCTACATTTTCTTATTATGTATTCGATTCCATCGATTTATAACGGAAATGGTGAAAGTATTTTGAAGGTAAGGTAAGTGACATGCATAAACAAATAATAGAAATAGTTGGAGAAAGGTAGATTAGATTTAACCCTTCCAACCATAGTTTAGATATAACATATAAGTAATAGTTTTGGCAATCATTTTTGGCCCTATGTTTTGTTTGGTCCTTAACTTGTTTCTCTATATATCTATGAAATAATATAGTTAAGTTAATCAAATTATTTGGGGTTATAAGAGCACCATTAGTGTTTGATATCTCAGAAAGAGTACCTAACAGTTAAAATATTAATAATTTGAGTATAATTTAATTAGCCATTAAATTTTAAATCAGAAAAATAAATCAAACAAGTAACGTAGTAACATGTGGAAGAAACAGAGTAACCCGGGGAAGAATCAATTCTTTAGGAACAATCGTTTCTGCTTCTCTTTCTTCCTTTTCCAATTTTTTTTTTAAAATATGTAGAGCTGTGCAACATACCTGAGATGCGCATGCTCTAAAATTCTAGGTTGGCAACTTCACAACTCCTCACGAAGAGGGCATGGTTGGTGACTGGTGAGAAACAAAGAGACTCTACACAAAAATGTTAAGAACATCCCATCTCTCTTTCTCTATTTCAAAATTGTGATGAATGCGGTCTTCACTACTTTGTGTATTATTGTAGGAATACATTATTATTTATTTCTACTATAATGCCAATGCAACGCAATGAACTTAATTGACAAGGCAGGGAACTTAATTAGCGTTATACTATTCTTAACTACTCAATGAAGATGGAGAAATTTCTGAACTCGTCAAGAGATCGAACAAGAACTCACTGTGAATTTCTTTTTCTATTTGACACATCAAACTTCCTGACATTCTCCCATGATTTTTGGCTTTTAATTTCCTAATGATCGACGCTTTTTTTTTTGAGACTTAGCATTTTGTTTCCAAATAAATCATTATGTTTACAAGGATACCTACTACTTTTCTTAGAACACGAAACTGAAATAAAGTTGAAATACAATTCAACCAAAACAAAACCTTACTATCTGATATATCAATTACAATGATTAGTAAATGTCGAATGAAAACATGTAAATGATTTGCATATAGATTTTTTTTCTTTTATCAAGGTCTTCATATATAGTTTAATATTTTTTGTTCTTCCTTCGTACTCTAAAACCCCGTCGTAAAGTTTTGGCCACTACTGTTACCTACTGTCATATAGTCTATAAATTTAATAATTTATATAGAGGAAATAAATTTAATTTTTTATCATTGTTGGGTATGTATAGACGAGTCGCATGGGTTATTGACGTATTGTCTTTTGTGTAGCAAATGGGATCCACATAGTTTGCGTCGTGTTACAAGAATCACTAACTCATTACTAATTAGCTAGAATTCAAAAGGAAAAAAAATACATGTTGATCAGTCCAAGCGACCTTGTTGGTTAAACAAAAAAGTAGTATCAAACTTAAAAACTTAGCTAACTATACATCGACAAAAAAGGAATTGAATAAACTTAAGATTTTATTTTTTACAGAACTTCATTTTTATAATATAATATTTATATGGTCTTGAATGAAATATTCCAACTTGAATAAACAAATAAACGCTAAATTAACATTTACATGCTTGAGACTAGAGATGGCAAAATTTGAACCTGCCCGCGGGCCTAGCCCGTTTGAACCTGTTGCGGGGCGGGATTGGTTACTAAGATCCAGGCCCGAATTTTTTGCGGGCTTCGCGGGATGAGCTTGTGCGGGATCGGGCCAGAAGCGGGATGGGTTCGGTGTATCCCGCGGGACGCGCGGGGATCCGCAAAGACTGGTCTCTATCATTGATCATCGTACGTTCTTTCACAACTCCTTTCAGTACATCGAGTATTTGCTTCGGTTAGGTCATAAACAACTTGATCAACTCAAAAGTCCTGATATGGTTTCCATCTCCTCTGTGAAGATCAACTAGTCTCGGTCTTTATTACATCCCAGGTCATAAACAACTTGATCAACTCAAAAGTCCTGAACTGGCAAATTCACTTACTGTGCACTTTTACCTGCAACGCAAGTTACACAGTGAAGCTGGACTCTCTTGACGTTCTCTTGCTCCATCACAAGCATGTTACCATACTCCATAAGCTTCTCAAGAGTCATCTCCGGCTGCTCGAACACTGGAGGACCTTCCCTCGAGTTCACCAGCCTCTTGCTTATCTTCTCCACTCCTAGTCCCTCAACGAACTTCCTCACCTCATCATCGTACACTCTCGCCCTCAATGCACCAACAAACATAAAGGTACTAATATTTTTTTTTTATTACCGATGGATTGGCCAGGGAACTGGTCAACAAGCGTGACAATGTCTTCATCCTTGATCTTACATAGATCTCTTTCTTTCTATGTTTCTATGTTACATTGAGTTTCTATGTGCGCTTTCGATATGATTCTCAATCCTTTAGCTGAGCATCATTATGTTCAACTGATTCATAGGACATGTTGTGTTCTCATCTCTATTGGGCTCTTTTTCTTGCAGGTGCTATGCTCAGGATAGAGATGGCGGGACGGGAAAGGCGGGTCAGTACATCCCAATTGCCATCAGTAGCGCATGTGTTGATGAAGATCGGAATCCCGCGGACCTGTACCGTCAAGGCTTGTGCAAGTCGCGGGTCGGGATTGGGCAGCTCTTCTAGGAACCGCATCCCGCGCGGGCCTGTACCGCGAAGACCCGCATTGACCGTGTACCGCGGCGGGGCGGGACAAGACGGGTCGGTACAACCCAATTGCCATCTCTACTTGAGACATAGGAAAACATATAGACATAGATACATGATTGATACAAGCGCAAGATAATATTGTTTAATATGGTTTTAAAAACATCAATAATCATCAAGCTATAGAAACGTATTTAAATGTCTTATATATAGGTTTTGATTTGTGAAATTTTCAGTATAAAACATAAAGGGTCGTTGAGTCGTTCACTCGTTTTTTTTTTTCTTATCTAAAAGGCTAAGACTCGTTGTATTACCATCATATACATGTGAAAGGAAAACAAATATTAGAGTGACCATTATGAGTTTATGAAATTATATACATATTTTTGCCAAAAAATTTTTTTTATCTACATACGAAGTTTTTAAGATCTGACCACTCAAGTTTTGTATGAATCTAAAGTTCAAAAACAAAAAATTGTATGAATCAAGCCCTTTTTCAAAAAATAAATTGTATGAATCATGCAATACATTTTTTCCGTCATTCACGTGCCAGTATCTATCATGCATAATATCTTCCTCTTTAGTAATTTTACTTATACAAGTAATTATTTTCCAATAGGTTGTTAATTTTTCATTAGATTTTTGGTATGTTAAAAAGAGATATTGTTTTAATTTGTAAAATGTATATAAGTTTAGTATTTTTATATTGTTGTTTGAACTTGTCAGGTAAATTGAGTTTTAGTGGGAAAGTTTATGTAGTTTACGGGAGTGTATCCTTTTCTTCCAAATGTTACTGTGTTAGTGTGCTAAGGTCTTTTTAAAAAGCTTGTCTTAGGTTCCGAATAGTAACTACGGTTTAAGCAGTGCGGGACAAGTAGTTTAATTGCGGTGCGGTTTTAACAGTTATAAAAACGTATAGATATATAATATATATATATATAGATTTTTGTTACTGTTAACTGCGGTGGGGGCATGACAGTTCGTAACATTCGAAACCTTAGTTTAAAGCCTTTTTGGCTGTGTACATATATATTGTCTGTTTTAAAATAATGCTTAAAGTTCACATTTATTAATAAATTATATTAAATTTTAATTATAAAAGCATAATTTTTAATTTATTTATTTCATAATCCTAAACAAAAGAAATTCAGAAAATGCAATTAATATTTTTTGAAGTTTACAATTTTTACTTATTATTAGTTGACAAATATGCATCGGAAATATATAAAATATTTTTTTGAAATATATATATATATACATATATATTTTTTAAACATGTATCTCTTATGAATGGAGGGATTAGTTTATAAAAATTACCAACACAATCTAATTGCCATTTTAACCATCAGAAACGCGTCTTTTGTAATGGCGTCAGTTTTCTTCTAACCTATACAAAATTCATTAAAATGCGGTTATACTTTGGGCACTGGTCGATCTTTGAATGTTAATAATAACTCTATTTTCTGACCTGTGAATTAAAATACGTGTATACCCACCCGTACCGGTGAACCACGTAATTGTATTATATATGGAGATTTTTTAGTACAGTATGTTAATTTTGAAGAAAATTAATATATAGTTTATTTACGCTAGGACGTAAATGGAAGTGCTTTTGTAATTTAAAAAAAATGCGATTGATAATGCGATTGTACTCCAACAATCTGTCAGTGTCTATTGCTTGTGGAAGCCTGTCCCTTGGAGTGACTCGGATTTGATTTCTTTATTCAATTTTTTTTCATGATACGGCTAGTGGCTACCATTCAATTGGGGTTCTAATAAATTGTTTTCGATTAACTTTATGCGAACCGATGCACGTGAAAATAACGTTAAAATTAGGCTTGTTGCTGAGTTTTTCTTCTATATTTTTTATTATATTTGAAAGACACCCTTGGAAATGTAATGAACGTTAATTATTATTTTTTTTGAATTTTATAATTTAAATAGTAGTAGATTTGCTCATAACGTTATAATATAAACAAGCAATACCCATTTTAAAATTTGTTGATTAATATCTTCAAAAACTTCAAAAATAATAGTATTCACTTTAACTAACAAAAATATGGTTTACATGTAGACATACACTACAATAGATCACTAGCTAGGAAAGAACCCCATAATTTTTTGTACTTATCTAATGTTACCATACATATATTTACCGTTATCAACCTAATTTATTAGTCATTGTCTTACTAAATATAGATAAATTTCATTTTACGATGACTTCTTTTTGAAGCGACCATTTTCAAATGCTGCGGCAAATCCATCTACATTGTCGAGATATATTGTCAACATTCAACAGCCCTATTATATAAATAAGGGCTATAAAGGGGCACTAGCAACTACCCTTTTACTTTGTACCCAAAAGAGTCTCTGATCATTTCCCCCTCAAAACGAGATATTTGTAGAAAACAAATTAGGGGTTTTTGTCTAAGGAGATCAGCTTAGGAAGATGAAGAGGAGGCAAGTGGTAATAAAACAAAGAAAAAGCTCCTACACTACGACTTCTTCTTCCAGCAACGTACGTTATATTGAGTGCCAAAAGAATCACGCCGCTAATATCGGCGGCTACGCCGTTGACGGTTGCCGTGAGTTTATGGCAAGCGGTGGCGAAGGAACCGATGATGCTTTAACGTGCGCTGCTTGTGGCTGTCACCGGAACTTTCATCGGAAGGAAGTTGAAACGGAGGTTGTTTGCGAGTATTCTCCTCCGAGTTGAATCAACTATCTAGCGAAGATGGGGAAAAGAAGAAACAAATACTATAAGAAAGGTATTGTTGATTTTTAATTAATAAAGGGAAAAAAAGTTCTGCTTTAGAGTTTGATCTATTGAGTTTTTTCTTTTAATATTAGAGATGTATTTATGTATCTACATGGTCATTGTATATTCAGATACTTACATTAACGCCAATCTATATGATTAATGATTCTTGAATCTTGGTGTGATGGAATGTTATATACTTCAAATATATGTGCCCTTGCCTTGTACGAAGTGTCTAATTTGATCTATTTAGAACTACAAACAATTTATATTTAGTAACTTAAAGTGTCAAGACTTTTGAGAAGTAGTATATGTAGAAAACAATGAGCCGACAATTTTTTTTGACGGATTCTGAAGACGTACGTAAACCATTCCCCAAAATGCAAGAGTGTCCAGTCTATACTAATCTTGCTAAGCTAATCACAATAAGATATTATAGTTCATATTTGTATGCTAATGTTGTAACCGCAGATATAAGAAAAATAAATTCTTATTTGAATTGGAGGAGATGAATCCTTTCTAAGATAAGAGCACTTCCGTTGAAAGAGATCAATCCTTAGAAGCACTTGCGATCTATATATTTAGCACATGTATGTGGTCAATGACAGCAACAGAAAATGGGGGATATATAGATTTATAAGTGGGAACCGAAATTAATAAGCGGATTATATTTTTGGCCTTATTCTTATTCCTATGGACCTAGTTATGATACGTAAAATAAGAGGTGTATTCAACTGAGAGTTTTAGGTGATTTGTATTAAAATGACAAATTCACTGTTATTCAAACATGAATTTTAAAAACTCATTTAAAATCTACTGTTATTAAACTTAACATTTTGTATAGTACTATAAAATCTACTGTTATTGAAAATATATTAAATTGTGGAATTTTAAAGTTTTGAAGTGATTTTCGGGTGTTTGAGTGGAGTTTCTTAGTTAAAAAAATTAAAACTCAAATCCCATGGTTTTAGGTTATATTTTAGAGTGGTTTAACAAAATCACTTAAATCTCTAGAACTTATTAAAATCATCTAAAACTCTATTAAAAATTTAATCACCTCAAATGTTATATTGAATACACTCCCTAAAACATGGCACCAATGCATACAAGTACCAATAGTCATATGCGCTTCCCTGTCTCTTTCTCTTGAATATTCAACCCACCACTACACATACAAAAGATTCTGATAAATTATTCTAGACATAATTGAAAATAGATTTTAACCAAATTTTTTTATCCAATTAAATAATTACTCTATTATGGTTATGGCCACTGGACAGTGTAAAAGTCTGTGGAGGTCATTTACATTTTAAATCAAAAATAAATTTAATAGTTAAAAGGGAATTATAAAGCCGGGTTGTTCATTTACATGTTGAAGAGTTATAAAACTGGAAGTTGATATTAACTGCATCACTTAGATATCGAATTAAAAGACGTCCTGGGCATTGGCATTTTTTTTTGTTACAAGAACATATCGAGGTGGAGTTTCTTTTTATTAGTCAACGAATGGAGTTAATTTCCATTTTTCATGTGTGTTATATTAAAGCAATTTAGTTAATAACACAGAGGCCCACATTTCAAATCATGCTATCAAATCGTGTAGGTTCATGTGTTCGCTCAGTGTCTTATGACAGAGTTAATTTGAAACCTTTTTTAAAAGGGACCAAAAAGCATGTTTGATACCAATAATACCACACAAAAAACCATTTTGGCTGCTTCTGCTCTTATCTAAGTGGCCAGTCGAATTTGTTGGAAAATACCACTGTGGTTTTTTATTTATCATAACCTAAACTAAAATAATTGTATTAAAAATACTCTTTTTGGAGAAAAAACATGTTGTGATTTTGTGAATCTCTGAACATTTCCTTTACCATATAAGTGAGCTTTATAAATAAGTCTACGCGGCCGGGAAACTACGCGGCCCCATATGTCGCACAATCAGTCGCTGTTATTCATTTTGACTTTAGTTGGCTAAGAAGCGGGCTAAAAGAGAATTACAAGAAAAGCAAAACTTTAAATAATTCGTTTTGAGTAATATTAACATAAAATCATATATTACACATAATAATTTATCATAGTGTTTTTTATTTATTTTAGTAGTTATTAAATCTATGTATTTAAAGAAAGAAATACAAACTTAATAAAAAAAATTTAATAAAACAAATATTTTTATTTTTATGTTGTTGATATGGTTATATGTTGAATTATAACTCTTTTGTAGTTATACATTGCAATTTCCCAAAAACCAATTACATTCAGTTTTTTTTCCTATAAATTCTATAATAATGTTTTATCTCGACCCATAAAACCAAATGATCCAAAAATGTGACCTAAACCACTAAATCAATTGCTAGCTTCACGTCACTTTTTATAGTCTTCGATATATCGGTTATTAGATTTTACGATATGTGTTTCTTCTATGATACGGTATCTCTAAGTTTAAGAGATGATATGAAGGTATAAGAATTATCATTTCTACATGTTTCAGTATATCACATCCATGCTATAGGGGATTGATAGGAACGAGGGTTATATAATATAAAAATCGTGATTGAAAAAATCTCTCTGATGAGTCTTGAGTCTTGACCCCGTAAATTATGCATGTGGATACTAACTAATAAGAATCAATGGTAAGTTGACAAACTTAAGCTAAAAGATATGTTTGAGGTTTACAGAGACAACACTATGACTCCGAAACAAACTTAAGCTAAAAGATACGTTTGAGGTTTACAGAGACAACACGTTGACTCCAAAACAAACTTGAGCTAACAGAAATGTTTTAAGTAATACAGAGACAACACCAACACAAACTTGATCCAGTACAGAAGATAGTTTTTATTGGGCTACTACTAAATACGATTAAACGAGATTGATAAGCGATTTCCAACAAGTTTGGATTTATCCTGCTCCCACCACCTTGTAATGCGCAAGTTGTCCCCCTCCCCACAGAGAATCCACTTAAGTTACCTGAAAGTGTATGACTGCTAAAAGTAGATACAAGTCAAAGTCAGAACAGTAAAAAAGGCAGTAATTAAGCATCCTAAGGAAAACATTACCGGATGCTGAGGAAGAAGAGCTGACTTCTCATAGTTCTCCCTTTTCGCAAAATAGTCAATACCACCAACAAAAGCATGCAAATCACTCGTAGCTATGTCCGATCCATCCTCGAGAAGGTAGAAGAAACCATCAAGTATGATCTCCCTAGCAGAAGGGCTAAGCCGCAAACGACCTGGGGCAGGCATTACTCCCACATACAAATTGGTAAGCCAATTGAAAAGAAGGTGGTAGCTCCTATCAGGTGAGTATAAAAACCCAAACGGCAAGTGAGGTTTCAGAATCACTCTCTTATGCAATCCCACCCAGAAACCCCACCCATAGCGCACCAAAAAATGTGCTGTGAGCTTAATGATACCAAGTTGTTTGGGCGTGATACCTTGAGGATATGTAAATGGATAATACTGATGCTCTTCAGGAGAAGGATGATGAACCTCTAGTGTTGCATCATCATCATCATCATCATCATCATCATCATCATCATCATCATCATCATCATCTTCATCACTAGGTGGAAGAGCACCGGAGCGCATTTGTGTTGAAAGGACTCCAGGTGGTAACAGCTGTCCAACCTCCCTGCTCGCAATAAAATCAAGACCACTCACAAAAGCATGCAAATCAATGGTAGCCAACTGCACTCCAACCTCCTCAGAATGCTTTTCCCCTTGAACAAGATAGAAAAAACCTTCAAGAACGGTCTCCTTCGGATTAGTTCTATGCAAACAACTCTTTTTGTAAGGCTCCAACGCCATCTCATACGCATCAACAAGCCGGAGGAGTAAACTGAAGTTGATGTCACTTGTCTTGACAAACTCAAACAGAGGGTTCGGGTTCATAGTCACACAATGAATCAAATCCCGCCAGAAAGACATGCCATAGCGAGCCACAAACTGAGCTGTGAGCTTAAGGGCACCAAACTCCTTGCGAGTGATCCCTTGAGGAGGGCACGTAAATAGAAGAAGATCCCCTGATGGCTCAGCATCTGGAGTCAGCTCGTGTTCAACAACCTTTCTCCGGTAAAAATCATAATAAGGGTGGTCTTGTCGGCTCCTCAAGAAATCGTACCTTTCATCGTTCACGTTAACGGCAAGTAACCTTCTCTCCATTAACAGCCCATGTGTCCCAACCAAAGCTGCAGTCCTCTCCACAATCTCTCTCGTTTCTGGATCCTCCGGAGCTTGGATCGGACCATTCTGCCTTGAACTCAACATTTTTTCTTCTTCTTCTGAGGTGAATAATCAACAACAACTAGATAACGATGAAGACCAAACACTTGTACCAATTGCTAAATAGTTATTAGACCATTGGTAATATCTAAGTGGGCTTCTTAAACTAAAATAATTGAAAATTATATTATATTAGTGGGCTAAAACGTTTTAGAGCATGATTGTCGGTTGTAAACCGTTACAGATTCTAAAAGAAAAAAAAAAGAAATTAATATTATATTAGTTTTTGTTATATTTAATTTTCTAAAACCGATTGAATTCCTCCTTGTGGGTTTACACTACTCTCTTTCCTAATTTAATTATTTTTTTAATGATACGAACGTCTCTAAATACTGCCAATGGAACTGCTCTTAGATACCCTTTTTATTATAAATTTATAATAATTTTTGTAAAACATACTTACATCTGCTGTAATATTTGCTTTAACACCCGCACACTGATCAGCAGATATCTCTTGAATAGCTCAGCTCGTGTCTAGGAACAAAAGAACGTTGAACCGTATTTCTTGCTTGCGTAAATAGGCTTGATATCAATGATGACAACGAGGAGTGTGAAAATAAAGAAGACTTGAATTTCTTCTTTTTGGATGCTGGACTCATCGACAGTGTTATCACTCATGCGATGATTATGAACCTGTTTGTCTATATTGATGAAGTAACTTGTCCCGCAAGTAGAGAGTATTCTCTTGGATGTGCTTTGAAGTTCGTATGGATCTTGTTCCTGATTATCTAGATGATGATGATGATTGATGAGTCTCAGATTCAAGAAGCCGTTCAAGTCTCGTTTGATGACACCAGTAGTCACTGACGTGCCAACCCTTTCAGGGGACCGAGGCAAATACGATGACTTAGCATTAAATTTCACTATAAAAATTATTTAAAATCAAAATATTAATTATATTGTAATATAATATAAAATACTAATAAAATAAAATAAAATTAAAAATGATTATAGTATTTAAATGATTTCGCTTTTCGTTTTTTTATAAAGCATTTTATTTTTCATTTTAAGATATCTTAAAAATTATAAGAAAAAAAAACAAAAGGCATTCTAATTTATATATGTTAAAATATGATAAAGTATGCTAACCATCAACATTCACACCACTAAATTAAAAAATAAATTATTTTAAATAGAGATACAATTTTTTTGGTAAAAACAAATTTGAGAAAACAAAAGTAACTAAAAAACTTGAATTTGAACAAATGAAAAGTTATTTTCTTTTATATAATTTTAACAAAAAAAACTATTTTTTGTAATTTTTTAGTTTTGAGTTCAAGTAGAAAACATAAGTTTAAACAATTTTCAAGGATTTTCTTAAAGATTTGAAGCCTTAATTTTTGTAAATTATGTAGAGGCTTAAGACTAATGCTTTTTTGCTAACACTATAGGCACGCCTCTGCTAGTAGTATCCGGTTTGTACCCACTAGGAAGAAAGCTCGTGGTCAAGTACCTAAAATACAAACACAAGATTAAAAAGGAAAATAAGAAGAAAATATACAAGAAGCCGCAAGAGTTTAGCAATGGAGGAGGAGTTGTGGTTTTACCTTGTAGACATGACGTTGACGTATCGTTAAGTGGTTTGAGACCAATCATGTTTGTCCATTGTGCTGTCTCCAGTTGCCATGTGAATATCAATGACCAAATGCTCCATGGGTTGCAAAATTAGTACGAGATTATAGGTTTTTATTTAGGGTTACGTATTGTTGTTTAATATCGTTTTTTACTTCGATCATTTTGTTTTGTTACTTCGGTTTATACTGTCACGATACCATCTTTTCTTTTTGTCTCTCAAAGACTTACTTAAGCCAGTTATACATATTGATCATCTTTTATCGTTATTACAAAATATATGGTTTCTAACAAAAACTCTTATATACAAAATGCCTAAAATCCCCGTGGTATGACACAAGCTCTCATAATACAAATACTTGTACACAAACACACACACACTCTCTCTCTATATATATATACATATACTAGACATTATAGAAATGACTTAAACTCGTCCTTCTTCAAAAGCAAGTCCAATCATCCTTAAGTTAGTTTGGTTGCTGCAATCATCCAAGATACATAGACAAATTCACTTTAGTGGCTCATATAAATTAGATACTTTCAATTGGAAGGTGTGAAACACAAACCTGGCTGTAAGAAGTCTGACCCAACATTGAATCTGGAACCCAATTTTGATGATGATGCTGATGATGATCGGTGGCAAACATGGATTGATCATGAGGGATTTGAAAGCAGCCACCATTATTAGCCCTTGGATCATACACTGAAGAAGGATCTTGTTGTTGTTGTTGTTGCAAGTTGTTCAATTCCATTTCAGATTTTATTTTCTTCTCTTGATCTTCTTCCATTCCAAGACTAGTACCAAATGATGTAGGATATGAATATTCTTCCCCAATTTGTTGTAAACCCAAACAACCGTTTCCTTGCTGTTCTAACTGCTCAAATGTTTGTCCAGGGTTGTTGCATATCTGATCTTCTTGTTTTACAGACTCAAAGAAACAGTTTGAGTAAACAGGAATCGAACCATCCATCTCTCTGTTTTCAAAAATCAGTGGAACATTAATTGAGAGAGATTTTTTGAAGTGAATTAGTTTCTATATACTGTGACTAAAGATGCTCATTACCTATGAGGAAGAAAACTGGAATCACCAGGTAAGATTGTTTGTTGGTTATCATTATCAGGAAGCCAAGACATGGGGTGAGCTTCTTGCATACTACTACTATTACCTCCCATCTCCAAAGGTAACTGTATCCCGCTGTGAAACTGCAGTTAAATGCATTGGTCTTGTTAAGAAGTTGTCCTGATGAAGACAGAGAGCGAGAGAGAGGAAAAGGAGAGAAGTGGTTTTAACCTGTGTGGTTGTACATTCTATTGGCATAAGTTGGCTGTTTCTGTAATGTTCCTGCAAATTGAAAAAAACCAATCCAATCCTGAATCTTTGGTCTATATGACTGAGTTAAAAGGAATATAAAATCACACACCTTGTGAATCTGGATTCTTTCAATGGATTTCCTCAATGATTCTTCCAACAAATTGAGGTGCTCAGTGTTTTCTATTCTATTGATGTTTGTCCAACAACTGAAAACAACCAGCAGAAGAAGAAGACTCAAATATGACTGAAACTAGATTTAAAGATACTTGAAATCTCAAGAAACTAAAAGAGTTCACACCTTAGCCTTCTATGACACTCCATAAGCTGAGCTTGGAAAATTGCTACTTGATTACTCAGACCCTATGTGTGGTCAAGGTTAACAATGACTTAGCCATCTGGCTCATAGAGCTTTAAAAGTTATCTGATAAAATTCAAGAACCGGTGATAGTCAATCCATACCTCAATAGTTTGATTCCTGCAGCATAGAGAAGACAGCATTTCAGATATGTTACACAAACATCTTATAAAATGACAAAAATATGGTTATACTTAAGAGAACTCATGGGAAGTACCTTGCTCCTAAAAACTCATGTATATTTACATCATGATCAAGCTTCTTAAAAGTCTTCTTTAATGCCTGTAATCAAGCAAAAACAAATAAGTTTAGACATGTGTTTCAAACAAAAAAAAAGTCAATGAGAAAGAGGATATAGAAAGAAAGAAATCCAGTGGGTTTTTTTTTTACCTCAAGGCTCTCCAATTTTCTGTTATGTCAGAAAAAAAACAAAGACACTTATAATTTAGTTTCATAACACAGAGTACATAAAATTGTTGGAAGCAATCCATACTTTTTTTATCATAATAATGCTTACCATACCTTTTTGTCCTTTCTTGTGGAGTTAACTGCGCAAACTTAGAAATAACCTCTTCAATGCAACTGTAAGCAACCACGTTAAAACAAACTTAAATAAGGAAAATGGATGCATTGAACAAAAATGTTAAACATGATCAAAGGAGCAACAAGACTTCATGAGAATGTTTACGATATATATATTTTGGTGTACCTGTGTTCACCATGGAAAACGGTAGGCTTGCCGGTAGGAGAAAACATAAGAAGCACAATATCAATATCACACAAGATAGATAACTCTTTGGCTTTCTTCAATATGCCACTTTTACGCTTCGAATATGTAACTTGCCTGTTCCCTGTGCTCTCAAGTCGTTTGATCTTCAGCTTAACCCTACCCATCCTGTCCATAAACAAAACCCCATAAGAAATAAAGTACGAACATTTTCTTGAAAGATTCACTTCAATGACGAGATGATATATTCACTTTGAAGATGGGACGTCTAAATTCGGACACAGAGAGTGTCTCTTTCTAGAGAACAAAATTTCACTGTAACGGAAGATTAAAAGAGGTGGAAACAAGAGGAATCTTGGGTTCTTTGCGTGGAAACAAGAGGTGGCGAAGTAACAAAGAAGAGAATGATCATGGAGGAAAGAAGAAAGAAAGAAAGGCAGCAAAAATGATTGTTATGGGAAAGAAGAAGGGAAAAGGGGAGGTTAATGGTGGAACAGAGAGAGAGCTCAAAGAAGCAAGCCGAAGGGTCAACCTTCGATTTCGGTGGGAGACTTCATACGTCGACCAACGGAATTGTGTGGAGACAGAACCGGTTTTGTTTCATCAAACCTGATTTAAACCGATAAAATTAAACCGTTTTTTTTGCTTTGGTCGATTTACTTGTGTACTAGTTGGTCCACAGTAAGTCAAAGCCTATTAATACCTTTGACTTGTCTCTGCCCTAATTAACATCGCCTCTGTTCGCCCACTTCATGCATAGTACAACAACACTTGTCCATTTCATGCATAGATGTTAGAACACTTGTCCATTACATGCATATAACACTTCTCGAGAAACCCTAGTTTTGCATGTGATGGTGTTAAATACACGTTGAGAGATATAATCTATAGGACAAAATTCAACTCTTGAGGCATTTTTCTCTTTAGACATTTGATCTCATTTGATATAATCTTGATTTTTAAAGGTTTTCTCTGGTTGCTATTGTTTGGGCCTTCTAGATGATTTTATTTTCATTTTGATTTTGATTTCCCTCGTTGATTTGGTTATCTTTTGGGGGTTTTGATTGATTGATGGAAGTGACGATGAAAAGACAGGGACATCAGATCAGAATAAGAGTCTCCTTATTAGGAGATGGGGATGATGATTTATGTCTAAATGGGTATCTCTTTAATGCGCAAGTTGCATACTATACAAGAATGCTGAATATGTTACAGTTCAATTTACTTCATTGGATGTTTTGCTCCTCTTAAAATTTTAATTGGTTAGTGCAAGAGACGATGTCTAGACATGGACATCAGAAACTCTATGGATAGGAGAATGACAGTTATTCTATTACTAATGTCTAAATGGGAATCTCTCTGATGCACTAATCATCTTTAGTTGTTTTCCCCTGTCCGTTGTTCATCCTTTTAAGTGATCTCCGGTTTTGCCAATGATGATATTACAAAATTGCACGTATTATCAGATATTTCCGTGACGAATTATCACTAATGTCTGAGGTAAACCGTGAGTTGTGTTTTTGAAATGTCTTGGTATTAACGATGAGCCGTGTCTGGTTATTACACTTATTTGTCCACACAATTTGAACGCATATGGGCTCTGTTTGCAGGAAGAATCAATTCTTGTAACAAACACATGAAGGTGAGAGCTTTCTAGCAACATTATTTTGGACAGTAAACAGAAGATTCTGAAGAGCTAAATTGGAACATTTTTATGTTATAAGATGTCATTCATAGGCTATATACTTCATTTCATTTGTAGACATTCTACACATTTCAGAACAATAACATAACCAATTATGATTCTGTTGACTTCTGAATGTAATCGATAGTTCAGTATCAATATCAATACATTCTTGGTAAAAACTAGCTACACAAGGAAGAAACATCATCCACTATCAGCATCACAAAGAGATTAGAAGATGACTTCTACACTCTCTTTGAGTTTCTTTTTACACTGATCAAAAAAAAAAAAAAAAAGACAACAAAAATCCAAATATGAACCAACATCATATTAGGACAAACATGTTCCAAAACAAAGAACATCATTAACAAAGAGAGTCAAGACTCTCGGTTCTGCTCCTCACAATCCGATGAAAAACTTCTCTTACCTTCCTCTCAAACGGATCCAACCCCTTCTTCAAACCCTCATGAACCTCCACAAGCTCCACCACCCTCTGCTTCACCTCGCTCTCCTTCTCCTCACTCAACGGAAACTGAATCGAATCAACCAACTCGTTCATCACCCTCGAACTCTTCTCAATCATCTCAATCTCCTTAAGCAACCCACAACAATTCTTCCTATCTCTCCTCTTAGACTCCTCCACAATCTTATCGTGCAACGACATAACCGGAACCGCCCACTGGTAATGCCTCGGCACAGAGAAGTTCACTTGCAGCCCACGGTCTTGACAAGGAATCGCGGCGACCAAAACCCACATCACAAACAACAGAACCGAAGTCATGGTATAAACCGGTACAGCTAAACCGTTACTCGCCGCGACGTCGTTTGGTTTAGGCGTGTTTAAGTTGTTAGCTAACGCTTGTAACTGCTTAGAAGCCGACCACGATCTAGACACGCTCCACGACAAAGATCTGAAATGTCCGAACGAACGGTGGTGGCTGTGGTTGTCTTTGGCTCTACCGAAAGAACGGTTACGATGAGCTAGACTCGTCGTGGAAGAATGATCTTTCTCGTCGAGCATTCCGATCGCTAAATCGATCAGAGCCTTCTTAGCTCGCCGGAGCTGACCTTCTCCGACGGGACGGTGGCTGTCTAAAGCGGAAATGACGATGTCGGAGAGTTTCTGCCACTGACGGATCTGCTCGATTCCGTCGCGGATCGCGTTGCAGACGTCGAGGGCTTTGATGCTCCGCTCGAAGTAATCGGAGAGGATGCGGTCCATCGGAGGTGTGGAGATCTGCGAGCGGTGGTTGAAGATGATGGCTCGGAACTCCTCTTGGCAGCATAGGAAGGAGTCGAGAAGCTTGCTGATCCAGTCGAGGGAGAGAAGGTTGTTATCTCCGGCGGAGGCGTTGAGATCGATGAACTTCTCAGCGACTTGTCTTTGGAAAGAATCTAGCTCAGCTTCCATGGTGTTTTGTGGCTGGTGGTGGTGGTGGTTAGAGTCGGTTTGGTCTCGCCGTAAAGTTAGTAACGACCTTCCGAATGATCCTTGGAACTCTGTAGCTGGCATGATCTTCTTCAGTACATAAGCAAAGTCAGAGTTTGTTTTCTCGAGAAAGTCAGGTGTGAGAGAGATGATGATGATTGATGAAAGTGAGAAGAAGGAGAGATGTGGTTTATAAAGCGATTATTTTGACCGCGTATTTTAATATCTATATTCAGTTTTTAATTTTTGTTTGCTCTTCTGGTCTAATTCTTTTTTTCACTATAAAAGAAATATAAATATAAAGGTGTGACGATGAAAAGCTATAGTTTGATTTTTGTGTGTTCTCATTCCTTTTGAATCCTCTTTTTTCTCTTTTTGTTACTCGTTACTGAACACGCAGTGTACACGTAGTTGTAATGAATCTACATGGTTGCTATTTTAGATCTGTAATGAGACAGTGTAAAAAATCTCAGTTGTGGACATTGTTGAGTTACGGGGCTGTGATATTTGAGGTGGGGAATGAGACACTAGTGGGTGCCATGTGTTGTAGATAAATGTATTAAGATGGGAGCTGTGACGGGAGACTAGGTCAATGCACTACTGCACATGTGGAACAAAAAGAACAGCTAAGTCTTCGTTGGCGCGTAATTAAGAGAGAGAGAGAAGTAGTAGCAATGAAGGGACTCGGTCTTGTTGATTCGTTCTCGCCTTTCTAGAAAGTGAGACGCTGACATGTAAGTCCTTTGTTTTTCCTTCTTGTAATTTTTAGTCTTGCGAATTTTAAGATGATCAAAAATGTATAAAACAACAATTTAAAAACTAACAGATAATTTTCAATTTCATATTTTTGGATACCTTCATAATACATATTCAAATCTAAATCATTTTTAGTAACATTTTAAACTTATGTTTTTTATATTTATATAGTAGTTTAATCTTTATTGAAAATATCTATACAGCTTATATAAAAAATGTTATAAACTGAAAATAATGGAATGATGTGAATGGAGTCATTAACAGTCAAACATCATGGTTGGGCCAGAATTATAATTGCACAACCTACAATAATTAATTCATACAAACAATATATACAGATATCTTCTGCATAAGATCCCCTGATCCCCTTGTCATGTGTTCCAAAATAAACCACACGTGGTGGATTCACAATATCAAAGAGGCTTTGAAACATGAAAGCACGAAGATTAATGACAGAGACATGAGAAGCTCTCCTTCTTCTCCTTGCTTATTTTTATGGACATTTGAAGTTTTTTTTTTTTTTTTTTTTTTTTTTTTTCCATCAAGAGTTATATTATTTATTGAAGGGCCAAGTCCAGATTACAAAGCCCATCCAAAAGGCAACAGAAACATCAAACAAAGGCCTCAAGCCCACGTCGGAAACACTAGAATACACTAACGAAAGGGTCACCGTCGTTCCCGTGAGCCACCGGCTCGAACCACAACGAGACCCCTGCAACCAGCTAAACCCCCCGGTGAAACATCCATCGATCGATCCACCGAGACAACCCGAGCTCGACAGCTCCATATCAACTTCACAACAGTCGCCTTCAACACAGAGATTCTATCATCGGAGAGATCGATCGCAAATACGAGATCATCTCCGCTACCATTGATCACCACCACCAAGAAGAAGGCTTCACACAAACATCTCCAAATACCACCGGAGAGCATCAATCGTCTTCAGACGAGAGCTCCTCCATCAGAACAACACCGACATCACAAACCCAAAAAAACTCAAACGGATATTATTAGAGATAAAGATCGATCTGATACAAACTGAACAACCCCAGTTACCTAAGCCGGCAGAAACATGGATATCTCGGGAAACTAAAGCCCAACATACAGGCAGCAAATCCCAACCATGGGAACCAAAAGAAACCATACCAACAGCAAAGGAGAACTGCAAAATCGACCAATCTACCAGGAACTAGTTTGGAAAAACAAAGACAAAAGCTTTATTGACAAAGCCACACCGTTAATCTGCAGATCAGGAATTTTTATCTTCAAAACCCATTCTAGATCGACTTTGAAATCGATTTGGGAAAAGCAACTCTCCTCACAGAATAAGACACAGCCACAACCCGAAGAACCAAACATGGAAAAGAGACGAAATGAAACTGATTAGGACCGACGCCGGCGCTAAGAGAGCCGCCACGCGCCGGTCAACCTCTCTTATGGACATTTGAAGTTATGATTGGTTTGTTTTATACTTTCGTTCAGTTTAAAGGACAGATAAGCGTATTTCCCGCAAGTGGTTCCTCGTTAGGCTCACTGTCCAGTGTACACGACCAATTAATTTAGCCCCAACTAAGTAATTATTAATTTATTTATATAACTGAGACAAAAATCTGAAGGAGACGATTGCTCTTAACATGTTCATTCCATGATTCAGAAACACACAACACAACAAAGATACAGATAACATATATATTATATAAATGGAAGAGTGGTTTATGACCGTTATCAAAGAAATAAAATATATGTGCATAATTTGTTTATGATTTACAAGTTAGTTGTCTACTTGGTAACAGCTTCTTCGAGCTCTCTTAACCCACTAACTTTCTGTTCAATTTCTTCGATAAGTTCTTCACGCCATAACTCTGCTCTTGCTTTCTCTTCTATGTCTTCTTGCTGCATCAGACATACAAGCAAAAAACATAATAACAACTCTATTCAATCTATAATAGTTGTATGATACTAAAGCGTGATGTACTAAGTCTATGGCCAGACCCAGCCTAGACCAAACCGGCCCAAACTAAATATAGTTTGTTTTAGATTCTCCACCGCCTATCTATATGGGATCAATGTTACCAGAACTACATCAAACCTAGGGGTGGGCACTTTACCCGATATCCGAAATGGCACCCGAACCCGATCCGAAAAACCCGAACCGAAATCCGAACCGAAGTAGCAAAATATCCGAACGGGTATTGAATTAAGAGAGATTGGATATCCGAACCCGAACGGGTAATACCCGAACCCGAATGGATATCCGAAAATAACCGAACATATGTATAATTAACCTTATATTTCTAGTTTACATCTCCCATTTTATATAAAGTATTTATATTGATACTACACATATTTTAAGTTCATAAGATATACATACAATTACGGAGAAAATGATTTGCTACTCACTTAAAATACATGTCAAATTTTTTATTTCAAGAATTAACAAAAAGTTACATCCAAAATTTAAAAACAATAATCAAATTAATGTTTTTTAGTTTCAAAATGTTATGTCCAAATCTATTAACCATTCAATCTATTAAAAATAAAAGATTAGTGAAGTGAAAGTTATATTTTTAAATACAAGAAATTTGAAAAATGAAAATTTAATTTTGTTTTTTTTCAAAATCTAAATATCCGAACCCGATCCGAAATAACCGAACCCGAACTAAAAATACCCGAACCCGACCCGAAGTACAGAAATATCCGAACGGGTTCTACACCTCTATACCGAAATATCCGAAAATCCGAAATACCCGACCCGAACCCGAACGGATACCCGAACGCCCACCCCTAATCAAACCTATCTATATTTTGTTTTTGAGCCATATGTAACTTCTTGCTTCTCAAGCATTGTAAAAGAACTCTTGTTCCATTTGTGTATAATATTCACATTTTATCCAAAAAAAATGTTACCAAAACTACATCAAACCTGTTAAGCCTTGATTTCACTGTTACCAGGAATCAAAATTTATATAAGTAGGAAATTCGATTTTTATCAAATGTTTTGTCAAGTCTAAACATATATACCAGCATAAATGAAAATGTTTTATTATGTTTGTGTTTGACGTTTATAATTTTTAAATACTAGTTTGTAAAGATAATTAAGTTTGTAGGTTCAAATTGGGAAAAAATGATAAGCATAATTGCTCCAAAATTTTTCTTGATAAGCATTAATGTAAACGCAAATAAACAAACGTAAATGCTTAAGACTGTGACACCTAAAGGCAAACCTAGAGCCATCTACATACTTTACTTAGACATATAGAGTGGTCAAACCGGTCTACAGGGTGAAGCTCTGTAACGACCAGTGTGGGATAGGCCATGACAACATCCCAAACAATAATTTATAAGTTTCTAATATTAGAAAGAGAGATACGTACAGTTTCATAGACCCAATATCCGGTTCCATCACCTCCATCTCCACGGTACTCCTCCGAGTCATAGAATGGATCCTATATATGCACCATAAATATATTAAAGAAAAAGTAGTTAAGATGCCAAATGCAGCAAATGGAGATCAAAAGATTTGATTTGAGTGGAGTTTTTTTGTTCCTTACTTTTGCGGAACCAAAGTACAGACATCCCCAACAAGTGAACATGATGTAGAACAAATCTGCCAGCAAGATCAAGACCCATGTATCAACCACAAAACAAACTAAAGGAAAAAGACCTTAATCTTGTCTTAATGAACACCAAAAAGTTTGCTACTTACAGACATTCTTGATGGCTTTATCACTTAGATGCCACACGTGTTTCTCTGTAATGATATCACGCATCCCTTCAATTTGTTGAACCATCACAGCCATTAGTGGCAAATCATGTGGCAATGCCTTTCTTACACATAAGCTTCCTCTCATCACATTCTTTTCCCTCTTCTCATTCTGTTTCATCTAGTTGTTTTTCAGAATTATAAAACGTAAAATTCATAACAAGAGCAATCAGATTTTTAAATTAGAGACTTACAGATAGCCATCCGTGAGATGTCCCTGAAAACTGCTTAGGCTACACAGCAAAAAAAAACAACCCCTTTCTTAGTATATTTTTTATTGAAACACTTCGCTGTATATGAACATAGTTAAATATGGACCGAGTAACTCGAGTAAGACGGGACATGAAGATTTGTGAAGGTGAATGCTTCAGCCATTGATACTTCTTTGATAAGTGGCAATGGAGGAGATATAAGACACAGTGTTGTCGCAACCCTTTTCTATTATTATTTTAACTTTAAGATTAGATTCTTCGAGACAGAACATGTGTGGATAAGGGAACCAGTATCCTCCACAGACCACACTGTTTAACTCTTGTCATACATAAACAAAGCGCGTGTTAGCAATCACACAGCAAATTGTAGTCTTATAACGACCCCATAAATTGCTAAAAATATCCGCTTAATTCAACTGTCTACTTTTCTATCCTTCCAACCGAACGTTCCATCTGCGCATATTAGCAACCACAGAAAATGTCTATCCTTTCAAACGCGCATGTTAGCAGTCACAGAAACGTGTTTATTCATCCAAAGGCGCATGTTAGCATCATTTTCCAGAAAGTTTCCGCCTTCGTCTTCTTCACCTGTCCTTCAACACGTCTCTAATCTCTTTCTCAGAAGATCCTCCAACAACGACGAGTCGCACGATGGGATTGCTCGATCTCGAAAAGCACTTCGCCTTCTACGGAGCTTACCACAGCAATCCGATCAACATCGTAATCCACATCATCTTCGTGTGGCCGATCGTCTTCACCGCCTTGCTCCTCCTCCACTCCGCGACCCCAATTTTCGACCTTTCTCAATCGCTGACCCTCGACGGCGTTCTCCGGCTAAACGTCGGGTTTATATTAACCGTGGTCTATGCTCTGTTCTACCTCTGTTTGGATAAAAGAGCTGGGTTTGTAGCTGCCCTCATGTGTTTCTCTTGCTGGGTCGGTTCAAGTTTTCTCGCTGATCGGTTAGGACCTTCTCTGGCCTTCAAGGTTAGCTTTTCTCTTATGTTTGTGAGATAAAGGTTCAGTCTTTTTGTGCAGAAGTGTGTTTATTGTTCATTGTCTTTGATGCTTTGACTTAGATATTAGCTACAATGATTTATTATTCCTCTCTATGTGTCTCTTCATTGGTTGTAAACGTTTGAGACAGCAGTAATGATATTCTGTATGTCTTATGGCTTTGGACATTCATGATTAGTCACCATCAGTGTAACTTTTGGAGGTTTTATATGTATCACCATCAATGTTGTGAATCATTTGATTAGTTTGTTATGGATTCTGGAGAAAGGGAAATATAGGGGGTTCCTTGTTCTGCATGTTAGATACTGTAACAATTTTCACTGTCTTTTTTCTCAGGTTGGGATAGCGTCTCAGCTGTTGTGCTGGACGGGGCAGTTTCTTGGCCATGGAGTGTTCGAGGTAACCCCTTTTGCTCTTAGACATCATTGTTATGATTCTCCTTTAGTATCTAATCATCAGAGTCCTAAAACAGATGTTTGTTGATTCTTGTCACAGAAACGAGCACCTGCGCTATTAGACAATCTGCTCCAAGCTTTTCTCATGGCTCCTTTCTTCGTGTTGCTTGAGGTTAAATTTTTTTATGTGTGTTATATTTGTTAAATACTTCAGTCTTCTTTCTACTACTCCGTGAAACCATAGCTAGAGAACTTGAAAAGCTAACGTGGGAATGAATTACAGGTCCTTCAATCGGTTTTCGGGTATGAACCATATCCAGGATTTCAGGCTCGTGTGAATGCCAAGGTAGAAAGTGACATAAAGGAGTGGAGAGCAAAGAAGCAGGTCAAGAAGAATAAGCTCACATAAGCTTTGGACTGGATTATATAACTCAACAACTTAAACCCCCATTGTAATGTTTCCACATTAAATCCATGATATAATAAAAGAATATAAGACCATCACCATGGAAACTATATTGAAGGGGAATTACTTAACAAAATTTTTAGTGTTATTACTAGAAGAACACCTTCCCATATTTGGAAGTTGCAAACAAAAGATGTACACTATTTTCATTTCATCCGCCTCTCCGGGAACGAAACTGTTTCCAGAATTCTTGAAACAAGCTTCATATTAAACCAAGCATTAGCTTAAGGGGAAAAAGAAAATTTATGTTAGATAAGCTTAGTGAAACAAAAGAAGGAAGTATAAAACACAAAGTTGGATGGCAATACTCGAGACTCCGACGACCTTCTTTACCATTCCCTCTATCATGTTCCAGTCCATATATCTTAATATTTTTAAAGTGATTTTATTGCCTTTTCATCTCTAATCTAATTATAATGTACGAGGACAAAAAGAAAAACAAGACAAATTTTCTAAGATAGTCACTATTACAAATTTAAGTTTAGAATTGGATGGTATTTAAACTTTTTTAAATCAATATATTTGTTTTAAAATAGTATTTTTTAAAAATCAAAAATATATAAGAAGGTTGAATTTGAAAACATATAATTTGAAATTATTATAAAAAAATGTTTATTTTTTATTTTTTATTTTATTTTTTATTTGTATGTTATAAAAGAAAATATATAAAGATTTTTTTGTCTTTTTAATAAAATTTCTTTTGATCATTTTTTTCTTTGAAGATTCTTTTTCTGAAAAAAAATTAAAATGACTATTTAGGAAAATATGTAGACTTCTTAAAAAGAAAAGTTTATAGTCAACATACTAGATACCTATTTTTATACATTTAGATCAAATATCTATATAATAATGATGCATGACTACAAAATAATCTTCTCAAAAATAATGCTCATAGACTTTTTAGTCAACACATTGTATGCAGATTTAGACTGGATGAAGATTTTTTAGGTTTAGATCAAATATCTATCAAAATGATGCATGACGACAAAAAAAATAACTAAAAGACAATGAGCCTAGACTAAGAAATTAAAGTTTATACTTTATAGTCAACACATTGTATGCAGATTTCTTTTTTTTTGTAGACTATTTAAAACCCCAGGGTAAGCTTATCATCTCGGCACGTAAACAAATTCACCAGAGAGCATATTATACAATAATACCTTTTGTAGGGAGAAGAAAGAAGAAATGGCGCAAGGCGGTGGCGTCGCCAGAGTGATCGTGGATTCAAGGTTCTGTGTTCCGGACCCCGTGGATCTGGCGATGGTGCGGGATAAAATTGAGTTCAAGCACGGTAACTTCGATATAAAGGACGTTAAAGGGAACATACTGTTCCAGGTGAAGAAGCCGGGTTTTTTGAGCAGTAAGATGATCTTCTTGGATGGTTCTGGATCTCCGCTCTAGACTATGAAACAGAAGGTGACTATAGACTCACACACTCACAACTTAAGAGTTCATATGTACTATGTATAAGTCGGGCTTAACTAAATTAAATTTATTGCAGTCGATGACCTTGCATGAGAGGTGGAAAGTATATAGAGGAGTGAGTACGGAAGAGTGTGATTTTCTGTACACGGTGAAGAAATCGAAGGTAGTTCAGTTTACGACGAAACTTGAAGTGTTTTTGGGTCACAACAATGAAGAGCAGATATGCGATTTCCGAGTCAACGTGACGAAGCGTTTCGAACACTCTTGTGTCGTCTACGCTGGTGAATCTGACAACATTGTTGCCCAAGTAAACTCACACACTCTATTCCCTTCTTCTATTTCCACATTGATCTTTCGGGTGGAACCCGCCTATATCCGGTTCATCAATTATTTTATGTCATCCTTCTTTCTCACATGTCCACGAGTTAGTTAATGTGTTATATTGGTTGGGATCGATTTTGGTTTGCTTTCAAATCAACTTCTTCTTTTTTTGGGTTCTGTTCAGTTTATCCAGAATAAACATAAGCTTAGCCTATATGTGAATTGGTAGGTTGACCATGTGTTTATGAATTGTTAGAACAATCAACTACACAATTGCAACATTTATTAAACCAAAATTAGTTGGCCAAAAAAATATACTTGAATATTCGGTTGGTTGGTGGTTAAATCGAATGGTGTGTGTCTATGTAACAGATGCAGCACAAGAAGCACACACGGCAGACAGCTTCATCGGGACTGGACAATTTCTCTGTGACAGTTAATCCAAACGTCGATTATGCCTTCGTTACCTCTCTCTTAGTCCTTTTCGATGTTATTAACCGACAGGATCCGCCCGGTAAAGGCGACACTGGTGAGATGAACGAGGTTGCACACGGTGCAACCCATCTTGTACACGGTTTACACATGTTACTTCACTGATGGATTTTAAATGAGTTAACAGCCAACCAAACTCTATTGTTATTCAGTTAATGATTCTAAATTATGTTTTAAAGTTCAGTGCTATTTGATCTTATATTTATAAGTTGTTTACATAAGATTACAAATACTTCACTAAAATCAAGTGTTACTCCATTTTAATGTTTCCACATAAAAAAACCGAGATGATAATAATGAGGCCACCATGAACTGATGTTTAAATATAGGGAAAATACTTTAAAAAATTATGTGTTATTACTACAAGAACACCTTACCACATTTGCAAGTTGCAAACAAAAGATGAACAATGTTTTCATTTGTTTTTTTTGCTAAATAACAATGTTTTCATTTGTGTTCTTTCATTACTCTCCGAGAACTGTTTCGAGAATTCTTGAAAGCCAACTAATGAATCTCGGAGTGGGATTGGACGATCTCAGAGAAGTCATTCGGCTTCCATGATTCACCACAACAATCCAATCCACATCCTTTGCGTTTTAGATGTTTTTTTTTTGTTTACTCGGTTTGAGATCTTCATATGGAGTTAATTATTGATAAATTTTATCTTCAAATATTTTTCATCTAACAAATAGTGGAAGTCCTTTGGACCAATGGTCAAGAGTTTAAAAGCTCTTACACCAGATTTGGGTTTCAATTTTTAAAATTGCAATTATAACAAGATTAATGGTGTAAAGATAATCTGAAGTTCTAGAGTACGTACTGTTAGCACAAAACTGTTCTCAGGTTTTAGAGAGAGTTTGTACATCTTGAAGAATGTCGTACGTTGCTTGTTCGTCGTGTATCTAAATTGCAGGAAAAACTGCATTATAGAATCATTGTTTGTAAAAATTGTTTATCATAATCGCATATGTTATAGATAGTTGAAGATCATAATAATTTACAGTGGTGGTGAAAGTAATGGGGTTACTTACCCCCGTTTTAAATTTTAATTTTTTTACTAATTATAACTAGTTTTAACTAATGCTTTCTTCATAACTTTAATTTGTACTCAGTTTTTTCTTCTAAGAAAATTAATATCATAAATAAATATTAGATAGATACAAATTTGTAGATCAATGGATGAGCCTGCCAACTTTAAAAAGGGGACCAATGTAGCTCTAACTTTCATGGGAAAGTTCCTCTAATCAATAAGATCTGAAAACATAAATTAATTCGTCTTTCCAATTCACAATATATTGTACATCAAATTGCGTATAATTGAAGTAATACAACGGCAAAAGGAAAGAAAAAAACATGGATGGTTCATAGCATTAGAGTTAAGTAAGATATATGCATGGTCTTATTTTATTCAGAGAGTAACAAGTTGCTCAAAAGTCTTCTTTGTTGTCTTTGATTTCTTTGACCTGCCAGTCAATTTGCTTAAAGATGACTGATGATGGGATGACATGATTTTTTGTCAAGAATATTGTTGCGATGACTTCCAAGTCAATCAAATTGTTTATTTCCATTATCTGTAAATACAAGATAAATAACAATTATTAAAATAAAATAATTATTTATCATTGTTGATTTGCTATTCGTGGTTTGTTAACCATTTCATTTTAAACAAAAAAGTATAATATAATAATTCATTTATCAATATATATTTCAGTATAGTTAAGATTTAATATATTTTGCTTCCAATAAAATAAGTTCCTGGCCGCCACTAATTATTAAGTTAGGTATGGATCGACTATCTACAGTGACGACAAAAATAAAATAGTCTCAAAAACATTGGGCGTAGACAGTTTAATAGTCAACATACTGGATGCAGATTTGCTTTTTCGTAGACTATATAAAACCCCTGAGTAAGCTTATCTTCTCGGCACGAAACCAAATCACCAAAGCAGAAAAAAGATAGAAAGAGCATATTATACAATAATACCTTTTCTAGGGAGAAGAAAGAAGAAATGGTGCAGTCGGTGATCGTGGATCGAAGGTTTTGTGTTCCTGGCCCCGTGGATCTGGTGATGGTGCGGGATAAGATTGCGTCGCAGTACGGTAACTTCGTTATAGGTGACGTTAACGGGAACATGATGTTCCAGGTGAAGAAGCCGGGTTTTGGTCTTCACAAGAAGATGATCTTATTGGATAGTTCTGGATCTCCGGTTTTGACTATGAAAGAAAAGGTCCATAGACTCATTAAAAAAACACACACACACACACATAACTTAAGAGTTCGTATGTTTGTTACTATGTATATAGTCGGGTTTAATTAAACTAAATTAAATTTATTGCAGTCGATGACCTTGCATAACAGGTGGCAAGTATTTAAAGGTGGGAGTACGGAAGAGTGTGATATGTTGTACACTGTGAAGAGATCGTCGATGATTCAGCGTACGACGAAACTTGACGTGTTTTTTGGTCAGAACAATGAAGAGAAGACATGCGATTTCAGAGTCAAGGGGACGAATTGGCTCGAACGCTCTTGTGTCGTCTACGCTGGCGTATCTGACGTCATTGTTGCCCAAGTAAACTCACTCACTCACTCACTCTCTTTCCTTTCCTTTTTTTCTTTTTCCACATTGATCATTCGGGTGGGCCCAGCCTATATCGGATTAATCAATTAGTTTATGCTCTCACATGCCTAAGAGTTAATAGTATTTTTTTACATCCGGTTTTGGTTCAGAATTGGTTTAGCACGGTGATATATATGTTGTTGGGGTCGATTTTGGTTTGCTTTGAAATTAACTTCTCTATTCTGGTTATGTTCGGTTTATCAAGAATAAACATATGCTTAGCCTATATGTGAACTGGTAGGTTGACCATGTGTTTATGAATTGTTAGAACAATCAACTTCATAATTGCAACACTTGTTAAACCAAAATTAACTTGCAAAAAATACTTGAATACTCTGGTTGGTAGGTGCTTAAATAGAATGTTGTGTATCTATGTAACAGATGCAGCACAAGAAGCACACGCGGCATACCGCTTTATCGGGAAAGGATAGTTTCTCAGTGACGGTTAATCCAAACGTCGATTATGCCTTCATTGCCTCTCTCGTAGTCCTTTTCGATGTTATTGACCGACAAGAGTCGGCCAAAGGAATCGGCACTGATAATTTCGAGGCTGCCCACGTTGTACATGGTTTATTTCAATGATGGATTTTAAAAGAGTTTAAATCCAACCAAAATCTATTGTTATTCAGGCAATGATTCTGAATCTATACTATTAAAAGAGAATCAGTTTTTAAAAATCTACTTATAAAAGGTTATTGAACCCTTTCATTAGAATGCTATATTTTATATCACCTTAATTAATCAACTCCATATAATATATTTAATATTTGTGCCAAACTAAAAGATTCTGCCACCAGATTTTGTGCTTATTAACAGAAAAAAATTATAGTAGCATTTATTTTCAAATACAAGAAAGATAATGTTTAGATATAGTTTATATTGTCAGCTATGATGATCATTTATCCGCTTCACATAAAGGCTGATTTACAACATTTATTAACATATTATATAAACCAATTTTTTTATATACAGAATGTAAAACTTTTATGTAAAACATAATATATAGAAACATGACAATACTTTAAAAAATTTTATTACATTCAAAATTTTATGCGTATACACGAAATATGTTTCTAAAAATTTAACATTTTATTTGAAATCTGAAACATTAACCGAAAACCGAATCTGAAACACAAAAGAATAATCGTGATACCGAAGACATATTTGAAACAGTAAAATATATTTAATATACACAATACATTTTAGATACTCAGTGTACCCGTTCAGATCTCTGTAGAATCCAAACCTAAACCGACACTGCAGATCTGAAATATACTCAATAGATATTTTGTAGTAGACTTGGATCTGAACCGATTCGGATCGGTTTTTATTCGAACCAAACAAAATGTTTGGACCTAAGAAAGAGTTACATAACAATATACATACAAAATTTTAAATAAATTAATTCATAAATCATATAATTTTATAAAATTATATGTTTTGATATAATTCAATATTGTAACATAATAACATACAAAAATCATTAACATTATTAAACTTTTTATTGTAAGAAAATCCGCGCTTTTGAAGCGCGGGTCAAGATCTAGTTATGTTTTAAAGTTCAGTGGTATTGGATCTTATATTTATAAAACACTCATCATATATTTTTCAATCCATTGTTATTTAAGATTTCTAATACTTCACTAAAATCCTGTGTTATTCAAAACAAAATAATTTTGAAAATCTTTGTAAATGAAGTCATTTGGAATAAATGTCAATGAAATTTCATGAATAAAAAGTTAAAAACAAAATTCAAATAATATTGTAGAGATTTTAGAATTCATATTACTCATACATATTTATTCATAGATTTGATTTCACAATAGTTTTATTAGATTGATAAAATTTTATTTGTTAATTACAAATTTGAGGAAAAACACAGGCGGCAATTTTGATTTGTGGACTTTCAAATTTCTCTTTATTTTCCACAATAAAATTGAGATGAACATATAAAACAAACAAAAAATATAAATCCAACTAGAATCAAAATGTATTTGCTTTGTGCTTCTGGGATATCTGATAGAATAAGAACCGTACAAAAAAGATTAACACGACTTATATAAGGATAGCACACACACATTTAGAAACTATCCAAAGTTTTTCTGTTTAAAAATACTTAAGGTGAACCCAAATGTTTAGGTTCGGTATAGCTCGGCCAATTTTAGTTGGGCTACGATAAATAATTAACTCAATTGTATCTATTCTAGACAAATTTTCTCAATTAAATTCATGAGTAAAAGCTAAACAGAAGCACACGAATGACATGATGAGAATCTCCATGACCAAGACCAAGTGATCTCATTGTTTTAAACCAAACCCATTGACAATTGTAGGTCATTTAAGAGCCCATATGTAATAGTATCATTTGGAATTATGGTCTATGCTATGACCTGCCCTAACGGAGACAAATACTATCATGTTCCTCTTTTTTTGCTTCACTTAAATGCTCTCCCTTACTACCAAGGGAAAGTCAATTAATTTGTTTTCTAGTATACACAAAATTTGACGAGTGTTTTCAACAACTGTACGACTTTGTATTTTGGGCATTTGTCAATCACAGTTTTAATGAGTTCTTGGCTCTTTGTAATGATCATTTTGATGATAAATCCAAAAACTTTTAATTAAGTTATTTAAAACCATCCCTTGCAACTTGCAAGATAAAAACAACAGATTTCACTTTTACATCTTTATTCGATATATATATGGCGCAGGACATATTTCTGTAGATTATATGTTTCGAGATGTTTTTCCAGCACATAATGGGAATAGGTTGGTTGTGTGACTTGTGACTTGTCACATTAACAGAAACATGGAAAATCTCATGTTAAATAGTACTAAACGAAACAGTCATCGTTGGACTCGACTTATTTTTCTAAAATTCATCTTGTATTTTGTAATGCTACTTGCATTTTTTAACAACCGTTCTCTTGGTCAAAGTGGTCCACATTAATTTTCTTTGTTGCAACAATAAATCATATGCTAACAGCACACACTAGTACCGAACGGAGTCAGAGGAGGTCATCAAGTACGCAGGGCCGGGCCTGACAATTTCGGGCCCAGAAGCAAAAAAAAAAAATTTGGCCCATAATCTTAATAAAACATAAAAATATTAAAAAGTGTTCCCATGTTATTCGAACCCATAACCTCTCACTGTTATATATCTAGCTTTTACCACCAGAACTAGAGAGAAACTTCATTTATTTTTGGCCCCTAAAATAAATATTCTCTTGTTGGCCCCAAAGCTAATGCTTGATGGGCTTGGTATCAGGCACGGCCCTGCAAGTACGTGAGTACTTTCGTAAAAGAGAGAGACGTACGGCGTCGTCCCGTACTCCATTTCGTCACTCTCCATAAAACGCCTAACTTCTTCATCGTCCCATATCAGAAAATCATCACCTTCTTCACCACCACCAATCGTGTGATCCCTTTTTACCTCTTCTTTTTCATCTTGGTCACTGCTTGCGATTCTCGGCTCCAGCAAGATGCTCTTAATCTTGTCGAGATCATGTTGTCTAGATAAGATACCTGTGGCGAGCTTGTTCAGGAGACAAGCCGAGCCGGAAGGTGATGAGGTAGGAGAAAATGTAGTTATTGAAGAGCTACCACATTCTTCTTTAGTGATCGTGACGGTGAGGTTATTGATGATAGGCTCGTGGGTCATCGGGTCAATTCCTTTCCTCGACAGTCTTTTCTTGAGACAAGAGTTCCAATGGTTCTTGATGTCGTTGTCTGTTCGATTATCCATCTCCTTGGCAATAGCTGCCCACCTTCAATTTTCAACATTTACAACAACAATTAGAATTACTTTTTATAATTAGGAGATTTCGGTGAAAACCAATTCTAATTAATCTCCAAGTCCATAGAAGAGTCGGACATTCTTACAATTCAAAGTGTCCACAATACCAATCTCTAATTGAAACCTCATTATTATTGTTTAAAAAATTATGAATAGTAAACCCCCATCTATATTTAATTACCGACTTACCGTCATTAGGACTCCCTTTGTTTCTTTTTATTTGAATTGTGCAAACAGATTAAACAAATATTTAATTTTATATTTTTAAATAAAAATATCATCAACTATCTAACTAACCATTATTCAACCAATAAAAAATAATATGCAGAATATAAAATGTCATATAGCATATAAATCAATAAATTTAAGAAAATCAAACAGTTTGAAGTAATTACTGCAGTTGCAATCATGGTATTTGAACGAATGTTAAATAAATGAAGTTTTATTATTCCTGATATAATTAAGTGTGTGATATCCCACTATATAAAAGATACTAATTTAGAGCTCAATTAGAGGTGCCACATAGGATGAAATATTCTCATCCAATCATACCTCCACATCATTACGAATTTAACAACCCTAATAATAATACTAATACTAATCCTTTGGTCCAACACCAGCATAATCCAATATCTTTGAAATCTGTTTTGATAACAAGATTGTCCTTCTTCTTCTTTGAACTTCACGGATTCAAATTTATAATGTGTCTTAATAATCAATAAGACCATTGAATATAGATCCAGGGATATAGATTAAAAATGTTTATGTTTGAAATTATATACCGTGTGACACGCATGTATGACAGTTACCGACGAAGCAAACAATTGTTTTTTAAAAGCACTATTATTAAAAAAATATGTATGAACTTTACAATAAATAATACATATATGAACCAGAAAATCTATAGTGGTAAAAATCCCTATTTGTTTTACTAATTCAAGTCAATACTATTAAATTAGGAACATGTCCAGTTAATAAAAGTTGTGTCCAACTTAAAGAAATCTAATTACATTTAGAAACTACATTTATATTCTATATATTTTGTAACCCCTGCAAATATATATTTTTAAATTAGTCTAAAATATGCCAACAAATTTAACTTCTAATGCATAAAAATATAAAGATGATGTTGTGAGATAAGAATGAACACACAAAATTTCAAATAAAAGAATTGACAAATTACATAATTTTTTTAAAAATATTTTATATAATAACTTAATAATATAAATCATAATCAAAAATACTATTCGTATCACATTTTTATTAACCGAAAAAACTCGTGCTTTCGAAGCGTGGATCAAAATATAGACTAATATAGCTCCTAATATTTACTTTAAAATTAAAATTCTCAAAAAAAAAAAAAGATTATAGACATCTACCAAGTCTGTTTAAACTATATAGTGGTTTGTTCTTGCACCAAAATCTTGGTTATACAATTCAAAACCTATTATGTTGTTTTGTTACTTTTCTCCTTAAAACAAAGACAAAGAGTAATGAACAAAGAAAAATTATGAACTTTTATTATCGGATTGTTTTTTTTTTCTCTCTCGCTTCAATTTGATGACTGTAACTAATTATTTCAATTCACACAAGATTTTCAAATTTTAAACGTATCACATTAAATATAAGAATCTTCAACAGATTATAATACCTAAATGTTCTTCTCGATAGACAATAATATCAGAAAGGCAAGTAGCACATCTCCTGCCACAATCACCGGCTGCACTGAAAGTTCAAAAAAATATTTTGTCTCATCAATACAAATCAACAAAATATACGAATACATTCAGTAACATTGCAAATTTGATACAAACCGGTTAACAACCTCAGCTCCACATAACATTCACATCATCTTCCACTCCGAAATTTGCAACGAGAAGAAAGGCGGAGACAACTATTACGTGTAAGTTACTCAATCAGTGGATTTCCACATTTCAAGATCTCTCTCTTTCGCTGACTCATTTTCTAATTATTTCTTTCGTCAAAGGGTCGTTTTCCTCAACACGATGGTAAAATCAAACCACAATTATCCTCCACCTGCTGGAGGTAAATCAAAATTACGATTTTACTGTGCGTTTATAGACTTCTCGAACACATACGAACCCAATCACCCCTCTATGGAATCCAAGAAATCAATTGTCCAAAATCCAGACAAAACATCTTAACTATTAAGTACAAAATCAAGAGTAGAGATAGTTTGATTTGGTAGGTTATACTACGAAAATAACACAACAAAACCTTAATATTAAATTTTCGATCAATTTATCTGGTTTTTTAGTTCATAAGTTTTTTTCAAGGGGCCCTTTTTCAATGTAATTCATAAAATTTCTAATTAGTTTATTAATGGAAGACCTAAACACACTTTTAAAAGATTATTTCCAAATTCAAAACACCATAATGCTAAACAATATCTCAATTACGAAGTACTTTTACATATTTTTAATTTTCAACACGTTAATTTAATTTCCATTACTACAGAAAACCACTATACACAACCAAAAACATCAACTCCCTTCTACTTTTACATCTCTATCGATTGACTTCCAACTTCATTCGCATAAAAAATGAATAATCAATCTTAAAAAAACTCAATGTCATATATTCCTTCTTATAATTGCTTTAAATCTATTTCAACAACAATCAGAAATAGCCACAACTATGGTCATACACAAATTTTAACTTCACCCAATATCCGCGCGTAGCGCGGACACGATCCTAGTCCCACTATATAAAAGCTACTAATTTTGGATGTTATAAAGGATGCCACATAGGCAAAATATTCTCAGCCATTCATTCTGCCACGTCACTGATAACCCAGACCAACAAATCGTAATTGCAGCCCAGCCCGTTAACCGGTTTCGCTCACGAAATTGCTGTCTCCGTCTCTTTGCTGTTGGGCCAGATTAAAAAATTTTCCAGCCCATCCCATTACTTATTTCAACTGTCAAACTATTTTCTTTTGCATTTTCTATTATTTCAGACAATTTTTTATTTCAACTGTTTTCTATAACAATGTGCAAACCGCCTAAGTTCCCTTTGATCTTAAAATAGTACGCCCAAGATAACAAAACCCCCTCATTTCACACACAGTCCCTGTAAATTTCTATAAAAAACTAAATTCTACTATCAAACCCACCCAACAAATTTACTACTACCACCTATAATTATGGCCCGGCCTACTTAAACTTTAAAAAAAACCATGACAATACTTAAAAAAAACACACCCTAACTATGTTCACTTCAAAAAAAAAAATTTAAACAAAATTGCCAAAAAAATACTAATTCTCATTCTTATCTATGTAGCACATGCACCACAAGATCAAAGCAATTAGGACAACACTCTCGAACCTCATCCAATAATCGTTAGGATCCTTAGGGTCTGGCCCATCACAAATCACAAAAATAAAGATGCTTTCCTAGGGACAACTTTCATATGTCTTGACATCCAGGTTTGTCTAAAATTCATATTTTTAATTATTCCAACTATATTTCAAATGATTGCTTCTAACCACTAAACAGGAACAAAAAATAGAGGGGAAGGTACCTATTTCTACGTCTGACACAATGTACCAACGCTTCGAAGAAGGGAAAATTTATCACATTAGATATTTTAATCTCCTCCCCAATAACCAACGTTACAGGCTTACCGATCAACCATACATAATCAATATCAAAGAAACAACAACTATTACACTGATTCAAGAAAACATTGCACCGATTCCTTCATACATATTCCGGCCACAACGCTACACCCAGTTGATCAGCTTAGCAAGTGAAACCAACTTCCTACCAGGTAAAAAAAAAACAAAAACTCTCTCACACAAAAATAAATCCTAATTTTTTTCCAAACAACCAAATTATTCCTACAGATGTTGTTGGCCGCATTTGCCTCATCCAAGGAAGTGATTTATATAACCACTACACAGATTCAAAAATCATCATTGGATTACGTTTAGACAGGTACAAACTTTTTATTAAGTAATAATTGGTTTACAACTAAACAAAATCTAATACAATAATTATTTGTAGATCGAAATTGGTACGTCTAACTTTATGGGACAAGGAGGCATCTAATTTCAGGGAGTTAAATCGCATATCAACAAGGAAAAAACAAGTCGTAATCATCACAAGTATCATTCCACGGATACATGAAGGTAATAAACTAAACATAAACTTTACAAAAAACTAAATGCTAACAAATATTTGCCTTTTTCAGAAAAACTATCACTCACAGCAACACCTGGAACGCGCTTCTACTTTAACAACGAAATTGATATCATTCAACGCTTCCAAAAGAGGAATAAACTGCTATCTTAAGCCTCATAGCAAACACCACCAGTCAACTTTTAAAACATTTACGTTACCACTTCCTACGTCAATTAAATTGTCACACACAAAGATTATTTTCTCATTCAAATATCGAATTCCTCAAAACTATTTATTATTCATACTTACAGTTGTTTTTTAAAAAAAAATGATCACCGTTTCGAACTTCTCCCCTGTATAAAAAAACAAAACTTAACTTATCCTTTCAGAAACCAAAAAACACACAATTTTAATTCACCTGATTTTTATTAAACATGTAATCCGCGCGCAGCGCGGACGCCGGCCCTAGTTATTATAAAACTAGGTAAAGAACCCGTGCGATATCGCACGGAACTCATTTTATAAGAATAAATAAGTTATATTTTCAATAAAACACTTTTTTTAAAAAACTTGTTACAATTGCTTTCGAAAAAATACATGTATTACATAAATATCTTGCATGCAGTTATATTTGTCTATTGATAAAGTTATATTTGTCTATTGATAATATATGTATTTTGCATTAGTAGTTTTGTGCTTAACTGAAAATTTGGAGCTAAACGACCAAAGAAAAATAGTGTGAAATTCAGAAAATACAAGTATTAAATATATTAATTTTGTAAATATATAATATTATCAAATGAATTAAATTACTCAGCAAATATAACGACCAGATTGTTTTTTATATAATTTTAAAGATTATTTAAAATGTAGATAAATAAATATAAAATAAATGAAAAAGTATTTTTTGAAAAATCTATACAATTTTTAGAATGAGAAGACACATCCTTAAATATTTTGACATTCTCTTCAAGCTAATAAAATTTTCCAAATTTATATGTTTTTGCCAAGATCTTTAATGAACTTTTAAAAATGAATCTCTCTTTTCCTAATTTATTTTGTGATTGTTATGATTTTTATTTTAGTTGTGATTATTATTCTTATTTTTTTTTGTTTAGAGGGCTAAGGGTTTCAATGGTTGACAACCAAACATTACAATGGCTAGTTAGTGGTTGCAATAGATAACACGAAAATTCAAAATAGCTCATCCCCGAGTACTACAATCACCAAATGCTACAATTACCAACAATTACAATGGTTCATTACCAAATATTGCAATGGTCCATCACCAATAGTTAAAATCAACAACAAATGTAACGTTTCATTTAGTTAGTTTCAATAGTTCATTTAGATAATTGCAATAATTCATTTAAACGATTTCAAAGAATGACTTAATTCATTTAATTAGATAGTCTATTAATAAATAGTACATATATCAAACTTATGCATATAAGTTATAATGTACATAAATAAAAAATATATGTTCATGGTTTTAGTTTTCTTAATATTAATCTATTAATAAATAAAATTATCTAAACATGACCTATATTTTTTTCTTTAAACGAATAAATGAAACCGGAAGAGAAAAAAATATCCACACCAAAGCATATGATATTACAAACCATGCAATATAATTGAAAACCATATAGATAATTTTTTCTAAATATATAATATTATACTAATTATTAAATTACACAACAAACCGAATTATTAGAATATTTCAGATATTTATAAATTTATAACAACATTGTCATGATCAATTTTTTTAATATAATCTAAAAGAATGAAAATATAAGACATGAATCATGTGTTAGTGGAACATATTTAATAAGAAATGCAGTTTTCCAAATTAAAAAAAAAACGTGCTTTTGTCAAACATATCTTAATTTTCATTTAGTAAAACAAAATTAAAACTAATTACTTCATTATTTCATTTAAGATTTTTTGCTACCCAAACTCAAATGACTCTTAAAATTACTAATTGTAGAAAGACATTTATTAAGATATTATAACTGTTTTTATAAGAATTTTCTTGTTAAGGTGTTATAAATAATTTTAAAAAATAATAGTACTTGCGTGTTGAATAAATACAAAAGGACACTTATTGTGAATTTTAACTATTTTAAAAAATATTTCTAATAGTTGCACATTGGAAAAACAAAAATAATCATTGTTTTTTTAATGAAAAGACACAATTTTTGTAATAAGAAGATACAACTCTTAAAGTTATTAATTGTAGAAAGACTCTTATTAATATATTATAACTGCTTTTTAAAAAAAATCACTTGTTAAGATGTTATAACAAATTAATTTTTTTTTGTATATTTGCATGTTGAAAAAATGAAAAAAAACTTATTGTGATATTTTAATTATTTTAAAAAACGTTTCCAATAGTTGCATGTTGGAAAAACAAAACTAACCACAGTTTTTATGAAAATACACAATATTTATAATAAGAAAACAAAACTCTTAAAATTATTAAGTGTAGAAGAAAACTATTAATATACTACATAACTACTTAAAAAAAGAATCCAATAGTTACATGTTGAAAAAAATAAATCTAATTTCAGTTTTTGTGAAAAGACACAACTCTAAACATTAAATGGGATTGGGTTAACTGTCTAAAACCTCCTCTATTAAACAAATCAACACTCATTCCCCCAAACTATTGTACTCGTCGAAAACCCACTTATATTATTTGATTCTAATAAGTTTCTAACTAATTCCACATTTGGAATTTAAAACATGAAATGGCGTTTAATTCTCCCTAATAGCGTCTGGTTACGATTACCCATAATCCAAAATCCGATCTGATACAAACGCAAAGCTAAATCTATTTAAACTACGAATAAACGTCGCCTTGGGCCCTTTCCAGCGAATCTCCACCGTCAATCTCTCCTTCTCCGGTTCCCTCGCCAGATCCCACCCTTCTAATCTCCTCACGGATAGCTTCACCACGTATTTCCTCGTAACTAACGGCGGCCATGGCCGCCACTTCATCATCTTCACCACCATTGTAACTCCTAAGCGACGTCACGAAAAGAGAGATTGAAGAGACGTAAACAAACTCTTTCTCAAATAGTTGAGAAAAAAACAGGGGAAATGAAAAAAAAAGTTTTTTTTATTTAGCTTGTTGATTTAGATCAATGCCCAGAAATAGAAAGCACGTGTTAGACACAGGAAGCTTTTAGGATGTGGTTTCTATCTTGGAAAGATTAAAACTTGGAAGTTTAGCTTCTTCTCTGGTAAAGATGAAAAAGGTTATGGTGCGAAGAGAGAAAAGAGAGAGAGAAAAAGTGGGCACACAGAACGCAACACAAGCGTGTAGACAGAGAGAGACAACGAAGAAAAGTGAAAAGAAAGATCATAGCTTCACAGATCTGTGACATCTGTCCCTCTCTCTCTAACGAACGATAGACTCGTTGGAATAAACCAGCAAACCGGAGTTAAAATGTATTGGTTAGAGGCGCATGACATTCTTTATTCTATGTCCATCGCACTTTAAGACATCCTCCAAACATGTCACACGATCGATCCTATCGTTACAAGATGACGCATACAAGTCAGTTTGAATTTCTAAAATCTAAATGATGGTTTTATGCGACAACGTTTGACAACTAATGTGATGGGAGAGACTTTATAGACCTTTTTAAACCTATTTGAATAGTCACAACCCTTCAATCTGAATAGTCGCATTCTTCTAATACTCACAACTTTTCATTTCTTAAAATATAATTATAAATAGTCACAACTTTTAGACAATTTTTAGAAGGACACAACCTTACAGCATAGAACTTTTAGAAAAGACACAACTCTTTATACTTCTTTTTCAAAAGACACAACCTTTCAACATAACTGAAGTTCACAATCCTAGGAATTAATTGGAAGAGATACAACCTTACAACACAAAATTTTTAGAAAAGACACGACCCTTTACACTTCTTTTTCAAAAGACACAACCTTTCAACATAAGTGGATCACAACCTTTGGAATTAATTGGGATTGCTATTATTAGTAGATTAACGATGTTGATATTATCATGTAGCCAGTATTATTATTCCTGGTATATATACGTGTGTGTGTGTGTATTTCAGTTTTTATTTTGTAATTCATAAATGACCATGCACATGTAAATGTGTTCATTGTGTTCTTTATAGATTTTCGAATGATTTTTTTAATTAAGTCGCATCAAATATTACTTCGTTTTAAGGTAATAGCTGAAACATAAAACATGAGAGCGAGCTCTGGACCTCTGGACCTCTGGTACAAACTAAATGTAAGAATAAAATAATTAGCTTCCGCTGAAAAGCAAGTAGTCTTTAAATATATATTATTATGCACTAAAACTTTGTTGTGTAGTCCAAAGTCTATAATATAATTAGTTTAACATCCCTTTAACATTTCATGTTAATCCAAGTAGGTTTTGACTTTTGACAGAGCTGTAGTTTTTCGTAGAGAAGCAGCTATTAATTGAGAAACTAACCTGTTTCCGAGAACAGCATGAAGTTTGATGATCTCTTCTTCTTCCTGAGGAGTGAATTTGCCTCTTTTAATCCCAGGCCTTAGGTAATTAAGCCACCTTAACCTGCAGCTCTTTCCACATCTCTGCAAACCTGTTTTGTCCATGAGAAATTGTAGAGATGTCAATTTTAGTAGTCAAAAGGGAGTTTAATTTTCCTTTTGTAGTGGCAAACAAAAGAAGTTGCGAAAAATAAACTTTTCCTCAGTGGAAAAGGTACTAACTAAAATTTCAAAATTTAAAACTTATACAATTGTGCTATGTAGATATGGACAAAGCATAGGGAACACATGTCGCTCTTAATAGAATCCAATCGATTTTTATAATCATATGAATAGAATTGGTATAAAAGTTTCAATTATGTAGATTCCGGAACAAATATATAATCATACTATATAAAGGAATATTTAGCAATGATTCATTCACTATCGTTACAATATTATAACACGGTATGGGCGTGTATATGTACTTTCACTTTCTATTACTTGGTTTGTTTACAAAGATGATTTCGCTAGGATTTCATGGAGTTTTTTATAACTGAGTTTGAAACCCCCCAAAAGAAAATGGATTCTGCTATTCACAACAGTATGTAGAAGATATATATACCAAATTTGATAACCTAAAATCTATAATAATACTAATTAATGTAAACTATCAACAAGAAAACACAACAAATAGGGAAAAAGTACTATCTGCAACTATTTCTAAAACCAGTTTCCTTACATATATACATGCAATATATTATTTTTTTGATCGAAATACATGCAATGTATATATATCAGTTACAAAAAAAAAATGTATATATATATATATTTATATTAATTTCATTTAGAATGAAGAGGAATTGTAATCAATTACAAAAAGGTGACAGCTCTAGAGTGTTTATATGCCACAAAGAAAAAGAAATAAAATCAAGAGGAAAACTTGGTCCAGCTCTTGAGTGTTTCTATGCCAAAAAAGAAATAAAAACAAGAGGAAACTTGGTTGTTTAATCTGGTTAAACTACATAATAATTTAATATCTTATGCAAAAACTTGGACTGATCTAGACTTTATGTTACTCCTTGTTTCAAAAGAATTTAGTTGAACAAAAGTGGAAATAGAGAACTCACAAACACAAAGTATAGATGCACTTCTGTATATGTTATGAAACATCTTAACAAAAAGGATGTTTACGAAACATTGGTTTACATATATATATGGATATAGTGTAACTATGTGTATCTATCTATCTATCTATACCAGCTCTTTTGGGGAGAGAACGCCAATCAGAGACCCCATGCTCATTGATATAAGCGACAAGGTTTTGATCTTCCTCCGCCGTCCACTCTCCTTTCTTCATCCCGTCGCCGTCGACCCACGTCTTCCTCCCCATTTTTCTCAGTCCGACTAATCCTATAACTGCCACGTTCATAACCTCACGAAAAGACCAGTCTTAAAATAAGATAAATACTTGACTTGAAGCGAGTCTCCTTTTCTCTCTCCTCTTTTACTTAGTGGAATAGTCTCTCGAGAGTAAGCAGTGGGATTGTGTAGAAGGGATATTATACAGTTATATATAACCCCTCAGTTTTTGGTTTTATTATATTTCCATCGTTGGATTTTTATTTCGAATTCCTCGCCGCTGGATTTAACGACTTTTTAAAACATTATTTGAAAATTTGTTTTCAAAAAGTACATATTTTTAACTACAGGTACCCAACTCTTGCCAGAATTTATGTGAACATAGTTAGTAGTTGAGTCAAATCACTAAGGTTGACAAGTTTTGAAAATTATTACCACATTTTTGCTTTAATATAATCTTTTTAGCTATCAAAATATTAAAATCTTGTAAAATTAAATTTAAAATTTAACAAAACATATATTACTCGATGGTGATTGTATGAGTTTTGGTACGCAAACATGGAAGTTTGATGTATGAAAATACAATTAGTGACCACCGTGATAACTTTAGCTATAGCTATCTAAAATTAAATAAAAACAGTTCAAATTAACAACAAATAAACAAAAAGATATTCACACAGTCACACAGATATAACTCCGTAGTCACTTTAGTGTGATTACTTAAAATAAAAGTATAAAGACGTATAAAGACTCACGTGTAAATTCTAATTTTTATATTTTGTGAAATCCTCAAGAACATGCTAGAAACAAAAGTGGTTAAAGCAAAAGTAAGATAATCCGCTGAAAAAAAAAAACGTAAGCTAATCCTGTTACATGCCCGCATGTATAAAGTAGTATTAGTACGTTCCCGTATTATTTTTCACATCTTAGCATATACAAAATATGATATTGTTACTTCATACCTGGCTTAATACTACTAATAGTGATGATACTGACTTAATTACTACTGAAAAAAGAAGCAGAGGAGCATGTGCTGAATAAGTTTTCTTGGGCAATTACAGATGATACCATGTTCACATGTTTTCTTTTCTTTTCCCGCCATTCACATCTTTGTTTCTGAAACATTTATGGTAGTTTTGTATCTTATGTAGTATTTAGTTTAGAACTTACACAAATTGTTGCACAAAAAAAAGAAAGAATTTACACAAATTAATATATAAAGAATAAAAGAAATGCTCCATTGACTGCGAAAGACCTTCCTTTCTCGGATTCTTCTTTGTGAACATCTTTTCGCTTTCTCATCCTTTTCATATTTCCCCATTCACACCCTTGAGTATTCTCATTCAGCAATATATATGCAAAATAAAACAATTTTCAGAAATTTAGCTAGAGGAAGATAACCATATGTTGAACTGATTATAATAAAATTACTGTTTCCTTGTTTCCTTGTTTCTAGACATTTTCTTACAATGAACTTAAGACCTTTTCTTACAACATGATGCTACTTTCATTTTCAATAAAAGAAAACGAAAGATACTACTTTCATTTTTTTCTCCAAAAATATGATATTCTTCCAGAAGCACTACCAAAAAAAAAAAAAAAATTTTTAAGAATCTTTTTTTATTCAACTGTTTAAAAAAATTATTAAAAGCATTATAATATCTATGTATATAATTTATATTGTTCTATAATAATTTATAATATATATATGAGAAATACGTGCAAATAGCATTAAATTGTTTTTTTTCCAAAAAGCACACAAGGAGATATTTTTTTAAAGAACATTCACTAAAAAGTCAAAAGACAATTATATTCATATTTATAACTATCTGATTAATTAAATATGTTAAACTTTACTTTTATAAAAAATTATGTACATAACAAGTTATACAATAACTACATGTTTTATTATTGAATTCAGGATTTAAAGATTAGAGTTTATATTTTTAGTATTTAATGACATAATAATTTCTGAATTTTATTTTGAGATTTTCTTCCTTAGATAAAAAGGTATTATTGATGGAAGTTTTCTTAGATTTATCCATTTAATTAATTGTATATAACTCCTATGCATATTAGGTCTTAATTGATTTTTTTTTTACAAAAGCAATATGCTTTTATTATATAATTAACAATTATTAAAAAGTACTTAGAAAAGTATTTAGAATAAAAAATGCTTTCCAATTTTTTTGTTGCTTAATGCTTTCATTTAGGGCTTTTGGTAGAGAAATTGCTTTTAGAATATTATAAAAATATATTTACTAATCAAAAATTATATCAAATCCAAAAGTAAAACGTATATATTTAAAATGAATTTTACAACTAAAACATTTTAAACTTTTTTTAAAAGAACAATACTTCATATTTACAATATAATATAATATATATAATTAAATAAGATTCATTATTTTTAATAGCAAAATATTAAATTAATAGATATTCTAAATAAGCATATTTTTATTATTTAGAAACAAACAAATTATATATCATATACAGTTTATATATATATATAATTAACTGCTCTACCAGTTATTTTATTAACTACATTAATAAAAATATACACTTTTTACATCATATTTCTTCTATAGCATATTGCTACTACCAGTTAGTTTATTGTGTTTATACTTTTCCATTTTTGTTTGTCCATTCTTTCCGTTCCAGTTTTTATATTTGAAGTCACTGCTCTAGCTATCGGACTAAAGTGATCATCACTTGCGAAGCTATTTTCTTCTTCCACTTTAGCTACAACCAGATAGAGACAAAGGTGATAAGGATCTCATCACAATTCACTACTTTTTAAAATTAAAATTTATTTATGACCGCGTGGACAGATATCAGAAGTTTCGGTTCGGTTGGTTAGATATGAAATGACTATGTTACCGTTCATATGCTAAATTCTGTTTGTGAATATCACAGAGATGTGACATATATATAAAACGAGTTAAAGTCTATCTATCTCACCATTAGCGTTAATATGAAAGTAAAACTTATCTTTGCGGAGCTAATCCATCCGGATTCACATTGTTCTCCATTAAATGATTTGTTAAAAAGAAACCTGAACCCCTTTTTTTGAAAAGTTGGCTAATATATATGATCTATGAAATATGTTTAAAACCCCATAATTAGGCCATGAACCTTGTTGTCTTTCTTTTTTTTTTTCTTGCTAGAGGACCTTAATTGTTTTTTTTATAAACAAGAAACAAAAGACAGAAAGTAACAGGTATAGGGATTAGTGACTGATTTGAAAAATGGGAATGCACACCATAGAATTTATTACTCACTCTGTTTCTTGAAAAATGTCACTTTAATATTTTATTCAAATTAAAAAGATTAAAATTCATTTATATTTTTATTAATTATATATATTTAACTAGCAGTATTTAAGATAAGTAAAAATATTTATAATATCAATACAATTTGCAATTAATATTAAAATGAAAGTAAGTATAATTTACATTAGAATTTAAAATAACACTTTGTGTAATAAAAACAATATTAAAATGATATTTTTTTAAAAAATATAGGGAGTATAGTATAGTAAACACACACACACGTATGAGTTACCTACCTGCTTTTTCAATATATTTAGTGTATTTTCCAACACCTTTATATTAATTAAAATGATATAAAAATCTAAACAAAATATTGAACTTTTTTTGAACTTACATAAATTATAATATAGATTATAGTCGAATTACTTATTAATATTTTTATGTTGAAAATAAATAAAATCAACAAGATAAAAAATTACAAAAACTTGTTACTTTCATATTCTTTAGTGTGTTGTAGTAACATGTCATTCATGCGATATACACACTATCTTGCCAATTTGAAACAATATGTTATAAAAACTGCAGTCATTTTCTATTTCACAATTATATCTACAATACATGATTCTAACTCGAAATACAATACAGGAACTTCAACACAACTTTATATTAATCTTCTTACACTATTTAAAAAAAAATATTATTCCAAACCTATATATTATGGTTTTTGAAGTTATTTATACAATATATAACCCATGGGTCATGAAAAAGAGAACAAGATGATATTGCTTCGTGTTATATTCACTAATTTGCAATATCTTGTAGGGAATTTGCACTAGATGTCAAAATTATGGAAGGTAATTGGGTATATGGTAAAGAAACTGTGCAATTTGTGGTAATACCTAACATTATATACAATAACAAAATAAAATAAAATTAAGAATGAAAAGTAGGCAAGATACTTCCATTATTTAAACTTTTGTGTTGGTTTCACACTTGATAGAAAAAGCCGCGTTAATATTATCGTCCTGTCTGTTGTTTAATGTCTACACTATCAAAAAACAAAAAAAAATCCACACTATCATGATTTATTTTTGACACGTGCATAAATGCCTAAGTTCGGTAAATGTCACGTGCTTAAAATATAATTTGTCTCGTTTTAGAATACTTGAGATGAAGTGTCACACTTATTTATGTTTATACCTACATGCACGGAGATAAGCAATGATTCCAGGGACGCGTAAGGATACTACGACAGTTCATAAGAAAATGACATGTTTGCTAGTGTTTGTACTTTTCGTTTGTAAAAAGTGAGTTTAGTAGTCATTATTATTTTTATTTAAGTCGCTATTCCGTTCTTATTATTGTATTATCCGGGTTCAATACCATATTTTAACCGCATCAACAGTTTAAAATTTCAATATCAATTTCCATGTTTTTATGTATTTTTGTTAACAAGAAACACATACAAAACAATGTATAGTTTTCTATAAATATTAATGCACTGATTCATTCTTATTTGCGTCAGTAATCTCTCAACAAGTATCGATATCTTTTTAACAAAAAGTAAATTACATGTCTGTCAATCATGTTTTACAACCTAATATTTTATTTTAAGATGCATTTGTCATAATGTTTCTAAAGGGTATTGACAAAATAAGTATATATAATACATACACAGTTTAGAGTAATTTTGTTTAATACCACCTTGATACCCTCGCTCTAAGAAAATTTTGCCAATAGAAAATGAAAATATTCAAAATACCACTACTTTATCATAATATTATTCTTAATTAATTTAAGTAAAACAAAAAAAAATACATTTGTTACTTTCAGAGTTCAAGGAGATTGGTTTTCTTTTTGACATTTTAAAAGAAATAAAGTATAATTCTGTATTTTGTTTCTTAAATAGTGGTCTTAGAAAATAAAAAGCAATCATCATTTTCGTAAAATGTACCAAATCTATGTTATTCTGTATATATTTCATAGATGAAGTTATCATTCAATTTACAAAAAAAAATTGAAGCAAATTAAACATTCACCTAAAAAGAAGAAGAAACAGAAGTCAGAATTTAATTAATAAGTCCCAAAATCTTTGAGCTATGATTTTCTGTTATCTCTCTATCTTTTAATATGTGGTTGAAATTGAGAAACAAATTAAAACAAGATAACGTTGATGTTGTTGTGAGACTTTCTTGGGATTTTTCATTCTTGTCATATTTGGAGCAACATGAAGGGTCTAAAATTGAGATGGTTCAATTAATTTAATCAGAAATTCATTTCGTATTTTACTTAAAAATTATAAAAATTAGGAAGTTCTAAATAATTAGCCTAGAAAATGATATTATAGCTAAATAACAACTAGTATTCAATTAGAACAATCCGAAACTAAATTTATAATCTTGGATACAAAATAAATATATAGTACCGAACTACTGCAGAAATACTATAGTTTACCGAACTGTATTCTCATAAATTTTTTGTATACGTTTGTTACATATATATAATGGTGTTTTATTTCAAAGAAAACAAAATCATTAAGGTGTAATCAAAATCTATGTTGCTAATTAAAAAAAATGAAGAACAAAACGCAAACAAGAAATAACTTTACATGTTTACCAAAAACAAAAAGGAATAAATTTACCAGCGTGTTACGTTTTAATTTACGTGTTTGTAAGTCTTTAGTAAATTAGTAATATGAGCTTACATGTAGATAAAAGATGCGACAAATGGAATTTTTTTTTTTTGAACGTCTGATTAATTATGCTATTACAATGATGAGAACATTACATAGACGATTTTACAGCCGACAATTCCACCATCTTGTGAGAATACACGCCTGACTGCATCACTCCGAGCCGTCCTATGAGATCCATGTTCGATGGTACGCCCTGCACCAAGCTGAAGATCTCTTGTAACTTATTTCTTCATAATCTGCATAATTTAGTATTTTCTGGGGTTTGAACCCCAGACCTCCGGTGTAAAAACATTAATGAACCCTTAATCAAACCACTGGACCAAGGGGGCTTCCACAACGACAAATGGAATTTAAAGTAGCCAAAATAAATCAGGAAGAAAATTACCATATGAAAAAAAAAAAAACAAACCGGTATTTTTTTTTTTTGTAAAAGAAACAAGCCGGTATCTGCATGTGTAATACGAGTATACGACTATAATGTTTTTTGAGTAATTGGTGGAGATACAATCAGAAACCCATGTAATTTGTCATATAATCTTGTTTCTTTTTAATATTTTTAATGATTATAATACCCTTATTTCTATCTCTTTCTCTTCTCCCTTTTATGTGTTCTAATCTCTTTACCTCTCGTACAAATTCTTCAAATCATCTTCTAATTCAACACAAATCTTTATTTTTTTTATTCTGATTCTTTTGACACTCATAATGCTAATCTTATTATCTCACACCAATTCCAATGTTTCCAATTTCGAATCACAATCAACTTTTAGATAATATATATGTTAGTAGGTATTTTATTACTTACCTGCTATTATTTAGATTTTAATGGATTCTTAATCGATACATGAAGTGTTAGCTGTTACAACTAGATTTGGAGCTATTTAATAGATAACTAATTAATTGTTAATAGTTTCATTAACTGATATACGATTTGTTAGTCGATACATTTGTTTGATGCATAGATTGTTAGATGATACTGAAAATATTAGCGGATATGTTAGTTGGTATGTAGATTGTTACCTGCTATGTGAATATTTAGCTGATAGATCTAGAGTTACTTGTTTTCGACAAAATATAAGAGCATTTTCGTCCACACAGTGTCAAAAAATTACTCTTTTTTGGGTTATCCATAATTATGGGTATTCAGCAAATTTGGACTTTAATTAGGGATTTCCACACATTGTCTCATATTTTTTCTAAAACTGATATGACGACTATAATGTTTCGTCACGAAATAGTGAATTTGTTAATTTAAGACGAATGATTTTACAGTGCATAACGCTGGACAACTATGATTATAAAGTAACAAAGTCAACGGCAGAAAACATCATTGAAACTGAAAAATAATGGTAAAATTTAGAACAATTGTGGAACAATCGCGGTATAATTTTAATCTACTAATAATAGCAATCCTAATTAATTCCAAAGGCTGTGAATCCCACTTATGTTGAAAGGTTGTGTCTTTTGAAAAAGATGTGTAAAGGGTTGTGTCTTTTCTAAAAGTCATATGTTGTAAGGTTGTGTCTTTTATAAATAATTGTCTAAAAGTTGTGACTATTCATAAGTATCTTTTAAAAAGTGAAAAGTTGTGACTATTAGAAGAATATGACTATTCAGATTGAAGGGTTGTGACTATTCAAATAGCAATCCCAATTAATTCTAAAGGTTGTGAATCTCACTTATGTTAAAAGGTTGTGTCTTTTAAAATAGATTTGTAAAGGGTTGTGTCTTTTCTAAAAGTCCTATGTTGTAAGGTTGTGTTTTTTATAAATAATTGTCTAAAAGTTGTGACTATTCATAAGTATATTTTAAAAAGTGGAAAGTTGTGACTATTAGAAGAATGTGACTATTCAGATTGAAGGGTTGTGACTATTCAAATAGATTTTAAAAATCTATAAATAGTTTATGTCATGCATTTTTTTTTGTAAAATGAGTTTCTATGCGATATCGCACGGATTCCTTACCTAGTAGTATTAAGAACATATAAATACATATGCATATTTGAAAGTCTTGTTATTATTAACTGTGGTATGGTGTAATACGATTTGTAAATATTTGAAACTTTATTTTGACAAGATACAAATTTGTCTGTTTTGTTTCCCACTTGATAATTGAATATTATGCCGCTGTAATCTGGAAAAAAACTTTAGAATAATTTCCGAATTTTAAATCTAACTCAAAAGCTCCAATTCACACAGATGCTATTTTAGTTATCAACTTTTAGTCATATATGAATAAATTTATATTACTTTGATTAAACTATTTTAGATCTCTTAAAATGTTAAATCCGTTAATGTATAGTTAACAGTTGATTTTTGACATATTGAAATAATTTAGTCATTAGAAGTATAAGATTTTATTAATTCTAATTTAAGAGTTGAAAATTAAAATAATGTACCTAAATATAAGATTATATTGTTTAGTGTTTTAAAACATAACTTCACTCAGTAAATCAAAGATGAGGCAGTAAATCACTTCACTCAGTTTCTCTCCACTACACCTGCGGATTATGTGGGTACCACAGAGGAGGAGCTTCGACATCTATTGGGATTTCAGTGTGAGGAAAACGACATGAGGTTGCTTGATGGAGAAGTAACAGCAGAGGAGATACAAAAAGTCTTGTTTGCAATGGCAGCTAACAAGTCTCCAGGTCCTGATGGCTACACATGTGAATTCTACAGATCCGCTTGGCCCATAATCAAAGATGATTTCGTTGTGGCGGTGCAGTCTTTTTTCACCAAAGGTTTCCTCCCCAAAGGTATTAACTCCACGATACTAGCTCTCATTCCTAAGAAGAATGATGCCATCAGGATGGGAGATTACAGACCCATCTCATGTTGCAATGTCTTGTACAAGGTGCTTTCTAAAATCTTGGCCAACAGGTTGAAAAAGATCCTTCCAAAATTCATATCTCCAAACCAATCAGCCTTTGTCAAAGATCGGCTTCTCATGGAGAACGTTCTATTAGCTTCAGAGCTGGTGAAATGCTATCACAAGACAAATATATCCTCTAGATGCGCTGTTAAAATTGACATATCGAAAGCGTTTGATTCGGTTCAATGGCCTTTCTTATTGTCGATCCTCTCAGCCATCAAGCTTCCAGAAAAATTTGTGATATGGGTGAAGAAGTGCATAGAGTTGGCCTCGTTCTCAGTTCAGGTTAATGGGGAACTAGCAGGATATTTTAACAGCTCTCGCGGTCTTCGCCAAGGCTGTTCGCTATCTCCATATCTTTTCGTCATATGTATGCAAGTTCTATCTAAGTTAATAAACAAAGCGGCAGTAGAGAAGAGAATTGTCTATCATCCTTACTGTCAAGACATTCAGCTAACACATCTCTGTTTTGCTGATGATCTCTTGGTATTTGCGGATGGGAGTAAACGTTCTGTGGAAGGGATCTTACAGGTTTTTAAAGAATTTGCATCTATGTCAGGGTTAAATATAAGCTTGGAGAAGTCTACTTTATTTCTAGCAGGGGTCTGCGATGAGAGGGAAGATATTCTTGCTCAGTTTCCGTTCGAGGTGGGCACACTACCAGTCAGATATCTTGGGCTTCCACTGCTCACGAAGCGTATGACCTCAACAGATTACTCTCCGTTGATAGAGAGGATCAAGAAGCGCATAACAACATGGACTGCTAGACAACTCTCCTTTGCGGGACGTCTACAACTCATTGGGTCAGTAATATATAGTCTCACCAACTTCTGGATGTCAGTCTATAGATTACCGAAACAATGTATTAAGGAGATTGACCAGCTCTGCTCAGCTTTCTTATGGTCGGGGCCAGCTATGAGCTCAAAGAAAGCAAAAATCTCATGGGAAAATGTCTGCAAGCCTAAGGAGGAGGGAGGGTTAGGGCTGAGATCGCTCACTGAAACGAACCGTGTGTGTTGTCTTAAGCTCATATGGCGCATACTGTCTCAGACTACGCTGTGGGTTAGGTGGATTAAAAGGTACTTGATACGTAAAGGATCGTTCTGGAGTGTTAAGGAAACGAGTTCGCTTGGCTCCTGGATGTGGAAAAAATTATTGAAATATCGTGAGCTAGCTAGATCTTTCACAAAGGTGGAAATTCGAAGTGGAGTGTCTACTTCTTTTTGGTTTAATGATTGGTCTCCATTAGGGAGAATTTTCGTCATCACCGGTGCAGGAGGATGTGTAGCTCTCGGTATAGGCCTCAACGCAACAGTAGAGTACGTAGTCCAGCACTATCGTAGCCGTCGTCACCGTTCTGAACACCTGATCGCTATTGATATAGAGATAAGGAAACTGAGGACACAGGGCCTTCTTGATGAAGACGATGTGAAACTTTGGAGAGGTAATGGGGATATTTATAAACCAGAGTTCCATACAAACCAGACTTGGCATCTCACACGTATGCAGCACCCAACTATCTCATGGTACAAAGGAGTGTGGTTCTCAGGGGCAACTCCCAAGTATTCTGTTCTTGTTTGGATTGCAGCACACAATCGCTTGGCTACGGGAGACAGGCTACTCCAATGGAATGCACAGGCAAATGCTTTGTGCGTTTTCTGCAACTCTGCAGTGGAAACACGAGATCACCTCTTCTTTGGTTGTCATTACTCTGAAGAGATATGGAGGAATATGACGAAGAAACTGTTGGGTCCGAGATACACTTATGAGTGGAGTAGGGTACTAGAACTAGTATCTGCAAACGTACTGTCGACTACAAACCAATTTTTGCTGAGATATGTCTTTCAAGCTCTTGTTCACACAATTTGGATTGAAAGAAATGGACGAAGACATGGATCACCTCATCAAGATCTAAGGAACATCATCAAGTTTGTAGACAAGGAGGTCAGAAACAGAATAAGCTCATTGCGTGGAAAAGGAGGGAAGTATCTAACCCAAGCAATGGCAAATTGGTTTGATTCACGGGCATAGAATTAAGCTTTATTTTTATGGTTTCACAAAACAAAAACTCTAGAATCAAGCTGCATTAGTTTGTAAAAAGGCCTTTTTTGTTTGAATAAATTTAACATTCTTCAAAAAAAAAAAAAAAAAACATAACTTCAAAAGTAAATTCAGATATAACTTCAAATAAGTAAATATGTAAATTAAAGATATTTTGTAGAAAGGTTCCTCACAAATATTGTCTTAAAAGCAGTCACAAGAATCAGCACGTATTTGGGACAACTAAGTATTATGTTTATGTCTGAATTTGTTTTATGTTATATATGTACTTACTTTAAGTTATATCTGAATGTATTTTGAATTATTTTAATTTTTTGATATCATTACATGTTTGTAAATAATAACTAATCATTTTTATATTATCAATTATAACTTTTCTTGTGCAAATATCAGTTATAACTTGTATTTTAAGTTATTTAAACGTTAAAAATGAATTTAAGATGAGACTACTGCGTAAGATCACAAACAAATTTGTTGATCAAAATCACATTTAATTTATATTTGGTAAATTATTTTATAAATATATATAAAGATCTCAAGTTTATGAATCCCATTTTAATATTTAAATATTAAATCAAAACTAATAAAATCTCATCATTTTGTTGACCAAACTATTTTAAATCTTTCAAAAGTTAACAATAAAATATTTAATAGTAGAATTAATAGTTAACTTTCAGAGAGTCTAAAATAGTTTGGTCAATAAAATATAAATTTATTTGTGTTTGAATAAAAATTGGTGTTTAATTTAATGGATTTATAAATTGTAAATTATTTTATTTGAATTTTAAATAGGTCTGGGCATTCGGGGTTCCAATCGGGTTTCGGTTTTATATAATCAGATCTCGGTTTTTTGGGTTTATAAAAATCAGCTCCATTTGGGTTATATGAAAGTTCAGTTCGGGTTCTGCCGGGTTCGGATCGGGGTTAGTAAATCTCCAAAGAATCGGTATAACCCGACATACTTTTGGGTTCAGGTCCCAATCGGTTTTTAGGTTTAAAAGTACATGATTTGTATCTACTTTGTAAGAAAAACATTAATAAAATTGGTTCTTCGATCTTAAAATACTTGATTTATACATATTTTGTAACCAAGCCATAACTAAAATCTATTCAAAAATAAGAAAAGAATATCAAACATGATCATTCAAAATTAAACGAAAGGTAAACATAGTTATTGGAAGAAATAAAATCAAATAAATGAAAGCGTAAAATGAAAACCAAGTTCTCATGAGATGAGAAATATTATTCATTGAAAACAAAACCAAAATCTAAAATCTCCAAGCTTCAACCGCCACCTTTAACCATCAACCTTTATATAATAGATAATTATTTTAGATGTTCAATAATATCTTAGTGTATTTTTGATACATATTAGAAACTGAATCATATTTGGTATAAATTCTTTTTTGAGATTTTGAATCATTCGGGTATCCATTTAGGTTCGGGTTCGGTTATGATACCCATAACCCGAAATACCATAAAATAAGATCCACTCGGTATTTACATCGGATTCGGACTGGTTCGAATTCATTTTTATCGGATCGGATTCAGTTCGGGTTTTCGGATTTTCGGATTCGATTTATTTGCCCAACTCTAATTTTAAAGTTGAGGATTAATTTTGACGTTTTTCTCCGCTGTAATCGTACCATTTTCACGGTTTTGTAAATTTGACGTTTTTCTCCGCTGTAATCATACCATTTTCACGGTTCTGTAAATAAATTCATGGTTTTTATTTGACACGTGCTTAAAAGACTTGTTCGGTAACCTTCACGTGGTTCTAAAATGATTTGTTTCATGTTAGGATAATTTTTTTTTTTTTAATTTTTATACTAGTGTTGTTGGCATATTTTTTTATACTAGTTTAGCACACTTGATAGTTTGATATATACCAAGTTTCACCCTCTCTTTTTTTTTACCAAGTTTCACCCTTACATTTCGTATCACTACTATATAAAAGCTACTAATTTTGAGACTTCTTAGGAGTGCCACATAGGACAAAATATTCTCCACCAATCAAACTGTCACATCATCACGAATGTTTAGATGATGGGTCTCGAACCATCCAAACCCATCAAAATAGTCAGCTCATTGTATAACTTATAGCTTCATTTTTCTTTAGCCTATTCGCCTCAGACGTCTCTAACGACTCCAAATCTGTTCGTCTACCCAACTTCACCGGTGTAACTCCTACGACTACAACAATGACACTTCAATGTTCCATTATAACTCATCAAGTGAAGACTTTTTGTACCTCTCCACATTCCTCCTCTCAATCTCTTGCCCAGTTCCTTAAATTTGATTTGTCACAAAAAGTCAGTGCATCAGATAGTTTTTGAAATTCAAATAATAATAGGTATTTTCCTGCACTATGTGCAGTGATAATTTTTTTAAAAGTTCAATTATATTTAAAATGAAATTTATTAATATTATATATTTTATTATTTTTGACTAATATTTAATATAAAATTGATTATTTTGAGACTATAATGTTTGCTATTGTAATCAACACCCTTTTACAGTACTCTGTTTGTATCTTTTTTTATTAGTCATCTTCCTGTTCTCTTTTGCTTTTTGGTAAAATGATTAAAAAAAAAAACTGAAGGTAAAATTAATCTTTTTGTTTTTAATCATTCATGTTATCTTCACTACTATATAAAAGCTACTAATTTTGAGGCTTCTTAGGAGTGCCACATAGGACAAAATATTCTCCACCAATCAAACTGTCACGTCATCGCGAATGTTTAGATGATGGGTCTCGAACCATCCAAACCCATCAAAATAGTCAGCCCATTGTATAACTTATAGCTTCCTTTTCTTTAGCCTATTCGCCTGAGACGTCTCTAACGACTCCAAATCTGTTCGTCTACCCAACTTCACCGGTGTAACTCCTACGACTACAACAATGGCACTTCAATGTTCCATTATAACTCATCAAGTGAAGACTCTTTGTACCTCTCCACATCCCTCCTCTCAATCTCTTGCCCAGTTCCTTAAATTTGATTTGTCACAAAAAGTCAGTGCATCAGATAGTTTTTGAAATTCAAATAATAATAGGTGTTTTCCTGCACTATGTGCAGTGATAATTTTTGTAAAAGTTCAATTATATTTAAAATGAAATTTATTAATATTATATATTTTATTATTTTTGACTAATATTCAATATAAAATTGATTATTTTTGAGACTATAATGTTTGCTATTGTAATCAACACTTTTTTACAGTACTCTGTTTGTATCTTTTTTTATTAGTCATCTTCCTGTTCTTTTTTTTCTTTTTGGTAAAATGATTAAAAAAAAAGACTGAAGCTAAAATTAATCTTTTTTGTTCTAAATCATTCATGTTATCTTCAAAGTCAATACCATGGCCAGCGTAAATGATCGACGTTGAGATTTCAGCTTTTCTGATTTTTATTATTCTAATGTTTCAATATAATTTGAATATTCTCTTTGTTTTATAATGATTTTTTCTGATTTCAACGTAAAGTATTTTTTGTTTCACTATATAAATTGTTTTTATATTTCAATGTAACTTTATATTTATTGGATATTATGTAGCCAATTAAATTATGTAAATTACTGTGATTAAATTTATATATTAAATGACAGTTTCTAAAGTAATAACTTTTAAATATTACATATTTAATTAAAATTGATTACATTTTGAAACATATAGAGTAATCTATAAACTAACTATATATAGATATGAGGACAAAATTGTAAAGTGGTAACATCTTGAATTTCTCTCATTCTATGCATTCCTAATTGGAAATGATCAACATCTAATTTTATGTTATTCTCAGTATATTAGAAATGGTCGAACCGTAAACCAATTAAGGATGATGTAAGGAAGACATAAAGATGTATTTCCAGTTATCACAAATATATAATCAATTGACAACAACTTAATTATGTCCAGCGTAGGAAAACATAGAAGAGTTTCCATACCTTCTAATATTATAATATCTCACTATATTAGTGGTTAAATCAGTTTTCTCTAGCACAAATTCTCACTCCATTCTTAGAGTTTAAGCTTTTAATATCTGATGATATTAGTAGTTTGATCCCAAAAAAAGAAGAAACGATCGAACTGTACATTATAATTGGAGAAAGAAAACAAACAAAAATCAACCGAAGACTTTTAAGGTATATGAAACAAAAATTAGAAATATCGATTCTTTGCAATTAAAGAATAATGCAATAAAATTGTAAAAATACAAAATAAAACAAAAAAAATACACAGAAAGAAAGATTTAGTAAAATAAAATCATAATATAATTTCCATAATTGATAGTGCTCAACTACACTAAAAAGTCTAAATTTACAACATACACAGTTTTATTTACATCTTTAAATCTATTATCTGATTAAAATGATTCTAAAAAAGGTGACAGCACGAAGAGTTAAAAATATACTATAAAATATAATACATAACGTTAAAAATACATTATCACTGATCACTAAAAAATCATGTTAGTAGTAATAAAAATGAAATGACAACAAATTTATTAAAACCATAGAACGACACGCAATAATGTGTTATTAAATATGCTCAACGCAAACACACATAAAAATGAGACATCATATTTGAATATATTTAAATAAATAATTTTAAATATATTATATTCTTGATAATTTTAAAATTACTTAAAAAGAAACTAAATTATTAAAAAAAATAATATACAAATAAAACTAAAGCAATATTTTGTAACGTCAAAATAATAAATGAATAAAAAATATAGTATGTTAATAAAATAGATTTTAGATTTTAAAGACTTCTAATTCATGTAATATTACAAAATTGACATTTTTTTATTACATTTAATATTTTACATTAGATATATTAAAATAATATTCTAGATCGATATTCAATTGTCAGTTTTCAACTATTACACGTAAAAAAAATATTATTAAGTACGTTTTTTTTTTTGAAAAGGAAGTTTTATATTTTAAGTAGGTTATTGGAGTACTTTTTATTTTCGTAAATTTATTCGAGATGAGATTCTGATCTTTTAAACTAAGATAATTTGTGTTTTATACATAATTATATTTTTTTTACATAACTCTAAAATCTTAGACTTGATTATTCATATTTTATTAGTTAATTGTATTACATATAATAGAAATATTTACTTCAAACTAAAAATCTAAAAAAAAATCAAATTTAAAAATTAGTTATATATAATTTAATATAGAAAAATTCACATATAAATAAAAATGATAAATGTAACAATTTTAAATATATTATCCGCGCGTAGCGCGGAGAAAGGATCTAGTATATCTAATACCTTCACCGCTGATCGTATAAGATAAAACTATGATATAGAAAACACTTAAAACTCTAGATGCATATAAATCCTACAAAACACTTAAAACTCTAGATGCATATAAATCCAAAAAAATGATATCAGGATTGTTTTTATTTTAATTGTAAACATTAATAACATATGATATTTTAGGGATGAACCCCAATCAAATATTCTAAAATTTAAAATATCTCCAAATCCATCAATAAATAAATTCTTTGTTCAAATTTTAGACTTGTCATTATTTGTGGATATCAAATCTAATACAGATTCATCTAAAATAGTTAAAATAATCAAAATTAAAATATTTAATTATATATACTATTATTTGTGAAGCGATAAAAATAAAAAAATGAATCTAAATTATTTTTATTAGATAAATTATTAATAAGGAATTATCCAAAAATCTAAAAGATATATTTTAAACTAAAAATATAATTTCTATATATACAGTATTGTTATCTGAAAAAATATCTTTTAATAGAAAGTTAAAATTAAAAAAAAAAACAGAAAACACATAATTAAATACTAATCAAGTAAACTTTTAAATTTTATATAACTGAAAAATAATATTGAGTGACTTTTAAGATTTATTTATTAATAATAGATATAATAAAAAAATTTAAAAATTTATAAGTAAGAATTTTCAAGCGAAAATATATATAATATTTTTTTTGACGAAATATATAATAATTTTATAAAAATAAAAATAATAATTTATCATTATAGTCTTTTAATTAGTAATGAATGTATTAATAAATAGTTATAAAATGTTTGTCTGCATAAGCGGGCGAAACACCTAGTTTACATGATAAAGTAGAATTATTTTTAATGAAAAGTTAAATTAAAATGTTTTATTTTAATTTTCTCTGTTGAGAAAGTCATGTTGTTTCATTTATGCAAGCCATTGTATTAAAGTAAACAGAAGTCACACTTGTTTAAGAAATCACGTACAAAGATAATGTGAAATACGTGATCCTGAAAGCTGAGAAGCTCAATCAATTAATTGACTGAACCATTTTCTTTTAAAATATATGGTTGAAACTGAATGACAAAGAAATATAATGAAAACACGACAGGGTTGATGTTGTCGTGAGCCTCTTGGGACCTCTCATGGACCACACTTGAGAGGAGATTGTCCCATATGGAGCAGCATGATTCGTCAGAGAATATAATAATTCATTATCCTGAATCAAAAAGTCTATTTTGTTTCCTTCTTTTTACAGAAAAAAAAGTATCACTATAAGGAAAGGTGATCCCAAAAATGTCGACACCAGAAAGGGATAGGCAATAAAATTTCTTAAAAAGGTAAAAAAATAAATAAATGAAGATCTATTAAAAGAAATTTTTGCCTTTTGAGATGAAATGTTTATCTTGAAGAAAATCCCTTTTTACATTAAATAAATTCAATGTATATATGCTCTGTTAGGTCTAGATAAATGTATTAGTGAGGCAATATAGAGAAGTATTAACCTGATTTAATCGATATGTCTTATCGGCTTATTTAGTGCTACAAAGTAAACAAATTTGCATGATCATCACATTGTTTAACTTAAATTTAAAATGTTTTCCAACTAATGTAAAAAAATAGCCGAGAAATGAAAAGAAATTGTTGTGAAAAGATTTCAATCTTCATTCTCTAGCTAGTGTTTCTTTTCTTCTCGGACATGCATTTCTTTATCAGTTTGTTTGGCTGTCTTTGCCACTCTCTGTCGGGAACGACGGGAAGTGTGTTGTCCTATATTTTTTAGCGTAAGCATATAATTATTAACTCCAAGTTTTTTTCTCTTTAATTTTTAAGAATTTTCTCACATTATGAAGACTCACAAATAGATTTTTGTGGAACTATAAGAATAAATTTCCCATAATTACCAGTTAAATAAATCGGGTTGATATGCTACTAAATTATAGGCGCAAATAAACCATAAACAAAAACAAAGCATTTCAACTTTGGACTAAAGCTTAAAATATAGCAAATGAAAGAATTTTGAAAAGGAAAAGACTGTACCCACTTCCTTATCTTATTGAGTTCCACAATTTGTCTTCCAAGGACATCACAGTACCACGTCGCTATATCAGAATAAACTCGAAAATATCTTCATGCATCACAACCAAGTTCTTTTTTTTTTTGATAAAGTGGAAGTGTCCGACGGATTGAGTCCCTAACCGACTAATTTTTTGGGTCAATCTGTTTGATGTTGTTCGCAATGGGAATTAAATATTTATGTCGCCACACATACAAGCATATCCGAGATGTTAGATTTCAAATCCACAGTGCTTATCACTTTTTCAAATCCGCCGTAATATTCAACCATATGGGGTTACATCACAACCAAGTTCCATTGTCGTTGTGCTTTTTTAGTTGAGGAAGCTCTTCAAAGACAAATAATCAGAAAACAATTTAAACTATTCATATTACAAGACTGAAAACGATGAGAATATATCATATTCATATGTTTTTAAAATTCTACAATTCTCATCTCTCTAGACGTTCAAATTAAAAATTAATAAAGTTATTCAAATTATCAAAATAATGTAAAATTATCCAATATATATAACTGTTCAACAGGATCTGAATTTAATAACTTTAATTTCAATCTCGGATATTCTTTAACTAAAAAAAACAAAAATGTAACAGAAGATTCCTAAGGCTTATAATATTATTAGTCAGAATCAGAACCTGAAGATAGAATCTGGACAGCATCTTTAGGTTCGTTATCAGTGATCGAAGCAGGAGCCTCTTCACCCTTTGCATTCCTCCTTCGTTGTTCTCTCTTTCTCTCTTTCTTCTTCTCCTCCTCCTCCGTCTGTAAACAATCATCAATCTTTCTTTATTAGGTTTATGTCGAAAACGAGGCATATATACACATACATTTATATAAATCTAATCATTTTATTACGTTATTGTCTGACTGATTCGTCGATGATTGCTGAGTTGTCTGAACGGGTTGTTGAGTTGCTCGGCTTCTCGTCCACCAAACACTGCCTGCAGATAACAAAGCTCCTAGAAGCAATGTAGGTCCCATTCTTGGGTCTTCTAGGTAATCTTTGATTCTGTTCCATAAGCGCAAGAGTGCTTGTGTTGCTTTCACGCTTTTCGGGACTCCTGACCTCATCGGTTCAGCACTTTCTGGAACAAGTTCTGGAGTTTTCGCTCTCTGCAAGTGAAAGTGAAAGATCAAAAGAGATATGTTATAAAGGAACATGTAAAGAATGGCAAAACAGTGGTTACTCACATAGAATGGTAGGTTTTTGCTGTCGCCATCTTCAACCATTTTAGATAGCCACTTTATAATCTACAAAAGGTTAAACCAGGAATGTAAACAAAAAGTCTATACCAGAAACTAATAAGAGTTTTTATAGTATTGTACCTCGGGAGTTTCAGCTGGTCCGTCATAACTAACGACAAGTTGTGCAGCGGGATCTACATCGTCAGCTTCAGATTCCCAAACAGTTTTGGGCCAGTTACTTGATTTCTTCTCTACGTTAGCACTTTCTGTAGCATTTCTATGGTACCGGATGATCAAGATCCTAGGGACATCAATTGGGGACTTCCTAGTTCCACACGTGTCATAGCTGGTTTCCGATTGAACATAGAAAAAACAGTATTTCTGAATAAAAAAATCCAGAGGGAGTCAGATGGTATCAAGTAACAGACCCAAAGATCTAGACGCCAGATGTTAAGAAATCCTGATGGATTCAGGAAACAGAACAGATTCTGGCAAGATTACTTACGCTCTGGACTTCTCCATCGAGCCACGCAAGTGTAAGTCGCTTGTTTTTGTGCGCAGAAGCTGCTGAAGGATCCTTGGAAGCCTCGTCTGATTCGTCATGGTTTGACAAAGCATCTTGTACCCTGCACATGGTCTACAAGCTTGTAAGATTAAAACATGTTTCTAACAGGAAGGAGACGAGAATTTTAGGGAAAAATTGACGAATTTTAAAAAAGATTTTACTCACTTCCCTCATCTTATTGAGCTCCGTGCTCTGTCTTCCAACAAGGACGGCACAGTACCACGTCGCTGTTTCAAAACCAGCTCGAGAATAGCCACGTGCATCACAACCAAGTTCCATTGATGTTGTGCTACTTAGTTGAGGAAGCTCTTTAAAGACAAATGTATCAAAAACCAATTAGAACCATTCATATATAAGACTGCAACTGAGAAGAAAGATATGAGCACAAGCAGACCCCAATTCTACTAAACATATAACGAGTAGAAGTAGAGAGGGATTACGTAATTGCTTGTTCTGCTCCAAAATGTCCAAAAACCATGTACGGTTGCCAGATCCTGCAATATGGAATATATTATACAATTAGTTGCCAAACCAAGCATCATTAGTTAGCCAATCACTCGGTTCAAGATAGTGAAAGACCATGATAAACAACAGGTTTTAAACCCGGATCCTTCATAATCACCATGGCAGGTGCAGATTCCACCTCCAACCTGTTATAAGAGAGAAATTATGAGATGACCAGATGTATCAAAGGTTTACAACCAAAACAGATATATCGATGATAAATCATTCGCAGAAGCAACAGACAGTAGCGCCGAATAAACAGAATTAGAAGTGCAATGACGTACGCATTCCACCAAAAAGATGCATCCTCTTCTCTCCAAAGCACGTAAGTTAGAGAGGCAAAATTCCAATAATCTTTTGCAGCTTGGCGTACAGAAGGAGTGGCTCGCTCCCCTGTTTGTGAAAATAAAATGACTCTCACCTAGGGTACGGGAAGATCAGAGAAAGGACGAAAAAATGAAATTAGTTTAGTTTCTATATGTGACGCAAAAAACTATCTGCATGCCTGCTTAACATGTTATTTATAAGTTAAATAGGATGGAAAAACGCTTGATAAAGGAAAAATTCTAAAGAGAACGTTTTAAGAAAGTTGAACAAACCTTATTAGGTGGAACTTTGGCGAGAAACTTGGGTACCTGTATGCAAATATACATTTCTAATTATTTGTTTATTACCCAAAAAAGATATTTCTAATTACCTAAAAAGTAAGGAAATAGTCTAAATATCCAATATGTGCCAACATATGAACCTGAATAAAACATGTAAGCAAAACAGTGTCATATGTGCTGGCACATATTTTGCGAACCATGACATGGAAAAATCTATAAGACTTAGATACTATACGGCCTGCAGCTTTGCAGATCAAAGTACACCCATGGAAGTTTCTAATATGGTTAGTCTTTGATCTTGATCCTCTACCCAAAACCATTGACTTTAATATTGATGGAAGGTTATAGCAAAGACATCTGGTTGGACTACCACTTAAGGTTCTGAAGAAGGTAAGACATTACATTCAGATATATGGGTCCTCTAAACATTACTTTATGCGCGACAAGTTTCTAACTTCAGCAATAGCACGGAAAGGATATTATATATACCAGTGTTTCTTTTGTGTGATAGAATACTCTAGGCAACTCCAGTACCGTGGTTGCAAACCAATCAGTAATTGCGTCTGTTGACAGCTCTCCTTCAAACCTAACAGAGATTTAAAATATTATTCTCACCAAGAGGAAATGAAGCAAGAAAATCCTTTAAATGGCTAGTCCAAAGAAAATATTACAACCAACAAAGCTTTCCTGTTAAGCTAAACGATTCAGCCACTGAGTTACCTGATAAGACAATCTGCAGTTTTGCATTGGGGAGGGAAAGCGACAATTGAAGGAAGGCCTGCATGCATAGTAGGAGGTTATAACAGGAGAAGAATGTATCTTAGAGTAACTCGTGAAAGATGTAGTACGAATCCAAGGCATACAATCATTACAGCTTTTTGTAATACAAATATCGCCATAACAGAACGAGTGTGAATGTATAAGTGTAACTGTATAGTAGTGTTCAAAATAGCCCAAACCTATGGGATGTAATATACTGTCATGATACAAAGTACAAACACACGATTACAGAACCAAATTAACTAGGTCCTCTCTACGTTTTTTTTCAGTGGGTCTCCTCTCACTTACTTCAGTCTAATTTTTACTTCTTTTACGTTCCCTCATCTCATTTTCTTGTCTAGGTTCTTGGCAGACTGAGTAAAGTGATAACGTACCGTTTCTAAAAAGTACTTGTCCTGTTGTTTTCTTCTCAGCAAGGTAGGTCACAAGTCGAACATCACCTAGCTCTACCATCGCATGATTAGCAACCCCGTCCAACAAGTCAACTGCAATTATACAAGCGAGCTGAGCTTAACAAGATGATTGGTAAGAACATTCCATTCACAGTAAAGCATGTCAATACTATTGTTAGCTATTAATCTAATGTTCCCTCCTACTTGTTAAAACATATCTTTTGATATCTGGTGGCGTATCAATACTACACATGGTTCGTACATAATGGACACCATATTCCTTTTCTGAAAACTAATACTGTCTTATGCAGATACTTCAACTTTCCCTTTTCATATGCACTGTTGTAACTCTTCAATCTATATAATTGAAGTGTCTTTAGCTAAATCTAGCAAGACACTTTCACTTTAAAAATACTAGAGAAAGAGAAATCCTACCAATCCTTCTCCAGGCCATAGAGAACTGAGCAGAGCTGTTGCTACCAGAAGAATACAGCTACAGGTATTTAACATTTCAGTTAATCCAAAATGTAAAGACTTTCGAGCTTTAGAATAACGTGAAGCACAAATCCAGATGAGCTTTTACCTGAATGAGCCATGGCTTCGAATCTTGGAACTTAGACGCAAAGTCTTGGGACGTAATTGCCATAAAACCTTCATGTTCAGGCTCTAAAAATATTTAAGAGCTAACAAGTTGGCATCACAATAATTATATGAAACGAATTCAAGAAGAAATGTCAAAGAGGTCTGTCAGTTAACTGACCATAAGAGACCGCTTCCAGCAGGGGAGTTTTTATTTTTGCAAAATCTTCCACAGAATATTGTTTTTCAAGCTCCTCTATAATATGCTGCAACCATTAAATCAAGCAATTGATTTTCCCAAAAAAAAAAAAAAGTCAGAAGAAATCTTTCTTTGTGTACATCATGAATGAAGAAACAGAAATAAGAAGTTACCAGTGATTCATCAATGCCATACAGGTCATAGTCCCTTTTCCAAACTGGATTTGTTAAAAGCTCATAGGCGTATTGTATCTGCATATAACTAGCATCACTTAGCAGAAACCTAAAAGGCTGATAGAATTAGACACACAAAATATCCACGGACCTTTATAAAATCAGCGGGACGAGCATCTCCTGAATCTGAATTCCTGTGACGATCAATTTCAAAGAAAAAGAAAAAGAGGCCAAAAAGTTTTAAAGCGACATACTTTCTACTTAAACACACACACAAAGTCTAGTGCTGAAATTCAACTGGAATACATTACAATCATCACATGCCTAGCCAATATAAACTAACAGTAGGGTGAGTTGTAAGAGAAGTTCTTTCTCTATCATTTATCAATGCTAGAACGAAGCTATTACGGCAGCAGTTAGCAATCATGTCTCATTATAGTTCTACTTCCACAGTCAATAATACAGGTTTGAACGAAAAAAAACAATTGCATACTTGAGCTGAGATGATTACAAGCAGGGGCGGAGGCAGCATATGAGGAGGGGGGTCAGCTGACCCCATTACTTTAAAAAAAAATATTGTTTTGGTTTAAGCAAAATTTGTGTTGACCCCACTAAAAAAATAATTTTGACCCCACAAAAATAATTACTAAACACTGAAGATAAAATTTAATTATACAACTAAAATAATTATATTTTATATCATTGAAACTTTGGAGTTATATTAGTTTTAACTTCATTTTTTTGATAATTATCCAAAAATATAAAATCCCTAAATATGTTTTGTTATTTTAATCTTTAGTAATATGTTAGTTTACTCCTAAATTGTATTAGGTCCAACTAATTTGCAATATAGAAATATTACAAAACAAGTAAACATAAAAAGAAAAGAAAATATGTTCCTCTTCTTCGGGAACAGGAGATGACAGCGGACTCTTAACTTGTGCTCTATAATTATTTTTTAGTTAAATTTTAGGTTGGTTTTCTATATTTTTAGCCAATAAAACTGTTATAAAAAAGTTTTAAGCTATAAGTGTGCGTAGAGTAGAACTGCAATAATCATGTGGTTCGATATGAGAAGATTTTAGAGATAGAGATAGAGCTTTGTTTTTATTCATTTTTGCTATTCTTTTCTTGAAAACTTTAAAAATACAGAACACTCTAAACAAAGAAGCTGTTATTGTACAAACGTTTTTTTGTTTGAATAAACTTTTACATTCAACAGAAAATGGAGTGTGCCTAGAGTATATGTAGTTTTTTATAGTATATAAATTATATTTTTGATTTTTTTTCGACCCCGGTACAAAAATTTTCTGGCTCCGCCACTGATTACAAGAGATACTACTTCCTGGAGTAGCCATCGAATTCAAAGTTAAGCTAAAAAAAAAATCCGGATGGAGAAAGTTACCACTTGGAAGCAATAGCCTCGTACGCCTCTCTCACGTCATCCTCTGAACCGTACGTCTTTACACCCAAAACTAAGACGCCACAAACGGAAAAGAAACTCAAATCAGACGATAGACCAGTAAGGCAATAGGATTATACAGTACATAGAGTGCGTTGGACAATTGAGAAGAGAGAGATGGTACCGTCGTAGTGAGAAGTAGGAAAGGAACGAGGAAGAAGGAAAAGCTGGAAGAACATAGCGAGGACGAATATGAAAATAGGAGCCGCGTAGGCTCTGAGCACTGAGGGCATCGACGACGAAGACGACGGAGATTCTTTCGCCATCGGATCAAACTCCGATCAGAGAGAATCTCTTTCGATGTGGTTAAATCTCGTTCGGATAATTTTCCGCGAATTAATTAAATAGAGGGATCGACTCCATAAGTAAAGCAATCATACTGTATCTAAAAATTAAAATAACCCTCAAAACTTTATTCTAATTCGATAAACGCCTTAAACTTTTAAAATTGTAACAAATAAACCTCATTTGGGGTTTGATTTGCTCCAAAGAACTTCTCAAGGGTCAGAAAGAGAAATAACAAAAAAAAGATCCGGTTCGGTTTAAGTTTTAATTTAAACCGAAATTAGTTTAACCTTCGAGAGAAGACGCGGTGGAACCGATGGGGATCTCTTCCTCCGTACCTTCGTACTCCGCCTCTTTATCTAACGCCACCACGGCCTCTCCTCCTCCTCCTCCTCCGTCGCCGCCGCCTTCATCGCCGTCACGCGTCAATGAGAAATCAAACGGACCTGAGAGGCCTCGATTCTTCGATGGAAAGGCGAAGAACAAGTGCTGGTCAAACGCTGACGTCGTCCCCGGTCGACATCCCGAGAGGTGGCGTAAAGACGCCGCCGGAAACGTCGTCTGCAAGAGATTCGGAAACTGCGGCGGATGTCTCTGTTTCGAGTACGATCACATTGTTCCTTACTCCAAAGGTTTCGATTCTCCCAACCTCTCTCTCTAGGGTCTAAAGGTTTAGTCTTTGATAGTTGATTATGTGTTTGTAAGGTGGAGAATCGACGGCGGAGAATTGTCAGATTCTTCAAACTAGAGTGAACAGATTCAAAGCAGCTCAGGAGAATGTGGATGCTGAGACACTTAAGGGATATTCATGTGGCTTGCAGTTCACAGGTATGTTTACATGTCAATGTGTTGTTTAAACAGTGTACATTGAGTTTATGTAGGAGATATCATCATTGTTAAAGCTTGAATGTGTATCTTCTTATCATGAAGAGTGTAGTACTCTGCTCTAAATGGTATTTTACTCGTAAAGTGTTTTGTTTCCTTAGAGGTTATGTATACATGTGGGAGCTGCTTTTGCTTTTGATCTTCTTTCTCTTTTCTCTGTTGGTTTTATCATATATCAAGAATTTGCACTTGAGCTACTTGCAGTCTTGTTAAAGCGCAAAAGTGACTTCAGTGAGTTGTTCTGGATCTTGCTAGTTTACATTTTATATGAGTGAAGCAAAGTGTAAATGCTCTTGGGAAATGGATGTTCTTTCCAAAAAGACGCAAAAGATTATAGATATGCTGGCATCCTTTCTGTTCTTACACTCACAAGTGGATTCAAGTGTGTATTTTCTGCGTATTTATGCTTATCACTTTCTTAAGATTTCTTCTATTGTAAACATACAGACAAGGAGCTTGATGTTATTGAAATGGCGGTTTACGGAGACGTGTTACGACCTGGAAAAGAATGTCGCTGCAAAACTGTAGCCGAGCTGCTTGGTCAGTACAAGGCCAAAGATGGTAAAGCCGCGTGCGAGTTACCATCATAATAATAAAGTAATCAACCATCTCTTTCTAAAGCATTGATTCACCTCATATGCTCAAACTTTGCAGAAAAGATTTTAGTTCCATCTAAAATCTTTTACTCAATTTGGTAACCATCTGTTTGTGAGAGTAGTGATGATGATTATACACATTTTCTCCTTTGTATTTTGTTGTAAGATTGGAAATAATATTCAGATTAATCATTATACTACTACCTAACTTTAAGTCAACAAAGATTGTTAGTATCTGTCGACCACCTACAATAGGTCGTATGATTGGTCATGGAGACTCTTGAAATATCTAAAAACTGGAAAGGTGCGCAATTATGTGAGCTATTTAAAGCAACATGTCTGCCGAAAAGTTAAAGTTACACAATTTGCCTTTTACTTTTTTGCACCAGAGCATTCCTACATTTCCATAGGTTCCAAAAGAATCCAGGGGAAAGATTTTAAATTGCCTTGATCACATCTGTTTCTTCATCCCTGCCACCAGATAATGTAGGTTTAAGAAGGTAGAAGACTGTGAGAAACCAGCAGGAGGGGGCTTTATTTCTGCCAATCTCCAGGTTTCTACTGCAGTAGGACATGTGAACAGAACATGGCAAATCGTCTCAGGGGCTTGACCACAAGCAAGACACGTTGAATCATTGCACAAGCCTCGAGATTGAAGCCTTTCTGCAACAGCCAAAGCACCAGCTAACGACCTCCACAAAAAAAAAAAAAGGTGTATTAAATACACTGGACAGCATTCTAAGCTAGTCGACGAATCTTTTATTTCTTCGCTCAAGTATCGTTTGCTTGCCTCAGACCAATGATATATTGCATCAGTATGGATGGAACAATGGGAGTGAAAGGCTTCTCCTTGTGGTACCTCAAATCATACCTTCAGTCAACTGATCCAAGAGTTAATTAAATGTTAAAACACCTTAGATTCTGAGGATTATTTGGGGTTTTAAGAATTGTAGACTGGAGTTAAGTTTCAGTATAGCTTCCCGAGTTCGACACGTTATACCAATGTGATTGATGGTCTTATTCGTGTATGAATCCTTCGTATATATTTTGGTTGACAGAAAATTCCGCCTAGGAAAGCAAGCTTACAAAGACTCAACTGAGAACTCCATTCTTTTTAGTTCACATCAAAAAAATGAGCTTGCATTTCATAATGAGTCACATGTACCAAACAAAGAGCTTTGACGCTTACAAGCTCATTTTTTGATGTACACCTTCGGTTTAAGATTGCATTTCATAATGAGTCACTTTTTTGAGTTTGTTTGCACCTAAAGGCACAATGTGCTAGACGAGCACATTCACGGGTTCGAAGGGCTTTTTTGGACAGTTTTGTCCTTTGGAAAATAAGGCTTTGAATGGAAACTAGTTTAGAGAAACCAAGAGTCGGTACTTTAGTTCGAGTTAGTTTAAATTGGTCATTTATTATGGGTTATGTTTATAGATGGATACGATTTACTATTTGCTTCCCCTTGTTTGTAAGAAATGAAAATATATACATAAGTTTGATATGATAATTATAAACTTTTATTCTCTATATTTTGATATCCATTTTCATATATTTTAGTTATTAGACCATTTATAAAATCTTTTGCCTGGACAGAGAAAAATGTGGATAGAAAAACTCAAAAATTAATAGATAATCAGCCATTCTTCCAATTGTGGATACAAGAGTTATTGATATATATTTTATGAACACATGTGGTTAAGACATAAAGTATGGATATATGAGAATTGGACACATGAGAATTGTGGACGCAGATATGAGGTCTGCACTTTATGAAAGATTAAAAGGTTGAGCTAGACATGAGAAGAAAATGTCTACACTTTATGAAAAATTAAGCATTTACCAATGTATGCCAAAGTCAAGAACTTGAACCACCCATTACTCCTTCTGCTCCAAGGTTACTTCCATTGCAAGTAGGTTGTAAGAGAATACTGACCCTATCACTGAGCATTGCGATTTGAATAACATTGAATTGACTCTTTTTTTTTATAATTTTGAAAAAAAAAAGTGAACGATATGAAGATGTATATTATGTATCAGTTTGTGAAGTACTACAGGAGGTAGTACATGCGTGTGTCATGAAGATGAGTTTGGTTGAAGTCTGTGTTATGTGATGTCCGTGGGCTTGTTGAGTTTGGAGAAGAAACAATGTGTTTATTGGAAGATTTACATTAACTGTAAATGATATTACTTGAAGAGGAAAATGCAAGAGAGTTATTCCTTAATAGAAAAAAGAAAGTTGCTTAAGTTGTCTTTGGAAGAACTTGCTCCGCAAGTTCTGGTTATCTATTCAAGGGGGACGTGCATCTGCTAAGGAAGTCGTCTCTGCAAAAAGAAGAAATGTCGAGAGATCATTGTTTGGTGCTTGTGTGATCAAGTCTTTGGTGTCACTGCTCTGCGTTAGGTGTTGACGTAGTTGGTGAGGTACTTCCAGAATGTTAGAAGATTGAAGTCTAGATTCAGGGAAAGTTTAGCTCGGGATCAGGGTGATTCTGATAAACAAAAATCTAGACTATAGGGTGAGTTTTAGCTTAGGATTGGGATAATCCTAAAGGATTTTTGTAATAGAAAAGATTGGTGTAAGACTTTCTTGTTCTGGTGAATTCGAAAAGAGAAAAACTTGTGTCTTGTTTATTTCTGCATTTTACTCTGACCTCACTTCACTTACACGATACTTATTGTGCTTTAGAAGATGAGATGAGTAAAAGATATAAAAAAAAACTTATTGGGTTGTTGCTTTAGTTAGAACCAAAATTAGAAACTTGGAACGTGAGGGTAAAAAAGAAAATTTACTAGAGGTTTTTGTTGGAGAAATTACATCTAGCAAATAATGATAGGTTGGTAAACTGTCCATATTATAGTCTTTTCTTTTTAGACTTACTAGTAATGATTCTTTTTAGTTATAGGATCTCTACTTGATATAAGTTCTTCTGATGTTGTATCATTAGGACCTATTGAGATATTAAGTTATCTGTTAATCTTCAACGCTTCATCTCTTTCCTCTTTGTACATATAAGCTTCTTCACGGTCGACCGAAGTCTCTTCATTTGGAATTTGTGATCCAGGTATCAATACTTTTACAATTTTTCGATTGATTCAAACATTTTGATCTTCCTTTGGAATTCGTGCTCACGTGGCCTTGTTGGAACCATCTGATTTCCTATATTCCTCCCTCTTTCTCTTGTGCTGCAAGTAAAGCACGAGAGCTCAAATTGCTACAACGATTGAATAGAATTTCCCGTACACAACACTGTAGTTGGCCAGATACGTTGTAGGTTTAAGAAGTGTAATGTATCTTGTATTCTTTACTTATTTTTCCTTTTTTTTTGCTAAAAATATGCTTTATTTTTTACAATTAATTTCTCTTATTTCCTTTTCTTTAATATTATTTTTTCTCCAAATTAAAAATATAATTATTTGTTTTATTTTAAATTTATTATGTTTGTATTAATTTATTTCAGTAGTCAGATTGAAATAACAGTTAAAATGAATAAATTTCATTACTTCCGAGGATGTTTGCACTAGACTATATCATAGTGTTCCCACTGGTACATGTATTGTTACGTTGAACTACAAGCTTATTGATCATGTTAGTTGGCAGTTTTTTGTATCTTTTGAGTATGCAGATATGTCAATATTTTCAAATTATATATTTTTCTAAATATCATATTCAATTTCTCTTACAAACAATGGATCTCATTAATCTACATTAATTATTCTAAAAAAATAATTACCCTTTTGTAAATATCAATCCTAACATTTAGGGATGTGTATTCAATTAGGAGTTTGAAGTGATTTTTATTAAAATGATAAATCTACTGTTCTTAAAACATGATTTTTTATTAAAAAAAAAACTTTGAAATCTAGTAGTATTGAACTTGTCATTTCATAATAGACTCTTAAATGCACTATTATTGAATAAATTTAAGTTCGAAATTTTAGAGTGATTTATTTCTAGAGTGTTTGAGGAGTTTTTTAGTTATAAAAAAAAAATCCAAATCTCATAGTTTTAGATGAAATTCTAAACTGATTTAACAAAATCAGAATTTCTCTAATTCAGGTACAATCACTTAAAAGTTCATATTCAATACATCCCCTCCCTTAAGTTTGGGTTATTGTTTTATATATATTTTTAGTTAGCTTTTAATTATATTATTATTTACCTTAATAAATTTATTACGTCTACATCTACACATGGACATGATATTGAAATATACACTTGTTGCTATTATCACCATTCGATCGCTCTATATATTAATTGACAAGTTACATTTTTTCTAATGTGTTACTCGGAAAACTCTCAAATTAGGTATTTTAATTTGATTGATTGATGATTTTTTATTTATTTAATTCAATTTTAAAAAAAAAAACTAAATCAAGAACTAACTTACAACAATAACCAAACCAATCATACTTAACTATAATAGTTATCAGAGATATGTAACTTTTCCTTGGATATTTTATAGATAATGATAAAAAATACAATTAGCGGTTATAAATTTTACTACTTTATGTATGATGTAGATAATAATATGCAAAATTATATATAATTTAATGATGGTGAGGTGTGGTGTTTATGGTACTTTAATGATGCATCGCAAAGATGTGTTGTTATGTGATGCCATGTTGGATTATGACTGTGTCATCAGGATTTGACATTGAGTTTATCTATTTGGGATCTGTACAAGTCTCGTTTATAATAATAAGTCACATTCTACCAAATTAACCAAATGGTATTCTTGTATTTGTAAGAATTTCTTTGTTTTGCAGTTGCATCATCATGAACAATATGGTATTTTTGGTTTTCAATACAATCAGAAGCAAAATCTCTCATTTATGTATTCCTTTAATGAATCATGACTTTTTTATAAACAGATCCAAGTCTCTTAGTTGTGATCGAGTATATGGTGCAGGTTCATTGCATTCTGCATCCTCGTTCTACTGATCGAAGATATATCAACCCACGCCTTATTCTCTGCAACAAAAAAAATGTTTCAACAATCAAAAGAGATGAACCACAAAAATCTCATATCGAGCAATCTATAGACTAGTCAGATATTCAAGTACCTCTCCAGTATCTTGAAGCTGAAGTAGTTCCAACCTTTCTGAAGGTCTCCTATCTGTCAATGTCGCAAGCTGACACCCCCAAAAAAACAAAGCCATTGAGTTAACACAAGTATACATGGCAAGAGTTGTGTCCAACTTTAGAGAGTGTTTTGTAAATTACCCAGAAACTGAAGCGTTCGGGATCTTGAGGTGTAGGTATCATAGATTCAACAATTAGAAGTGTTTCAAGTCTTCTTCTATCTGCGTAAAAAACAAAAAGGGAAAGACTCGATCATGTCTAAGACTTAAAAGAGTATTCAAAGTGGCACAACTACAAATAAAATAGTTTGCATACCTCCTTGTCTAGCTGCTTCCTTTGCTCTCTCTAGCCATGCCCGAGCAAATGATGCTGCACTAGTCGTCAGTTCCCGCAGCTGTAACGAGTCACAAAGAAAAGTGAGAAAACAAGAGAAAGGGTATAAACTCATTAGTACAGTTGAGATGTTCGGTAATCAATACATCTGCTTTCTCTTGGTCGCTTTGTGGTGGTATGTCTGTGACCCATTCAACCTCTGCAACACGATACCTGAAAAGAAGAAAACGGATATTAAAACGACAAGCATTTGTGTTTGAATATAACTTAAAATGATGATGCATGTATGAAACAAACAGAACACTATGACAAAGCTTTACCCATCTTGATCCCAAGCTTTTACAATGCGACACCTTCTATGGCTTTCCAGCTGAAGAAAAAAGTAGATACTAAGTTCATCATTTGCCACTTACAAATGAATCAATGCCACAAGATAAGTAATAATATTCACCTCCAGGACAAAACGTCCGTCTGGGAGTGGATCACACCTGTGTAATTTTCAAAACGTTATCAGACTCTTTGTCAAGATAAATCATAAACTGAAGGCACATTAAGCATCATCAGAAAGAAAGAAGCAACAGACTCTGTGATTTCGACTTCGCAAGCAACATCCACTGGTGAACCTGTCGCAGAATCAAGAGCTACCTATTAACATTGGAACGCACAACCCTTACTAGTCAGAAACGTTTAATGAATGTAGAGTGAAGAAGAAGCAACAAGAAAAAAGATACAACACTCACCATTCCCATCCTATGGTTTCCTTCCATTATTCTTCTCACCTGTTTCAGTTTTCACATGTTAATCAAAGTAAGAAAGATAGGAGAGATTCAGAAAGAAGTTTTCCAATTACTCACCATTAGTCGGTATCTTGGTTCAAATATGTGAAGAGACAACTTCTGACAGGGGATGATGACATCCATGACAAAAAGAGGCATACTTTCATTGCCTAAGTGGACCAGAGTGTCTTGCTCTGATTTCCTTTCAGCATACTCCTCTGGAAAGTTCTTTTGTATGATGTTATTCAATGTCACACTGCCAACACAGAGATACTTCAGTACAAGAACTTTAAATCATAATACATGGAACTTGGAGGAGAATAGATATGAATGCAAATCTTTAACCTGACAGCGCATGTTCTTGGAGTCATAAAAATGACAGTTCGGCATAGTGGACATTTGTTGCCTATAATCCACAAAGCATCAAATAAGTAACACAATAGTAAAAGAAGAAACTTTCACGAGTAAAACAACAAAAAAAAAACCATATAAACCCACCACGATCCATGGACTGAAAGAGGCATGATCGGCAGAATGTATGTCCGCATGGAGTTGTAGCAGGATCATACAGCAGTTTCAGGCAAACAGTGCAATCAAAGTCATCAGACCGCTCAGCCTTTACATGAGATTTTCTAGTCGAAGTAGGCATCATAACCTTCTCCAATTCTTGAAGATTGGATCGGAGAGGATCGCTTCATGCGATCAGAAAGAAACTCCAAACTTTAAAAACGATGCATTCTATTAGAAAATCAAGACAGAATCAGAAATGATACACATAGACTACCGTACCTAAAGGGATCAATCTGTAGACCTGAGAGTATAGTGTCACGTGCTGCCTCATATCTTTCTAGCTGCAAGATGAAAACAATTTGACATATGTGAGCAGAGTGAAAACATCTTTGAATAAGAATATAAAGATAGAGGAATAACTCAGCACATACCAGCATGAGGGCACAAGCCTTTGTTATATATGACTTCACTGAACTGCTGTGAATATTCATCACCTTATCAGCATCCTTAAGAGCAAGCTGTAGAAAATATCAAGTTTTCCAAGGTGAGTCAGAGTCGATTAATTTTGCAACAGCTAGTAACAGGTTAAGCAAGTAGAATAATACATACTTCCCCAAGCATCGACATATCGAAACCATTCAGAGGTCTATACTCAGAAATAGATGCAGATCTGTGCTTCAGATATTGGCCAAATCTAAGAAACAAAAGGCCAAAGGGTTGAGAGATGGAGAATATGTCAATACACACGTAATATATGTTACACAATCCAATAAAAATATATGTCACTAAAAGAAGAGTTACCTAATATAAGCAGCACTTCTATTGGTTAGAACAACAGGGTCAAGAGGCTTAACAGAATTGGCTTTTGAATAATTGCTAATCGCCTGGAAGAAAAGAAAAAGATATGTAACTGACGAGAACATGTTTGAGAGAGTTTAATTTGGGTTTCAGCGTCAAAGCTTTAAACTTGCAAGAATATTCTAATGGTGAAAAAGGTTGATAAGCAGTAGCCAGGAATAAACAAATGTATCAGATGGCTAGTGCTACTACCATCATCATGTTCACTATTTCAAAAGCAAACAACACCAAGAAGCTACAAGACCACCAAATCAATTCGCTTGAGGCAATTGCAGTAAGATCAATAAAAGCTCAAGAGAGAGATTGATTGATTTCACCTCTTCAAAGCGAGACTCTTTGAAAGCTTCGTTTCCCTTCTCTACAAGTTGAAAAACTTGATTGTGTATGTCCAAAGGCAATGAATTGTCAGCTTCACTGACCTGGACAATCAAGAACAAAACATTAGTGGATGAACACAAAGCCTCAACCAGATTATGCATTGTCCGCAAATTACTAACGAAGGAACCAATCATGATCACTCACCAGACCATAGTTTTCAACTTCATCCAAACCGAACAGAGTGAATGCAGGAAGAGATTCTTCGTTAGACATCCGAGCAATCAACGCAAGAAAACTGGGTGGGGGTGATAGATTATGAAAACAAAGAGAGGTTGAAGGGAAGAAGCAACAGAGAGAGAGTATAGTCGTGGACAGTTGTGCGTCGTTCGTTCGTTTGCGACCACGGATTTGAATCCTCTACGTGTTTATACTCTCTCCAAGCCCTTCTTCGTCTCTTTTTTTCAATCTATCTCTCCTCTTTGCTAAAGGTAAAGGTAAAGGTAAAGGTCAATCCTTTTTTCTAAGTGTTAAAAAAAAGAAAAAAAAAAGGTGAATCCTTTTGTTTGTCTTTGATCTTCTTCCTGCTTATTGGGTCTTAGAATTCTCTTACAAGCCCATTTATATTCAATGAATAATAAGCAATTACTTTTTTACATCAATTAATCAAGAAAATTATGTAATTATGCAAATTAACCACGCAAAATTATGTAATTTTCACTCTCAAGTTCTATGAGACTCTTTACTCATAGCTCTTGTTAGTAGAGATGCCAAACAGGTTTACCCATCCCGTTCCGTCCCGTACCGCAGCGGGTTAGTCGTCGAGTGGGTTACAGCGGGCCTGTCTCGCGCGGGCTGCGGTCTTCAAAATACCGGTCCAAACCCGTACCGCAAAATATATAGGCCTTCGCGGGCCGTCCCGTGGGACGCCTCCTTATCAAACCGCCTACTACAGTTTTTTTTCATGAATGTTCAAGTATAAGAGTTGTGTAAGAGAGTTGAAGAGAGCTCATTTAGCTTCACTAAAGACTTATCAAAATCAATGCCACAAAGCTCTGTTTGTGCTTGCGTTCTTGAGTTAAAAAGCCTTCTTTTGTTATCATCATAAGCTTTTGTTGAGTTTGAATCTGATTGAATTGTTATCTTTGTAATAAGTTGGGAAGTGTTTTATGTCTTCATCAAACCATTTCTCTTTTTAATTATTTGGATTGCAAAGAAAATCGTGAATCACTTTACCAAATTATACAAGTGACGTGTTATACAACTAACTTTTCTCCTAAACAACACCACTGTAACCAAATTTAATTTAAGAAAACAACCACTTCACAATACTGAAAACAAAACCAATCAACTTAAACAAGAAATATCACATTGTAATAAAGCAATTCATAGTTGTGTGTAATAAAAAGAAAAAAACAAATCAAAACAACACCAGAGCTCGAATCGTCATCGCTGGAGCTGGAGTCGTCATCGCCGGAGCTCGAATCATACATCATCGCCGGAACTCCTTATGTTTTATGGGAGAAAAGTCACAAGAATCGTTTTTTTTTTCTCTTTCTCTCTCTCTCTCTATCTCTCTCTCTCTCGATGTTTTAGGCGAAAGTAGAAATGGGGACTTAGGGTTGCGGGTCTTCAAAATCCCGCGGGTTAAGCCCATCCCGCTTTCGACCCGTCCCATTTTTGACCCGTCCCGCGAGGCCCGCAATTTTACGGGCTTACCAAATGGAGGCCCAATCCCGCCCCGCAGCAAGCCTTTACGGGCCAGGCCCGCGGTACAGGTCCTTGATTGCCATCCCTAGCTGGAGCTGGAGTCGTCATCGCCGGAGCTCGAATCATACATCATCGCCGGAACTCCTTATGTTTTATGGGAGAAAAGTCACAAGAATCGTTTTTTTTTTTCTCTTTCTCTCTCTCTCTCTATCTCTCTCTCTCTCTCGATGTTTTAGGCGAAAGTAGAAATGGGGACTTAGGGTTGCGGGTCTTCAAAATCCCGCGGGTTAAGCCCATCCCGCTTTCGACCCGTCCCATTTTTGACCCGTCCCGCTTTTGACCCATCCCGCTTTGAATCCGTCCCGCGAGGCCCGCAATATTACGGGCTTACCAAATGGAGGCCCAATCCCGCCCCGCAGCAAGCCTTTACGGGCCAGGCCCGCGGTACAGGTCCTTGATTGCCATCCCTACTTGTTAGCTTCAAAGCCTTCTCAATCTTTGCAACAATTACGAAAATCCCCGACCGGCCACGGCTAATGAACCACCTACGCCTGCTCTCTCGAACCATGGGCCACGGTGCGTTAATTTTTCAAGGCTCGAAAGACTTGTTTACTGACCCTGCAATCACCACATGATATTTTCTCCTAAACGGATGTGTGACGAAAAAAGTAAGCCAATTTTGTTGACATAAGTAGCCAAATCAATTCTCTTAATCATTTTCCATATATAACAACATAGGATGTTACAGACAGGTTCATCAAACTTTTATCATCTCTTGTTGAAGACAACGCAATGTACCGATGAGATTTGGTTCTTTTACAAAACTATGGCCATGATTGGAGATGGAGCAACTGATCTCGAAGTAAACTTTATAATTCATTTAGAATCTACAAGATAACAAATAAGTCTCTAATGAGTAACTAACTAAACTAATTCACTTGGTAGGCACGTCAACCCTGGTGCCGCCGATTTTATTCATATGCTATGAAGCTGTTGCAGCACAAGCAGACTGGCTTAGCTTCAAGTTTGAACCACTCATAAACTCGTTGGATTAAAAGCCTCTCTATACTGATAGGTAACAAATTATTCATATCTAGCTGATATACGAGCACTTTTATTTATTTATCACCAAACATTGAAGAGAAAGAACATAGAACAAAAATAAGTAGAATGTTTACATGACTTTTGACTTATATATTATTTATTTACTGGCTTTAAAGTACAGAGGATACAAAAAAGACAAGCTTATGAATCAGTAATAACTACTCGTCTGCTTGGAGTAGGTTGCAGCCGATCAATCTCACCATGCACGACCTCACTCACCAGGTCCTTGAAGAGAAGCCTCTCCAAGTGAAGCACTATACCCGGGACTACATCATCAAACTCCGTCCATTTCCCAGACCGCATCTCCATATCTTCATCCAACATACATTTCAAGAAGTCCTCTTCTTGTTCCCCCAACAAGAACAAGTTATCTGATCTCCTCTTGGCTTCCTTTTGCACTGTTTCTATCTCTGAACACAGCTCTTTCAAGAGCTGTTGCGCACTCAACACCCTCCTCTTCATCCCTTTACCTCGCTTCATCCATGGCTCTGCATCAACAATAGCTAACTTCTTCACAAGCATCTCATTAACAGCGTCGAACACAAGCTTGCGGTTGAGCTTCTTCTCATTGCTGCCACCACTGCTTCCTTTAGTTTGCTCAAGAACGAGAAACAGCTCAGGGTTAATAGGATGGCCTGAAGAGTGGAGTTGAAACGTGGTTGACTCTGAGGCTAAGTCTCTCAGGAGAAGACCAGAGGCTAACAGAATCTCTGAAATGTATCTGTGATCAGTGTCAGCACCACTGTTCTCGCATAGCGATGCAATGTAGTCTTGGCTTGCTTCGTCGTGGCTAGAGTTTAATCTTTTCAGCTTCTGAACCAAATGCTCCACGTTCTGAAGCTTCTTCCGGTTTACCTCTGGGGACAAGGTGGTTGTTGTCTTTGAGAAGCTGTAAGCTGGATTCCACTCGTCTTCTTCACCACCTGTTACATGATCAGTACTCTTGGTGCCTTCACTAGCTTGAGATGGTTTGATGTCTCTGTAGATTGATGCGTTGAGAACAGAAACTGGACTTGGATGCTCCGATGATCCATCTCCACTAGCGTTCTTCATTAAGTTAGAGACTACTGTTTTTGCTGTCTCTATTACAGTTTGACTCTTTCTACCACCTTGTCTACTACGCCTACCACCAGGAGAAGTAGCAGGTTCTTTGTTTGTTTGTCTTCTTGATTTGCTTGAATCAGATGGTATAGGTGGTGGGCGAGAACGCTTCTCATTCTCATGCTTCTTCATATGACTCAGTCTTGGACTAGCAGCTCCTGCACTCCTTGTAGTGACGTTTCTGTTATCTTTTGCAGCCTTCTTACTAGTTGAGTTTCTTTTAACATTCACAGACTCTTCTTCTCTATTAAGACTGTGAATGGGAATCAGAGATGATGAAGGAACACAAGATCTCTCAACAAGTCTAGCAGGTTTCATTATCACAATTGGTCCTCCTCTCATAGTGGATGATGGCATCACCTGGCTTTGCAAGCCTCTTGAGTTTGTTGAGCATTCTTGCTGCTTGACACTTTTTGTCTGCATTGCCTCTACTATCTTATTAATAGCTCTGAGATCCTTAACCGAATGCTTAAACTCGAGATCTTTCAACAGAGCTTTCACAGGCCTGCAGGCTTGCTTCTTCCATGGAGCTGGTTCAATGGGAAACCTCAAACTTGATAAAGGTTTCATTACAAACTCAGAGCTTCTCCATCTTGGTGATGAAGTAGTAGAAGAAGAAGCCAGGTCCTTCCTTGGTGAGCTAGGAGATAACCGGATAGTCCGGTTCATGCTATTCTCCCTCAATGACCTTGAGAACGGATCACTCTTATGGTCTCTTCTCAGTGGAGAACCAGGTAATGTCTCCAACCCCATTAGCTTTGCAACAACACTAGGAGGCCGTTTGTTCACGCTAGAGCTTCTACTGAAACTCTCCACAAGCTTATTGTTATTGCCTGACTTGAGATCAAGGTGGTCTCTACTGTCCAAAGAAAGCTTAGGAGACTCTTTCACCTTCTTCTTGGATTTAGACTTCTTCTTGTGAGAATCAACATAGTAACGAGAAGCATCTTTCAAGTCAACCTCGTTGTAATAATACTGAGAAGTGTTGAGTTTGGCTAGAGCTTTGCAGGATTCATTGAAATCAACAGGAGTGGATTGTTTCAGACCATAGGGTGGTCTTGGAGAATCATCTCTTCTCTTGTTGTGTCTGGATACTTCAGAAATTCCTCTTGCTTCTCTGTACATGGAGTCTCTAACAACATCTCTAAGGTCAAGTCCCAACCCGCTTCCTTGGCTCATCGCTGGAGATTCTTGGAAAATGACTCGGTCGTACGGTGAAATCTCAGGTTGAGTTTCTTTGTTGAGGTCAGAAGACAATGGGGAAGATGATGAACATGATGATGAGAAGGAAACTCTAGAAGATTCTGTTGATACCCTTGTTAGTTGAGCATTTCCGCTGTTGATAATGTTGGTGTCTTGAACCTGTAATGCAGAGTCTCTCTCAAAGTTGATATTATTGACATGTGCATTACCTGCAACAACAACAACACATGAGATCAAAAGAGTTTTAGGATCATATCATATTCTCTTTGTTTATAAACCATAAGCATTACAGATTTTAAGAAACTTGAAGAATCTAAGGTTCAGAGAAGTCAAAATCTACTAAGCAAAAGCCACACAAAATCTAACAAAACAAACATGCATTTCACAAACTAGAGCAACTTTGTCTGAAGATATGGCAAACCTTTTAGTCCTCACAGAAGAATGAGACAAGACCTTTTAGTTCATAAAGAAGAAACAGAACTTAAAGAAGAGAAGAAAGAACATGGAAAAAGACATCATATAGCTAAGAACATATGGCCATGTACAAGTCAACCACTAAGAGACACGATCTAAGTCACAAGTATTTATTTATATCATATAGTGTTATTATGATTACCTAAAGTAAGACTTTTTCGCCGGTTTGTGAGAACATGGTGACGATCAAAGAGTTGAAAAATCCCATTCATACATCCAATTTTCTTCTGTAGATCAGAGTTTTCATCTGCCAATGTATGCAAAAGCCTCGCAGCCATGAATAGCAACTCTTTTTATCTTCTTGGCTCTGGAACTATACAGTATAACACTTCTTTGTCTTGGAATAACTTCAAGGTTTCGTTATATCTCCATCAACAAGCAACCACCATGGAACCATAACGAGAATGACCCACCTTACATAATTTCATATAGTTCCAAAAGAGTTAAGCTTTTTATCAAATTTAGATTCCAATAAAATTGGCCTTAGGCAAAGCTCAATGTGAGAACACCATTGCCCTCCAGCTAATTACAGCTGCTTATATATTCCCTCCCTATCAACGACAAAAAAAAATAAGTGAGAAGAAGAAAATTAGCATTTTTGTTTCTACTTGTGGCAGAAGTTCAAAATTTTGCTTGACAGCAAATAGATTCACAAAGACGAGAAAAGAGACGAACCCTTTTCGTGAGTTATCTCGTCGACGACACCAACAAAAAAAAAGCTCTGTTTATTACAGAACAAAAGAGAGTCCTTTGTGTAGGAATCCTTCAGAAGAAAATTCAGGGAAATGTCACTGATAAATCTCACAAACCCAAGAAGAAAAAAAAGACAGAAACACTTTCAGATACTGAGAAACAGATAAAGCCAAGCAGAGGGAACAAGAGAAATACTCTGCCAAATGTTCCTCTGTTTTCTACTCTGTGTTTCTGCTCAGAGTACAAAACAAAAACATTGTCTTGTGTGTTTTCTGATGAGTAAGAGAAATAGAAATGACGTGAGAAGATTAGAGAGAGGATATGGGGGTGGTGGCAGGTGGATGTGGTTTGTTAAAACTCTGCTTTTGATATGTCTCCCTCTGCATGTGACTCCTGTCTTCTCGTTACCAACTTAAAAATATCCACAATATTATCTTCTTTGTTCCTCACCATTTTATTTTCTCTCCGTGGATTATTAGAAGAAAATTGTTAAAAATTTTAATAACCAAATCGGTTTAGGTAGACATTTAATTTAAAATTTAAAGTTATATAACAGATTCACATGCTAATAAACAATGAAACTAGTTGTAAACGGAAAAGCATGCTTTAGTAGTTAGTTAGGGTCTTCAACTAGGAAGAGTTTGACTTTTCTTCTACGTTATCTTCCCAAAACGCATAACCATTGTACCATTGCTTCATTTCCAAGGTTGCAAGTTAGCGCCTTAACAAACCAATATAAAGCTACACTTAATTTAAGAGAGTCTGGTCTTTGTTCAAACAAAAGAGATCAATAGGAATATTCAGAGTTAGTTAATTTGGTGAGGTGAAGTACATTTCTCAAGATAACATTTGACTAGTAAAGTTTTCTCCAGAACTAAATTAACCTATGTGTGCATGAACACTGAACACTTATTTATGTTCGTGTCTCGGTTATTGCAGACTGACCAATTGGATTTTCTTCTACAAATTTCTAAACGTTTTCCACATTCACTATCCTTTCCATGTACTCCCTTAGCTCGCCATCAGTTCCTGTTCTCAAGATATGAAACATCACTGTGAATTAATGTTTAGAATCCACATCAGATATTGAAAGAGATAATGTAAAAGGAACATTATGATTCTCCATTAACTCTCTCTTCTTGATGTTGCAAAAACTTAAATGTGCAAAGTGTATAAGAAGAGAAAAGACTCACCCAATGAAAAATCTTCACTGTCTGTATACTGGTATAAAAAAGAAAAGATTCCAGAGTGGCTAATAGAGAGTAAGAACAATATCACCCAATGTTGATGTTTAAAGAATGTCAGATCTCAGATGTTAAATACAGATGCTTGATTGCAAGTGTTCAGTACTTACAGGATTACAACAGGCCTTGTCGGGTGAATCGTCAACAAGCAAAGTGTGATTCCTCATAGATGTTATAGAGACCACTTACGAAACAGAACAGTAGATTTCTCAAATGGTTTCCCATGACAATGTGTGACAATGATTATTTAGAAAAACAAAAATATTCATTATAAATAGATATGCTGTAACACTGCAAGTCTAAAGCTTGAAAATATAAAAATATAAGAAATTTCGCCAAAAATGTATCAATGTATAATCTATTCAAACATAAGTACATTATGGACCCTCTAATGTGTGATTGTAAGAGAAGAAAACAGTCATCAGATACTATCTGAATCTGACAAGCTTTCTGAGATCTACAAAAAGAATCTTCAAAGTGTACAAGAAAATCAAGAATCTTTTGCCTCTAAGCTGTGACACAATCTTGTAAATAAGCATGGCTCGAGTTCAAATATCTTAACCAGAAAGGTTTATACCTACCAATACCCAGCTTTAGCCAAGGCTTCATGTTCCCATATAGTGAATCACAGCCGCGGTTTCAATCAAACGGTTATCAATGTTCACATCATAACCTAAACCTAAGACATGCCATCTTCTATCTAGCGGCTCAGTGAGACCATAGAAAGCTAATAGACCCGGAGGGAGAGTCCCTAGTTTCCAAAGCGTCCGTTCTATGTTCTGCTCTTGCCTGCAATGGTACCGAGCAGTCACATTCGCTTTCCTCCAAGCGATTAGATCAAAAACGTGTAAGATTAACTTTTATGATTTCAATTATGAAATCTATTCCGAGACCATAATCTAGATTTAGTTTTAATTCAACCCTGGTATGCTTCTTAGAGAAGAAGAAAGAAACACTAACCTTTAATCCATGCTTAATGAAGATAAATTGAAAGCAATGCACCAATTGATTTTCTCCTCCCTTTGGCCTCTAATCCTTTATGATTCCCTTTGATGGACAAAGGAATCCAAAACCTCTTCTTATCACGTTTTGTTCCCTTACGGTGGCTTATACGTTTCTTACGTAACTGTTATAGCGACACAATCGTAACTCTTCTCTCATATAAGAAAAAGTCACTTGTCACATTTTGATAACCACCACAAGCGAGTATATATATGTGTGTGTATTGTGCCTTTTAATTATCACATCTTTTCATTTTGTACTCTTTCAAGTACAAACTATACTTTATATGTGATTAATATACATCCAAGCACAACTATAACACATATACATAAATGATTGTATATAACCATTATAGAAGAATCATTTATAACTAACAAGGCAAGGAAGGAGGGTTATCAATACATCCATATTCTAATACTTTTATCGAAACCGATCCATCATGGTATCGTCTTTTATATTAGAATATAAAACATTAATACGAACTTGAACTTTATATTAAACCAATATACACATAGGTCATATAAGAATATAAAATATTCTTACATTCTCCCACTTGACCTTTGTCTTGCCTTAAGAGTTCAATAACTTTAATGTGCAATTTTACATCAAGTTCATCTGGTCTTTACTAAAATTAGAACTGATTGAATCATGGCGGTTGTATGTCATTTAACCGGCATAGTCCCTTCCATGTATCACAAACCAATTCTATTTTTATATAATCCTTACATGAGAAGAACCTTTATTCTCAAAAAACTTTTCTATATGTTATCTATGAACCTTAAATATATACACGTACTTTAATGATAACATATTTAATAAATTAGAAACTTAACTTTAATTGAATTCCTAGGTGTCAAATACTTAATGAGCATTCCATAAATATAATAGCAAGGCTTTATCTATGATACCCATACGCTCTAAATGGCCATTGAACGCCTTGGGTGGTAAAGCTTTAGTTTGCGGATCCGCTATCTTTATATCCTTTCTTATGTGCTCAAATGACACTCTCTGTTTCTAAACTTCTTCTTTAATAGACAAGTACTCTAACTTAATGTGCTTAGCACCCTTCCAATACTTGTCATCCTTTCAAAAGAAGACAGCTGCGAATTTATCACCATAATCTCTCAGCGGTTTGGCGTTAGTGTCGACAATCCAAAGCCCTGAGATAAATTTCCGCAGGCTCCATACATGAATTGTGGCTTCAAAACATACCACAAATCAACCTTAATAGTGAAAGTAGCAATGACAGACTACTTTCCACTTTCCTTTAAATTGTTCCCACAAATAATAGAAACTATACCTAAACGTTGATTTCATCAACTCATGCGGCTTTATTTGAATCTGAAAATCCTATGACCTTTAATTGATTGGATCTCTTTTATGTGAGCATGTTCTCGTTGGTGCCTTGCAAGTACCAGAGGACCTTTCTTTGCAGCGTTCCAGTGGTTCATTCTGGGATTACTTTATTGGTCCAACTTTCCAATATCAAAATTGATATCAAGTTGACTATGTTTCCAATATATTCAAAATCCCAACCACTAATGTATCAGGAATTATTTATATTTCTTTACGCTCCAATTCATTTTTAAGACATTACATTTTACAAAACTTATCTCCCTTCTGAATTGGAGCTATCCCTACGCAACATTGTTCTATTTTATAAAAATCTCTAAGATCTTACTGATATGATCTTTCTGAGACAAACTCAACAATCCTTGTGATCTTTCATTTCAAAGTTCTTAGAGAGATACTACTTTACATCATGTAACATGCCTTTGTTATTTTCAGCAAGCATAATTACATCAACATATAAGACTAAAATCAATAATAAGCTCCCATTGATCTTAATGTAGATACATTGATCTATGATAAGCTCTACAAAACCATACGACATGATGATATCATTAAACTTCAAATACCATTGTCGGAAGCTTGTTTTAGTCCATATATTGACTTTCTCAGCTTACACACCATATTTTATTTTCATGCGGCCATGAAGATTTTATGTTGGTCATATATACTACTTCCTCAAGCTCTACATTCAGAAAGGCGGTCAAACATCTATCTAGTGAAACTCAAGATCATAATGAGCCACTTAAGCCAAAACAATTCTAAGAGAATCCTTCTTTTAAACTGTAGAGAAGGTCTCTTTATAGTTAATGCCATCTTTTCTGGGTGAAACCTTTAGTAACAAGGCGAGCCTTATATCTTTCAATATTACCTTTCGAGTTATGTTTAGTCTTAAAGACCCATTTACAATCAACGGTTTTGAAACCATTCGGAAACTCTACTAAGTACCAAACTTTGCTATCACCCTTAGATCTTATCTCGTTGCGGCACCAACCTTTTCCAGAATTGTCACTTTCCATGGCTTTTTGAATGAGATCGGGTCTTCATCAATGTTTAAGCCACATTCACTTTCTATAGCAACCACATAATCATTTGATATGGCAGATCTTCTTTCCCTTTCAGATCGCTTTAAAGGTACTTGTGGTTCACTATCCTCTAATTGAATTGTGACAAGTTCATTGATTATATATTTTAGCTAGTGAGATCAGTGCATCTGCATGTTGTTCGATTGTGAAGAAACAACTACCTCAGGTGCAACTTCAGGTGAAAGAACTTTCCACCCGAATTTCATTAATGTCCACCCTTTCCCAGTTCACAACTCCCACTAGTTTCACCATTCTCAATGAACCTAAGATTACCCGATTTAACTATTCTCGTATTATGGTTAAAACAATAAAAATTTATACCCCTTTGATTCTTTTAGGATAGCCAATAAAAAATAATCCATTGACAGCCCTAGGATCAAGTTTCTTTTGATGTGGATTATATAGCCTTATTTCTGATGAGCAACCCCATACACGTAGATGGTTCAAACTAGGTTTCTTTCCATTCATAGTTCGTAAGGGATCTTAGGAACTTCCTAACTAGGAACCTGGTTCAGCACATATGTTGCAGTTCTTAATGCATATATATACCCATAACTAAAGAAGTAAAGAGCAATTATTTAACATGCTTCTAACCATCTCTATTATAGTACGATTATGCCTCTCTACTACACCATTATGCTAAAGAGTATTGGACATACTGTATTGTGCACAAATGCCTCTACTTTGAAGTAACTTTCCATAGAGCTCACCTCCTCTATCAGATCTCACTACTTTTACTTTTCTATCTAGCCGCCTTTCCATCTTATCAGTGAACACCTTTAGGACATCCACAAAATTAGACCTTTCATGCAGTAGATAAGTATATACATACTGTGAGTAATCATCAATAAAGATGATGATGTCCTTTTCACCACTTCATGAAGGAGCATCGAAAGAGCCACATATTTGGTGTGTATTAACCTAAGAAACTGAGTGCTTCTTGTGGCTGGTTTCGTTACAGTATGTTTAGTCTGTTTTCCTTTAATGCAGTCTATACATACATATAGGTCACTAAATTCCAATTGAGGAGGAATTTCACTCTTCACCAACCTCATTCTTTCTTTGGATATGTGACCTAGTCTTTGATGCCACAAGAAACTGAAATTTCATTATATGTGCTATGATTAGTGCCTCTAATTTCAACCACCAAGTATTACTAGAAATTTTAATAAGACTCCTTTCATAGCAAACAAGACTTTAATGTTTACTTTCTTATCAAAGCAAGCCTTCCTTTTAAGACAATCCTACTTGAAAAGTCTCATTTTATTGCAAAAGAAACACTTCATTTCATTTCGGATTTGACTTTTAAGTCCTTTCAGGAAAGACTAGTATTCCTTTTGTTCTTTCTACTTGGGATTCTTTTGCTGCTACTGACACTTCCAAGACCTATGAGGTTAACAACTTGATCTTTCATCTTCCTTGATCTACTCTCCTCTTGAATAAACATAGCTTTTATTTCTTTAATGTTTCATTATCTTTACTGGTGTTGTAATTCACCTGAGAAACTGACTAATCTCAAGAGGTATAGAGCTCATGATAAATTGGACCAGAAGCTGCTTGTGCACCTCCATTTCCAAGGTCTTTAACTTTACAATCGTATTAGACATGTGAGTCACATGATCACAGATTAGTTGGGACCAGTTAACCATTTTCATAGTTAGCTCATTTATGAGACTTTCTACATTCGGAGATATCTATCGTAATGGCTGAGGACTCTTCATTTACTATGGTGAATTCACATTCTATTACACCTAGTGTAAACCAGATCTTTTCGGACCATTCACCATAATTGAGTTCATTGAACTTAACGATAGAGTTAGCAAATGCAAACACATTTGATGAAGCTGCAAGCTTTTATACATGCTTACCCCTTACTGCTTTGAAACTTTATTTCAGATTCTAGACTTAATATAAACTTTTAAGTATGTATATAAGTAACCTTTGGGCAATACTTAAACACAAACACTTTCAATGACGCTAAAATACACTTTAATAACTAATCATTTAAAACTCAAGTCAAATGGTATATTACCTTTGGGTATATATACTACCAACTATAGTAAAAAAATGACTAGTTCTTTTCATATTATTAACTATATTCAATGATCCACCTTTGGGTAATCTCCAAGAATATAGAAAATAAAATAATTGATCACTAAAACTTTAATGTCATTTAGCGTCTCTTTTATCATGATCAATTATACTACTATTAATTTTAATGTTTGTAAGTAAATAACATGATCACTTTGGTGACTAACATGTTATAAACTATACAAACATCAAAATATTAATAGGTAAATTTATCCTAATATTATGCTATATTTCATAACATAATTTTATATACTGTGTTAATATTTCATAACACAAGTTACCTATTAATAAAATGCAGCGGAAGCATTTAAAAAAAAAAAAAATTACAACTTTATATATACAATATTTTAAATTAATAAAATATTATATACCTCATTTGTGTCACTAAAACTGTAAGGAACACTTGTTCCTTAGATAAACACAATTAAATTTCAATCACTTAAATGTAACAAGCGCTTCACATTTACGGATTTACTAACAATAATCTTTTATTAATCCACGCATGCTTGTACATATCAATTAAGTTATCATGCCAGTTACTAATTCTTTTCTAATCATGCAAGCACACATTCATGCAACAACATGCATTAATCAATTAAACGAGCCAATATTTCCTTTCTAATTAGGTGAAAGTCTTACCATCACAACCCGTAATAGTGACTTTTCACAATATTATGGTAATAACCGTCATAAGGAAACTTTCATGCATGTGCCTTTACGTTTGTTACCGTAAAACCCAGGTTTCATGTCGAACCTTTTAAACAAACGACCATTATGCACACATGAAACATCGTGATTTTAATGGATTTATTGCAAAATCCATTACGTAAATGACTACGTTCATTTCGTAACTTGATCAACAACAACCCGTTTAACTTAGTGGCTGACATATAAAACCCTTTATGGCATCGTAAGATTCCGTAATTAAAATAATAAAACAATCGTTCATAGATTGATTTAGTGTGTCGTATCGTTACGTTCGTTTACGATGCCATATTCATATGCATGATCATCAACGCACACTTTAACAAATACCATACGTTTAAGTGCAGTACGCTTAATTACGATGGATGATACTAATCTCATGAACACTCTTTAAAACGGATGAACCCGTATATGTTCACAAGCACATGAGAACTAAACCGAGAATGTTCTTAACATTTTCAAATGCCTAATGAGTGAATTAATTAAATCTAAGATGGCTCTGATACCAAATGTAAGATTAACTTTTATGATTTCAATTATGAAATCTATTCCGAGACCATAATCTAGATTTAGTTTTAATTCAACCCTGGTATGCTTCTTAGAGAAGAAGAAAGAAACACTAACCTTTAATCCATGCTTAATGAAGATAAATTGAAAGCAATGCACCAATTGATTTTCTCCTCCCTTTGGCCTCTAATCCTTTATGATTCCCTTTGATGGACAAAGGAATCCAAAACCTCTTCTTATCACGTTTTGTTCCCTTACGGTGGCTTATACGTTTCTTACGTAACTGTTATAGCGACACAATCGTAACTCTTCTCTCATATAAGAAAAAGTCACTTGTCACATTTTGATAACCACCACAAGCGAGTATATATATGTGTGTGTATTGTGCCTTTTAATTATCACATCTTTTCATTTTGTACTCTTTCAAGTACAAACTATACTTTATATGTGATTAATATACATCCAAGCACAACTATAACACATATACATAAATGATTGTATATAACCATTATAGAAGAATCATTTATAACTAACAAGGCAAGGAAGGAGGGTTATCAATACACCCATATTCTAATACTTTTATCGAAACCGATCCATCATGGTATCATCTTTTATATTAGAATATAAAACATTAATACGAACTTGAACTTTATATTAAACCAATATACACATAGGTCATATAAGAATATAAAATATTCTTACAAAACGTTCATTCCAAAAGCCCATCCACATGCTTGCGGGTCTAACTTTGAGCTGATGAGCGGGTTCGAGAAGTTTAGGTACTTGTAGTAACGGTGAAAGGCTTCAAGACACGGCTCCACCGCTCCATTGATGTTTCCGTGGAGATCCAAGGAGAAGAGTTGAGTCGAATCTTTCTGAACAACAACATCGTCGTCTAGGAAAACGATCTTTTCTAGCTGCGGGTAGATCTCGGGGATGTAGAATCTGAGATGGTGCAGTAACGACAAGTACTTTGGGTTTCTCAAAATGGCCTATGTGGAAAAAGAACTGATATTTTAGTGAGAAGTGAGCAACATGATTTCATTTCCATTATCCATTATCCGTTCCACTACTGTAGATGTCGCTCAGACAACCCTTTCCCAAAAAAAAAGAAGAAGCAAGAAGTCTCCTATATATTAGTGGAGTTACATTTATAATGATTGTTAGTGTTATTATTATTATTATTTTATAGATTTTCATAATTCGAAATTTTTTAATTTTAATGATTCTATAAATCTATCAAAGTTATAGTGTTATTAGAAATTGTATTCTTAACAATTTAACTCATAAAACAAGATTTTAAGAATACTATATATATATATATATTAATTTATTTTCTTAGATTTTTGCAATATTTAAAACTCTTTTCAATTTTTTCCAATCAATCCACTCTATATTATTCTTATTTCTACTAACCCTTTTGAAATGTTAATTTACCTACTAAAATATCACCGTTTCAATCCACGATCCATTCGAAATAATGGCTTAAAGAAAATTCAATTATTTTTAGGATATTCAATCTTTTGTTTTATTATTTTAACCATAAAGGACTGATAAGTGATAACTCTAATATTATCTACTTTTTAATCACTAAGTTTTTTCTATCTTATCTTTTTTTTTTTGGCATTTTTCTAAACGATATTTATAACTCTGATTAATCTGTCAATCATTTATATTAGTTATAATAAACTAACATCGACATAAAAATAAATTGAAAACCAATTATTGTAATTGATGTTAAATCAGTAAATAACATGTATGCATGTCATTTGCTAATAGGTAGTTTAGCTTAGTGAGTTGTCAAAACAAATTAAAGTAACGTTTCTTTTCACACTTTATACCCATTGATGCTACATTTTTATTTTTTTTGTTTTTGTGGTGCATCGAACGCCCACAGCTTTAAAATTTTAATCATCACCAGAAATGTTGTACTTTAAATGGATATTTAATTTATGTGTAGCAACTAGCAAGTGAAAAAAGTTGGAGAAATAGAAACACTTTGTTCAGACGAAGCCACCAATTGGATGGCGACTGCACCTTTTCATCAGATCGCATATTCTAACAGCGACGACTTTTCAATGCAATCTGAAATAGAATTATCGTAATTTAACTTTATACTAGATTTTGATCCGCGCTTCTTAAGCGCGGATATTTTTTTGGTGACCGTAAACTCAAATATTAAATGAATTTATATTTATTATTAGATATCTAAAATATTTAAAAGCTGTTCTATTATTATTATTTCAGACCGGTACAATGTTTTCATTGAGTTTTCATATCTGAATCAGACTTGTGGTCGAACCGTAAGATCTATTAACTCATATATAATGGAATAGAATATAATAAAATGAATATAGTAAAAGTATCTGAAAATCAAAAAGACCGTTATTAACCCACTGAAAAAAATATAATTTGTTTTTTGTTTTATAAATTTTTGATATATCAATATACATTTGACTTGTATAAGAAATTTTTTTTAACAAATATTGTTAAGTTTATTTATAAATATATTAATTATCAATCTACCAAAATAGTGAAGCAAGTATTATTATTTTTCCTTTTTTAATTTTCTATCAAACTATTATCAATTTTTTTTAAAAAAAAATCAGTTTGTGAGAGATATTTTATTATTAGAAATCCATACAATTTAAATAATGTTACATTTATATGTATTTATGTATAAAATGGTCTTCATAATTTGGGATTTTGTAAAAAAAATGGATCTAAAGTTAATTTGGTTAATTTTTTTTTTCTATAACAAAAGTTAATTGGATGAGTTGTATCAGTTAAATTATCTTTTTTAAGTTAAATGCCCAAAGCCCAATTAATAATATTTATTTTGCTGATAACAAAGTGATATTAAATAGGGATAACATATAATATATAAGAAGACCAAAAAAAAAAATAAAGGGTCCAACAACCTTTTATAAGTAGATTTTTAAAGACTGCTTCCCTTTTAATAGTATAGATTGTGCTCTCTTTATCGTCGAAATCATAGATTATTGGAAATTTGAAAGAAGATATAACATATTCCTTCTGTTTTTTAATTGTAAGTCGTTTTAGATTTTTTTTTATGTTTCAAATTATATAACGTTTTTAGTTTTTTTATGTAAAATTTATTAACATTTAATGTTATATGACCAATGATAATATATTTTTAATTTTATTATTGATTGATTTGTGGTTAGGTAAACAATTAATAATATTTTTATTTAAAAAATATAAAAAATTAATGATTTTTTATCTATGTGCACAATTATAAAACGAAAATAGAGTGAGTACGTGATTTAAGTATCAGCCACTCAGGTTTGTAGAAAATCATTCGGACGTTAGATGTCCGACAATATGCTGCATAATACGTACCTGAATATCCTATTGTCATTTGCTATCTTGCATCAAAATTTAGCAAAAAAAAAAACATTTGCTATCTTTTTATAATGTTTATTACGTACGTGGATTGTCTTATATATGATGATATTTTCACCTCATGCAGGGGAGATGAATCATTTTAAAGGTGCGAAGTGAATCTACCAGCAACGACACTATCAGTGTGTGCATACTAAAGCGTCTGCATGGAATTTAATCCGTCCAATAAAAATTTGTTACATATTAAAAACTTTATTAGCTTTTTAAAAGTTTAAACATGGAAATGCTTTGTTTAGAATTTTTTTTTGTAAACACATTTTTTAAGCCAATCTTTGTTTAGGAGATAAATATAAAATTTGGTACTTAGCAGATAAAACAGCAATTGCATTGCGAGATTTCTTAATCATCTTTGACATATATTTTAATTCATTAAAAATAGTATTTCTTAGACATGAAAAATATATACCATATCAACTGTTTCAAATTCTTAATTGGTGTAACGTCATAAAAACAGCAATCATTATTAAAAGCAATGCCCTTTATAAAAAAAACATTATTAAAAGCAGTAATTGTTAAACTGGATGTTTTTCTTATATAAATCATACCTTTTTTGGAGAAAAAAAGCTACTATAAATCATAAGTTGAGAAAAAAGAAAGATATAAGTGATAAAATACAAACAAACTTTAACTTGTAATGAATACTGATGTACATATGTAATACAATAAAATTATACCGTTCATGATGAGAGAAGGAAACAAAAAAGGTTGAGAGAAGGAAACCCTAATCTTAATAGGGGAAGCAAACGCTAACTCCTCCTGGAAAGTGACTACTACATTAAATACATAGAAATCAAAGAAAAACAGAAGGAAAAAAAAAACTAGAAACTGCAAGCGATTCCCAAACCAAGGACGAGAAAACGTTAAAGACAGTTTGCCATTCAATTAACATATATAATGTATACATCACGAGCATCTCTTGGGAGCATATTTCAATATCTCTAGCATTCTTTATTTAATTATTGTTTTTAACCTCTATATGCTTTGAAGTTTTTTTTATGCTTTGAAGTTTGAACAAAGGAATAAATAATATCAAGTGAAAGGAGCCAACCTTGAAAGTTTCTATGGTTTGGTAAATAGACTAACTTGCATACTAATTATAACTTGTTTGGTGGCATTATCACTGTTACATATGATCAGTCCTTTGAAATGTCAAGAGTCGGACGCAAGAATGTGTCACTAACATAGAGTGCCAACAGGCAACATCCACAACCGGTAATGACTTGTGACGACCCACCAGTCCACCACATATATACTTGCATTTTCTAATTAAAATCCAATTATCAGATAAAAGTTGAGAATTAAAGAAGAAATAAGAAAATTAGATGGGCCGGTTGATTACGTAGTGTACATGATCATAAAATACAACTTGATGAATATATTTACTAATATCGTTCATTCGCGGAAGCAAACCTCGTTACGATTAGATTTTGGACGAGAAAAGTAGTATTATTTTTTTCATATATTAATTAATTGTTTGTGTAGCGTTCCAGTAATCTGCGTCCAAAAGTTTTTTGGTTATTTTAAGAGGAATGAGTCTACGTCAAGAAACAAACGAATATGCGAATTATTACTTGAAATAATTCCAATAAAATGTTAAATGTGGTATATGTTTAGAAATAATCGGACATGCAAGCAGGGCCGTGCCTGACTTTTTAAAAATTAGAAACGAGGAAAAAGTTTTGGCCCCAAAAATAATATTATGGTTCTTCGCACACATGACCGTGACCACTGGATAAACATACTAAACCACTGAACTAACAATGATTATTGTCAAATTAGTCACTAAAATATTTATAAATACATTGGCTTCAAATGCTTGATCAGGTTGTGGTCACGGCCCTGCGTGCAAATCAGAAAATGAGACAACACGCGTTATAAGGCTTAGAAACGGAAAGGGGAATTGCCACTAATACCACTTTCCTAATACCACTTTTCAACTTTACACTTTTCAAATTTACCTTTAAAATTTTAGTGGGTAAAGTACCATTATACCCTTATTTAATCAAACATAAACATAAGTCTTCTCCCACAAGAAATTGAAAATTCAAAAACCCCTAATCGAGAGATTGATTCCGGCGATCGAGAGATTCCAACGAGAGATCGATTCCGGCGAGAGAGATCGATTCCTTCGAGAGAGATCGATTCCGGCGAGAGAGATCGATTCCGGCGAGAGAGATTCGATCCGTCGAGAGAGTTTCGACGACTTCAGCCATTTTCACCGGCGAGATTTGATTATTCAGGCGACATTGACGTCCGACGAGATTTGGCGAAGACTACAAGCTCAATCGAATCAATCTCTCTTCACGAACGTAACAAAGTGATTTTCGTCTCTTTTCTGTAATTTTTGCTTGGTTTCTCAAAATCGATCGGTTTCTGGGAAGGAGACGAATTTTTCTCATGAAGTTTTCGAATCTCAGATTTATAAAACCTTATAAATTTTTAGCTATGAGGAATATAGTTTTATGTATTTTTCTTATTGATATATCTTGTTGATCATTCCTTCTCTAATACCCATGTTCTTTATAATCAGGTTATGGTGTTCGAAATTTGTTCTATATGTGGAGAATGGAAACTAATAAATGGAATTCACTGGGATTTCATAGTGGATGATCAACGAGGATCCTCTCTTAGTATGATTCATGAAGATATCAGCTACAATGATTTGATTGTGGCTGTTTTAGAAGATTTTGGAATTGATGGCAACAGAAACAGTGTAAATCTTAGCTATGCCTCACCTTCAAAATTAAACTTTGGTACAAAAGAGCTTCCTCCAGCATTTATTAGGAATGATCGTCAAGTAACATCTTATCTGAGCAAACTTAAGGAGAATGGAGACCTTCATCTATGTGTAACCATTAAGGTAACTGCATGAAACTCTTTTGCTAACTTGTTTGTTTATTAGAGTTATCATTTATTTTATAAGGTAGTATGTAGTAGTAGTGATTTGCTCATTGCTTGAAGAAGTTTGCCATAGCAGTATCTATTACAACTTTTACATTTATAAGACCTTATAATAATAGTTGTGCATTTTGCAGGATCATTACCAAATATATTTTAACTATTAGCTTTTATGTTTTTTTTTTAATGTTTCAGAGAAGAACTCAATTATCACCAATGATTATGTCAAATATGATCCAGCCACGGGGTGGAAATAGTAATCATGATTTGCCTATTGCTGGAACTAGTAATCCGCGTGAGGTATTTATTACAACTCTCATTTTTATAAGGCCTTGTAAATGATTATATATTTAGCTTTATCTTTTTATGTTTCATTACAAGATTCATTACTAGCTTTATGTTTTTATGTTTCAGACAGGAACACAAAAATCACCATTGATTATGTCAAACATGATTCAGACACAAGATGAAATTTCTAGTACTCATGATTCGCCTATTGCTGGAAGTAGTAATGTATTTGAGGTACTTTTCAAAACTCTTACCTTAACATTCATAATTATAATGTCTTATAAAGGTAATAAATACATGTTTAATTTTCTAGAGAGGAACAAAAACACACGCGGAGACTGAATGGAACAGCATTCAGAGAGTTGACGAAGTCTCTGGTATACAACATACTTGTATTAGCGACAGTCTTATTTCTCCTTCAAGTGGTCTTGTTAGCAATAAGGTACATATAACTTTTTCCTCTGTCAAATATAAATATATGAGAGTTTAATCAATGTCTTATAATGGGTTATAAATTCTATTTTTAATGTATATGTTTCATGTTTTTATCTTAGAGAGGATTGGACTCGATTGGACTTGCTGTATATGGGTCTGGAAAGTCAAAATTGCCATCTTTCTCCAGTAGACGTGGTAGAGAAAGCATGGGAGAAGATATCTTGTCTCCCAGTTGTGGTGATGATGATGATTTGTTCTGCGGGAAGTTTTTCAAGGATAAAAAGGAAATGAGCACAAAGTTGAGGTTGCATGCAGTTAGTAAAAGCTTTGAGTTCCACACAGAATATTCAGACAAAACACGTTATGTTCTTAGTTGTGTGGATGAAAGATGCAGTTGGAGTTTTCGTGCAAAATCAGTTAAAGGATCTCAGAGTTTTTTTGTTCGTCATTATGTATCTAAACATACTTGTGACACTTCTCTGAGAACTGTTAGTCATCGGCAAGCTACTGCAAAATTGTTGGGAACTATGGTCAGCAATCATTATGAAGGAGGAAAGATTGGGCTGAAACCTAAACAGATCATGGAAAAAGCTAGAAATGATCATGGTGTTGTGATTACATATTCAAAGGCTTGGAGGTCTCAAGAGCACGGCCAAGATATAGCTAGGGGTACTCCTGATGACAGTTATGAAGCTTTGCCCAGTTGGTTTCACATGATAAAAGAAAAGAATCCAGGTTCTGTGACTTTTATCGAAGTTGATGCTGTTGGGAAATTCAAATACGCATTTTTGTCGCTTGGTCCATCTATCAGAGGGTTTAAGTTGATGAGGAAGGTACTTTCTGTTGATGGTGCCCATCTGAAATCAAAGTATAAAGGGACTCTACTTGCTGCCACAGCACAAGATGGTAATTTTCACTTGTATCCTATAGCTTTTGCTATAGTTGATTCTGAGAATGAAGCCTCATGGAGTTGGTTTATGAAATGTCTGAAAACCATCATTCCTGATGAAGAGGATTTGGTTTTTGTCTCTGATCGTGCGGCCTCTATTGAAAAAGCTCTTTTACAACATTATCCTGTTGCTCACCATGGAATCTGCATCTTTCACTTTCAAAAGAATGTCCAGGACAATTTCAAAAGTTCAACACTTGTCCCTTTGGTTGTTGAAGCTGGTTATGCCTACACCAAAGCTGATTTCGATTGCTATTTTCAAGAGATTGAGGAGTCCGACATTGTATTAGCAGATTATCTTCGTAAAGCAGACTTCAGGAAGTGGACCCGAGCTTATTCTCCTGCTAATCGCTTCAACATCATGACGTCAAACTTGGCCGAATCTATAAATTCTTTGCTGAAAGTGAGTCGTGAGTATCCAATTGTCTGTCTTTTTGACACTATTAGGATGATAATGACTAAGTGGTTCACTGAACGACGTGAGGAAGGAGTTCGTCACATGCACCCTGTCACTGTCGAAGTGGGGAACAAGATGAAGGAGCTATATGATTTTACGTCTCGCTTCCTTGAAGTTTCCAAAATCAATGATTCAGAGTTTGAGGTTAAGGGAGATACAAGAGATCAAGTGGTGAATTTTCAAACAAGGCATTGTTCATGTTTTGTGTTTGATATTGAGAAGTTTCCTTGTGCTCATGCAATTGCCGCTGCAAAATCTGGGAATAAGCACGAAAATGATTATGTCGATGAGTTTTTCTCCAATGAAAGGTCCGTTCTCTCAGCCATTGTGGTAATACATCAGCACGTTTATATATGTTTACAAAATTGATCAAATTTATAAGGTTTTATAAATATTGTTCTACAACACTTCTTTTTCATTTTTCTGTCTTTATTGTACCTTTATTTAATTCTCTTAATTTTCTTATTAGGTTTACACTAGCATATTCAGAGAGTGTATATCCTGTTGGTGATAAAACATATTGGGATATTCCTCCCCATGTAGCTTCGTTTGTTTGTCGCCCTCCATCTACACGCTTTCCTAGTGGGAGGAGGAAAAAAAAGAGGATACCAAGTTCGTGGGAGTATGGAAAATATCGGCCCATATCTAAACCATCACCCAAGGCTTACAAATGCAGCAGATGTGGACAGAAAGGACACAACAAAGGTAGTTGTGTAAGGCCTATTTGATAACAGAGTAGTATAAAAACTTGTGTGCAATTGATTATTTTATATGATGTTATAAGAGAGAATTGGAATCGAATAGATTTTGGGGAACCTTTTACTATTACATTTTATCGTTTTATAATGATTTATAAAGTTTACAGGTGTCTAATAGAAGTTATGTTCCTTTTATTTTTACATCTATCATTTTATAATGCTTTATAAATTTTGCAGGTGTCTAATAGAAGTTATGTTATTTATTATACGAAATGTGTGGTTACATAAACTACCCTTTATAAATCATTAGGATTCAGATTAATTGTAGAAATTATATGTTCGTTTGATATCTTAGCTTACTTGCATGAACATAAATAAAATATGTTTCCTTAGCAAAGGTTTAAGGTACAAACCAAAATATATTTTCCTCATCATGAAGGATTAAGGGACAAGCCAAAAGATGTTCCTCATTGAAGACATCATCAAAAGATAACACACTAAAACTGAAAAAGTTCCATAGATATTTGTTAAAAGTACTAAAAAACTGAAAGAGCTTCATTTCTTCAAATTCGCGATGCTTCTAATCGGCATTTTTAAGATCTTCCAAAACACTTCCTATCACATCATCAGCTGAATCTTTCTCAAATTGTTTCTTTTGTTTTTTCGATTTGGGGGTGCCAACATTGTGTTCCTTTATAAGCATAACAATTAAGAAAATCAGAAATGATAATTGGATGTAGTCAATGAAATTTGAAAGAATATTTTATAAACCATTATACATAGAGAGATATTTACCTTATTTCCTCTTCCATTCTTCTTTGTAAACTTCACGTGCTTTTTAGATGCATCCTCATTCCCTTCTCCATCCTTCAATTTTAATGACACAATAAGTAAAGTTACATAGAGCATATTAAACATTTAAAAAGTCAATCAGTTTATAAAGACTTATAAATCAGCTTACTTCATTGGTTTCTGCATGATCTTCTACTTGTTGTTGTACTTCACGTGGGGGTGTTACACCTTTCTTCTTTCCCTTATATTACAAGACAAATAAATAACTTAGCAATTTCGATTTTAATAACAGCTGTAAATCAGAAATGATAATCAGAAAGAACATTTTATAAACTATTATACACAGAGAGATATTTACCTTAGTTACTCTTTCACTTTTCCTTGTAACCTTCACGGGCTTTTCATATGCATACTCATTTTCTTCTCCATCCTTCAATTTTGATGACACAATAAAAAAAGTTACATAGAGTATACTAAACAACATTTTATAAAGCATTATACACAGAGAGATATTCACCTTAGTTCCTCTTTTACTTTTCCTTGTACCCTTCATGGGCTTTTCAGATGCATCCTCATTTACTTCTCCACCCTTCAATTTTGATGACACAATAAAAAAAGTTACATTGATTATACTAAACAGCATTTTATAAACCCTTATACACTGAGAGATATTCACCTTAGTTCCTCTTTTACTTTTCCTTGTACCCTTCATGGGCTTTTCAGATGCATCCTCATTTACTTCTCCACCCTTCAATTTTGATGACACAATAAAAAAAGTTACATTGATTATACTAAACAGCATTTTATAAAGCATTATACACAGAGAGATATTTACCTTAGTTACTCTTTCACTTTTCCTTGTAACCTTCACGGGCTTTTCATATGCATCCTCATTTTCTTCTCCATCCTTCAATTTTGATGACACAATAAAAAAAGTTACATAGATTATACTAAACAACATTTTATAAACCCTTATACACTGAGAGATATTTACCTTTCTTCCACGTTTCTTTGAACCTTTCACGGGGTTTTCAGATCCATTTTCCTTAGCACCGACGTCAACATCTGTATTGACTTCTGTGTCATCCTCTTGTTGTTGCTCCTCTTCCTCTTGTTTCTGTTCCTATTTCAATTAAAGGATTACATATTTATAATGATTTATAAATTTAAAACGATTGTTCAGTTTATAAAGATTTATAAATCAGCTTACTTCATTGGTTTCCGGATTTTCACTCTCTTTATCACCGTCGTCCACATCGTCTTCTGTATCCTCTTCTTCTTGTTGTTCCTCTTCTTCTTGTGGCTGTTCCTATTTAAAAAAAAAAAGATTACATATTCTTAATGATTTATAATTCTATAACGGTTTTCAATTTATAAAGGGTTATAAATAAGCTTACTTCATTGACTTCTGCGTCATCCTCTTGGTGTTGTTCCTCTTCCTCTTGTGTCTGTCCCTATTTCAATAAAAGGATTACATATTTATAATGATTTATAAATTTAAAACGATTGTTCAGTTTTTAAAGATTTATAAATCAGCTTACTTCATTGGTTTCCGGATTTTCACTCTCTTTATCACCATCGTCCACATCGTCTTCTGTATCATCTTCTTGTTGTTGTTCCTCTTCTTCTTGTGGTTGTTCCTATTTAAAAAAAAAATTACATATTTTTAATGATTTATAATTCTATAACGGTTTTCAATTTATAAAGTGTTATAAATAAGCTTACTTCATTGACTTCGACTTCTACATCATCTTCATCTTGATGTCCTACTTCACGTGGAGGTCTTACACCATTCTTCTTTCTCTAATATTACAAGAAAAAAAACTAGCTTAGCAATTTCGAATTTAATAACAACATTATAAAATATCAAAAATAAAATAACCTTAGCGATTTCCTTTCTTTTGGCATCTATATAAACTCCTAAAACTTCATTTTCGTCAAGTTCATAATCGGCATTCTGTCCATTTACCTGAAATATTATATGTGAGCTCACACACATTGTATTAAGAATATGAAGACGTTATAGATAGCAAACCTTGGTTTTTGTGGCGGCTTCAGTTTCTTTTGACTTCTCAGTTTCCTGTTACAAGTTAGAAGCATATGAATCTTTTTGTCATTTACAACACGAAACAAATATAGAAAGTAGTTTACCTTCACAGTTTCTCCACGAATGTTCAAAAGACCTTCAAGGTACTTCACTCTTTCTTCAAGAGACACTACCTTATTATTGAGGAATTCAATCTTTTCTTGATCAGTTGCATCAATCCCAGGAACAGAATTATTTTCGTCCACTTCAGCTTCAGCAACGGCAATGTCGACACTTCTATTGAGCCAATCTTGTCTCTTCAAACGATATCCTCTTTTGACAAGATCAACAACTCTTCCAAATTCACAGTCAACATCTTCAACCAAGTCGCTATGCAATCCGGGATCTCCAAGGATACATTTGACATCAACCTGACAAGTGTTTGCATATGATCAAACAATCGGTAAAAGAAGAATGCAAAGACTAAAACAGTTTTATAAAACATTATAAACGGTTACCTTCTCCATTTGGTCGAATCTGTTAACCTCCTCAATAGTAAGCGCTTTGGTTTCTTTCCAATGCAAGCACAAGGGAAACTGAATTCCATCATCGCTAATACCAAAGAATGTGCCTAGTTGATTCACAGAAGATAACGCCCAGAGCTGAAGCGCATATATAAAGCCACAAATCGCGTATTGATTATTCTCCGTCAGCTTTGCATAGGTAAAGCTCTTCACTTCTTTCAGTAAATAATCAAAGGCCAAATTCCCCCAGGGATACTTGCAAAACTCTTTGAAATTTCTAGCTCTAAGCAGACGCTCTTCTGGAATACTTGTCACCGGATTGCTTGCCATCAATATCCCTTCCACAAGGATTGTAGCTCCCAATCTTAATCTCTGATCAGCAGTAAGCTCTTTACTCTTTTCGACAAGAAGCTTAAGCAAGGTGTTTAGAGTTTGATTCTTGTTCATCCATGGATCTTTCTTCTTCTTTTTTGTTGCTGAAGTCTCGGCTTCATCTTCATCTTTATCAACAACACAAGGCAGACCCGTTGTCAAGTGGAATTCTCTTAGAGAAAACCTCATTAGTTGTTCTCCAAAAGTAAACCACAAACCCTTCTCGCCTATATCAATTCTCCTTAAGAGTAAGTGATGAATCAAATGCCTTGAAAACACCATAAGCTTCTGCTTCCTTCCCATCTTAATTACCGGAGCCAAGAATGAATCTTCAAGCTTCTTGAATTCTTTGCCCAAAAGGGTTTCAACTTTACCAACCAACTTCAGATTGGAGCGCTTGTTAATTCTTTGCAATACGACTCCTTTTGTACCAGTTTCGGAGATTCTTTTTGGCAAAGCAATCTTGTCATTAGACTCACTCATCGTTTCACCTGAAACAATTCAAAATGGCAATGTCAAAGATATGTTTTATAATGACTTATAAAGGTTTTGTTTATCAACACTTGTAAATCATAATAGATCATTCTAAAATCGATTAACCACATCAAAAACGAAAGAACTAGCAATGAAATATATCGCAAATGACAGAGTGAGAAGAAGAATCGCTAAGAAGAACCAATAACATTACCGGAGTTAAGAGAAATCGATGGTGAAAAGTAAGTTTTTGTAACCAAAGAAATGTAGAACGGCGGAGTATAAATAGAGATCAAAAGATGCGCTTCAGCTCTGTATCAGAAGAGACGCGAACGGAGGAAGGCGATGAAAAGTCCCGACTTTTTACCCTAATTCGTGACGGTTTTATTTTTTTTACACTAAGGCCCAATTTCGATTATCAATGTTTAAGGCCCAAGTTTATTTATGGTTTAATGCTTAGAAAACGGTTTTATAAACTATTATAGATTAACAAGCTTCTGCAAAATATTTATATGCTTTTTAAAAAATTTTATTAACCCTTATAAATTATTATATAGAGATTCATAAGTCTTTATTAATTATTGTCAAAATTTGTAAATCATTTTATACAGATTTATAAATCTTTTAAAATTGTTTATAGGTCTTTATATATTACCTTATTTTATAAATCTTCATAAAACCTTATAAGCCCTTCAAAATAATTGTCAAAATTTTATATAGATTTAGAAGCCCTTGTAAACTATTTATTGCTCTTATAAACTACACATATTTGTAAGTCTTTATAAATTATTTATAGGCTTTTATAAATCATAATCTACATTTTACCTCGTGGAATCTCTTGAGGGTCTATGATTGGAGTGGCTACATCATCCATCATATCTTCTGATTCATGAGGTAATGGTAACTCCTTTCCCTACACATCATTAGTAAAAATATATAGTTTAAAGATAAGAAAAAGAAGCCTATGAGAACACATATATAGGTGATAGTCTAAAACTTACATATATGGTTTCATGGTTTTGTGTTTCAGCCTCAGTGGCTTCTAAAACAGAAGTGTTTCTGTGTCTCTCGAGAGAGGATGTGATTTCTGTGGCATCATCATTCACCTTATCCTCTTCATTGGATTCTAAAACAAGTGTGATACTAGGGCTCTCTTGATCGGATCTGATTTTGGTGGCATCATCATTCAACGTATCATCTTCATCGGTGGCAAGTGTGTTACTAGGACTATCTTGACCGGGTCTGATTGGTGTGCCAGCATTATTTTCAAATTCTCTCTGCAAAAATGGTGTAGGAAGATTTTAAATTGCACCAAAAATGAATACAAATTATGTGTGAGAAAATACCTCATGTGCGCGAATCCAACTACCACCACCTAGCCACTCCATTGACAGCCTAATCTCAGTATAATTAAAAACCGCATCCTCTTTTGTGGCAGCGAAATACACTTTGTATTTGTTTTCAAGGAGAATTTCCGTCACTCGACCTTTGCGCCACCCATGGGTAACAACCACTTCAACATAGTCGTTCAGACTGTACTCTGCACAAAGATCTCGAGGAGGAGATGGCCTTATTTTGCAAATATCAACTATTAAATGTTTTCCTTCCGCTTCATCACTCGAATTTTGTGAGATTGTACATCTTTTGATCAGAAATTTTCTTCTATCATCTCCTTGTTTCCGAACTTCTGTAATTACCAATGCTCGGACCCAAATTTTTTCCTTTTCACTTTCACTAATTTCACGGGTCATTTCCACCAACTTCCCTCTCGTAAACATGTGTTGACTCAATACCTTCAATTCCAAAACAATCATATATAAGCTAAAGCCCTCAAACATTCAAAATTTTATAACTTAAAACATACAAAAAAAAACAATACCTTGTTTTTGCTTTTGACCCATTTGGAGCCGATCCAATCAGCATGAGGTCTCAGTTGGCTTCTGATGAATCTCATTATGTCTGGTGGATCATCAAAGTAAACCAAAAAACTACCATCTGGCCTTTCAACTACGATAACACCAGTCCACCAACCATTATTAAAATAAGCATCCACCACCGACCCTTCCTTGAATACGACACCCTCATTCAGACACTCTGGCGGGACTGGCCGAATAAAACTTCTTTCAATAGTTTCCTTCAAAGGACTTACACCATCTTCGTTGAACATAGTTTTGTAACTAACCCGAAGCTTTTTTCCTGTTACTCTCGTCGGATTTTGCTCGAGGATAGCTCTATACCAAGAACCTCTGAACCCATCTTCTTGAATAGATACTTCTACTTCACAATCTTTGGCAATAGACAAAAGTTTTCCTTTTTTCTTCAAATTATTTTCATCTTCCTGAGGAGGAATCGGAAATGCAGATCACAAAAAAAAAATCAAGAAAAGAAAGAAACTAGGTGAATTAAGATCAAATGAACGACATGCATCCAAGAAACTGAAACAAATTGAGATTTTAGATAAATCAATTAGGTTCCATACAAAAATTCAATTCGATTTTGGAGTGTATATACAAAAGCAAATAGGAATTTCAATTTGATCTAAATTGAATATAAAAAATCAAAAGAGAATACAGTGAATGTTCTTGAATTAACTTTTGCTAAATTCGATTCAAGTTGAATTGGAACTGAAACTGAAACAGATTGAGATTTTAAGTCAATCAATTAGGTTTCAAACAAAAATTCAATTCAATTTAGATTGTTGATTCAAAAATGAAGATGAAACTCAATTACCTTTTGCCACGATAATGATTCAAAATGGGGAAGATTGTTGTGTTGATTCTTCTTCTTGAAATTTACGGACATAGAGAAACGATGAAGAAATGATAGAAAACAAGAAAGCAAAAAAAAAAACGTGTCATAGTGAAGAAGATGAAGACGTGTCGCGTGAGAAGAGTTAAATTTACTGTTTTGCCATCCCTTTTGGTAAATGATAAAAAAACAGATAAATCGTTGAGGTCATGGGTCGAACACGGGTTTCTGTCTAAATTGAAATTTTAAGCAACCTCAACTTACCACTAGACCATATTACTTACTCGTTATGATTAGCACGTATACTCATAATGTTGCTTACATATCATCATTTTTGTATATAAACTGATTTAGAAGCCTTTATAAATTACTTTTTTTTATAGATTTATAAGTCTTTATAACTTTTAAATTCCCCTTTATATATCCTCGTATTGGTGTTTACATATCATTATTTTTGTATATAATATTTGTAAACTGATTTAGAAGCCTTTATAAATTACTTTTTTTATAGATTTATAAGTCTTTATAACTTTTAAATTCCCCTTTATATATCCTCGTATTGGTGTTTACATATCATTATTTTTGTATATAATATTTGTAAACTGATTTAGAAGCCTTTATAAATTACTTTTTTTATAGATTTATAAGTCATTATAACTTTTAAATTCTCCTTTATATATCCTCGTATTGGTGTTTACATATCATTATTTTTGTATATAATATTTGTAAACTGATTTAGAAGCCTTTATAAATTACTTTTTTTATAGATTTATAAGTCTTTATAACTTTTAAATTCCCCTTTATATATCCTCGTATTGGTGTTTACATATCATTATTTTTGTATATAATATTTGTAAACTGATTTAGAAGCCTTTATAAATTACTTTTTTTATAGATTTATAAGTCTTTATAACTTTTAAATTCCCCTTTATATATCCTCGTATTGGTGTTTACATATCATTATTTTTGTATATAATATTTGTAAACTGATTTAGAAGCCTTTATAAATTACTTTTTTTATAGATTTATAAGTCATTATAACTTTTAAATTCTCCTTTATATATCCTCGTATTGGTGTTTACATATCATTATTTTTGTATATAATATTTGTAAACTGATTTAGAAGCCTTTATAAATTACTTTTTTTATAGATTTATAAGTCTTTATAACTTTTAAATTTCCCTTTATATATCCTCGTATTGGTGTTTACATATCATTATTTTTGTATATAATATTTGTAAACTGATTTAGAAGCCTTTATAAATTACTTTTTTTATAGATTTATAAGTCTTTATAACTTTTAAATTTCCCTTTATATATCCTAAACTCGATTGATTTTACAAGAGGTAAAAAAACAAGTTTTGTTTTTTATCTTATATAAATTTATATGCCCTTATACATTATTTTATACAGATTTATAAATCATTTTGGTTGTTTATACAACTTTATAAACCTTAATTCTTTTTTGTTTTATGAACTGATGAGCTCTTGAAAAACGATTTATAAATCTTTATAACTTTTATATACTCCTTTATATATCGTAAATTCATTTGTAATAAACCATTTTGTTTTGATTTTATAAGAGGTTATAAACTATTTGTAATAATGTGTTATAAAGCTACTGAAATACAAATTTACCATTGAACTTTCTAAATTTAAGGAAAACCATAAATCCAAGTCATAAACTCATAATACTCAGAATTCTACAAACAAAGTTTACCAAACACGCATAAAACAGATAGTTGTTCACACATAACTATAAGCAAGCTATAAAGTTTTTGTTCATTCCCACATTAGTATTCATTGTAATTCCGAGAAGATATCAACCGCCAACTTTTCTCGGATGATTGCAATTTTTTCTTCACTCAGCTTTGTCAAATCCACTATACGCATTGCATGGCACTCTATCAGCTTCAATGCATAAACTCCACTGTCTTCTATTTTAAGAACCTTAAACAAATATGTTTTAGTAATATATTAGCAGATAAATTATAATATAAGTTATTTGATCTGAAGAACCTGGATACAAATCTACCATAAAGATTTATAAGCGGTTATAAAGATGTTACCTGTGGGAAACCTTCAGATACAATTTTTATCGAGAACTTGCTTGTATCCATGCTGACATCTTTGAAGAAGTAGCGAATCATGAATGGGAGAGCCATCGCATATGCATTAACGTAAGGGACCAAACTCGCATCTGTGAACTTCATTGCTGCACAATTGAATGCTGTGATATTTCTCTTCTCCAAGTTGATTACAACTCCAAGCCAATACTTCTCTGCTACTGCAATGGCCGAATAGAGGAAGTTGATATTCTTCTCTATGTTGTACTTGTCAAAGCCTGCTCCAAATTGGAAACCTTTCTTGTCATCTAAAAACTCATCATAAAACTCATCTATTTCTTCAAGAAACTTCACTCCAACAACTAAGGCAGTTTTGTTCAGAAACAAATCTGGATTGTTTATCTGTCTCAGTTTCAGCAACTCAAAACCTGCTTCAATATGCTGAAACAAAAAAAAAACAAATACTCAGAATAGCGATCATATAGTTTTATAAAGAAGATTAATATAAATTTATAAGGGATTATAAAGAATTTTTGTTCACATATAGTCTAACCGTTTTTGAAAGTTTTTTTCCCGGAGTTTCAATATCCGAAAACCACTTTGCGTTTACTATCTCTTGATTGATTCTCAGCTTCCTACATTGGACACTCATACTTTTTTATGTAGATATCTAGTTTCATGAAATATATAGCTTCTTATAAAATAAAACTTACTTTCTTTTGTTTGACATTTTCCATTCTCTCATTTTTTCTTTTCTTGTTTTATCAACTGGCTCAAAGGGATGAAGAATCGGATGTTTCTTCCTTGCTCCTGTAAACGGTGGTTGTGTATGAATGGATGGTATTTGACCTCTTTCACTTCTTCTTAGCGGAACATTATCTGTATCAGCTTTAAACTTCTTTTGAAGTGGAGGCTCAACATCTTCGTTTACCTACAGAACAAAAAAAATAGTCCCCTTTTTACAAAGGATTATTAAGTCTATAAAATAAATCAATACTCATAAAGTTTGGAAAACAAACCTGGCTGTGTTGTTGTACCAATCTCTTTTTTATTTTCATTAGAGGTTGGAAAACAGGAATCTCATAAACATCTCTCATAAGAACCTGATTCATGCAAATCGTTTTTATATAATTGTTTAAGAGACCTTAACGATCATGAAATAGTTTATAAAGCTTTATAAAATACCTCATTTGTACCCTTTCCACTATGACTTTCTTGGGAAAGGAGATCAAACTTAGGAGACGTAAATGTTGGATTAGGCGATGAAACCTTCAGACAAAATATTTGAAAATTAGATGTTTATGCTATATACATTAAACTTTTACAAGGCCTTATAAAATATATTAATTTTGTACCCTTGTATCAAAGTTTGGAGTATTGAATGTTGGAGTAGGCGACGTAACCTACAAAAGAAATAAGAAATTCAATTTGCCTATCACTAAATTAAAAAATTTATAAACCTTTATATCCTGTTTTAGATTCATACCTGCGACGTTTGTTTCAAGCAACTTTCTGATTCAAGTTTTTCTGTGTCTTCGTCTTGAGTGATTTTTTGTGTAGTCTCAATTTCCCCAAGAATATTCTCTTCTTCCCTTTGATGCTCTGTACCAGATTTTGCTTCTTCATCACATATCTCTTTTTCATTTTCATCATCCAGTGCACTTCTTCCATCGCCAGAGTTTGCTTCTTCAGCAATTGTATCTTCAGAGTTTGCTGCTTCAGCAATTGTATCTTCTTCATTTTCATCATCTGGTGCATTTTTTTTATCATCAGAGTTTGCTTCTTCATTAATTGTATCTTCTTCATTTTCATAATCTTGTGCACTTCTTCTATCACCAGAACTAGCTCCATTTTCACAATCTTCTTTGTTTGGTGAACTGTCGTTAAACTTCAAAAAAACAAGTGAAATCATTAGAGAGGAATAACACGCGAAATTTGATAAGTAATTGGTAAAATTGAATTGGTTACCTTAACTCCTAAAACATTCTGGATCATTACTACTCGCTTATCCAAATCACGAACCATTTGGATTAGCTTATCAAGTTTCTCGCTGTTAGACATGGAATGATTTTTATCTTTTCTTTGCTCCTTATCCTTTTGATACTCTTCATCTTTATTTTCCTCTTCATCTGTCTTTTCCTCTTCATCTTTCTTTTCCTCTTCATCTTCATTATGGTTCAGATCTTCACCATGCTCTGCATCTTCGTCTTTTGTCTTGCGTTGTTGACCTATATCTTCTGTTGCAACAAACATATCCACAAAACCTTTCTCCCAATCGCTTCTCCTCATTTTGTATCCTTGTTGAACTAGTTTCACAACACTGTGAAAGTCAGCATCGTCACTATGTGTTGCCCCCACCAAATGTTTGTATTCCTCAGCCAATCCAATCACTGTGCTAACCTCAACCTGTAGAATAAATAAAACATATCTATGTAAACCTCTTATATATTAATTTATATAGTCCTTATAAAAGTACATTTATAATCTTGTATAAACACATGTCAAATTTACAATCCTACAAGACACCGATTTGTGGACCTTTTCAAGGAGTCCCTAGAAATCCACTTTTCAAACAATACAATACGAATATATTTATATACGCTTATAAAAACTCACATTGTTTATCTTCTCCAGCTCTAACACTTCAGCTATTGTCGGAGTTCTTGTTGAGTCCCAATGTAGACACAACGGATCAGAAGAAGAGGATGTCTCGCATGGCTTTCCCAAAGATTTACCAAGCACATTCACTGATGACATTGCCCACAGATTTATGGCTAGCGCAAAACCACTCACTTCATAACTATCTCCTGTCCAGGAACTTGCACTCAAACTTTTTACACTTCTCATCAAGATTCTATAAGCAGTTTTACCCCAAGCAATCTTGTGTGAGCGATAGTTCATATAACGCTGCAACCTGTCTCTCGGGATTTTAGAACTCGGATTTTCTGCCATAATTACCGCTTCTGTGAGTATTGCTGTTCCAAGGGATAATCTTTCTAGTGTTGGCATGCTTCGTGCTTTCTTTTTAAACATTTCATATAACGTTCTCACCGTAAACTTATCAATCTTGCCCAGCATCCAAATGTATGGCTTCTTCATTATTTTGAACAGCGGCTCTGTTATTGTCTGATCTTCCTCACAACGTAAGCCTGTTGTCAGATGAAATTCCCTTAGTGAAAACCTCATAGGCTGGTCCGAGAAAGTAAACCAGAGATCCTCTCCTTGCGTCAATACTCTTCGCTGCATTAGAAAATGGAACAACTCTTCTGAAAATTGAACCCTATTCCTTTTAACCAACTTCAAAATGCTCCCAATGTGAGAGTTCTCTATGAAAGAAAACTCTTCTTTTCCTAATATATCTTCCACCTTCTCGATATAATCAATCTTTGAGTGATGGATTATCGCTTTGGGATTATCTGGTGTTTCTACAGCTTCATAAACCCTCCCAGGCAATTTCAAGGTTGTGCAAAACTCGTTGCTATCCAACTGCAATACAAGACAACACTTCTTGAGTTCACGCATTTTATAATTACTTGAAACCCACATTTATAAAGGCTTATAATTTTTCAAAAAAACTCAATGTTCACTATCGATACTATTTCTCTTAGATCTAACTAGAAACATGACAATCCTCAACCAATGTTCTTCTATTTTCTTATAACAGAAATAACAAATTCAAAAAATGACTTGAAACAAACAATAATTTAGGTACTTACTTGTAGAGAATCGTGAAGATAAGAATCATGAATAGGAGAATCGTGAAGAGGAGAATCGTGTATAGGAGAATCGTGTAGAGGAGAATCGTGAGGAGTAGACGACATTTTTTGAGATGAAATTTTGAATCGTATAGTCTGATTGTTATTCGTCGTCACCGGATGCTCTTTCCAGAGAGACGGCGTGACTAGTGAGAGAGAAGACCTTTTGTCGTCGCCGTTGCTAGAATCGCCGTCGTAGCTCTGTAATCTCGTCGCCTTCGATGGCGAGCTAGAGAGATTCGAGAGAAAAGGTTAAAATTGCGAGGGTTATTATTGTCTTTCGGCTACTAAACAATTAGGTATTTGTGAAAATGTCCTCCTCCTGAGTGTAAATTTGAAAAGGGGTACTCAACAAAGTGTAAATGTATAATTTCCCCAAACGGAAAAGAAAACGAAAAAAAAAACATATTCTAAGTTGGGTTTAGTTTAGCTCTATCCAGATCTACACATTATGATTTATGAAATAGCTGATAACTATTTTTTTCAAATAAATCCGTTTTATAGAAGATTTGTGCTTATGATCAATAATGAAATAAACGTTAGATAATTCTACGTATAGAAATATTAAAAAGTTCCTAGATATTTATAATATACTTTTTTGACAAATTATCGTTTGTTAAGTTCATCCTAAATCCTAATAGTTTCCACTGGACTTAGGAATTAAGAATAGTGGAAAGTGGGTCAAAATTATCAAAACACCTTTTTTGTTTGGCAGGTTGATGAGAAAAAAGAATCAAAAACAATGAAAGATGTAGGGTTTCAAGATCAATATGTAATGTTTCCAATCACAAATTAGCACTCCTAAGTCATAATAACTTTTATTGCAGCTGAAACTAATTATAAAACTAACATTGGGCTCAAAGCAGCAAAGCCAAAAGCTAACATTTCCATCTAGCTTGTTTATAGACATATTAATTCTATTTGTTCTAACCAAAAATAAATATGGATATTTAAATCAGAATTTGCTCTAGTTTTTTTTGTAACTTACCCAATCATCCCCATATAATTATAATAAAAGAATTTGCTGTAGTTCTTGTAACAAAAACTGTTCGGGAAGATGCTATTAGTGTTTTAATTTCTAGTCTCATTTTGTAATAGTTTGTATATAGAGAAAACACTATCTTGGAAAAGGAAATCAGTCAACTTGTTTTTTAAGATAATATTATTGAATCAAATCTCAGCTTTTACTTTTTGTTTCTGCATGGTGCTTTCAGAAAGAATGTAATGAATAATGATAATGCATTATTTCTTCTTATCTTTAGTCTTGGAACGTTCAAAGAATGGTCGCTAGATTATTTAAATTGTTTTAACACACAAGAAGTAAAATAATAGTATTTTTATTATAATAACTTAGAATATATCTCATGTTCGGATTGTTACAATTAGATATTCTATATTTTATTGGTACTTGTTCTGCATGTTCGCAACTAATTACGAATACTCATATAATACACTCGGTAAAATAATGTAATATTATTAACATCACTATATTTAACCACTACATAAACGAAACACACTTGAGGCCAAACTTACAGAAGAGTAAAACAAAACAAAAAAAAAGAAGGAAAAACACACCAAAAAGACACGTACATATGACAACACAAGCTCCATGCATGGTTCAACATCACTTATCATCATCATCATCTATCACAGGATCATATTGAAATGATCATGTTGGGTTTATCAGAAGATTCACTCATGCAAAATAGTTATCAATATCTTCAAAACTGTCTTGATGCTCATAGACGGGCATCATTTCTACGTTGTCCGTCTCATCCTCCCCAAGAAACCTCGTAAGCTCTTTCATGAACTCAGTGTTCTCAACACAAGACTCTTCCAACACCATGAAATCTTCATCATTCAGAAATGTTGAGAATCCGATATCATCTTCCTTATCCCAGTACATTAATCGATCGTTAATGGATGACTCAGAAAATGTGGACGGAGACGACGTAGCGTTACCGTTAGCGGTCATGAGAAGATTCGAGGTTGGTGTGAAGGAAGAGCTCGTTGACTTATCAGATTTGGAGTCAACGGTGACACTTGTAGTAATAGTAGTAGTGTTATTAGTAATAGTAGCATGTGGGCCACCACTACCGATAATTTCAGACAAAACACTCTGGTTGATTCTCTTTCCGAACCTATTAGCTACTCTGTTCAAGAACCTAGCCGACTTCTCCATCTTCTTGTTATGATCAAGATCATCATCACTCGTTATAATTGTCTGATTAATGTTTCGTTTCTCCAGAATATCCTGCAAATTTTCTGATATGTTCTTGTGAGTAACCGGATCAACACCTTTCTTGATCAAACGTTTTTTGATATGAGTGTTCCAGTAGTTCTTGATTTCGTTATCGGTTCTTCCTGGTAATCCACGAGCTATTGCAGCCCATCTGATTAAAAACATAACATTATACAAATATATTAGTCATGATCACATAATATATAACATTTGAATTTTCAAACCCTATACATTTTTATATAGTTCAGTTTTTGGTTTGCTGGAAGTTAAATATGTTATTTTGATAGATAAGATATACTATAAGGAAAATGGACAAGAGACTTACTTGTTGCCGTGAAGAGCGTGAAGAGAGATGATTGAAAGTTCCTCGTCTTCAGTGAACTCTCCTCTTTTGATGTCAGGTCTTAGATAATTGGCCCATCTCAATCTGCAGCTTTTGCCACATCTCTTGAGTCCTATTCCATTTAAAGAATTATTTTATTAAAATAAAATTATTGATCAATAATATGACCAAAAAAGTCCAAACATTGAATATTCAAAAATGGTGGGATAAAAAATAAAAATAAATACCAGCTTTTTCGGGGAGAGTTCGCCAGCCACCTTCACCGTGACGGTTAACGTAGGAGGTAAGCTTCTGATCTTCCTCGGGAGTCCATGCTCCTTTCTTTAACCCTAACTCAGCTCTGCAACATGGTGTCCGCACCATTCTTGATTCTTGATTTCTTGATTGTTCAAAGAATCTCAGCTTTTTTGAGCTAGTGATTCGATCGAAAACAAAGGGGTTGTGTAGAGAACAATGATAAAATATTGAAAACCTGAGAGTTGAAAAAAGTGTGAAATGGGACTTATATATATGATCATAGAGACTGAGCACATGATCTTTTGATTAAAGAATTTAGACATCGGTAGATTTTTCTTATAGACATCTTGCTCTTTGGGATACTCGAGATCGTTTTATCATAGAACAAGAAGAACACAAAGATAGATAGACAGAAAGAGATCTCTACTTGTTTTGTTTCTTACCACAAGAGAAATAGAGAGAGAGAGAACCTTTAATATTATTTATAAGAGTTGTTTGTTTCACTTGCAAAGTGAGGAAGTTTGAGGAAGAGGCACCATCTTTATTTATGCGGTGCTTGCAGTACGTGTGGCTGCCTACAGCGACGTCATTTTTGTATGTGATTGACACATGGCTCATTTTGATTCATTACGCATGATGTTTCATTTAAAAACTGCTAACTTTTTTAGTGGAATTTTTCGAGATGGACGTCTAATCTTTTCTATAAGATAATTCAATTTCATTTTTCTATTATCTTTTTTTTTTAATCTTTTGGTGCACAACAAATAATAGTACTCGGACAGTTTTTTTTTGGTAACACACTCAGACAGCTTCTTTATAATATTTATTCCATGCATAAGACCGCCATTAGAGTATATATAGTGAATTAGTATATAAAGTAAAAGAAAGACATGAATGTAACATTAACTTAAGTAATGGCTTAAAAAAACTAGTTACCCAATTATTTTTTTAACTGAAATTTGTGTTGCTTAGTTAATATGTTTTGCATGCTAATATCAAAATTTTATTCAAGAATTATATTATACAGCGCCGAAACATTTGGAACACCAATTATATTATAGTTCCGTTGAATTTTCTTATAGATATTTGGAGACATTTGTCTTGACTAAATAAGCCGGTCCAAGAAAATAAACAATATAACTTTATATCCTATATGAAGAGTAATAAAAAAATAATCTTAAGTTAAGAAAATTCTGCGAATTGGGTCACTGGGAACAAAAAGAACAATAATTTCCGTATATAAATTAATTTAAATTTCATTTTTTTGTTCTTTTTGTTACTGATAACTACATTTAAATGGAACCAACAAATACAAAATTTGTAGCAATTGAATATCCAGTAAACTTCAGAACAGATAATTTATAAAATGTATTACAAACAACCAAAGAACAAAATATGTACGTGTCTTTGTCAGAATGTATTCAACTGTAAAAGATGGAGTGCGAGACTTTTCTAAATAGGACTGAAATCTCCACATTTTTATTTTGTTAAATTCAAAATATTTTAAGAATCGTTAGACGACAAATTTATAAGAAACAATACGCAAACGAAACACATGAATGAAAATTCGAGGAAGGTAGTGAGTGATAGTAGTCGTATTTGAATTAAATAAATTAAGCACAATTTTTTTTAAAAAAAACTTAGCAACAACTTGGTCACTCAAACACTGAACTTGGACGATCATATACCAAGACAAACTTTAAGGAACTAATTATAGATAATATCTTTTAGACTTCCTACAATTACTCAATTAGTTCCACTCTTTTATTTAGACAAAAACCACAAACTAGTCAACATTGTGTGTTTTTGTCTTCCAGCGAATTCAGATGACCGGAGTTTTATAAAGTTAAGAACCAAGACTACTTTATCCATTAGCATTTGTAAATGATTTGGTCCGGTTTATCGCAATTTAACGGTATAAATTGGTTCCACTTAATCGACCGAACCTTTACATTAGCACAAGTGAACATACTTAAAATATTAACCAGATTGGTTACACTAAACCAACTCTTAACAATGATGAATCGTCCTAAGAACTGATACATAAATGGTCTCTACAAATCCTCCAACACTAAGCAAAACTACATACATACAGATAATCATGCTAAAAGAAGACAACTAAATCACAATTTATCTTTTTATTACAAACACTAAGAATAATCTCATTTATGTTGAATCTTGTCAGAGTTATCAGCAGCCACGGTGGCAGCTAACTCCATTAACCGCTCATAGTCAATCTCAGTTGACTTGAACTTAAGTTTCATCCCAGCTTCAATCCATGACCTGATACAAAGCACAGACTGTGTGCTATCATGTGGCATGCAATACCTTTGCTTATCAATCTCCTCTCCTTTAACGCAAAATATCTCTTCCGGCGCAGCTGAAGTCGCCTGAACAGCAAGGAAGTCTCGAGCCATGTTAGAAAGCCGCGGGTACCTTCCGCTGTTCCCCTTCCACCAGTCCAACACATCGGTCTGCATCGGGACAATAGACTCTGATAAGTACTGAGTCAGTTCATCAACAGCATTGTTGTTACTCATGCTTCCTCTTCTCTTCCTTCTAGCGATCTCCTCTGCAAATGAGATGTTCCCTCCTCCTCCTTCGTCTATCTCCTGATGTGGACGGTACCCGCTGGCTAGAGAAGACGTGAAATGATGAGGAGAAGCATAGTTCCGAATGAAATGCCCTCTTGCTTCATCTATATAGCTCTCTAGGTTCAGCGTCTCTGGGATGTACTCCGTTTTGATGCGCGGGTCAAGAACGGCTGTAATGTAAGTGAACACGTTGCAGACTTGTGTGTTGTAGCTTCTCGCCTTCTGCGACATGTTCTCAGCGCAAGTTCTTAGCCAGTCAGGGTTGTGGCAAGACTTTTGGCAAGTTGTGATCATCTCAGAGATGTTATCCATGAAGAGGAGAGCTAGACCGACGGTGAGATCCTTGTTTGTGCACATATCGTCAGTCGTTTTGCGAAACGAATCCAAATCCAAGTAACTGTGGACAATGCTCACAGCGTTCTTCTCTGCAGAGCTCAACACCATTCTGTTCTCTAGACTTTCCTCGTTTTTCCTTATCACCGAGTCCAAGGACTTGCCAGCCTTGCACAAGATGTTGACCATTTGGTAGTTACCACTCCAACGAGAAGAAGCATCTATGGGAAGCTTCCAGTTTCCTTCCTGATAAGTTGTTGTCAGCTGAACGAAATCATCTGACAGCTCCATGGAGGCGTTTAACTCTTGTGTGAACTCTCTGATCTTTGAGATTATAGGCTTTATAGTTGCTAACCCCTCGTCAATAATATCATTCAAAGTCTGAGCAGCGCAGGGAATGTAGCAGAAAGGCAAGACCTTCTGACCATCTAAGTACTCCTTCAGACTATGACAAGCGTGGATAGCGTTCTCACTGTTGTCATGTGTACAACACAGAACCCTATCTTCAATGCTATACATCTTAAAGACTTTTAAAAGAGATGCATAGATCTCAGAACCTCCAGAGGGATAAGGAATCCTGCAAATATCGAGAAGCAATCTATGAGAGGACCAGTTCTCATCAATCCAATTTCCCGTCACGCTCATATAAAAAATATTCTCGTACGAACTCCAGAAACTCAAGGTGAGCGAAACTCTGGACTGGACATGCTCCAGTGTTGTCTTGACATCTCCCTGCATGCTTCTGAAAACCTCCTTGAGCACAGCTTTATACTTTTCAGCAGGCCATAGCTGGACGGATGGGTTAAGAAACTTGAAGGAGTTTCCCAGCCATGTTTCGTCTACGGTAGAGGGAGGGAGCGATGAGAGAGAGAGCCACTTGAGAACCAACCAGTTGAGATGATCGTAATCGATCTGCGGTGCTTTGGACTGGGACTGTGAGGGCTTGACAGCGACTTGGGGTTTCTGTGGTACTGAGGTGGTTGCAACATCCGTTGCCTTATCATATCCTGGATGTCGATTGTTCAGATGCCTTCCAAGATTACCTTAACAGAGGGAAACATGAAAGGTTACATCAGGACCTTGGAGGAAGATTTAAACACTGATGCAATATACCTGTGGCGGTTGCAATGGAGTAGCTTTGAGCACAGAGTTTGCATTTGCGAGTCTTGGTGTCAGGTGAGGTCTCGAAGTATTTAAGGAAGACAGAAGTCATAGTCTTCTTGCGTTTAGGGGGAGCAGTATTGTTGGCAATGGCGTTGTCAGAAGAAGAGCCTAAGGCAATGTCAGTGGGATCAGAAGAGTGTGGAAGGAGTGACATATCCATCATTGCTTTTGGTTCCATTTCTTCAATCATCAAAAACAAAACGAACAGATCAATAAGTAGTCTCTCTCTCTCTCGACAAAACATGATCAAGTTCAAAACTTTTCTCACAAAAATGCAAAATACCTTTGTAGGTTTTGAAAGCGTTGTTAACGTTCCACTCCATCTGATTCCAAGTTCCTTTGCCCCTTTCAAGCTCCAGTTTGAGATTCTAGGGATTGCAAAGGATGAGCAACATGTGAGCAGCGGTTGCTGCTGAGAACAGAGAGAGAGAGAGAGAGAGAGAGAGCCGTTGCAAGAGAGAAATGGTTAATTTTAATTTTTGGAGGGAAAACAGTAACTAACGGCAGAAGAGGAAGAGAGGATCGGCGCTGGATCTCTGCGCCACGGATCTGAGCCGATTCAAGGGAGAGAGAGAAGCTGTATGAGCTTTAGGGAGAACTACTTGTCGGGGAAGACCAGCTATTATTAGAGATAGATCCCTTCCGGCGGCGGATCTAGTCGGCGAATTCGACGGAGGTGGGGGGAGAGAGGAGGCTGGCTCTCTCGTTCGTCAGGCTCAGCTAAAATGACTCCGTTGATTGGCTCGGTCTGGTTTTCTTTCGGCTTTCTTCTGGTTTTCCCTTCTTTTTTTTTCTTTTTTGTCTGGTTTATTTTTTAATTTTATTTAGGCTCATTTGGGTGAATAACCAAAACAAGAATTTTAATTAGGTAAGTGGACATTGTTTTTATTAATTGGCGAACAAGTGAAACGAGTTACAAAAAAGTCAATATTAACCTCCGCAATATCTCACGCATCCGATTATGTGTTACGTGCAACCGGTTACTTCAAAGACAAGAGTTTCTTTTAAAAAATAATTATATTACTCATTTCATGTACACGTGATGACACAAACAATTGTTATGATAGTATAAAAGTGTGATGGAGTAGAAGCTTTCCTCTTTCTCCTTCTGTACCACATATGAAACAGCACCAATGCTTTTCATTTACCAAAGTAGTACTACCAGTCTACCAGTTCTAATCAAGAAAATACTGGTGCGCTTCTTGAGATAGTTCCTTGGAAACAAACCTGAAGCAATGTGAATGCTATGAACATTAACTGTTATTAGTGGCAACACAATTTCAACTATTTATATTCAACCTAATGCTACATAACAGAAAAATATTAAGAGAGGGAGATAGAAGAAGACTCACTCTTTATCTTCAATATAAACTGTTGTGACCAAATCTACCTGCAACACATCGAATGTATGTTACGTTTCTCTGACTTTATGTGGAAACATGCAAGTAAGTGGCGTTACCTGAAGAAAGGGGTTGGGGAGAATCCAAGAGAAGCGTTTCTGGTAGCTGATGATTGCTGTCTGCTACTTGCTAGAGCCGTTGATGTCAGCGCCGAAGCAGCGCTTGAACCGCATGTAATCAGCGATTGAATTGGATACAAACTCTTAGAAACTCAGAAAAAATCTGAAACAAAGAGACGCCGAAAAAGAAAGAGGCCCACATGTTCTTGGAGCGTGTGGGCGACGTTTACCATTCAACAACAAACTAGATAAAAATACGAACTTGATGACTACAGATTTAACCACATAACAAAAGATTCATCCTTTGAATTACCTCACGCGAGGTAACATCGCTTCTGGGATCACCAGGCAACTCCTTAACATAGGAGTGGTTCCAGTTAAAATCTTCGAGCTTCCGTTTGATCTTAGCACCTTCATCAACAGCTCCCAGATTTTGATTCTGCAGATCCTTCGCTAGGGAATCGGTTTCCGAAGCGGTTACCGACGTCGGAGACGAAGACGAAGCCGGAGGAGATTCCATCCGACGGAACGAATAAGAACATCGGGAAGGGATTAATCGAAACTCTCGGCCAAGAGAGGGAGATAATTGGAGTTTCGAAGAGGAAGTGAGGAGATGAAGCAGTCGGAGGTAGAAGAAAGACGACAGACTACACACACGCAAGTAGTCGAGAACCCACCATCTCTCAATTAAGGTTTACAACTTTTGGGTGATAGAAAAATGAGGGAAAATGAAGGGTCTGATAAGATCTAAGAAAGATAGTAGATGTTAATTAGGATTTTTGTTAAGTTTTTGCACTACCGTTTGATACAATCCCAAGGAGATGTCATAATTATTACAAAGCGTGTTAACCGGTTGTCTGAACGACGTGTCAGACAAAATATCTACACATATATTCCCGCTCACCATAGAACTAGGGATAGTATTGGTATTACCAAAAAATGAATAGTCTTTTAGCCATTTACCTAATTAAAAAATGTTTCATGTATATCTAGTGCAAAAACCCTTTTATTTATTAGTTAGACTCAAAAAAAAAAAAAAACAATTTTTGCATTAAGAGAGTTTCTAAGGCATTATATTATTTTTCACTTGTTCTAATTTTATTTTATTTTCTAAAATAAAAATATTAAAAAGGTATACAAAAATAATGGACATAATCACTTTTAATTATGTTATAAGATGAAAAATTGAAGAATTTAAAAAAAAAAAAAACTAAAATTGAAGAAAATTTTAAATTTTATTCTGAAATAGAAAATGGAGTGATTGCTACATGTAATACTCATGTACCTCGGTGATTATGGGAGGTAAAAACATAACACAAACTAAGAGTCTGACTGGTTCAAACGCAGCGGTTACGGTTGCGGGAGTTTGTGAATGCAGACGGTTGTGGTTTCTAGCGGTTTTAAGAGATTTGTACGACTGGTACTGCGATTAAAAATTAATGCATTTACGGATAACTTATGACTGGTTAACTACTAAATGCGGTAACAGTCAAATAATAAATTAACAATATTTACATTTAATATAACACAAACTAAATACGCGTGTACGTCACCTCGGACTTATGATTGTTAAAGATACGTTTTCCACTTAACTTATATGGGCCATAAAAGGCCCATCACATTTCTCAACACATATCAGGTCCATTAGGTTTACCTTGCTGCTTTTATCGTCCTCATATTTAAAGAGCAGCTAACTCCAAGCAAGGGTCTACTTCCGCCACTGAGAGTTTGTAACAAGAGAGAAAGAAGAAACATACAAGATGCCGGCGGCGAAGCAAAGGACCCCTAAAGTTAGCCGAAACCCCGATCTCATCAGGGGCGTTGGCAAATACTCTCGTTCCCAAATGTACCACAAGAGAGGCTTGTGGGCAATCAAGGCCAAAAACGGCGGCGTTTTCCCCCGCCACGACGCTAAGTCCAAGGTCGATTCTCCCGTTGAGAAGCCCGCCAAGTTTTATCCGGCGGAAGACGTTAAGAAGCCCCTCGCCAACAGACGCAAGCCTAAGCCTACCAAGCTCAAGTAAATCCCATCTTTTTCGATTTTCGTTTTAGTTAATTTCAAGCTTTGTTGGTTCCGACAGCTTTACGAGTTTAGAATAGATTTGTCGGGAATATGAGATATGGTTTGAATCAGTTGTATCTAGTGTTGTGTTGAAATGTAGGTTTCTTCTAAATCCATCTTCTTCAATTTGTGTTTTTAAAAAATTAATTTCAAGCTAAATGCGTCTTCTTGGTTGGTTCCGACAGGTTGCGAGTTTAGAATAGATTTGTCGGGAATGTGAGATATGGTTTGAGTCAGTTATTTGTTGAAAATGTGATTGTGATTGCAAAGTTTGATACTTTATTCTATTTGTTATTGCAGATCAAGCATTACTCCAGGAACTGTGTTGATCATTCTCGCTGGTAGATTCAAGGGCAAGAGGGTTGTCTTCCTCAAGCAGCTTTCTTCTGGTCTGCTCTTGGTCACTGGTGAGTTCTTGTTAATCTCTGCGCTTGTAGTGTTCTGTTTTGTAAACTTTATTCATATGTTATCTTTCAGGACCATTCAAGATCAATGGTGTTCCACTGAGACGTGTTAACCAGTCCTATGTGATTGGAACATCCACAAAGGTTGACATTTCCGGAGTCAGCGTTGAGAAGTTCGATGACAAGTACTTCGGGAAGGTCGCTGAGAAGAAGAACAAGAAAGGAGAAGGCGAGTTCTTTGAAGCAGAGAAAGAGGTATATAACATCACACCTTGATCAAACACATTCATCTTTATGAATTTGATTAGCTTAACTTGCTCTAACCTTAAAATCAATGATTGGTATCTGCAGGTGAAGAAAGAGATCCCACAGGAGAAGAAAGAAGACCAGAAGGCCGTTGACGCAGCCCTGATCAAAGCCATTGAGTCAGTGCCAGAGCTCAAGACTTACCTCGGCGCCAGGTTCTCATTGTCTCAAGGAATGAAACCCCATGAGCTTGTTTTCTAGATTTCATCATATCGTTTTTTTTGTTTCAAGAATATCTTGTTTCCCCCCTGAGATTTTGTCATCTTTGAATCTTATGAAAACGTTATTTCTCTTTTATATATCAATCATCAATTCTAAGAAAATGAAACAAAAAAAAATTCATAAATGGAATGAATAATCATGAATTAATTTTTAAACCAAAATAATCAACAGCAGATTTAGCCATAATAGAAGCAAATTCACCGAAGCTTATGACACCATCACCGTTTGTATCAGCTTCTTTGATCATCTCCGTTAGTTCCTTATACGTCAACGGTTGCCCCATCTTGGCCATGGCTCCAGCCAACTCCGCCGCGCTGATGAATCCATTACCATCTCTATCGAACGAGTTGAAAATGTCGAGTAAATGTTCGGTATTGTTACCGATCTCTTCGTTAAGGTCGGGAAGATTGCCTACGAGCTCATCAAACTCGACAAAACCGTTGCCGTTTGCGTCCATGTTTGCTAACAAAACATGGATTTGGTCCCCTGATGGTTTGAGACCGAGGGACCGGAGCAGGGCCGCGAGTTCTAAGATGGTTAAGCTTCCATCTGCGTCCATGTCGAACCGATCGAATATGTCTTTTAATTGTCTTAGCTGATCCTCCATTGTTTTTCTTTTCTATGGAAACACAAACCTCAAAGATGAGAGATTAAGCATTGAATAACGAGAAGAGATTTTTTAATGGTGAATTTTAGAGTTGAAATTCAGATTTTTTTCTTGTTTGTATGTTGTAATCTCTCATGTTTTCTTTGTGGGGTTTGTTAATTGTTACGGTTAAAAATAGGAAAAAGCTTCTAGTCTCATAAAAGTTTGGATACTTATATAATAAAGTAATTATATACGAATAAAAGTGAAATATGATAAAAATCATGATGAATAGTTGGAAACAAACATGACCTTGTCTCTTTTTTCCTGAACAACACATGACCTTGTCCTAAGAAATGAAAAGATAATTAAATAAAACGAACCAACAAACAACATAAAAAACTAAGAAATAGCCACAAATGAAAATATAGAGGGAGGAAAATCCTAGTAATAAATGTTTGGATACTTAAATAAAGTGAAATGTGATATATTCATGATGAATGGTTGGAAACAAACATGACATTGTCCTAAGAAACCAAAAGATAATTAACTAAAATGAAATAAAAAAAAACTAAGAAAAAGCCACAAATGGAAAAATATAGGGAGAGAAACTCTAGTAGTTACTGGTCAAAAAAGAAAAAAAACTCTTAGTAGTAAGTGTTGGGATACTTATAAAACAAAGGATTAATATACGAAATAAAAGTGAAAAGTGATAATTTCATGATGATTGGTAGGAAACAAACATGACATTGTCCTAAGAAAGCAAAAGATAATTAACTAAAACAAACCAACAAACAAAAAATAACACTAAAAAAAGCTACAAATAAAATGAAAATGTAGTGAATGATCATGCAAAACCACTTTTCCTAGCCGTACGATTGTTACGACGAGCACAACAACCGCAAGAATAGACGGTGATGAGTAGGATTATGAGACAAACGTTGAATATCAAAAGGTTCCTCCACTTCTCTCTAATATTCGCCAACACTCCAGCTTTGCATGCGTTGCAGTTAAAACATAACTCCGTTTGCACGTTACTCCATGCACCGCAGTCACCGTTGTTGGCCGCAACAACCGTTTCGTTTTTCGCTGGTGGTATCCAGCACGTCGCGTTTTTAAACTCAAAGTTGCAATTTGACGGTGGCTTACAACAACCAGACTACGTAACACAACATAAAAATTAGATTTATGTAATAAACGGTTACATAACATGTACGTTAATTTTATACCTGGAGTGGAGACAAGTTCTTGTGATAAAACTCATCGGCGATCTGACTAACAGGACCACCACTCAAATCATCACACACGCTAGCTTCAGCCAGACAAGATCTTATACCAACCCATCTCTTCCCACCGACGAAACTGTTAAGCCATGTCGAGAAATCAACCGTCTGGTACTCTCTATACCCTCTACCAGAGACCACACGACCGGCTCCTTTGTTCGTGACAAAGAAGAGAAATACCGAGAAACCGATTAAGGCAACAATGCCTGCAATGAGTATGATCAAGTACAAGACCATGGCGAGATTCTCCTTGAAGCAAGAACCGATCACTCCTAGTAACGACACCACGAAGAGGACGACACCGGTTGTGAGAAGTGGTGCCCGAATCGCTGTTTCACAATTGGTCACGTCTTGGTGAACGAACATGTATATCGAATAACCAATGGCTGATACGCCCACTAACATTATTAACGTGTTGGCTAGACCCACAACGAAATTGCTTACTCGAAACATTTCGTGATCCCTTTTTCTTTTCTCACTCTGATATCAAATAAGCAAATCGGATATTAAATAGAGAGAGAGAGAGAGACAACGAGAGGAGGTTTGATATTCGAGTTTAATGGGTTTTGTTTTGTAACGTTTTAGTGAGTGTGGCGTCGTGGTTATTGGGACAAGAGGGAACGGTTGTTTTTTAGGTAGTGGGGGTGGGGGGGGGATATTAGTGGATATTATTAGTCACTTGCTTAGTGTATAATTACTCGTTTATGCCACTATAGTTAGGGAACATGTGGGGGTTAGGAAGATCCTTTAGTTTAGATAGAGTAGTTAAATCAGATTTTGACTTTGTCTAATTGCCACATCATACCCCATTCAAAGATCTCTCAAAAGTTTAAAATATGAAGTTTTTTTTTTTGTTCACAATTAAAATATGAAGTTATATAATGATTTATCGACTCAAATGTCGTTTGATTTTCTCTCGAGTCGTTTTGTTTAGGACAGGTGGACAACTAAAAATAAAAATAATCATAAAAATAAAAGCCGGTGTATAAAATCAGAGGATCTGATACGATTTCTAATTTTGGTGTGAAACTGTTTTTTGAGCAAACATGTCAGATCCCAAATTTTGTTTTAATTAAAGCCGGTGTATAAAATATGCCTTGCTAGTTATTCCTTTTGCTAAAGTCAAGAGCATGATTAATCTAAACACAGATTTATAGAAGACAAACTCTTTTGACAAGAATCTTTGAAATAAACGACATGCAAACTTGGAACTCCAGTTATTACCAAACACTATATACCTTGAAAGAAAACTAACTTTGGTCTCTCACACAAAGATTTTCATTCAGGCAGTGACTTTGATGTTTCGAGAAGGAACTTTTTTCGGAGACTTCTCTTTGAAATCGAGCATTTTGTTAAGAGCTCCTACATAAGCCTTGACGCTTGACACCACAATGTCCATTCCCGCTCCGGTTCCACTGCCAAAGACATAATCTCGTTCCATGTTATAAAGAATTTTTTAAAAACGAGCAAGGGAAAAAAGGATTTTCTTTACCTGAAGGTCCTTAAAACTTCTTCGCCAGTTATTGCGTTGGTAGATGTGTAAGTGTTGTTTCCACGGACAAGAACTCGTGTAGTTGCTATGGCATCAATGCCTTCTGTTACTGCATTCATTGAGTACTCAAGCAGAGTCGCCGGTTCCTACAAAGAGGTAACAAAGTTTTAAATATTTGAGTATCTACAGGAGAAGTTATCTGTATGTGAGAGTGTATAGAAAGTACCTTGACGATAAGGTCAACTGCCTTATAAGCTGAATCAACAGGGCCAGTTCCCATTGAACAAGCACAATGCTCTTTGCCATCAGCATCAGCCAGTTTCACCGTTGCTGTTGAAAGCCCCAGAGTTCCACAAGTTATCTGCATTCCACTTTCATGTAAAATGAGACAATGAACAAAAAAACAGAGGTAAATAAAAAGCATATTGATCCCAGTTTCACCTGAATGTCCAGTAGTTTCCATACAGCTTCTGGCTGGAACACCTCGTCAGATACCAACGCTATTATATCCGCATCAGTAACTCTCTGGATCAACAAGCGAACATAAAACGATCAGCTGGACCTTGAAAACACAAGCTGAACATTTGAATAAAAATAATAAAATAACCAGGGCCAATTACCTTTTTCTGCTCAGCCACGGATTTGAAGCGCCAGAAAATGGTGCTTAGCTGTTCATCGTCCAATACATAACCAAGCTGGAAAAGTAGAAAAAGTGAGAGCACATTAGTGTCTCCCTCCCACAAAGATGGCAACAGCGAGAGCATGTGTATGGGTGAAAATGATGTGTACCTCAGTCAAACGGTCTTTCAACGCATGGCGCCCACTGCACAAGATTATATCCAAGCAAAAGTAGAAACCAGAAGTTAGACTTCAGGGTTTCAAACACACATGTACGCAATGAACTAGTAAATTGTCAAAAATGCCTAAAATATTCAACATCAAAGGCGAATAATCCTAGCTGTAGAGTATAAACACCAATTACAGGCTGGTTGCACTGCTTTACCAGCAAAACAGGGAAAACATTTCATACCTAAGCTTCCCTAAGACAATGCCAGCATCATTTGATCGCTCAAGTCCAATTTCTTCAGGGCATATAATTTCATAGGTACCCTTGTGTTTCAGCATTCCATCCTACGAGAAGCATGAACAAATCATTATACACAAAGCGAAATCATGAGGAAAATAGTACAGTTATGCTTATGCAGCAATGATGATTTATTTCAGCTGACCTGATGAATACCACTTTCATGAGCAAAGGCATTCGCTCCTACAATAGCCTTATGGGGCTGCGTTTGCATTCCAGTGTAATCTTCCACCTGATAAATCAAAATCAATATATGTTTTCACAAATGTAAAAAATGAAGTTCAGAATTGTTACCATCTTGCTTGTCATAACAATGTGGCGAGTATCAATTCCAGTATATAGACCTCCTAACACATGATCTCCTCGGCATTTTATTGCCATCACAACCTACACTTACACGAAAAAAACATCAGGTCAAGATTAAGTATCCAATTGCAGCACAAGCAGAACATAAACTGAAACTCTAAATGCTATTTTTTTTATCAAATTAAAATTAAAGAAACTCTGACCTCTTCTAGTGAAGCGTTTCCAGCTCTTTCACCAATTCCATTAATCGTCACTTCAACCTGCCTAGCACCTGCATGTGCTCCCTGAATCCAAAAACAGGTTTACATATCTACACACAACCATAAAGATAAGAAAAAGAAGACATACAGATAAAGTGTTGGCGGTAGAGAGTCCAAGATCATTCTGACAATGAGTCGAGATGACAACGTTCTCAATCCCAGGGGTATTAGCCTTTATATCAGCAATCAACTGACCAAACTCACTAGGCAAAGTGATACCAACAGTATCAGGAATATTAAGCGTCGTCGCTCCAGCTTTTATCACTTCTCCAAGAATCTCATACAAAAACTCCCTCTCCGACCTGTTAAACAATTAAAATAAATATAAACAGTTACAGAGAAAGTGAAAGCTTGGCAATCAAGATTAGAACTAATTAAAATAAATAAAAGATAATTAAACCCCCCCACCTTCCTGCATCTTCAGGACTAAACTCCACGTCATCACACCCCAAGCTCCTAGCGAACCTAACCATGCTCCTCGCGATCTCGATGACTTCTTGTTTACTCTTCTTGAGCTTATACTCCAAGTGAATATCACTCGTGGCGATGAACGTATGGATCCTAGGCCTTTTGGCGTATCTCACAGCCTCCCAAGCCGTCTGGATATCTCTCTCGTTGCACCTCGAGAGACCGCAGATGACGGGGACGTAACCGTTCTCGTTGACGGCGTTTCCGACGGTTTCGGAAATGGTCTTGACCGCCTCGAAGTCGTCTTTGGACGCGGCGGGGAACCCGGCCTCGATGATGTCGACGCCGAGCTTCGCGAGCTGCCGCGCGATGTCGAGCTTCTCCTTGGAGGTGAGGGTGGCGCCGGGGGACTGCTCGCCGTCGCGGAGCGTGGTGTCGAAGATGCGGACGTAGTTGGGGTCGGAAATGCGGTTGGGGATGTAGTCCGGGCGGCGGCGGCGGAGGGGGTGGGGAGGGAGAGGGGGCGGTGGATCTGAGATGGAGCAGGAGAGGCGGAGGGAGGCGGAGGAGGAGCGGCGGCGGTGGTGGGATGGTGGGAAACGGAAGGAGAGTGGTGTGGTGATTGTTGTGGAGAAGGTGGGGAGAGAAGGTGTTGTTGTTGATGATGAGAGTGAAGGGTTTCTGAGAAGGGAAGACGCCATTGGAGACGATTGTGAGAAGAATGGTAAACCTAAAGAGAGAGAGAGATGAAGGTTTGAACGTGGCGGCGGCAGCTACTTGGTTAAGCTCTATCTGTTCGTTCGTGTCACTCTTCTCTTTATTTGACAAAAACAAATCTTTTTTTTTGGTCCCACTTGAATATTCTCCACTTAAAAAAATGAGTACGACAACTGTGTTATACTTTAAACGGCGTCGTTATAGGATACAATAGAAAAAGTCGACCGGCAACGATAAGGACGATGAGTCGATTGAACAGTTTAGAAAGGACGTAGAACCATGAGATTCACCAATAAGCATTGAACAAGAAGACATGGAGATGGAAAGTTGTTAAAACATTTTTTAAATGAACTTAACATGTCACATTGTTGGTCAATATTGTGAAGCGGACATTGACTTATCAAGTATTTCATCTTTAGATCCGGAATATTACTGATATATCCTCAAAAAAAGTTTATCTTGGAATGATGATGATACATGAGGTGTTGTACCCTACTTAGCTACAAAACCATCTGCACAAATCTAGACTATAATAGTTGGAACTTGGGCCCGCATATGGTCCCAGATGCATATGTTTTCCTAATCTTTTGCCTAACACAGTTGAACTTGAATAATGATAAGTATAAAATCAGAGCAATAAGCCCAAGGCAATTTTCGGATTAGGCTTTAGCTCTGCCAAAATAATTTGGGCTTTTTTGTTTTCTTATTTTGTTACTACTTGGGTTGGGTATGTATATTTTTGTCATTGTATTCGATAACTTTTTTGGATGAGAAGATATTTATCCAGTTAAAGCCCAAAAACAGCAAACTTTTATTTCTGATGTAAATAAAGTCTCAACATATTTTTTTTTTTAACTGTCTCAACATATTGATAAAGAAAATAATAAGACTTAATTATTATTTTATATAATGATAAATGAAATTTGGAATTATAAATAGATCATTAACCAGAGAACAACAAAATAAAAGTATTCACGGTGAGTGTCCGCTGAAAGGCCAGTGTTATTTCTTTTTTATAAAATTTTGGGTGGGTATTATTGCAACCATTTTAATAGTAGTCCTTTTCAAGGACTGTCAACGCTATGCCGTTATCTATTGTTAATTTCCAGTTATGAAGGTGGTTGGCTGTATTACTTTATTCTCGACTTTCAAATCATTGGTTATGGTCCTAAGGTTTAAATGTTTTGTCGAGATTTTCTTCTACAAAGTGACGTGAGGTTCAGTGAAATTTATTTACCCACACATGTAGAAAATTAAGATGGCTTGAAGTTTAATATCTGTATTAAATATTTTTGTTTCATGAAAGTCATGATCGTAAACATATAGATTGTGATAAGTCACGACTTGCTAATTAAGTATAAAGTATTTAAAATACTTAGTTTTAAATAAGCCAAGTGTTTGGTATGTTTTTTTGTTTTTCTCATTGGTCAATGAGTGGTATGTTATGTTTATTTGCCAAAGAAATAAAATTGAAAGAGGAGCGTGAGAGATCGTGTCCAATTAAAACCTTTAAATACTACCGGATTTTATTTTTAGTTATATATTTACGTTTCTTTAAAAATAAAAATGAAATCTCACAATTTATAAAAGAAAGGTTAAATTGATTACATGTGGTCAGAAATCCACAATTTTTATAGTTTGGTTTACATTAGATTTTTCCTAAAAAATAGTTTACATGAGATTTGTCAAAAAAAATCCATTAAATACGAAAATGAGGTTACCTAACATGACAATAAGCACTTCTTGTCCTATTTATCCGAGCGGTCTAATCAAATTTAATAGTGTTTAGTTTAAGGAAAATGACGCTAAGCGCGTTTGCGTTTCAAATATGGCGTGCAAGCAAAGCTTAAACAAATATAAATATAGAGAGAGAAAGTAAAAGGAATCCGAAGGGGAAAAAAAGATTTTAATTTGCAAATAAAAATAAAAGAAAAAACAACGAGGAACAGAGAGAGAGACGAAAAGGAAGAAGAAGAATCAGAGAGAGAGAGGGGTCCATTATTAATAACATTTGCTGCAACATTTCTCGAAAGGAGAGAGCTTTGAGATTATTTCTGTTGTTTCAGACAGAGAGAGAGATGAATACAAAGACAGAGTTTGTTCTTGTTCGATAGAGAGACAAAAGAGAGATACAAAGGATTAATAGATGAGTTGGAGGAGAGTGCTCAAGTCGATACAAGCCTTGGCGGCTCACACTTTACTCTTCTCTTTCACGCTATTGCTTGTTCTTAAGCTCGATCACACCGTCTCCTCCTCATGGTGGTTCGTCTCTACCCCTCTCTGTCTCTCTAATCTTCTTATCCAACACGCTCTCGAATCTCTAAATTTTCTGAAATTTGGTGCATGAATCAATTTAAACATGTGTTCGATTTCGATTTTCATTTTGGATGGGCAACAATCGCTTACGCGATTGAAATTCTGGAGACCCTTTTGAGTTGTTTACCCGTTGAATTTCGAAGAAGCTAGAGATTGTACCCTCTCTCGAATATAAAGTTTCAGTTTTTTTTTTTGGTTTGTTCACAGACGTAGTTTCTTTGAGAGGATTGAAAGTCAGTTCCTTTTCCCCTTAACTTGAGAAGTTATATTTCTGTTTATGTAGGACGGTGTTTTTGCCGCTGTGGGCTTTTCATGCAGTTGTTGCGAGAGGAAGGTTCTCCCTTCCTGCTCCTGTTGCTCCTCGTAACCGTCATGTATGCTCCTTTCTTTTTCTTTTTATATGCTTACCTCTTTTAGCAAGCGATATGTTTATGATTACTTTTTTGTTTCTACAGTGGGCTCCATGTCATGCTGTTGTCGCAACACCGTTACTTGTAGCGTTCGAACTGCTCCTCTGTATATACCTCGAGAGTTCTTATGGTAAATAACCTCTTACCTTCAGAGAGAGAATTTAAAGCCCCTAGTAATCTAGTTTCTTGGCATGGCAACATATTGATATTATTATAAAAATGATGGCTCTGATTCTCAAAGTTTTGTCTTGCTACGGTTTGATTTTGGAGAATGTGTATGGTTAAGTTTGGAGGACATCACAGAAGTAGTTTGAACTTGTATGAAAGAACTGTTTTTCATTTTCTCACAATCATTGGATTGTGACCTATTCTATTTCAAATGGCAGGTAGCTGGCCACCAGCTGTGAGTTTGAAGATTGCATCCCTACCGTTATTGGCATTTGAAGTAACCATACTGATTGACAATTTGAGGTATTGAAACATTAAATGTTTACTACTCTACTTCATTCCTTTTATTTGTCTTTTGAACACATACCAAACTTAACCATATAAGCTTGGAGCTCCTAATTACAGCAAGATTTATTTCAGGATGTGTCGAGCATTGATGCCAGGAGACGAAGACAGCATAAATGATGATGCAATATGGGAGGCACTTCCTGTAAGTCCACGTGTGTGTCACGTTAATTATCTGCTTTAGGCTTGTTATTCTTTGATTTTGCAATTTGCTTAAGCATTTAGGCAACATCTATCTGTTACACATGAATGACAAACGGTCTCTAATTTTCAAATAACACAACTTAGGATTGAAATTATCAATTCATGAACTTAGGATTGGGATCTGTTTTCTCTTCTGTTGATGGTCTGAACTTAAAATGAACATTTTAGATGATTGTTCCTTGTTGCCTGCAGCATTTCTGGGTTGCTATTTCGATGGTGTTCACGTTGGCTGCTACAATCTTTATCCTCCTGAAGCTTACTGGTAATGTTGTATCTCTTGAATGCTTGCCTACATAGTTTTCTTACTTGATTTCTCTGCCTTCTGAAGTCTTATCTTCATAGATAATGTTATTGCGTTCCCTTCCTTCTTATCGGCCCTCCTTGTTTTATTTTTTAATACTCAGGCGATGTAGATGCACTCAGCTGGTGGGATTTATTTATAAATATTGGGTATGCTTTGTCCTTCTTGTTTAAGAAGTACTCAGTCTTTTTTTTTTGTGGTTGGTGGAAGTGAGCATGAAAGTGATATATGTGAAAATGTCTTGCCTGTAGAATCGCCGAGTGCTTTGCTTTCCTTGTTAGTACAAAATGGTCCAACCCAGTTATCCACAGAAACTCACGGGCCCGAGAAACAGGGTCATCTTCTACCGCTGTTAGATATCTTGACTGGAACAGTGGCTTCGTAGTTACTCCAGAAGAGGATAGGCTCCAAGATGGAATGTGTTGTGGTCTACAAGATATCGGCGGTCACATGTTAAAAATTCCCGTCATTGTATTTCAAGTCGTCCTTTGCATGCATCTAGAGGTAATACCACATCATGTCTCTCTATCTTACCATTTTGACATTGCTAAAAGAGAGCTGATGGTTTGGGACTTTGTAGGGGACACCTGAAAGAGCAAAGGATATATCTATTCCAATCCTGTTTTCTCCACTATTCCTATTGCAAGGCCTCGGTGTTCTCTTTGCTGCATCTAAACTAACAGAGAAGATCGTCGTCTTGCTACGCGGGGAAGCTGGTCCTGGGTTGTATTTTAGATTTTCATCAAGAGCCCATGATTGCTTGGGGTTCTTGCACCATGGTTCCAGGTTACAAACACGTTTCTGTTTTTCCCATAGGATTAGATTTACAAGATTGTATACTAACAGAATTTGCTTTACTTGTTTAGGCTATTAGGTTGGTGGTCGATTGATGAAGGAAGCCGAGAGGAACAAGCTCGACTGTACATGGATGGAGAATCTGGGTTAGTTAGCTTAATATAATCCAATCCAATCTTCTATATGGTCTAACCAAAACTGCTGTTGAGCCTCTGATGAAGATTGGTGATAATATGCTTGTGCAGTTACAATACCTTCAGTGGTCATCCGCCTGAGATAGTCAAGAAAATGCCAAAGGAAGATCTCGCTGAAGAGGTTACTTCGCTTCCTTTTCTTGCATTTTTGTTTTCCAACTCAATGCTGATTTTATCTTCAGCTTTTCTTTCTTGTCGGGTCTTGTGCCTTGTAGTTGCAATATTGCTAAGTGTTTGGTCTAATTTGATGCCCTCTAGGTATGGAGACTTCAAGCTGCTCTTGGTGAACAAACCGAGATCACAAAATTCAGCCAACAAGAATATGAAAGACTGCAAAATGTAAAATTTCTGCTTCCTCTATGCTCTCCTATGTATCTATTATTAGCCGTGGTGGTTTTATTGAACCTTTTCATTATTTTCTCTATTGGTTTTTTCTTGTCTTTGGCTTAATCATGTTCCAAATGTGTCTTTGCACCAGGAGAAAGTGCTGTGTAGGGTTTGCTTTGAGAAAGAAATCAGTTTGGTGTTGCTTCCATGCAGACACCATGTTCTCTGCAGGTATACCATATCATACATAATCAAGTTTTTGGATTTATCACTCAACTGATATACTTTATAAACAAACTAGGAGCCTGTGAGGTTATCTTTATTATTGGATCTGATAGCCGACTTAGTTGTCATGTTCATGTGCCATTCTTGTTGTTTCAGAATCTGTTCTGACAAGTGTACAAAGTGCCCAATATGTCGTATAGCAATTGAAGAACGACTACCTGTATACGACGTATGACTCTGTCTAACTTTGGCCCCCATGTTGGAGAGTAGGTTTTGAGGTTGATGCCCCAAACGATCATATTCCTTTTTCACCATATACAGTTTTTCCTAAACTTTTGATGTGTGTTTTTGCTGAATCTTTTTATTTGTCTGATCAGCATTAAGTATAAAAATATAGTTGTATACATATGGCTTTTTGTAGAAACCTCATCCTTACATTTGTAACAACAAACCTTATACAAAGTTTGTATAATAATATGCTTCTCCCTTTTTGTATTCCATTTTGTGTAGATGACTTCAGTACTTGACTTAAATAGAATACATAACCATATATACACTGTTCTAAGCCACAGTCTCAAGAACAAAAGAAACTACAAACAAGCCACATGTAACTTTATCAAAGCCTAGTTGTTTCCATTTTCTTCTTCAGCTTCATCCCCTTCTTATATACCGGCTGAGTCTGTGTCGGCTCCACCAACAGCAATCGCGACATCACATAAGCCAAAAGCTCTTCACGGTGAGAGAAGGTAAAATCCAAATGAGCATACTCAAACTCATTGTAAGAAGCATCAACAACACCTGTTTCTCTCATCACCCTGTAATGTTTCCTAACCATTGAAGGTCTAATCACTTTATCTTTCTTCCCAGCTACTAAATCCACAGGGACATCAATCAAACCATAGAACTCTCCAAGATCCAGCGGCTCAGGAGAACCGTAAACCTCCATATTAGCCTTAACGCTACCGTAATCAAACATTTTGAACTTCCTGCTACGTTTAATCTGAGCAAGATGCAGAGCCACACGGAAGGACACTGCCGGCATATCGTTCATGTTGTAGTGAGGCAACCCCATGACTCCAAGCCAATTCGAGCTATCTCCACCAACTACATAACTCATCAACGTCTGGACCAGTCCACCAACGGCAGGATAGTTGTGGAAGTCTCTAGCTAACTTGTTGAGAAGCATCCGGAAGAATCTAGTGGGGATGTAGAAAGCGGGAACAATCCTGGATAGTAGCGGTCCCAAGAGAAGGAACGTGTGCTCTATCAACGTAAAACACAGGTTGGAGTCTTCGTGAAACCCGGCAGGAGAGAGAAGGATCAGTCTAGAGAGTCTGTGAGGTTTCTCTTCGATTCTACTGGTGATTACATACATCAGAACAGCAGCACCGCCTAGGCTGTGAGAGAGAACGCAGAGCTTATAAGGCTGCTCCTCGTTTACTACCTCTTCCATATTAGGCTGGTAGAGTCTCAGTTCCGAAGTCTTGATTTCGTGAATTTTCTCTATCATTGCGGGGATGTCCTCTCTTGCATGCTCATTGATGGAGTAGCTCCAGAAACTGCATTTTGTTCAGGATCCATCAGTATATAACTATACAAGAAATCAAATCCATGAAGAATCAGTTTGTTTCTATAGACAACTCACTCTTTTGAGGAAATGTTTTTGTTCACATGATCTCTTGAAACTAAACCGCGGAAGTTCCCAAGGTAAACATCGTAGCCTGAGAAGAAGAAACAGAGTTAAATCTTTACTACACAGTTATCACAAAGAGACTTGAGAAGTAAGTATGTTTTGGCGCAGACCTTGATCATAAGCAGCAAAAGCAGGAGAACCAACAACTCCATTTGATACCCATCTGAAGACAAAATGAACAGATGAGATAGAGAAGGCAACAAAATGAACTTGATAAGTCATCAAAGAGGATAGACTGTGAAACTCACTCACCCCATAGAAGAATCCAAAACACCATGCTGCAAGAAAACAGCTTTCCTAGCATCTCGTCTGGAAAAGCCATAAGAGGGAGTGTTATTGATTACATCTTAAAGGAACTTACTAAACCATGCTAAGACTATATACCTTGGTATCCTTTCCAAGAGAAGACCATATCCATCAGATGTAACAACACGAATAGCTTCATATGGATACCTAACAAGATTAGAAGTTTAATCAAATGGAAGACATTGTTATGAGTAACAATGAAGCACATACCCAAGCTCTGTTATAACATCTTGACAAGTCCGAGTATCAGTATTGTACAAGCTCGTCATGGTTCTTTCGGTAGGGGATGATGAATCATTGTCTCCTAGAGTTTCATCATCCAGAACATAGTCATAGTTTCCTCTAGGGCTGTGACTGTGATTGGAGGAAGAGAACAATGACAAAACTATTCCAACAGCTTCTGATGGAGAAAGAAGAAGGTGTGCCGCCTTGTGAAAGAAATCAAATATGGCATCTATAAAGATCTCAATACCAAGCTGAAGATCCTGCCAAAACAAAACAAAACATATGAGTGTGTGCAAGAACAGTGAATTAGTAGAGTATGTTTCATACAACACAAACCTCAATGACTCCGCGTCTTCTATCAGTAGTTCGGTTAGGGACATGGTGCTCTTTCCCTGGGACAGCATTGCTAAAGTAAGGCCTAGGAGAGTGTCGGCTCATAGGAGTCACTCTTGAGTCTCCTCTGCTAAAGAGGCGTAAGAGGTGTAACGGCACCCATAGAAGGATCCGGGAGGGTAGCAAAACCCACCAGAGTATGAGCGTTATCCATTCTGTCCAATGGCTCTCGTAATTCGCAGGAAGACTAGCCCAAGAGCGGAGCGAGGTTTGAGATAACGGTGATGGAGGAGGAGTGGACATAGCATCATCACTATCTTCTCCAGATGAGTAGTCCAAGCTAGAAGCGTCGGAATCAACAGAGAGCTCGTGGATGAAGTGGTTGAAAGAAGAGACTCCACTGCATAAAAGAGAGTGGAGTAAGGCATTATTACATTACTAGTGTTGTTTTAAGGCAAGTGAAAAGAGGAAGTTATACTTGTGCATCCAGCGTGGTAAACGAGGTGCACGTAAGGTAGGCCTTAGTTCCCAACCATGAAGACCTTCGAGAACACTGGCTTTGCCAGGGAGAAGAGTCAAGAGAAGTGCAGAGACTCCGTTTATGGATCTTGCAATGTTGTTCAAAGACTCATAAGTCAAAGTTTTCACTGACCTGCACTAAGAAGATCCAAATACATTAGCCGGAGTTCATAGTTGGCTAAAAGCATAAGCTCTCCTTAAAAAAAAAGCAAACGGATAAGCTCTGAATAAAGAAAACTAACCACCAATACAAAAAAGACAATTACTGTACAACTAATAGGACTGAGTCAATTAGAATAAATCTAAAGCTGTTATCAAACTGTCATTATCCCCAATTATCAGAAGCTGGAGGATAGAGTCTTACCTCAACAACATATAACCACATTCAACATAGTCATAATCATATTTAGCCCACAAGATTTACACACAAGGAAACTATAAATTCGAAATCTTTTCTGAATCAGAGATGAGCTCACTCTTTTGTGACATCAAGAGCGTTGTCGACAATCCTCTGCATGATTAAACCAAAAAAGAACTCGAAATTTTCAGACAAAACAGGTGTTTTCTCTTGTTGGTATGAATCAATCAGAAAAAACAAAATGGGTGACCCTACAAATCCGAAAAGCCGCAATCTTTTCTAGTGTGAGTGGATTAAAATCGGATAAATGAATCAGTGGCACGTCGGCGATTCTTGCCGTGTCCACAAGAAGAAGGTCGGTCAACGTTATTTATTCGAGAGAGACGTGACAGAGAGTGACAAAGAGTGACACGTGGACATCTAGTGTTGGATGATTCATTAATGTGTCATCTGTTGGATTTTGCATGCGGATTCGGAGACATGACACGTAAGTCTGTAGTGGCGGATAATCTACTCCCATTTGTCCTTTCTTTCTGACAATAGCTTTTAATAATGTCGTGACCTTTCGAATATTAATAACATTATTTTATTTCTCTTTTAAGTATACTAGTATTAGTTAGCTCTATGGTAACACGACGAAGCTCGTTAGAGCATCCGCATTAACGGATTAATAGGAGTTCATGGGCTGGGGTTCATAGACCCGGAAAATTAAAAGAAATGTTTTATTGGGTTTAATTGGGTGATCCGTCTCTTTGGAGTGAGCCCGTATGATACGGGTTCAAGCCACGCGTCGGACAGGCATTGGCCGCGTGTTTTCGCGTCGAGAGGGAGAAAAATAGGGTTACGCGTGAGATGATTCATTTTCTCTCCTTTTTTCGAAAGCTAGGGTTTCTCTCTATGGGAGGCGATATCTCGTGCGACGCGACAGCCGGAGAATTTCTCGATTGAATCGACGTCGGAGACTCTCGTAAACGATCTGAGGTGAGTATCAACAACTTTTACGGTTTCATAGAATCTATTTGGGGTCGAAAGGGTTATCGGTTAATTGAAAATCGATTTGGGGGTTTTGATGTAGGGTTCAAAATCGATATGGGGGTTTTGATTTAGGGTTAATAATCGCCATGCGGGTTCAATTTAGGGTTCGTTTCTTGAGGATTTGAAATCGATTTGGGGGTTTCTACTTAGGGTTCCAAATCGAGTTTGGGGTCACGGTTTACCGTTTATTTTGTTATAATCTTTGCTTTTTCTGGTACAGATGGATCCCGCAGAAGAGAGAAGAGAGACAAAGAGGCAGACGGAGTTGATCAACATGCAAGGATACGTGGCAGATTCAGAATACGGGATTCCGACGAGGTGTCCCTGCGGAGGGAGAATCATTGACGAAGTTCGGGGGAAGGACGACTACGACACTCTTCCTGGGAAGCGGTTCTTCACCTGCAAAAACTACACGGTAAGCGCTTCTTCTCAATTTAATTATTTCCATTTAATTGAGTTTCGAACCAGATTCTCACATGTGTTTTGTGGTTAACAAGGCTGATGGGTTTCATTACCGTCAGCCTTGGGTGATTGGTGTCCAGGAGCATATCGAACGTCTCACAAAGCGTCTTGAGGAGGTTGAGTTGGTGATCAACGGACTCCCGGAGGTCAATTATCAGATTGAGAGGCTGGAGGTAATGTGACTTCCATTTTTTTGTTTAAAATTTGTAATATTTTCCTTAATTTTCTATTAACGGACTAACAATTTGTGATTGTTTTTTCTATGTCCAGGCAGAGGTTAAAGCCCTCAATCGGGAGGTTGATAACCTCACTGGATAGGTTTATAACCTCTCAGTGCAGGTCGCGCACTTGGAGAAGCTATGCTTCGACTGAAAAAAGGTAACACTCAAGCTTAATCAATTCGAGTGCTAGTTATAGTTGCATTTGAACTGAACTATGTGTACTAGGTTGAGATAAATTTGAAATGAATGTTGATGAATGGTTGAGTGTGAAGCCCGTGTACTTGTGTTTTGGTTGGTTGTGTAATCAATTCGACTGCTAGGTAGAGTTGAGTTAGAACTGATTTGATGTTTATTGAATACAGTCTGTGTAGTAGTTGTAGTTTTAAAAACTTTAATCAATGTTTGGTGGTTAGACCCACTTTAATTTTTTGTCCTTTCAAGGTCAAAACTAGTTTAAAATCATAGGCAATCTTCTTCTGAAAACACAAACCAAAGTTTAAACCCATTTATCTAAAATCTAAATGGATCCTTTTAACTATAACTCTCCCGGGTTGGTTAACCTACTAGTCTCTCAGAGCAGTCAACCCATAGACTTAGGGTGTTCTGAGGTTCCTAAAGCGGCGTCAAAGCGTAAGTGGACAACCAAAGAAGACGTTGTCTTGATCAGTGCTTGGTTGAACACCAGCAAAGATCCAATCGTGAGTAACGAGCAGAAGGCAGGCACGTTTTGGAAGCGCATAGTGGAGTATGTCAATGCTAGTCCTCTGCTCATTGGCTCCATTCCTAGGGAGTATGTACCCACAGGTTCTGTTTTGAACTCACGGGTGTATGTACCCACGGGTTCTATTTTGTACTCACGGGTGTATGTACCCGATCACATTGTAAAATATGTGTCTTTATATAATCTATGTTTTTCACTTATGGAACTGCAACAACTCTTTCACTATAAATTGTTTCTTCACTCTAGCATTGATTCTTCACTTTTGATCTATGTTTCTGCTCAACTATCACCACTATAGTATTGATTCTTCACTCTAGCATTGATTCTTCACTTTTGCATTGATTTCTCTCAACTATCACCACCCTTTCATTCACTTCTCAACCATCACCACGATTTTTCTCAACCATCAGCACTCGCAACTATCACCACACCTTCATACCATATATACAAGGAAATTAATGTAATGTACTTATAAGTTATATGTTATTAAGTTTATAAAAAATTTAAGTTATGGAAATTTAAACTAATATTTTTAAATTTAAGAAAAAAAATGATAAATGACAACACTACATACCATATATACAAGGAAATTAATGTAATGTACTTATAAGTTATATGTTATTAAGTTTATAAAAAATTTAAGTTATGGAAATTTAAACTAATATTTTTAAATTTAAGAAAAAAATGATAAAAGACAACACTACATACCATATATACAAGGAAATAAATGTAATGTACTTGTGTATGATATATTTTAATAAGTTTATAAAAAATTTAAGTTATGGAAATTTAAACTAATAATGTACTTATAAATCCCTTTTGCCTTTTATAGGAAGTAAATTGCTTCAACAATGTCTTCCTCATCAAGTGATGAAGTAGATGAGTATTTAGAAGAAATGGTCGACGAAGTTGTTGATAATTTCATCGATTCAGTAGTTGATGGTCAAGCTAACAACCCGAAGAGACGAGCTTATATCGAAAGAAATCGGGAACGCGGACACAGTCAACTATTGACCGACTATTTCAACGAAAATCCCACTTACCCACCAGAAATGTTTAGGAGGCGTTTTCGAATGAACAAGTCATTGTTCCTTCGCATTGTCGATCGCCTAAGTACTGAAGTGCCATACTTTCAGCAAAGAAAAAATGCTCACGGAAGGTTCGGGCTATCCGCACTTCAAAAGTGTACGGCAGCTATACGTATGCTGGCATACGGTCAATCGGGAGATACATATGACGAGTATCTCCGACTTGGTGAAAGTACGGCACGTTTATGTTTGGAAAATTTCACTGCTGGGATAATACAATTGTTTGGACCGGAGTATTTACGAAGACCTAATGAGGATGATCTTCAACGATTACTCGATATTGGAGAGGTACGGGGGTTCCCAGGGATGATTGGCAGCATCGACTGTATGCACTGGGAGTGGAAAAACTGTCCAACGGCTTGGAAAGGTCAGTACACACGTGGTTCAGGAAAGCCGATAATTGTCTTAGAAGCTGTTGCATCACAAGATCTTTGGATATGGCACGCTTTTTCGGATTACCAGGTACCCTCAACGATATCAATGTTCTTGATCGGTCACCAGTTTTTGATGATATTTTACAAGGTCGAGCACCAAAAGTGAAGTTCAAGGTCAACAACCACACTTATCGTATGGCTTACTACCTTACTGACGGAATTTATCCAAATTGGTCAACATTTATCCAATCCATCCCACTCCCTCAAGGTCCTAAAGTAAAGCTATTTGCCGAACGTCAAGAATCCACCAGAAAAGATGTCGAACGGGCTTTTGGAGTATTGCAATCAAGGTTCGCAATAGTTAAAAACCCAGCTCTACTATGGGACAAGGAAAAGATAGGAATGATTATGAGAAGTTGTGTCATATTGCACAATATGATAGTAGAGAACGAACGAGACGGATATACCCAAATTGATACATCTGAGTTCGAGTCAGGAGAGTCAAGCAGAAGTTCCAAGGTGAAAACGAGAACAAGTTTTAATATCGGTAATATGTTAGGCGTTCGCAATGAAGTTCGGGATTCAGAGAAACATCATCTTTTGAAAGCGGATTTAGTTGAAAATGTATGGAAAAAGTTTGGTAATGTAGATGAATAATCTTTCTATGTTCATTAATATTCTTAATGTATTTGAATATTTTTAATGTATTGAATAAAAAGTTTTCAAATATTTTTTTTTTAAAAAAAATATTATTTTATTCCTATGAACCCCTTCTTCAGGTTCACTACTGCAGACACACAAACGATAGAAGTTCATCACTATTCATGGTCCCACCAAAAAATATTAAAAAAATCCTATGAACCCCAAGAGGGGGTTCATTGATGCGGATGCTCTTAGATTCAGCTGAATCCTGATAAGTTAGAACGGTTTTGATTATCTTAAAATGAACAACATGCTGAACAATGAAATCAATGTTAAGCTAGATGGGCTTCCAACCTAAAACCAATTGGTGCTAAGTGGAATGGCCCATCCATCTTATATATTGCTAAGATTCCCTTCTAATATCCGATGTGGGACATTTATCCCTAACAATCAACACATTTAACACGATGATGAACAGATTTTTGTCATCTTAACAACAACCTAGGAAAGTTTACAAATGAGAGAATAAAGAGACAAATGGCACAATACCTTTTATCAAGTCCTTCTCGAGACGTTCTTTCAACTGTTGCATTGATGATGTGCCACCGGCAAGCTGGCATAAAGCCAAAAAAAGTTTGAACATCATCCACATCCAAGAAAAACTAAAGGAATTGTTGATACATAGTTTTACCAATTTAAACTAAAGATTTAAGAGTTGAAATTGATTGTTATGCTACTATATAACTCTCTCCGGATATTCACATCACATTTGTTGATGCTCTCCATGACCTGTTCATATACATTTTGAAGCACATAACCCTCATGCATCAGTGTCCTTTCAGAGCATACATAACAGAAGTAGAACATTAGTAGCTTCCACGTATTAGAGATAAGTTCAATAATTTTGAAAGTAGAAAGATTCTTACCAGTCAACGACCAACGAGGTAGCATGCCCAGTAGCAAAAGACGTGAGAACCTAACACGAAAAAACGCCAAAGTCATGCTGCTGCTTTCACAAGAGCAGGTAGAAAACAAAATATACAGGATTCTTAGCCATGAACAATGCTGGAACTTTGTATTTTTCAAACATTAGCTCTGCCGCTGTCAAGCATACAATTTGAGAACATCAGTAACACACTCAGATGAATCAATATATAAGACAAAAGTAACTATCTATAAGCAGATAAATCAGACTTCTCTCTATTCTGTTAAGTGTTTAAAGGAGGCTCAGCTAGCAGCATGGGCTGCTCCTTAGGATCAATCATCAAACAACTCCTTCAGACATAAAAAAAACATATTAGAGATGCATCAAACAATAATTTATGAGAAAAAACTAAAGCTTTATACAGTTTACCAGAATGCATGTTCCCATTTTTGTTTATTAAAATATTGCCAAAATAATTGACTAAATCTTCGTATACAAAATTTAGACGGAAAAACTGAAACCCCGGTCATCCGCGTGACAGGCGGGAATAGTTACCACTATACTACAACGACTCAGTTGATTAAAGATTCAATCAAAATATACTGAAATAAAAAAGTTTACGCTTTGAAATGGGAGACAGAGCTCAACGTACGCACTCACGAGATTCTCCAGCCTCGCAACCAACTCCATCAGTAGCGAAGCGAATCAAAATTTACTGAAATAAAAAAAAGGTTACACTTTGAAACTTATTTTCTAAGTAATTGACAATACAATATACAAAGAAATGGCATCTTAAAGTCTCTTTATCGCTGTCTTAATCTTCTTGGTTCCACTCTTGCTCCATTCAGCTAGTCAGCTCTCGCCCAAGGTCCGAGTCCTCTTGCTTCTTGTGCTTCTCTTCTAGCTCTGGCTCCAAGTGGTTCATTCCTGCTGGGCTTTGTCCAGCTCCCGGCTCAGCCATGCTGCAATAGCCTGAACCACATTTATAACCAACAACCGACCTGTCTCTGTCTCCTCCTCAACAGAAATTCATACTTTATCATCTGGTTTTCCCATCAATCAAACCTTAGCCCTACGATTGCCTCAGATTTGTAGTATTCCAGCCAGTTCATCTGTTTGCTCCTCAGGTATATAAACCCTCCATTCACTTTTCACAACACAGACAAAACCCAACTTTGATATGTATTCATCTCTTGTGAAAACTTATATGAACATTTGGTTTCTGTTTTCAAATTCAGGCAGAAACTGAACCACAAATATTAACCATGAGAAATCTATGTTAACAAATGAATCATGTTATAAAAAAATGTTTAAACTACATTTTGGTAATCAAAGATGCCATGTGTTATAAAGGCTCTTGAACGTACCTAATTTTCATTTTCAGTAACCAACATGATGAGATTGGGTAATGGTCTTAAACAAAGAGCATGGAACTATCAAGTATCATTGTGACGAAACTCGGATCATATATACATTCCCAAAAAATATCTTCCATTACGGAACACAAACACCAATCTCTAACTGGTCGTTAACAATCTTAAAACATTAATATTCTGATAAACACATACAAATGTTAGTGTTCCGTGTGACTAAGTTGACTTACTATTCCATTTCACAATTACACTATCAGGAGACTGTGCCACCAACGGTCCACTCTTGTTCACATATGCAACATCCACAGACTGTGCAACCAACGGTCCACTCTTACTCACATTTGCAACATCCAGAGGCTGTGCAGCCAACGGTCCACTCTTACTCACATCCGCAACATCCATTCCCGAACCAAACCCATTGTTCTGTATCCTCGTCAGCGTCTCCATCACGTGCGTCATACACGGCCTAAGATCTTTATCCGACTGCAAGCACTGGAACGCCAGCTCAGCGACTGCGATCACGGTCTGTCTCACTTCTGTATTCGTGTCGAACCCAAGTGAAGGATCAACCATTTCTTGGAGCTTACGGTTCTGTATTTTAAGAACTGCCATGTTCGAGAGGTTGATCTCTTGGCGCGGTCTTGTCATGTCTACAGCTGGAAGCGAGGAGATAAGCTCCATAAGCACTACGGCGAAGCTGTACACGTCGCTTTTGTTCGAGAGTTGGTAGCTAAGGTGGTATTCTGGATCAACGTAGCCTGGAGTTCCCTGTGGACCCGTTGATACATGCGTTTGACCAGTAGGAAACAGTCTTGAGAGTCCAAAATCCGCAACCTGATGATATCAATGAAAAAAGATGAGACAATGACATAAGTAGGATCATGTAGAGTATTACAAAACATATCCGAATCCGAAGGAAAAAATCCCGAACACCAATCCGAATATCCAAATTAATATTCAGTATAAATATTTGAACATAAATAGATATGTAAAATACTCAGTTACATGCTTATTTTGATATGAAATATGAAAAATAAATATTTAAAACTTAAATAAATATCTTAAACACGGCCAGTTTCATGTTTGTTCTGATAAGGACTCAAAAATATTTGAATTCGAATCGAAATAATCCGAATCCGAAAGATATATGGTTATTTATGATGTATTATAAATTCAACCCGAATCCGAAATGTTATGAACATATCCTAACCAGTACCTAGAAAAAATTATAATAGGGATGAACCGAAAACCCTGAAAATCCGAAATACCATATCCAAATCTGAAGGGGACTGAACTCCCAAACATAAGTAATAGCCAGTATGAGTTACTGACCTTGACATTGAAGTTTTGGTCGAGAAGGATGTTAGTGGACTTAACATCACGGTGGATGATCTCAGAGGCGTGGAGATATTTCAAGGCAGAGGCGGTTTCAACAGCGATCTTCAGACGTATAGACCAAGGAAGTGAACTAGGGTTAGCATGTGGACCATGCAGATGATCAGCTAACGTACCGTTTGCAACATACTCATACACGAGCAGCAGATCACGGCTCTGTTTCGAGGAGCATCCAAATAGAGTCACGAGGTTAGGATGCCGCAAACCTGTTAATATATCAACTTCGTTCCTGAACTGCATTGCTCTTTTAAAGTTGTTTTCGTACAAGCGTTTCACAGCCACGCTTCGTCCATCTTTAAGCTTACCGTAGTAGACAGTACCAAAGCCTCCGTCACCGAGTTCTTTAGATGGATCGAAGCTGTTCGTGGCTTCTTCTAGCTCTTCGTAAGAGAAGAGACGAACACCGGCTAACAGCTCCTCTGCTTTCTCGACGTCCGAAGAAGGCTTTGAAAATTGATCTGAGGGGTTTCTTGGAAGCAAAGCTGAAGATGTTCTGTAAATTTTGGTTATTCTGCGATGGTACACAAACCAAGCGAGGCTCGCTGCTGATATTCCAAAGACCGAAGCGGCAGCACCTATGCCGATCTTCACCTCATAATTTGGACCTGAAGAAACCAAGACGAAAAACACAGTCAGGAACTTTCAGAATATAGTATTCTCAAGAACATATAGGAAGTGAGGCATGTTTTTTTTTTTGATAAACACTATCGGCTGATCCGGTCGGCTTCGGCAGAAACGCACTTATAGTGCTATAAAGTGGACTGGCTAACACACTATCTGACCCGAGTTTGAAATACTTTTCGACTAATGCCAAGGATAAACCGATCATCAGTTAACTGAATATATTAATGTATGATAAATGAATATCATTAATGTACTTCAAATATTCAGTTCATATTTATTTTGATATGAAATGTAAAATAAGTATTTTAAAATTTAAATAAGTACTCTAAATATCTAATTTTGCATATAAATAAGTATATATTTTTTATGTTTTGCTTTTAAATTTTAGATTTTACTTAGGGTTATCCGAACCGATCCTAATCCGAATTCGAACGATATATAATTATTTTATGGGTTCTAGGATGTGACATAAAACTGATCCGAAATCGATGTATTATAAACCCGATCCGTACTTACTAGAACAGAACCTAGAATGTGATATAAATTAAAACCAAAATCCAAAATACCCGACCTAAAGGTGCCCGAATGTTCAAGCTACTACATATCTGAGGGATTCATGATCAAGGACGACTGACTATCTTTCAAATGATTAGGAAAATCCTGATTTTATGAGAATGGATATTTAGAAACTTGCACCCAAACAAAAAAAAGTCAATGGAAAACAAGACACGTAACATCAAATTGAAAAAAGCCAAAATACACCATTATTAAAAGGTTGGGGTCAAATAACGATCGGGCCAAAAGTAAACGAATTCTAGAGTCAGTGTGGATCACGATCGATCTGATGGAACTAATTTTAAATGTAACGGTGGCAATTAACTTAACGCAATGTAAAAGTCAAATTTAGACCGAAAGAACTAACCTCTTCCGTCGTTGCAGGAGGACTCGTGAGGCTTGTCTGTACACAGACACCGGAAACTTCCCGACACTGACTCCGAACCACATATCCCACGCGTATAGGTACAAACCGGGCAAGTCTTGTCTTCTTTATCGTACCTCAACTCGAACCCTTTTTTCAAAGCCATCTTCAACGCTTGATCCGAGCCATTTGCCTGGCGAAGCTCGTTCTTAGCAGACTCGAGCATCGGTATTTCCCCAACCTTGGTACAATTTCCAGGAGGATGAGCCGATCCAAAGACATGATATGTTATCGGGTTATCTTTGTTTAGCTGGCAAGAAACCTTTGACAAGGATTTTGCCGAGTTATTATCGGCGCAATTGAATAGATCGACCAACTCGGTGTTATGGTTTAACGTGAACTGCTTAGCCCCGGTGAAGTTGAAAATATGCGGGCAACCATCCTCGAACAAACTATCATCAGCTACGGTAATTGTCTTATTATCAAGATTCACAGAAATAACTCGAAAAGTGATATGCTCGATCTCTAGGGTTAGGGTTTGATTCTTCTTGCATGAAAGCTCGAAGCCTGTTTGGCCACAGAAGTTTGGTTTACCGATGTTATTTCCCCAAAATGGATAAGTGATGTTTGGGAACAGAGACGGTTCAGATCCGCATCTCAGGGGTAGTTGGCACCTCTCGTACAGTTGATCGGCGGAGAAGCACGACGGGAGGTCAGTGATGTAGAGCACCACGGAGATGATGAGGAGAAGAGAGATGGACATTGAGATTTTGACGAATAGACTAACAATAAGGTAAGACCATTTGTTTGTTGGACTTGCGATGGTTCTTGAGGACTTTATGGGAGATTGGTCAAACTGATCGGTGACGACTTTTTGTATATTTTTAATTAGGGATGATGATGATGATGATGATGATTAAAGAATGAATTTGAGAACGTTAGTTAGTGATTATATCTAAGATAAATAATCATATATTTTATATATAAGAGGTCGGATATTCGTGTAGAGCATGCTGTAATGGTTATTCGGCTTGTTTCGTTACATAAGTTTATTTCTGGTCTTCAGTGAAAGCAACGTGATAGTTGATACCACTTACGTACATATTGTGTGTTCCACGTTTTCTCTAAGACTTTTAATCAATCAAAGTAATTAAACCTTAAATTGCAATGATCCCCACCAGATATCCTTCAGCGTTTTAATCTTACATGTTTTAGTGAAAGTTTGCAATTATGTAAAAATCCAAAAGGAGAACTTTCTAAAATATTACTGCATCAAAATGTTAGTGGATGTTTTCTTCTACACCATTAAATTAAATAATGCAAAGATGGAGATTTTTTTTTGTTTTCTTGTTGTTTCAACTTTGAAATCTGACCAAAGAAGATGGGAATACTGTTCTACTTCTAGTTAATATATATATATTGGGTTGTGTGACAATATTATTTATTCATTTGAAATAGTTGAACTTTTATATAACTTTTTCAAATAAAGTTGCTATAAAAAAAAATATCCAGGCTTGCAGATATTTCGAAATCTCATGCAAAGACCTTGACTTCATACTTCAAAGAATAGACCAAGGAGGGAAATTTCCACCTTCTGGAGAGTGACGAGGGTGTAAAACTAATTTGCTATTTTTTATACGCTGAACTGGATAGTAATATAGATACTCACCGCTTTTTTTTTTTTTGACCTTAATTTCATATTAAATGCATAAGAAACAAAACAAATACAAGCCAAAAAGACTAGAGTTTTCCGAGCTCAGCCGAACCCAATTAAGTAATATAGATACTCACCGCTTGATCTGTAAATAAATCAAAAGCTTAGAACCTAGCAAAAAAATTATCAAAAAAGATGACCGTTTCAGTGATTTAAAAGCAATAATAATTCACAAGGTGACAAGCCGACAGATATCATCAATTCATCAAAGTAACGGAAAATGTGGAAACGAAAGCTCAATATTACCTAAAGTAAACAATATTTTGCTGATGTACCAAGTAAATAATCAACAGGTTTGACAACAACAGGAAATCTATTCATACCGGAAAAAAACAACAACAAAACTAGACAGAAAATTTGACGAGAAAAAAAAAATAAAAAAGGGGGGAAATAGTCATTAAATTAAATGTAAGGTGATTTTAAGAAGAATTAAAAGTATGAGGATAGATATTGAAATAAGAAAAAAGAAAGCCCCTCAAAAGAAACGCGGAAAGGACTAGCCGTTGGGTGTGGGGGTTTCTCAGATTCAAAATCTCTCTCTCACGCACCTTCGTAAAGACAAAACAAGCCTAAAACACGTTCATCTTCTTCTTCAACTCTACCACAAGACAGAGAGAACAGAAACCTCTCTCTCACTATCTCCTTCTCTCACATTCTTTTTTTAATTTTTTCTATCGTCGATCTGAGACGATTCTATATTCCTCGCTGCCTCTTCAGTTTTGCCTGTGTAAGTGTTTGATCTCTCAATCAATTTTCCGTGTATCTGTTCAGGTGAATTTTATTTTTATTTTAAGTTTCAAGTTTTGACGAAAAGCTATAGGATCGTCTAAATGGATTATGTTTGGCTCAAATCAAAATTAGTTTAATTAAAAAGAAAATCAGTTATAGTTTCTGCATTAATTTTTTAAAAAATTCTAACCCTAGATTTGATGAAAATTAAAAGCTTAATTGAGATGATGTCTCAGATCTGATGAACCAATCTGGAAACTTTTGTAGGGAGGTGACAATGAGAACTCCCGGAACTCCAGTTTCGAAAACAGACAGAACACAAGCTGTAACGCCAGGTGGAAGCAGCTCAAGATCGAGGGAGGAGAAGATTGTTGTTACCGTGAGGCTAAGGCCACTGAACAAGAAAGAACTGTTGGCTAGAGACCAAGTGGCTTGGCAATGTGTTGATAGTCACACCATTGTCTCTAAACCACAAGCTCCTCATGAACGCTCTCATCACCAGTCCTCTTTTACCTTCGGTAAATAATTAAAGTCCATATCTCTGCCTTTGTGTTCTGTTTCCTGAGGAATCTTATGCCCTTTTTGTTTCAGATAAAGTGTTTGGACCAGAGAGTTTCACTGAAGATGTGTATGAAGATGGTGTTAAGAATGTTGCATTATCTGCTTTGATGGGCATAAACGGTAGTTTGCAACTCTCTCTCTCTATGACTAAATCTCTCTTTACTTGGATTGATCATAGATGATTGATCCTTTTTTTTAATGTTTCAGCTACGATATTTGCATATGGACAAACGAGCAGTGGGAAGACATATACCATGAGAGGAGTAACGGAGAAAGCTGTCAATGATATCTACAATCACATCATTAAGGTAAATAAAGCATTGCAATGATCAGAGTTGCAAATCAATGTTTTAGATGTCATTGACCATTATCATTTCTGTTTACAGACCCCTGAAAGAGATTTCACAATCAAGATTTCTGGTCTGGAAATATACAATGAAAATGTGAGGGATCTGCTCAATTCTGAGTCTGGTCGTGCTCTTAAACTCCTTGATGACCCTGAGGTATCACTTATTTGCATTTGTTTATGGCCTTAAATTGAATGTACACTACAAACATAATGGTCTGGAATTGCAGAAAGGGACTGTGGTTGAAAAACTGGTGGAAGAAACTGCTAATAACGATCAACACTTGAGGCATCTGATTAGCATTTGTGAAGGTAACTTGAACTTGTTGTATTATATTCCCCAAGTTTATTCATTTTCTACATTTCTGACTGGTGTGTCTATTTTCTGATAGCTCAAAGGCAAGTTGGAGAGACTGCTTTGAATGATACAAGCTCCCGGTCACACCAAATAATCAGACTGGTAACGTTCTTGATTCATTATTTCCCTGAAACCAAAATTTAATATGCCCTGCATAATATGCTTATTAACATTTTCTTGATGGCAAAACAGACGATACAAAGCACTCACCGAGAAAATTCAGATTGTGTGAGGTCATACATGGCTAGTCTGGTAAAACAATTTATCTCTATGTTCAGTTTATTTCGCAAAATGCTTATCTAGAACTTTGTGGATTTAATTAATGTGTGTGTGAATGCATTGCAGAACTTTGTGGACTTAGCAGGAAGTGAGAGAGCATCACAGTCGCAGGCAGATGGAACTAGACTCAGGGAAGGTTGCCATATTAATCTAAGTCTAATGACCCTTACAACTGTCATAAGGAAACTAAGGTAAGCTTCTTACATATATGTTGAGAGTGACATTGCAATCACAAACTCTTACTAAGTTGATATCATCTGAATTTATGAACTCTTTACAGTGTGGGGAAAAGATGTGGCCACATACCTTACAGAGACTCCAAGCTCACTCGGATATTACAGCATTCACTCGGTGGAAATGCCCGAACAGCCATTATATGTACACTGAGTCCAGCTTCCACTCATGCTGAACAATCAAGAAATACTCTATACTTCGCCAACCGAGCCAAGGAAGTTACAAACAATGCTCAAGTGAATATGGTAATAATCTTTGTCCCATGCTTTTGCTCTACCTTGGATGAAAAACAAACAAAATATTTACTTGCTGGTTTTGTCACCACTACAGGTTGTCTCTGATAAGCAACTAGTGAAACATCTTCAGAAAGAAGTGGCTAGATTGGAGGCAGAGCGTCGCACCCCTGGTCCATCAACAGAAAAGGATTTCAAGATCCAGCAGGTTTCAGTTTACTTCAGTTCTGTCCAAATAGAAAAAAGTTTATACAATGAATAAAAGGTTTGATGCTTAGTTATGATTCTTTTTAGATGGAAATGGAAATGGAAGAGCTTAGGAGACAGAGAGATGATGCACAAATCCAACTTGAGGAGTTGCGCCAAAAGCTTCAAGGAGATCAACAACAAGATAAGGTCCTTAAGTCTACCTCTCTCCCTCTTTCTCTCTACTGTTTCTAAGCTTTGGCTGAGCTTAAACGTTTTGTTTGTAATCTCAGGGCTCAAATCCATTTGAATCACCAGACCCACCGGTCAGAAAATGTCTTTCCTATTCTGCAGCATTGACGCCTAGCGCGGAGAACAAGACTCTAAACCGGAATGAGAGAGCAAGAAAGACAACCATACGTCAATCTATGATACGCCAGTCATCAACAGCTCCTTTCACACTGATGCATGAGATCCGAAAACTCGAACACCTTCAAGAACAGCTTGGGGAGGAAGCAACAAAGGCACTTGAAGTACTCCAGAAGGAAGTAGCTTGCCACAGACTAGGGAACCAAGATGCAGCTCAGACGATCGCTAAGCTTCAAGCTGAGATAAGGGAGATGCGTACTGTGAGATCATCCACAGATGTCATAGCTCCTAACAAGAGTGTAAGTGCCAACCTCAAGGAAGAGATAACAAGGCTCCATTCACAAGGAAGCACAATCGCAAATCTGGAGGAGCAGCTTGATAAGCTGGTGATGTCGCTTCCAAGCAATATCAATGGTGGAGATGAAACCACCCCAAAGACCAAAAATCATCATCCAAAGAAGAAGAAGCTTCTTCCATTAACTCCAAGACGCCAGAGTTTCTTGAAATCTCCATGCTCACCTCTTTCATCTTCCAAGCAAGTCTTGGACTGTGATGCCGAGAACAAAGCTCCTCAAGAGAACAACAGCTCTGCAACTACGCCACAAGAGACTCCACAGAAAGGAGAAGAAAGCGGAGATGTCTCGTCAAGAGAAAGCACTCCTCTAGGTTACAGGAGATCAAGCTCAGTGAACATGAAGAAAATGCAGCTAATGTTCCAAAACGCAGCGGAGGAGAACGTGAGAAGCATAAGAGCATACGTGACCGAACTCAAAGAGCGTGTGGCTAAACTGCAGTACCAGAAACAACTTCTCGTTCATCAGGTACTTGACTTGGAAAATGATGGAGCTGGATACAGCGTAGAGAACGAGGAGAAGACTGTAGAAGAAGACGAAGAGCTCAGTCAAGTGGCGTGGCATATAACTTTCATAGAGGAAAGAGAACAGATCTTAGAGCTGTGGCATGTCTGTCACGTCTCCATCATTCGCAGGACACAGTTCTATCTACTCTTCAAAGGTGATCAAACCGATCAAATCTACATGGAAGTGGAGCTTAGACGGTTAACTTGGTTAGAACAACATCTAGCAGAAGTAGGTAACGCAACTCCAGCTCGAAATGGCGATGAATCTGCAGTAGTATCTCTATCATCAAGGTACACATATCTGACTTTATTCATTTCGGTGTAACATTGTTTAATCAATGTGTTGTTGTTGATGCAGTATAAGAGCATTGAGAAGAGAGAGGGAGTTTCTGGCGAGAAGGATCAACTCGAGACTGACGCCTGAGGAGAGAGAAGAGCTGTACATGAAGTGGGACGTGCCGCTGGAAGGGAAACATAGGAAGCTCCAGTTTGTGAACAAGCTATGGACTGATCCTTACGACTCAAGGCACGTGCAAGAGAGTGCAGAGATTGTTGCGAAGCTTGTTGGGTTCTGTGAGAGTGGTAATATCTCTAAAGAGATGTTTGAGCTCAACTTCGCACTGCCTTCTGATAAGAGACAGTGGAACATTGGCTGGGACAACATCTCTAATCTTCTTCATCTCTGAAGAATTTATATTTGTAAAAAAAATACACGACACAGAGTACTCTCTTGGTTATATCATTGTGTTTGTAGTACTAATACCTTGTCAAATTTGAGACTAAAAAACTATAACGATCAGATGATTATCATATCCATGAAGAATAAAATTGGACTTTATTGTGATGAAGTAGAGAAAATAGCTTTGAATATTGTATATCTGGATATTTTAAGACAAAACTGAATTCGATTTCTGAAACCTGAAACTTTTGTGCAAGGACAGGCCCTTATTTTATGAGGAACACTGTAATATTGGAGCACTGAGTGTTACCTCAAAAACTATGATAAATAATGACAACAACTGAACAAATATTCAATCAAAACAAGCTTCACTCTTCTATGTTTGAAAAATGTAATTCTAGATTTCCCTCTCCCTGTGCTCAGGTGATGATGAACTGTATCAAAATCACAGAAAGGAAACAGCTAAACAATTCCCAGCAATGGCGCTTGTTAGAGATACTGTTGGTTTACGTATGCCTGTCGAAGAACTTCTCTATGAGTACAGAGAAAGTCGCAAAGCCAGCGCAACCTATACACGCAGCTTTTGGCCCACCTGAAACAAAATCATATTCATCAAGAATCAGGCCATTGCAAAACCTCTTTTAAAGTTCTAAAAGTCCACACAAAGAAGATGATAAGACATTAATTACCTCGGGCAGACATTGAGCCACCGGTCACACATCCAGCAAAAGCGGTGTTTGTCGTGTCATGCTTCGCCCTTGCCTTTTTTTTAGAGAGAAGTAAATCGACAGTAAGGACTTTGAAGTAATGATTCGAGAGTTCACAAATAATGTGTGTTACCTTCTCGATAATGCATTCAGCAGCAGAGAAAACCAAACCCATAACAGCAAAAGTCTTGCAAGAACTCCAACTCCGTGACCCCATTTGTTTAGCAGTGAACACAAACTGCTGCCTACCAGTCATGGTATCATTCGTTATAGGATTATCCAATGCTCCCAAGAACAAACCCATCATCAACCCAAGCCCTCCTCCTACACACAACTCCATATACAATGTCAACAAAATCAAAATCAATATCCTCACATGACTATTCATTACAAAGAAAACAAATCTATCACGAACGAGCAAACATTAGTAGCTTTATGTCAGAAATGTACAAGACATTCGATTCGATTCAACAACTAACCTAATTAAACCGACTAAAACTCCAATTCTCTGCTAGTGTTCCATTAAGGAGCTCAGAAATATAATCACTAGTACAAAGCTAAGCACTTTCTACAAATCTATTACCAACGAAAAAACAACAGTAGCTTTGTGTAAGAAATGTACAATAGATTCGATTCGATTCAACAATTAACCTAACCAAACCGACTAAAACTCCAATTCGCTGTAAGAGTCCCATTAACCAGCTCAGAAACATGCTCACTAGTAGAAAGCTAAGCACTTTCTACAAATCTATTACCAACTTTCAAACATTAGCTTTGTGTCAGAAATGTACAATAGATTAGATTCAATTCAACAACTAAACCAACGCAAACCGAACTAAATTTGCTATTATCTGCAAAAGTGGTCATAAACAGTATCGCTAGTAGAAAGCTATGCACTTTCTACAAATCTATTACCAGCGAGCAAAACATCAGTAGCTTTATGTCGGAAATGAGCAACAATTAATCTAAACTTCTTATAATCTGCAAGTGTTCCATTAACGAGCTTAGGAAACATACTCACTAGCACAAAGCTAAAGACTTTAAACAAATCTAGCGATATAGATCGAGAAGAAGAGATTTTGGAACAGACCCATGACTCCACTAGCAACACTTTTGACGGCGCAGTTGTTCCAAACCTCTTGGGCTCGCATCTCCTCTATCGTTGGCATCCGGATCGGCTCGATCTGCGAGGCTGTCTCATTTGAGCCCGAAGAACCAGCGGCTGGTTCGGCATTTGCATCCGCCATTTTCAGAGGTGTGGAGAGCAGGAGGATCCGACAGGATTAATGTCATAAAAAGAAGGGAAGAAACAGATCAAGCGTTCGCGATTCGCGGGCCTTCGGAGAGAGAGAGAGAAAACGAATCAGGGTTTATCTTGCCGTCGTCTTAGGGTTTAAGCCACAACTATGACCATTTCAGGCCCATTAGTGTGTAAATGGGCCTATACTCAGCCCTCAAGAGACACGACACGACACAGAGTTGAATGATGCAGTGTCTTCTGGTTTTGCATGCTACGTCACCACTACTCAATATTTTTTATTTACTTTTGTTTTTGAATAGTTTTTATTTTATTCTGCTACTTTATTTCTACAATAATCACGTCGCTTTTCATTTCCTGAACCATAAAAAGTTAATTTTTAATTAGTTTGGATTAAACTGGATTGAACACTACTCATAAAAAGTTTATTTACTTTATCATTTGTTAATTTGTTTTATAATGCTAACAGCTTGCTTAGGCGATAAATATATTCTCAGGTAGGTGTGGACTTTTAGCCGAGGACGAAAAAATGCGCATTTCTCTCCAATTTGATCGGCTGGCGATCTCTTTTATATTCAGAGTATCTACGCATGCTTCAAATAAAATTCTTCAAACCTTATTATAAACTAGTACTTCCACATATATAAATAATATATGCGTCGCAAAAAATCGAATATAATACGTTGTTATACGTACCGAATACCAAAATCGCTATACCTAAAATCTGGTTTACCAGAAACCAACGTCTTCATTGACCATATTTTCCTTTTTATCCGATGATGCAAAACACAGACTGACTATAGCTGTCCGATTAATACTTCAGCGGCGCTAATAGACAATATCCTGTCGAACTCAGTTACTTGCATGCTAAGTAACCGAAAAGCATACAACTATACCTCATGGTTCATTCCAATATCTATAACTTGAAAAATGTATAGTTAAACTAAAACTCAATACCGTGAACAACAGCCTCCGTTTCTTTACAAAACTCTGACACAAAATATAAAGAACCAAAAATAATCGTCTACGACTGGTAATATATAAAAGTATTTAACAATCCTCAAGATTTTATTCATTTAGCTCTCCACGATCGTCTCCAGTCCAGGCCTCCAAGATCCATATTTAGATTCGTATAGAATTTTTTCTTCTTGGGTTTCTCTTATTTCCACACCTGCAAGATCATGATGATGATCATCGTCATCATCAACGGACGTTGAGTTTCTTCTTCTATCTCCGGACACTGGAAACATACAAACAGGGAACATTCTCTTCAGATGGTTATACCGACTTTCGTTGAGTATCTCTGCTGATTTTTCCGAGATGAGATCGAGCTCTTCTTGTGTTAAGACAGAGAATAGCATGTCTGTCGGAAGGAGGAGGTAAAGATGTCGTCTAGGCCGCAAAAACTCGTCGGGAGATACGGCGGTGACTCGGTGTCCTATTTGGAGCAAAGTTGAGTCGGTGATAAAGTGAGTGGAGTTCTGAGAGACGATATCGGAAGTCTTGATGGGTTTAGAGAAGACCTCGAGCGTTCCGGTGAAAGGAGATAAGATTTTGACTACTCCTGATGATGAATGTGATGATATGATCAATGGTGCGCATGAAGATGTGTTTCCCATTATTGTAACCAAAGTAGAAGAATGAGAGAAAGACAGAGTCAAAGAGGGAAGTTCGTAGAAATGGGCTTGGTTTTATAATTATGTGGAATATATATAGTTGTGTTAGTTTATGGATTAAGTGGTGATTAAGTATTAATTATTTTTGCTGGTTGTATACAACTGTGTGTATCTTTTTCCTCTACGGATTATAGTTGTCGCTTCTTATCTTTATTGGGGACTTTGTCTGATAGGTATAGTTGGGTAATCAAATTACAAAAAGTAATGTTTCTCCTTTCAAGTTTTAGCAATATTAATGTGGTCGCTACTTACTTAATTTTCATGATATTTTGTCAGAGTCAGTCCTTACAAGACCCGCTTAATTGTTTAACTTTCTTTCTACCAAACACTAAAAATTACTAAAATTTAATGTATATTTTATCTGTGACAGGTCATTTAGAACTAGATGTTCTTATTCAGCAAAACAGCATGAATCAAGGCGGTTGGAAAAAAATAGAAAAAATATTTTTTTTATGTCTTACGGTTTTCGACCGTTTAAAAAATTAGTTGGTTTTGAACAAAAGTCTAAAGAAATAGTTATAAGTACAGTATGGTGTAATTTTTGTAAACCTAGTTCAAAATAGTACTGGTACTGTATTTATGGGGTCCCCTATTTATGTATATTCAAACTGTTAAAATGTAATAAAATAAAAAATCATGACTTAGCGACATATTTATTAACAACATATCTTCCATTCTCTTGCTACTATATATATATTTAGTTTGTTTTCCCCTAAAAATAAATACGTAAATATTTTTTATGCTTTTGATACATAATCCGATTAAAAGTAAGAAAAACCTTTGATGGTACAATATAATTTTAAGTTTATATACGGAAAAACTGACATTGTATAATTTTGTACGAAAATTATAACACTACCCATCAGGCCATCACTAATCCACTCAAGTCACTACATATATATAGTAGGGTCAATTTGCTGAATAACCAACTTTAGCATCAAAATTAAGTGAGTAGCATTGATTTTGACGTAATGTAATATCTATCATTTATGCCAATTGTTATCCGATTCTGTCCCTTCTTCCTGTAATCATCCGGTAATATTGTATTGCTAGATATGACTTGGTCAAAATAACGTAGGGTAAAGATTAAATTAAATACTATTTTATTTGATAGAAACACATGCAGCCACGTACCAATTTAATCCACCCAAAATTTTTTTATTGCTGGTCAATAATGAATCACTATTATTTACAAACACATCACGTAAAAGAACTCATGTCACAAATTTACTTATAACATATTTATTTACTATATGAAGTAGAATGAAAGAAGTTAGTGGTGAAACTATAAAATGTCTATGATTGCATGAAAGAAGTTAGTGTTGACCCAACCATACCCTTCACCTTCTAAATACTAAACCCTAAATTCCAGTCACTAAACCCTAATCCAAATATACCCTAAACGCTAAACCTAAATAAATAGATTAAGCTAAACCCTAATCAAGGAAGTATAAACCCAAATAGAATGTATATAATATGGTTTACTATACCCTAGGCAAGAACCTATAAACCAAAATTCAAATATAAACACAAAACCCAAATAGAATGGAACAAAATAAATAACATAGTACATATTGGTGAAACTATAAAATGTCTATGATTGCATGAAAGTTAACGCTGACCCCAACCATACCCCCTCACCTTCTAAATACTAAACCCTAAATTCTAGTCACTAATCACCCTAATCACTAAGTATTATAGAAATACTAAAACCACATCCATAATCTTTAAATACTAAACACTATCCCAACTCCTAAATACTATGGCTATCACTAAACCCAAACTTCAACCCCTACCTTCCAAATACTAAACCCTAAATTTTAATCACTAAACTCTAAACCCAAGTATAAACCCTAAACCTAAGTATAAACCCTAAACCCAATTATAAACCCTAAACCCAAATAGAATGAAACAAAATACATAGTATAGTACATATTGGTGAACAAAATAGAACACTCTTTATTAATCGTCAAATGGAACGATACATGATAGGGTCACCATCAAACCTCAACCCCACCTTCCAAATACTAAACCCTAAATCTTAATCACTAAACCCTAAACCCAAATATAAACTCTAAACCCAAATAGAATGGAAAAAATACATAGTATAGTACTTGGTGAAGAAAATAACACCTTCTTTATTAATCATCAACTGGAACGATACATGATAAATACATATAGTAACAAACTATTTTACATTACATAACATGAATAAAACATTCATAATACATATTGTTTTACATTTCTATTCTATACGCATAAAATAGAATAGAACACAATGTTACAAAAACTGTTCATCTTCTCCGATCAATTCAAGGATATTCACAGCGAGAAAGATATGTGTAACTGGCAACATCCGTGAGAATAGTACATGTAACCGCCTCGTAAACCGAAAAGATTAAGGTGATTGAAGGAAGAGTTGACGAACCTTGCGGCGGTGCCGTTTACGTTGTCGGCGACTCCATAGATTTCAGATGCGCAAAGCTTTTTGTCAGTAGCGAAGCGAGTCATTGCAGATGGGCATCTCATAGGCAAAGCTACTCCAGAAATGGTTTTGGTGGTTACACAGTGGATCAAAAATGGAGAAGAAACAATCCACGTTCTACAAGGTATGTGATTCTCCAAAGGCCACGTTGTATGTGTGTAAGGTAAGTATTATTAATTTAGTTTTCTTAGTTTACAGGTTTTACCGGTTGTGTAAGAGGACATAGTAATATTATTATATAAAAGATGCATGGTGTATTGGTGTATTAGGGTATTTAGGCATAGAATGAATTATAATTTGTTTGAAGGTTATACAGCCAAATTTCCCTTTATAGTATAGCGTTTGTTTTCTGTAATCTAATTGAGATCGCCCGTTTACACCAACGGATGTGCTGTGAATATATATATATATATATATATATATATTTAAATTAATGAATAAATAATTAGTTGATGATTATTATGGTAGATCAGTGAAGAGAAAGAAAAATACATGCATGAAGGATGGGTGTGATTGTGAAGAGCTGGATGATTGGGCTGAGCTCAAGTCACGACGTTACCTAACTCACCAGTAGAGAGGCTAAAAGCCTAACACAAAGATTACATAAGTAGGTACCATGAAACAAAGTAATATATCATATCTATACAGCTCATTAGCTGTCTGGATACATCATCATACCTCTACATCTATAGATCTTTGTTAGTTGCCCCATTTTATATGACCATTAATCAACGTTTATATGACAGAAACTAGAAAAAAGCAAGCCATATGTGATCATATATTTTGTAAATTTGCTTATTCAAATGTACACGATAAATTCATGTCATACTTTACCTTACCAATATACTAAGTTGGATATTAAATTTTGGGTATGAATACTTTGTAATTGGTTAATTAAGAAAATTACATATACACAATTTAATAGCAATAATTAGGCTTTACATGATGTAAAATTAATGCATAAAATTATTGTTGACCAGTCTTAACTTATCTCTTCGTATTGTTTTTTTTTTTTAACTATTATCTCTTCGTATTGTTGTATGTGATTTTATTTTTAAAGTCCCCTCGACTCTTCTTGAGACTCAACTTGTGTTTGTTGTTTACTCTTGCTAATTTTATTTATTTTGTCCTTCAACCTAACAACTAAAATAAATTAAACCGAATCCATTTGATGAACTGTATCAAGATTTATTAAATCGATAATCTTAAAGCACAGAGTGACAATATTTGTATAACATTATATAAACACATTTTTAGAATTAAAGCGAAAAGGACATCTCAAGTAGCTATCTTCAACATATTTAAAACATGGAATGATTATTAGTTGCAACGTCAAAATCTTGACAGTGCCTAAAAAGCTAGCTTCCTAAACACTAATAAAGAGGCATATATCTATTTTATACTACTTGAGCTTCACATATATATATTATACACCATATTTCGTATTAATAGTTTGAACTATAACATCATAGTATCATTCATCATATTATACATTCATAATTCAGATTGAGTTGTGGACATGTACATGTTTGTCAATCGTATTGTACGTAGACATAACATGCATCATTAGCTAAATGCATTGAACTAGTAACATCATACTAGTATCATCTTTTTCTCAAAAGAAGACGAAAATAAAATAAAAATAAAAACCGTAATGAGATGGTTTATAAATTTTGGCGCTAAATAAGTTAGAGAAAATGTTTGCAAATAGCTGTTGGAAATCATTAATATTATTAGAATTTTCTCATTACATATGAATATTAATTTTTCTTTTTGCACACAACATATGAGTACGTAACCAAACATAATTTTTTTTTTTTTGGGTATAAAACCAAACATAATTTCGAACAGAATAAACCTATCTAACAACGAATAAAGACGTAAATGTGATATATAGTAGTAGATCAGAAGAAGGTTGTTGCCAATGCCACGATAGTCGATGCGAAGCTTAGTCCGGCGAAGTTGATGGCCGGAGCAGAGCTTGTCGGTGAGGTCGTTGAAGAAGAAGCTCCGGTGGAACCGCTTCCTGTTGATTTATTTTGAAACAAAACTAAATACTCCAGAACATTTATTTTCAAATCAAAAAGTGAAATATTAAAGGAAAATTTACAAAAAAAAAAAAAAATCGCCAACCGTTTATAGTAAGGACTGTAAAACTTTTTCATTTTCTTTCTATTTACTAACCCAATACTATTTAAAAAAAATCGTAAAAACATGAGAATAACTTTTAAAAAAATTTAAAATTTATGTGTTTACCAGTGGAAGACACCGGAGGAGTTTTGGGAGTTGCCGGCGACGTCGAATTCGTAGTAGTACCTTGGTCGACACAAAATTTAAAAGCTAATTAGGAACCAAAAAACAGTAACAAGAAATCAATCAAACGGCGTCGTAACATGTTACTCACCACCCGCGGGGCTGGCTTTGCATAGTGAGATGTCAGGGTTGGCGCCACAAGCTTTAGGGAGATCAAGAGCGTTGTCTTTAGTGAGGTTTAGCGATTTGAGCATATCCACGTTGTTGAACACGGAGCAAAGACACGTCGCGTCGTTGGCGACGATCGCCTTCATAGGCAGGCAACACGACGGTGGTGGTGGAGGAATCACCGAGTGAAGAAACGGTTGACACGGCATAAGTTTCTGTATACACGGCATTGCCTGAGCATCTCCTCCTCCGCCGCCTCCACCGCTCGGTGGTGCAGTTGCGGCGTTAGATGATGATACGGAGTAAAGTACAAAAAAGACGGCGACGGTGAATCTAACAATCTCCATTTTGAAAAACAATATTAGTTCTTGTAAGATGGTTTCTTTATCTTGTGTTTGAATGTTGTGTGAATTTGTAATACATTTCCACATGTATTTATATACACAACACACACGTCGACGTTGGATTTTTTGAGAAACAGTTACTAAACCTTTGCTGATCCGATCATTACGCAACGGATCAAAGACTAAAATCTTGGTTATTTAGTTAAATCCAAAACTAATCCAAAAATAGAAGAAAGACTGTTATTACATCACGACAACAAAAATTACATGATATGTTTTCTTGTAGTCGTCAACCATGTTCTCCAATTTCACCTAACAATACCAAATTATCCTCATTTTATTATTTTTTAAATATGTATATATTTTGGCCCATTCCAAAAACATTATGGTGGAAGCTGAATGAGGCAGACTACCCGGTGCAAAGGATAGCTTGAGATGATGAAGATCATGAAGCAAAGCAAAGCTCACCAACGTTGTTTTTATGAGAAAATAAATCCAATCTCTAACCTAACAACTATCCATATTCGCGCACTAAACCAATGAACAATGAGAATTTTCAGGCTCAGGAATTTATTTAGACTGGTATAATGCCAATGTCCATAGAAAATACACCGAGACCGCCCCAAACCTCAAGCTCAATTTACTTAAGGTTAATCAATACAAGAGAGTGGCGAAACAGAAGAAAGTCTATGACCAAGAAGTAATTCAATTGTTACAGTGGATGTTGATGAAGCTTGATGACAGAGAAGATTCAAGACTAACTCCTTGATCCTTTTCTATGTATGCATATAAATAAGCAAAATAAAAAGTACTCCAATTTAGACAACCCAAGTAACCAACCAAAGAGGGCGTGAAGCTTAACTGAATAATCTAAATTCGGCAGAAAGGTTTTAAGATCATTCTTGATCAGAATCCTTCTAGTCTCGACATCAATGATTATGCACCTCCAAGCTCCAGCCACACATACTGCCTGCCACCAAGACAAAGCTCCTCCGTCTCTCCCATATATTGGTTCACGACCAAGGTTGTAGGTTGGTAGTGATAGGATTCTTAGGGAACCGAGGCGAAGGACAACTTGGATCAGGTTTGTGACTTTTGAGAAGCAATGATTCACAAATGAAACGTTAAGTCGACACACTGTTTAGATTAGTAATTGATGATGTCATACTTTTAAATGAATTGAAAACTTGACCATTGGATTGTGTAAGGAAACCATTTCTACCATTCGATTTAACTTTTATTTTCCTATGAAAAAAATGCTGACTTCATCAGAGACAAAAAGTGGGTTTGCTATTATATATAGATAGATTTTCTCATTACATATGAATATTAAGTTTTTCTTTTTGAACACAACATATGAATATTAAGTAACCAAAAATAAGTTCAAACAGATTAAACCTATCGTCTAACAATGAATAAAGACGTAAATGTAATATATAGTAGTAGATCAGAAGAAGGTTGTTGCCAATGCCACGATAGTCGATGCGAAGCTTAGTCCGGCGAAGTGAATGGCCGGAGCAGAGCTTGTCGGTGTGGACGACGTCGAATTCGTAGTAGGACCTTGGTCAACACAGAATTTAAAAGCTAATTAGGAACAAAAAAACAGTAACAAGAAATCTATTAAACGGCGTCGTAATAAGTTACTCACCATCCGCGGGGCTGGCTTTGCATAGTGAGATGTCAGGCTCGGCGTCACAAGCTTTAGGGATATCAAGAGCGTTGTCTTTAGTGAGGTTAAGCGATTTGAGCATATCCACGTTGTTGAACACGGAGCAAAGACACGGAGCATCGTTGGCGACCATCTCCTTCATCGACAGGCAACACGATGCAGGCAGTGGTGGAATCACCGAGTGGAGATACGGCTGACACGACTTAAGTTTCTGTATACACGGCAGTGCCCGAGCATCTCCTCCTCCGCTGCCTCCACCGCTAGGAGGTGCAACTGCGGCGTTAGATGATGAGACAGAGACAAGTACAAAAAAGACAGCGACGGTGAATCTAACAATCTTCATTTTCAAAAACAAAGAGCTTTGAAACAATGTATGTAGTTCTTGTAAGACGGTGGTGTCTTTATCTTGTGTTTGAATGTTTTGTGAATTTGTAATACATTTCAACATGTATTTATATACGTAACACACACGTTGACGTTGGTTATAATTTTGAATCTATTCTACTTCTTGCTGGTTTTTCGAGAAACAGCAAATCTTCCGATCATTACGCAACGGATCCATAAGACTAAAGGTCTGGATTAATTAGTTAATTAAATCAAACTAATCCAAAATAGACTTGTCAGTTGCAAGAGTTTGGGTAATCATTTGATATAGAAAGTCAAGTGATCCGTAACCTTAAATTTATAAATAGAAGAAAAACTGTTATTACATCACAACAACAGAAATTACATAATATGAATATATATGTTGTCTTGTGGTTGTCAACCATGTTCCCAAATCTCACCTTGGCAAATACAATTTTAGCTTCTGCTAGATAGTTAAAAAAAGACTTAACGGCTGGGGCTTTGTCGTTTCTTTTGGAGACAGAATAATATCCATTTAGTCTTCGTTCTTAAACAAATAATTAGAATCTAATCCGCTATTTTATTTCATTTTGATTAAAGATTTTGAACTTATATGAAAATTTGTTGTAAGTGTTTAGAGTTTGATCAAATATGGAGTTCACTTTTAGATAAATTTGTGGCATATATTTCATTTAGTTATTTATGCTTTTTTTTTTGGGTCTAGAGATCAAAATTGTTTATGCTAGTTTTTATTTAAAGCATTTATGACAAAGTAATTTTTATGTGTTTATGTTTTAATAAGTCATATTTTACAGTTTATGGTGGAAAAACAAATTTAAAAAAATTGTAAAATAATATATTAGTTATTCAAATTTTTTTTTTTTGAAAATAGTAAGTTTCAAATTCGTCGGGGCAACCTAAGATATTAATTGAAATAAAATTCAATCTCTTTATTAATAAATATATTAACACACCTTGACGAAAATATTAGTTGCTAGTGATCTTAGAACACCCTCGTTAAAAAATATTTTATGAGAAGTTTTTAAAATATTATGAAATATAATATACTATACAAGTTATTATGTTGGTATTTCAAAATTATGAGAAAGAAATACTTGTTGTTCATGATCATGAACAAACATCTTGTTCCATGTTATTCTCTTCTTTTTTCCTTTATGTCTTCGATTTTTCACTCGCTTACTAGTATATTTACAGAAACTACAAACAAAAAGTTGATGTTTCTAAAATACTTTTCTAGATTTTCATCTTATATTTTTTTTTTCATTTAACTAAAATCAGATCTATATTTTTTCACATGTAGTTATATACTATATCACAACATCTAAATGTTAAATACAAAGTTTTATTTTCTTAACTTTTTCTCTTATTTGTGCTCAAATTTTATTTATGTTTTGCTTATATTTGTGTGTGTGTACATATGGTTATAAACATAAGAGAGAATTGATGAAATAAAATGAATGAGATTAGATGAATGTAATATATGAAAAATAAAATAAATTCGTTTCATTCATTCCTCATTAAAATCGTTTATCATATAGTAGCACCAAATCGACTTCTAACACCCGGGGAAGTCAAAATCTTGACAGTAGCTAAAAGCTAGCTTCGGAAAAAGTTAGCTATTAAACTCTAATGATGTACATATCTATTTTATACTACTTGAGGTATATTATACACCATAATTTATATTAATAGTTTGAACTAGCTAGTAACATTATAATGTTAATATAATTCAGATTGAGTTGTGGCTATGTAGATGTTTGTTAATCGAATTGTATGTAGGCAAGACGTACATATATACTAGCTAAATGGTTTATAATATTCCAACTAGCTCGTTTTCTCCTCGACTCTTAGGTATTTAAAAGAAGACGAAATATAAAATAAAAAACTGTAATAAGATGTTAGAGAACGTTGGTAAAGAACTGTTGAAAATTAGAAATATTATTAGAATTTTCTTAATACATATTTAATCAGTTACCAAACATAATTTCAAACAAATTAAACCTATCTAATTATGAATAAATACGTAATGTAAATAGTAGATCAGAAGAAGGTTGCTGCCAATGCCACGATAGTCGATGCGAAGCTGAGTCCGGCGAAGTTGATGGCGGGGGCAGAGCTTGTCGGTGTCGACGTTGAAGAAGCTGATGCTCCGGTGGTACCGCTTCCTGTTGATTTATTTTAAAACAAAACTAAATACTCCACAACCGCTTATTGTAAAACTTTCTTTCTATTTACTACCCGAATACTTAAAAAAAAAAAATTCCTAAATCCATGAGAATAACTTTTACAAAATTCGAAGATTATGTGTTCATACCAGTGGAAGTCGCCGGAGGAGTTTTGGGAGTTGCCGGCGACGTCGAATTCAAAGTAGTACCTTGGTCAACACGAAATTTAAAAGCTAATTAGGAACCAAAAAAACAGTAACAAGAAATCTATTAAACGGCGTCTTAATAAGTTACTCACCACCCGCGGGGCTGGCTTTGCATAGTGAGATGTCAGGGTTGGCGCCACAAGCTTTAGGGAGATCAAGAGCGTTGTCTTTAGTGAGGTTAAGCGATTTGAGCATATCTACGTTGTTGAACACGGAGCAAAGACACGTCGCGTCGTTAGCGACGATCGCCTTCATCGGCAGGCAACACGATGGAGGCGGTGGTGGAATCACCGAGTGAAGAAACGGTTGACACGGCATAAGTTTCTGTATACACGGCATTGCCTGAGCATCTCCTCCTCCTCCGCCTCCACCGCTGGGTGGTGCAATTGCGGCGTTAGATGATGATACGGAGTAAAGCACAAAAAAGACGGCAGCAACGGCGAATCTAACAATCTCCATTTCAGAAACAAAGAGCTTTGAAACAAAGTATGTAGTTCTTGTAAGACGGTGGTGTATCTTGTGTTTGAATGTTTTGTGACTTTGTGATACATTTCCAGATGTATTTATATGTACATAACACCCACGTTGACGTTAGTTACAATTTTGAATCTAATTCGCTTTCTGGCTCCTTTTTCCAGAAACAGTTACTAAATCTGTTCTGATCCGATGATTACGCAATAGATCGAAGACTAAGATCTGGATTATTTAGTTAAATCCAAAACTAATCCAAAAATAGAGTTGTCTTGTCAGTTGTAACAGTTTAGGTTTGATATAGAAAGTCGAATGATCCGTAACCTTAAATTTAGAAATAGAAGAAAGATTGTTATTAGTTATTACATCACAACAACAGAAATTACATAATATGAATATGAATATACATGTTTTCTTGTGGTTGTCAACCCTGTTCTCGAATCTCACATTGGCACTACAAAATTATCATCATTTAAAAAAAAATTATATATGTGTGTGATAATCAAATAATAAACATGCAAGACTCATCAAATTAGATTCACAGAAACAGAACATGATTGAAATTAAACAATACTAATATATGTGTATATATAATATACATATATTAGTAGTTCTATACTAACCCTCAACTTAGCAATCGAAAAAAACAGATCATATATATGATATGGATCGGTCCGCCTTAGCGGATATGGTGGACTCACAGATAATAGAAAAACGACAAAAGAAAACATAACAAGGGTTAGGGTTTAGAAACTTTTGCTATAACTTTGTAAAAAACAAAAAAAATTCTCTGAAAATAAAGTTTTCTATAATCATTTATTTTAATTTTCTTGAGGTTTTTTTATTACAAGTTTTTTAAAAAAAATTAAAAGGTTGATTGATTGATATATACGACGTTGAACTAAATTTTAGTTCTCTAAAGCATCTACAACTACAACTAATCACCCATATATGATTGTTTTCTTGGATACTAAAATACGCTTATTTAAAGACATCGAATATTTACTTCTGTATTTTATTCTAAATATTTTGGGTACCTGTTTGGGTATTTTGGATATGGGATAGTATGAATATGAACCTAGAGAATCCAGTTATTAGTATCTTAGCTATTTTCGGTGCCGTTTGATTCATATATTAGTTTTAGTATCCGGAAAATATCTGAGAATAGCTAGATACTTTATAATGTTTCAGTTTGGATAATATTTAGGGAAAACATATTAATAAACAACTTTAATTATAATTGCCAACTTAATACACAGAGTTTTAAAGTGACCGAAACAATACACAATCTAAATTTTTTTGGTTTCTTAATAAACGAAGCTATTACTTCGAATGGTTAACACGATTGACGACACTTTAGATAGACACCGTAAACAGAAACGTTAAATACATTTTTTAGTGCTAAACCATGGTTAAAAAATTAATCTCTATCTGGTGATTTCCCAAATCGAAAACCTAAATTCTAAAATCGTTTTTTTTTTTTTTTTTTTTTTTGATAATCCAGGGGTTCCCCACTTACGTGGGTCATTCCCCTGGGCCCGGTTAGGCAGCGGTCCACTTCACCCGGGAGGGCTTTACCTGAGCTGGGGACAAGGCCCAACACCCAGTACCGCATTTGATGACAGAATGGGTAGTTCGCCTCCGCTTGGCGTCGAACCCGTGAGCATGACAATTGGCCCACAAGGTCCTTACCAAGTGAGCTACCACATCCCGTCTAAATTCTAAAATCGTTTCTTCCCAAATCATAACGAATCGTCTTCTTCTCTCTGTCGGAGATGATAGCTATGTACTCATAGTTGTTAGTTTTGTGTTACAGTGAAATTGATGGTTTGAAGATGCACATTGGCTATGTCAAAAAAAGGTGGGAAGTTCTCTTACTCGGGTGGAGTTTATGTCAGAGATTTGTTCATCCACCTAGATCTTCTTACATGGTCGACTTTCGAGAATTTCATTGCAGACAGAGGAATAAGAGTAAGGTGAAGCAGGTTTTGTATAAGATTGTCAATGAATGTAATATCTGCAGCAAGATCGATATAAAAAGATGCTGAGATTATGAAGTTGTGTGAAGAAACTAAAATCCTTAGCGAAGTTGATTTCTATATTGTGTATGAAGAGAAAAATACAGATGAAGAGAAGAGTGAGGATGAATAGAAGAGTGAAGGTGAAGAGTTAAAAACAGAGAGGAAGTAAGTGATGAAGAAGAAACTATGAGAATGTAATTAGAGAAGAACAAGAAAATGCTGCAAGTGGTCATCACTCAGAAGATGATGAGCAAATTTTGGGTCAGGGAGCTGAAGATGTTCGATTCCAGTGTTTGTTTTCACAGGCTGAAGAGACCCATCCTACACAATCAAATCATGTTCCTGATGAAGAAATTAAAACTGATAGTGAAGATGAGAGGCCTCTTCAAGGAGATGAGTTATATGAATGAATGTGAGATTTCTAGTTAAAGTCTTTTGTCTTTTATAAACAAGCACGTAGAGATGCTGTCTTTGAATTTCACTCTGTCTTTTGTTTCAAAACTCTAGTTATTATGCTTTGAATTTAGATGATGATCACTTTTAATGGTTGTTTTTGTTTTGAATTTGCTTTGTTGTTTGTATGCTTTTAGAGCACAAAACAAGAGAACAATCTCATATTATAATCAAAGCTTACGACCAACCAACGACACAAACACATTAGAACAACATCTTCTTACTTTAACCCATGAACAATACAGCAACGACTCCTAAAAAACCCGCCCACGATAAGATTACAAATTGTCACAGCATCATCTCCTTTTTTTTACAAAAAAAAACAGCATCATCTCCTTCTCTTTCATAGCCACAAGTTCTTGTTTTCAGTCTCCATAGATGTCACCAATTCTGATTTCTCAGCTCTTCCTTCATTTAACTTCACCAAAATTCTGATTTCCCATTTCTTACATCTTCTTCTCTCTGTATCTATCCCTCTCTCTATTCTGCTCAACAAATAAAATCTTTGAAACTAGGGTTTCATTTGGGAATTTTACAATGTATAGTTAGTTTATTGACCACGGTTTAGCACTAAACGATTATTTAACGTTTTTGTTTACGGTGTCTACAATGTCGTCAATCATGTTAACGATTTGAATTAAAATAGCTTTCACGGGCTTTAGTAGATGTATTAAAGAACCCAAAAAAAAATTAAATCGTGTATTGTTTTGGTTACTTTAAAACTGTGTATTATGTTGGAAATTATAATTAAATTCAAGTTGTGTATTAATATGGAATTTTCCCTAATATTTATCCAAAAATAATCCAAGGAACAATTTTTTTTGGATCATATGTAATCTCCTAAACTATATTTACAAAATTTTGCCATGTCATTCATACAATCAATTTCACAAAACAAATATGACATAGTTAATGAAATTGATGACATGACTTCCAGAAAAATATGACATGAATAATTTCATTTAATACTAATGTATATTTTTTAATGTTTTAAAAACCGGACCGAACACTGACTCGGCGTATTCACTGGTTGATTGGTCGAACCGGTTCAACCGATCGAACCGGGTTTTTATTTATTATATATTTTAAATATAAATATATAAATATATATTATATAATTAATCATATATAAAAACGTTTGATGAATATTATCTAAAATAGCATCATAAAATAGATAAATAGCATCACAATATCCGTTGGGGAATGATAGAATATCTCAAACTTATTCAGTTGTATCATCTTGAGAGAATGGCACTTCATCTTCGGTACCTTCTAAAAGAAGAAAAAAAATATGAAAAATGCATGAGTTAAATAATAGACATCATAGCCTAAATCTGGTTCTGAATGATTCCCCTCCATTAACTAGTAAAAATAGCAAAAGAATAATATATTTATATGTTATATCAAATCTTATAATTAAACCATTAAAGAGAATCACGTTACTTACTTTTTCTTACAAGCGCAGTTCCAAATCTTGTGGCAAAGGAAAACTCAGATGGAGAATGGTGTACGACAGTGAGAGACGACGAGAAGACGTTTAGGTTTCTTTTTTTTCTCGAGAATTATTAAAAAACGACGGCTGTTAAGTATTACTATTATTAACTTAAGTTATTATCCATGATTAGCCTGATATAAAACCTTAATTACAATTTAAAATGTGTCAAAAATAACAAACCGGGTTTTAACGTAAACCCGGATCACCGGTTCCACCGGTTTTGAGCCGAGTTGCCCGAATTTTATGAAATTCGGGTTTTGAATCGAACCGGACTCGGCTTACTAAACGAGTCGTGGTCGAACCGGTTCGACAGGCCGATCCGGTCCGTTTTTCAAAATCTTGATATTTTTGGCAAACTTATTAAAATATGGTAATAATTCATATATTACATTTAATATTGATATTTCTTTTTGGTAAACTTTTTTTAAATATGGTAATATCTCATACATCATTTATAAAATAAATATATTCATATATAACATTTTAAATTTTGAAATATTATTATTTTTGTATAATTATACAATTTTTATTACTAAAGCTTTCAAAAATTTATACAATTTCTTAAAAATTTAAATATCTAATCGTAAGATCATTAGTTTTTTATATACCTACAAATTTTGTAAATATTGTTTAAGCGAAATTTTTAGATAATTATACAATGTTATATCATTTTTATTAGTTTTATACAAATTGATTTAATATATATCAAATCTATATTAAATATTAGTAAGAAAATAGTAAAATCTATAATATTTAATAAAAATTATTTTTAAATATAAGTTAGATTAAAAAATTCCTTATATACCTAGTTATGCATATATAACTAATATTGTATAGATTTTTTCCCAGACCTAATTCTTAATGTTAGTAGTTTAAAGAGCATCTTGCACACGTGTTCCTATACTATATCAAAGTTTATTGCGGAATCCTACGACGACGTCTGCGACCAGTACTAAAAGGGAGATACAGCTTCGAACTGTAATTATACTTCGGAGTTCGGAATCCTATAGCAATGTGGGCGTCTGCGAGTACTACTTCTAAAATGGCATTAGCAGATACAACTTCAACTTGTTCCTGAAAACTACGGCCTCTTAAAGCCCGTTTTAGGCCCATTTATCCATTTTTGTTTGTGGACTTTATTTACGGGTGAAACATTTTTAATAAATTTTAAACTATTCAGTAGATTGTCCAACAAAAAAAACTATTCAGAAGTTTAGCACAAACCAGTAAGAGAATCCTCAGAAGTTGACATGTGGCAAAGTTTTGTAAAAAAAAAAATAATGTAAAAAGAATAACTGAGTATGGTTTATTTTTTGAAACAGAAATCTAAATCTCTGAATTTTCTTCTATCATCAATCAAAATGATCGTGTCATCTATAACTTCCAATCATGCCAAGATTTCAATAGGTTTGAACTTTTTAATAAATTGGAAGCAATAAAATCCATCTTTGATCAACTACTTTCGCTCTGGTTCTATATCTTCCTCGTGCAAGTATGCTTCAACGAGAAAGGCTTTGTTCTGATCCGTGAAACTCCTCTTACTTGGTCTTTTCTTCAAGGTTTGGTTCTAAATTCAAACCATGTACACTGAAAGTCCTCATTAATTAAGCAACAAAATTTTAACTTTGGCACTATTAGGCAAACCATATGTGTCTTTGCCTTTGTCTTATTATTTGATCTTCTTTACAGCTGTGTACGAGTCAGCTAAACATTGCTCCGTTACTCCTCTCCAGTATTAAATCATGCCAGGCCAGCGCAAGATTGTTATTTGACTACTTTTCCTTCCAATTACGTTGGATTACTTCTTGATTTTAGTTGTGCCGCAAGATCTCAGATTTCTAAACTCTGATGCATCACCTTCTCCTCTATTGGGTTTAAAAGAGTTAATTAACCAGAAGATCAAACATATAATTTGGATTTGTGTTTGTTTTGACCATAAATATGTTGAAAGCAGCGTACATGCTACTGCTTTTATCTGGGAATGGTGTTAGCTTAATATGGAAAGCGATCATGATTAGGAGCAACCTTAGACCCTATATTTTCTACACATGGCTGAAGGTGATATGGTACGAGATAATATAATTCTATTTATTTGTAGTTAATACCCTTCTACATATATTTGATGCAGAATCATCAAACCGTAACTCTCCCGCAGTAATTTGAAGGCCATGGAAAGTAATGTTTCTTTTACTCATTGTAACTTAATCATATGCTCTTTTCATGTTCGTCACATCTCACAACTTAAGAAATCGTTGCTACAGTTCTTCACTTTTTTCCTTGTGGTAAAGTATATTTTTACTATTCTTTCATACATCTCTTTGTAGTTAAAGTAGCAAGAGAATTATGAGTCTGATGTAGGATACAAGAGGTATCCCCAAAGAAGATTAACTGCCCAAAAACACATGATATCTACTAACCAGCCTCTAATTACCAAAGTAGTATCTTTTTCTAATGCATATATACATTGATTTTTATCTATGTAGGTTTAGTCACTATATATATAGGAGGTGCGACTAGCCATCATTTGAATTTATTCCCACTCTCATTGCAGTTTGATCACTGGTCAGAAATGGGACGGTTACACGATCTGATTGGTAGTAGAGGCACCATCGACATGGGGGGGGGGGTACACTTACAGCCATAGTCGGAGAAGTCTTATGCACCCATAGGAGATGAAGACATCGAGCTCCTTTTCTCATTCAGCTTGAGGTTGAAATAAATAAAAAACGAAACCTCATACCTGAGATTGAGGACATTCAGCTCAGGAAGCAGAAGGAGGACAGCTACAACGATAGGTTCTCATCAAAAAATACTTGGCATCAGATTGGGGAAGTGACAGTACAATGCTCGTGGAGTCAGAGTATGTGGTTTTCACATTCAACGCCAAGGTATGCCTTTCTTATGTGGTTAACGAACCTCACTTACAGAACTTTACTCCATCATAAATTAAGCACCAATTACCCCGCGCAAGCGCAGGGTCTAGTATGAACATAATTTTCCCGTGTTTTGGGTTTCTGAAAAATGTTTCAAGACCGAAAATAGGGATAGGAACTGGCATTCTAGAATATAACAGTACATATTTTTATAAACTCTAGTAAATAATCCTTAAATAGTCGACAGAAAAAATCCTTAAATAACAAAACACACAATTTTTTTCAAATGAAAATGAACTCGAAATTTGTTTTCATACATATGGGTTTTAACCCGCGCTGGTTTCCCTCCAACTATGGAAACTGCCTCTGTTGCCGTCTCTGGTTCTCAGAGAAAGTTGGCCGTCTTGAGTTTGAATTCATCCAGCAGATTCTCGACGCTCAGCACTGGGAACTCTGAAAGGTCTTCGTTTCTTCGCCGAACAGTCACCTGAAAACAAAAAGGACATAACTTTGTCATAAGAGGCCTGAATGGGCAGAGGAATGAGCAACACTGGGTTATAAAACTAACATGTCCCGTTGTAGTTTCTTCAGCACCCACAACCAGTATGTAGTTGTACTGCGCAACCTGAGCTTCTCGCACCTACATCACGACCACGCTGATCATCAATCATCATGTATACGGGAGATTACTTTTGCATAATGACTCAGTAAGACCGACCAGGCTTCCCATACGTTTTATCTTTTAACCAGGAAATAAGAGTAGTTTGTGGTAATAAAAAGGAGAAAGAAAAAATATATTCAAACTTCAAAAGCACGAAACAAATACACTGCTTCTTAGCATTATGTTTAAGATGGGTCACTGAAGTTGTTTGCCTATTGTGACACACTAATTCCAGGTCAAAAGCCACAATTTCTTGCCCACCAAGTGCAAACCTAACCGAAAGTACCAGAACATAAACCTCAATTGTGTACAAGTTACCTTCTTGCTGATGTTTCTGTCTGTTATGTCAACATCAACATAGTACCCAGCTTCATGAATTTGTTCTCTCACCTGTTTGAATAAATGCAGATAAAAGACAGAGATTAAGATTCTCCAGAATAAACTGCAAGTGCTCATAAGGAGGAGTGCAGTCACGAATGTAAAACCTTTTCAGCGTATTCATGAGAATCCTTTGACAGTGAGCAGACTATGGCCTGGCGCGGACTAAGCCAGAAGGGCCACTTTCCTTTGTAATGCTCCACCAATGTGGTAAACATACGCTCAACAGAGCCTAACACCGCTCTATGTATCATCACAGGTGTATCCGAACTCCCTTCAGCCATAGCTGTGTATTCCAGCTCGAAGAGGGCAGGAAGTTGAAAATCAAGCTGATGTGAAGCAAACAAGGATCAAACTCATATAGCAAGATTGTAAGAAAAAAACTAAAAGATTCTAGGACCCAACTTGCAAAGTAGCGCACTGGACGTAGCTTTTCATTGCATCAGATACTGTTATGTCTATCTTCGGGCCATAAAATTCCCCGGCTCCTCTGTTCACCTGCAGAGTACATCACACCTCCAGAGTGAATAATGCATACTCTTTCAATAACAAGTTTGAGTAGAAACATCAGAAAGTAGTACACATACAAGGAATGGCTTTCCAAAATCTTCTAGTGCTTCTTCAAGGTCCCTTTCAGCTCTATCCCATGTTGTTAAGTCTCCAAGGTACTTCTCTGGTCTCTGAATTTGAAAACAACATGCACACAATGGGATACCGGACCATCTAAGAATCAAAATTTGGTACAAAAGATCTCCAGATATATCCTACCGTTGAGAGCTTTAGCTCATAGGTAAACCCAAATTTTGTGTAAACATAGTCAACGAATTCCAATGCACGTTTCAATTCTCCACTAACCTGCGAAAAGACAGAATACTTCTAACAAGGAGCTGGGAGGATAAGGAAGTCCAACGTTGCTATAAAGGAAGTAAATAATCTCAAACCTGATCCTTTGTACAGAATATGTGTGCATCATCCTGAAAAGAAAAGGAGAAGACATTGCCAAATGTTATGTTAGGGAAAATTGACTGGTTGGCAAAGTGTGTGGTGAATTCCTCACTTCACCATGGCAAATAGGCTCTAATTAAACGCTAGAGAGCAAGAAATTTACCCTGATCTACTAAAGCTCCTAAAGAAGTATAAAATACACTACGTTTCTTTGTGTTGTTTTCGCCTCTTGATTATAAACGCATCAATATTATCTTTTCCGCAAAATATAATACCAATACCCCGTTAAAACAAGAAGAAAGTTCAAATGCAAAAAAAAATACCTGTTGGAACCGTCGGGTATGGGTCAAGCCACTAAGAGCTTCACTTGCCTCATTTCGATGTAACACTCCAAAGTCGGCAAGTCTAATGGGTAATTCTACATACCATACCATTAAAGGAAGGTGTCAGCAAGAAAAATGATATAATTTAGAGTAAGACTTATTCCTATATCTAATCAAGCAGCACTAGAGGAACATAGGGTACCTTTATACGAGCGAAGCCTGTGTTGGAACATCAAGCAGTGACCAGGGCAGTTCATAGGTTTGAGCCCAAACTCTTGTTTATCAATCTGTGCAAGGAAAAGTAGAGAAAGCCATTCCATTTCAACTGTTAAAATGGCATCTTCAAAGCTAGACAAAGCCAAGAAGAATGTTGAGGTTTGCATGCACACTTACATCAAACGTGTACATATTTTCCTTGTAGTTTGCAGCATGTCCGGATGTTTCCCAGAGTTTCATGTTGTAAATATTTGGTGAAATAACCTGGCCAAATTCAGTGTTAATCTAGTAACCCCTCTGCCACGGTCATCAAGTCTGCTAAAAGAAAAGGTGAGATGATGAGAAAAGGGAAAAACCTCTTCGTAGCCCCTTTTCCGATATTCATTCCCGATGAAATGCATCAGCTTATTATATACGCGAGTACCATGTTTCTCGAAGAACCAACTCCCAGGGCTGAATCTCTTACATATATATATATATATATATATATTGTTAGTTTCGAAGAAAAAAAGAGGAGCTAGCAAAGGCGATACAGTATATTAGCACAGAAAGAACCTGAGTGGGTGACAAAAGAAAAGTTGGTGATGGTGGCCTAATAGCACCGAAAGCAACTGAGTGGGAGAAAAAAGACTAGGTGAGCATAAGAAAAGAAATTGTAGCTTGTAGATAAAAAGTAGGAATCTCACATTCAAACACTTGAAAGCTTTCACAAAGGAAGTATTTGGTATATGTGGTCCACTACACAGATCAACCAAAGGACCACACCTGTAGACGGTGGTTTTGTCCTCGGTGAGGAGTTCAGCCTGTAGATAGATGAATAACAGCAGAGAAAGGGCGCCCCAAACAACAAAATCCAATGCGGATCAGAAGGAGCATCATAGCAAGTTCAATGAGAAGGGAAAAAAATAACAGCGTTAACACACCTTAAAAGTATTATCATCAGGAAACATCTCAAGAGCCTGACCCCTGGTCACTTCAATCCTTTCAAATGGATGTCCTTCCTAAGATGTCAGAGGAATAAACTCAAAGCTTTGTAAAAGAAGCAAAGAAATATACTGTAAGGAGAAATACAGAGATATCAAAAATAAAGATATGACAAGACTGAATAAGAAGCAGTACTCGAGCATCCCCTGCTTCAGTTTCGGGAAAGTGTTGCTCGTTTAAACCCAGATCGCCATAGAATGCATCGTAGAAGAAACCCTGGATAGACAACCAAACAAATAATAGAGAGGCAAGCACAAAGACAAAGACAAAAAGAATCGCTGCAGGCTCTTAGTCTTACCTCATCTCTAGCTTTGCAGGGTCCAACGCACAGCTTACAACCATACTCCTGTTCGAGAACCATGGTCAATGTTTACCACAATCAAGACGAGATAAAAAAAGTGTTTTTACCAGGGCGAGAATGTGAGCGCTAGAACGCCAGAAAGTATCACGGCCTTTGTCGCTGTCAAAACTGAAAAACTCAAGCGAACAATCAGCTTCCAGTGGCCTATTCATGTCCCAGAGGACATCGTTTACCGAAGAAATCAGCGCTGAGTTTGCCAATCCCACAGAAATTTGCCTCGCGATTTCTGCTGGAGTCGTCTCCCATCTCTTCCCTTCTTTCACGTTTCCACCATCTCGAATTGTAACCCTAATTAAGTTCACAGCAGAACAACATTACTGTAGCCCTAGCTACGCAAAGTATATATCAGCATCTATTGTGTTTACTTGATCGGATCGTGTGGCCGAGACTGAATCTCCGCGAGCTGCTTCGCTTGGAACTCCTCGAAGAGCCTGATACGCTTCTCGATGACGGCTGAGAGATAAGCCTCGTCCCTGGGATGTTCATCCGCCATCGTTGGACTTGGAGGAGCACAGAAAGTGACGAAAGGCCAAGGGATGATTTTTGAAACGACGAATGAGAGCAGACGGGACGATTTTATGACACCACTTTACCAAAGTTTTTAGTATATAAGATTTTTTTCAAAAAAAAAAAACAATTTAATTAATTTGCCTATTTTCACAGAATTAATTCCTTTGCTACTACAGATTTGTTGTTTCTTTTCTTTAATTCTAATTCATTTACATGTATATTTTCTGGCAGATTTCTTTCATTTTCAACAAATTTATTTGGTAACTTTTGACTGCTTTATTTTCCTTTCTTCCCAAAGTTTAATTCTAACTAAAATCGTACCTATAGATTCGGTCCCCCTTGTGTTGCATATCAATTGGCATAGCTTTAACCTTTTGAGTTGGTCTTATTAAACGTACTTATTAGCGTTTGAGTTGTTATTAGATTCGGTTCCGCTCTTGTGTTGCAGATGCATGATAAGGCTGTGAAACTAAAACTATATGCTGAGACGGCTGTGAATAGTTTTCTGAAGAAAACAGGGGAAGGTGCTCAGTAAAGAGCATATCAATTGACATAGCTTTAGCTACTACGCTACCTTTATCTAAGTCGATATAAGTTTTGTTGTCTTTTTACAAAGTTCATGATTGACCGCATCTTAGGTTATACAGACAAAAGCTCATGATAGTTCGCAAGTATGTAATGCGTGTTATTGTTATGCTTGTGCAGATATCAAATTAAGTCTAACATAAGATAACAAAAAAAAAAAAAAGAGATGAGAAATCAGAAGAGGAAGACGATAGAGGAGAGTGAGAGTTTAAATACTTTTTGATTTATTGTTTTCATACCTTTTCCACACTTAGGTTTGATACTTAAAAGACATACTGAAATATAAAACAACAACACTTTATTTAAAGTACGGAGCACTAGTAGAGACTCTCCCTCGAGCAGAGTCTTCACTTCTTTTCCATATTTCTTAGCCACTTTGAACAGATCCAGCCTTCCTTGCAAAGCTTGGGTCGTCTATGATCGAAGCCCATCTTTGGCAAACTAGTCGAAAGCTTCTAAGATCATCCACAGTCGACTTCTGGAAAATCTTTACCAACATGGACGTAGAAATATCTTTCATCTTATTTTATCTTTTTTTGAATTGTTGGTGTTGGGCTGCGTCGTGTATTTATACCAACTAAGATGCGATGCACTTAACATCGAGTGTAATGGTAGATTGAATCTACTAGATTCTAATGTTAGGTGCATCAACCTTGCAAATTACACATAAGTGAAATATCAACAAATTTGAATATATTTTTTTTTTCTTATTGCATATGAAAATACAATTAATGTGTATCTATATAATATTAAAGTAAGAGTATTTGTGAAAACTATAGTTTAAGCAAAATATGTTTCATAATTTTTTTGCCGCGAATATAAGACATCCATTTCGTTGATACGCAAGTATATTATACAACTTATATATGTTCTGTGTAAAGTATGTTATGCCAAATGGAATAAGCAAAAATATGTTTCAACTTTTTTTCTTGATTCTAAAGCATGTTTATCGCTAATACTGAAGTATATTAGATCACTTATGTATGTGATTGTGTTTTATTTGATAATAATATTCAGTTGGCTTCTGCTTCGTGGGATTCACTGTAACAAAACAAGTCCACTTTGAATTTTTGAAAGGATAATTCCAGATTAAATAAGATGAGTACTCTATCAAGTACGCATATGTATTTTCTTCCAAAATATAAGAACATAATATCCAACTATAATTTTTTTATTAAGAAAAAGATTAGAGGAAATGTTAGAAAATACTCTTATATAAGAGATTAATATATTTTATGAATATATTTAAATTTTAATTAACTCTAAAAAAATCTCAAAATCAATATTTTATTTTCTAAGATGTACGTGAGAAATGGTTTTTACATAAATCCATGCTAACAGTTAAATTATATATTTAAATTATCACATCAAAATATCACGTCTTCGATCCATTTTAGCTTTTGGCTCTTTTGGCAATTCCGTGTATAAACCAAATTCATTACTTATGTGGAAGTTCGAAGGAATCAGCTCTAACCAAACAAACTATTTACCTTTTCCCTCTTTTGCATCTCATTTACTATAGGGGATACGAACGATCGACTACCTAATTCATTTGTTCGGAGGTTAGCTGGAAAATGTACATATTTAGCTACATTACAATACATATCACTTTAATTACCCGAACAAATTATTTACCGAAAAAAACTTTTGAATTAAGTCTTAACGCGTCTTAATTAAAAAAAAAGATAGATAAGCAGAGGTTTTGAAAAACAAGGCTTGGTTGTTTAAATTATTTCAAATTCAGATAATTTATTAACACAATAAATTTATTATTAAGATCATTCAAACCAAATAATAACCTTTTTAACCCTTTTCTCGAAAAAAAAGTAAAAATTATATTTTCTTTTAAATAAAACCAAATAATAACTTCCAACGTTACAATCCAGTTGAACGGTTAAGAAATGACCCTTTTTTCTGTTTTGAGTAAAACCTATAGAACTTCGGTTACAAAAAATTATCTTTAACCTTTTATCTTTAACCTTTTTAATGCCTTATTAAACGTACTTATTAGCGTTTGAGTTGTTATAGATTCGGTCCCCCTTGTGTTGCAGATGCATGATAAGGCTGTGAAACTAACTATATGCTGAACTAGCTGATGAGATGGCTGTGAATAGTTTTCTGATCTCAAAGATTTCGCCAACCAGATATTTCATAGCGGGACTCTGACGAAAACATAGGAAGGTGCTCTAAGGAGCATATCAATTGACATAGCTTTAACTACTAGACTACCTTTATCTAAGTCGATATCTTATATATAAGTTTTGTTGTCTTTTACAAAGTTCATGATTGACCGCATCTTAGGTTATACAGACAAAAGTTCATGATTGATTCATAGTTTAACTAACGCGAGTATTTGATGCGTGTTATTGTTATGCTTATGCAGATAGAATATAGCTACATATTCTAAATATACAGAATATCAAAGTCGGAACATAAGATTAAAGTCACAACATAAGATTAAAAGTCAGAACATAAGATCAAAGTCAGAACATAAGATTAAAAACTAAAGTCAGAACATACAGAATATCTTTCTTTTTTTGTGCACGAGCATAAAGAATAGGGACGTCTTCTGAATTTCTTTCATTACATGGGACAACTCCTCCTGTCTTGGCCCACCGTGTTACAGGTTCCTAGGATCTCTGTCCTTCTCAACCTGGGCCCCTCATATTTGTTACTATCGTAAAAACGGCTTCTCTGGTCCATTCTTTAACCACTAGTGTGTTTACAAATTCTGTAAAATGTAACACCTTGCCACATCACCAAAGTGTAAGCAAGAAAAAAAAAGATTAAAAACTATAGTTACCCGATGTGATCTACTCAAAGATAGAAAAAAACTACCATTCTACACGCTGCTAACTACCATTCCACTCGCTGTTAACTACTAAAATTTTATGCTACTTGCGTTTTCTATAAATATCAAACCACAGCTCTATCTCGAACACGATCTGCTCTCATTTTAGAAAAATGTCTAAAATAATCGTTTTAAAATGCGTCGGTCACAATCCCAAGGATTTCGAGCTGGACGAAGCGGTGGCGGTGCAATTCGGGTGTATCAAGGACCTGTTCCACAGTGACTTCGATGCCGAAAGCAAGATAGTAGTCGACGTTCCCATGAAATTCAACAGCTACATCATAGGACGGATACTGGAATTCTGCAGTAGCCGAGCCAGCTTTTCAAGCGACAGGGCGTACTGGGAGCAAGATTTTTTCCATCCATGCAGAGAACCAAACCAAAGGAAGCGAAAGGAGCTTATCGCAATAATGGAGGTATTGAATTTTCTCAGCTTGTTTTTTTTTTTTGGGGTTTATGGGGAATTCTTCTTTGGTTTCATTTGTTTTATATTTTGATTTTCAGGCGTCTGAATACCTGGGTATGGAATCGCTCGTGGAACTCACCAGTCATTGGCAAATTATCTCAAAGGCAAGAATCCCGTCACCATTCGATCTTTGTGGAAGGTGGAAGGCGACCTCACTGCTGAGGAGGAAGCTAAGGCGTTGGCGATGGGCGTGGCGAAATTAGGACATTATGTCCATTGATGCTCTACAAAATCTTATGTGATTACTGAAGTCTGAAGAAGTTTGTCCAAGTGTCGTTTGTTTGAAGTCAAAAATAAAGATGTAGTAGGATTATCAAGTTCTGATCATTAAAAGTCCTATTATAATTGCTATGTTTCATCATCACTTTGAAGTTCAGTTAATCAAAAGTACGATTCAAGAATATTCCAGTACTGTTTCTCGATCCATTATTACCAAAAAGTTTAGCTAATTATCTTCCTGGAAATTACTTCTTCTGTTCCCCCCTAGAGAAAGTTGTCCTGCCTTTAGTTCCAGATTAAATAAGATGAGTATCAAGTACCCATATGTATTTTCTTCCAAAATATAAGAACATAATATCCAACTATAATTTAAGAAAAAACAAAGATTAGTGGAGAACGTTAAAAAATACTCTTATATAAAAGTTTAATATATTTTATGAATATTTAAATTTTAGTTTTTTTTTAAAAAAAAGTCTCAAAATCAATGACAGAGAGGGTGACATTAAATTAATTAATCTTTCTTTATTTGGCCTGAGATGCATGCTGCTTATAATAGTTAGTTGCTTCCAGAGGAAACACATATTCAAACAGACAAGATTAGCTATGACAGTTGCCTGGTAATATTTTTTATTTTATTAGGCTTCGTTTGGAATGATTATTATAATTTGGTATATGATAGAGAGCTTGGGCTGTGTTCTCACATTATTCAAGGTACATTCTTTCTCACTATAATTTTCTTTTTACGTTAAATTCAACTCAAAACCAATTGCTCAAGTAATACTAATTTCACCATTAATTTTGCAATATTTTGGTAGCAATCGACGAGACCAATTTTGGGACGAATCGGTTTATTGATCGTATTGCATGGACACCATATTATTTTAGGTAAACTTTCAACGCAAAACCAATAGACCTTAATGATAAATCGTTTCAAACTTTTGATTTAACTTTTCATTTCAGTGCAAACGTTATCGCTTTTAGATTCCTTGTTAAACTTTCAGGCAAATAAACTGGAAGCAGACTCAAAACGATAAGGAAAGAGCTCGAAGAACCAACTGAAGTGGAAAGTGAACTGAAACGAAGACTTGACCAGCTAACTAACCATCTTACTCAAAAACAATCCCAGGTATATGAATACTTTTAAATAAAAGAGAATTCAGACAAAACTAATATAAAAACTTCCAACTCTCCTGCCAAATTTACCAAGTCGACTTTCCTCATAGGAAGCAACTCTATCGTTTAGAATCCATATTTTAACTACTTCACACTATTCTCTCCATAATCTCTCTCTCATACAAATACATTGAAGGTTTTGACAACAAACACAAAGCTCTAGAACTCAAGCAGGAGCAATTGACACTCTTTCAATCTCAACTACATACTCCAGCGAAGCAGAAGGCGGTATCTGAAAACCCGATTCAAGTTCAGCACCCTCTTCTCCAAATCCTAAAGCTGGTGGAACGATCACTCTCCTTTTACCTCCGGCCTTCATCGACCTCAGAACATAATCTACGCCTTCGCATAATCCTTTGCTATATGGCTTTGAACCCACCACAAGTGCCAATGGCTTCTTATTCTTGTCTTTGCTTCCAAATGTGTCAACAAACACTTGTCCCGTTTCTTGCACTTGTCCCTTCATATTAATCACTACCAAATCACCTGCTCTTGGTGTTGCCCCTCCTCCAAGCCGTAGATCATAGTACCTGCATAGTTTGATTCAATATAGTCCAAGACTTGACCGAAGCTAAGGAGACCCATTGGCTACATCAATATGAGAGAGACATACAAGGCAAAATGTACCTTATGCCATTGGGCAAGACAATCTCCTTCTCTTCTTCTACGTCTCTACAAACACACCATACAAAAGCAGTTCCAAAGCTTTGTGAGAGTGATGACAACTAAGACAGTAACTTGAAGCTATGGAGATGTGAAAACCTTGTGTTAGCTTCTTCTTGAGAAACCTCAAGCCGTGTTTTGATCTGCTCGGAGATCACACCGAAAGCTAGAAACCCCGCCCAGGCAAGACCCGCGCCGATTCCGAACCGTCTGGTCAAAGAAGAAGCGACCCAATCCGTCGTCTCAACGCTGGTCTTCTTCCTCTTCTGTTGCGATGCGAGGGGTTGCTCCGTCTTTACGGATTGAGTCGGAGTAGAAGAAGACTCTGGCTGAGAAGGAGGGTTCTGCTCCGGAGGAGTGGAAGAAGAGGCGCAACAGAGGCGATACGGCGCCGTCTTCGTGAACGGCTTTGAAAGGAACGGAGCTGTAACGGTGAATAGATTCGCCATTTCGGCATAAAATAAAATAAAAACCTCAGCTTTATTATAAGTATATAAACGCTTATCCTGTTCGTGTGATTCATTTTAAAGCAGAAGTCAAGCCAAGTTCTTGTCACTGTCAGTGATAAACCAAATCCGGTTAGGCTAAACCGGTGAATTAAACCGGGTTGTCGAAATTATTAAAAATTTGAAAATTATTTTTCTCCTCTCTCTCTCTTTCTCTCTCCAATAAGTTAGGAAGAAGGTCGTGACCCACTCCGAAGGACAAAACCGAGAGACGATCCGAGAAATAAGGTGAATTTGACGAGAATCATTAGGCTGAGAAGGAAACTCGGAGACCCAAAATCGTAAATCACCAATCTTTAATCTGTTTTTCTAATTCAGTAGTAGTAGTTGATGGGTGGTGGTGGGAATCTCGTCGACGGTGTTCGTCGTTGGCTTTTTCAACGACCCTCTTCTTCTTCTTCTTCCAATAATAATCCTCACGAACCCATTGTTCCAAAGTCTGATACTTTTTCTATTCCCCATCATCAATCTGAGCTTATCATTACTGAAGATCTCGATTTCTCTGGTCTCAAGCTTATCAAAGTTCCCAAACGTCATCACTTACCCATGGATCCTCAAAAGAAGGTACCTTTTGGCGTGATCTTTGTTTGATTGAAGTTTGCTTCTATTAATGTTTTGTACATTGTTCAACAAGTAGCTAGATTTTGATTAGGCCTTTTATAGGGTGTTATTGATTATTGATTTATTTATTTATTTGATTGGATCCTACTGTTTGTTCAGGGTGTGCAGGAAAAGGACTTCTTCACGGAGTACGGAGAAGCAAACAGGTACCAGGTTCAAGAAGTCGTTGGTAAAGGAAGCTACGGTGTTGTGGCCTCTGCTCTAGACACGCACACTGGCGAAAGAGTTGCTATCAAGAAGATCAACGACGTCTTTGAGCATGTCTCTGACGCAACCAGGATTCTCAGGGAGATCAAGCTGCTGAGGTTGCTTAAGCATCCGGATGTTGTGGAGATTAAGCATATTATGCTGCCTCCTTCTCGTAGAGAGTTCAGGGATATTTACGTCGTGTTTGAGCTGATGGAGTCTGATCTTCATCAGGTGATTAAGGCGAATGATGATTTGACTCCTGATCATTATCAGTTCTTCTTGTATCAGCTTCTCCGTGGTCTCAAATATGTCCACGCAGGTTAAGTTTCTGGTTTTAAAACAGTCTTCTCTTTTGTCTGTCTTTATTGAAACGTTTGTGTGTTTTCAGCTAATGTGTTTCATCGGGATTTGAAACCAAAGAACATTCTAGCTAATGCTGATTGCAAGTTGAAGATCTGTGATTTTGGACTCGCTCGTGTCTCTTTTAACGACGCACCAACTGCTATATTCTGGACTGTGAGTCCTCTAATTTGAATGCAGCAGAGCTTCTCATTAAACTGTTTGTGAACTCACTCTTTTATCTATGTTTTGTAGGATTATGTAGCTACTCGGTGGTACCGTGCCCCTGAACTCTGTGGATCGTTTTTCTCCAAAGTAAGATTCTTTTTTTTTGTTTATTCACTGAACCTCTCTGTATCACAAGAACGGACTTCTTGATCTAGGTCCTATATTTTCATAAGATATACCGTCTAATGCTAAGTTAACTTTCAGTACACTCCTGCGATTGATATATGGAGTGTTGGTTGCATTTTTGCGGAAATGATATTGGGAAAGCCATTGTTTCCCGGGAAGAACGTGGTGCACCAACTTGATCTTATGACTGACTTTCTTGGCACTCCTCCGCCTGAGTCCATATCAAGGGTTAGTCACTCAAACATGTGTTACATTCCCATCATTTGAGATTGTTAGTTAATGAGATTTTTTTTTTGCAATCTTGAAAATGTGACAGATAAGAAATGAAAAGGCGAGGAGATATCTAAGCAGCATGAGGAAGAAACAGCCGGTTCCTTTCTCTCACAAGTTCCCTAAAGCTGATCCTTTGGCTCTCCGCCTTCTCGAACGCCTTATTGCCTTTGATCCTAAAGATCGTGTCTCAGCTGAAGATGTAAGCGACAAGCAACTTTCATTTTTTTTTTAATTACAAAGACTTAAAACTCTCAAGTTCATTATTCTGATTTGGTTATTTACAGGCACTAGCTGATCCTTATTTCAGTGGTCTGTCAAACTCAGAGCGTGAACCATCAACGCAGCCAATCTCAAAGCTTGAGTTTGATTTTGAGAGAAAGAAGTTGAACAAAGATGACGTCAGAGAATTAATCTACCGAGAGGTAACACAAAAAAAAATGCTTTTGACTATGTCTTATTGTTCTCTTCATTGATCTAACATTCACTTTATCTTTGGGAAAAACATTTAGATATTGGAGTATCATCCTCAGATGCTGGAGGAGTACAAGCGCGGTGGTGATCAGCTCAGCTTCATGTACCCTAGGTTAGCTAATTAAACACCTCATGAACTATAATTCCCTGAAAACAGAATGAAACCAAGAACTCTTCTGTTGTTTACGCAGTGGGGTTGATCGGTTCAAGAGGCAGTTTGCTCACCTTGAAGAGAATCAAGGTAAACCAGGAGCAGGGGCAGGAGGAGGAAGAAGTACTGCAATGCATAGACACCATGCTTCCTTGCCAAGGTAATGTCTTTTTCACAGAATCTCTTGCTTTGCTCTCTCTTTCTCTGAAAGCGTTGGGCTTCTTTGTGATTGTGTGTTGCAGAGAGAGAGTTCCTGCTCAGAGTGGTCAGACTGTAGAAGAAAGCAGTGATGTTGAGAGAAGAGCAGCAGCTGCTGTGGCTTCAACTTTGGAATCTGAGGAAGCAGACAATGGAGGAGGTTACAGTGCTCGTAGCCTCATGAAGAGTTCGAGCATCAGTGGTTCTAAATGCATCGGTGTCCAATCTAAAACCGACAAAGAGGTTAGTTAGTTAGTTAGTTAGTGGAGTTAAAAAAACAGAGGATCTTGAAAGGAACATGGAGATGGAGTTTGCTTACTTACTGTTGTTTCTGTTCTGTGTTGTAGGACACCATAGCTGAGGAAGGAGATGATGAATCAGTGGCGGAGCTTACTGATAGAGTTGCTTCTCTTCGTAATTCTTAAAACGTTTTTGTTTTTTTTTTTGGCGTTTGGTGAAAGCTTTCTGGTGAAAATTGGTTTCTACATTTTATTTTCACTTCTTCCACATCTATCTTCGTGGTTGGGTTTGATTTGTTGGATTTAATAGTTTGGGGGCGAGAATGAGACCTTTTTAATAAGAACATCTATCTCCATGTAATTTCTTTTATCCTTTTCTATAAATTGTTCTTTCAATCTTTTTACCGATTCAGTTTGCTTAAGTACATCATGAAATCAGAATTAAACTAAAAAATAGTATACTAAAAAAGGAAAACATCCAAAAAACCTTTATAGTTGAAGTAAACATATATATATATATATATATATATATGCAGTTTGCTTTATATTATGATCTGAATTAGTTATATATACATACTAAGTGTTTTTCAAAAATAGTTATATTAAATTAAACTAAATCCAATTAAAAAAAACAAATTGGTAAAATAAAATCAATATAAAACATAGATAAAAGAGTTCCAAACACTCCAAAATAAGCTTGATGATCATTGTGTTTATTTATTTTTTTTGTATATATTTGATCACAAAATTAGAAAAAAATTTATATCGGTAAAAATTTATTAATGCAAGAAATTATATCGACAATTTTGTCGGTGTAGATACCACCTTCACCGGTTGAAAACAAGTTTTGCGAGAATCACGTTCGAGTAAAATTTATGCACTTCATTTAAATATTACAAGTGTTTATTTATTCGACTATAAATGTTCGTAAAGACCACAATTCATTTGAAGATTTATTTTATTTTTCACTCTCATAAAATCCTTTTGTATTCACCAGGGTCATCAATATACATACACTCATCTGATTTATATAGTTGCATGGCAGTTAATTGCAATTTAGTCCTAGGTGATTTGTTCTATTATAAATCAAACCAAGAGAGTTGCATGTTTTCCATGACGAAGTATCTTCTACTAGTAGATTACTGGCAGTTGGTGTAATAGTTACCACCAGTAGAAACTAGTTTACCAACGAGTACAACGAGGATCATCCACGTGCAAGGAGTGATCCTCGTAACTGACGGCAGGAATGATGTAACGTGGCAGGACGAACCAAAGGGATCGTGGGTAACAGCTGAGACCGTGATACGGCACGTGTCTTGTTTGTGGATGAAAAGAAGTGTGAAATGGCCTATGCATGGTCTATAGGTTACACTAATCTGACCAAAAGCTTCTTTTAACCTTTTCCTTTTGTTTCTTCTTTCGCTTATAACCAAGTGAGAAACTGTATTGTATTTCCCTGAAAACATTAGATTAAGTATGAGGGATTACATATACTTAAGGCATCTTTAACCTTAGTTTATTTATGATAAAGTTAGTTTCAGAGTAATATAGCATTATTAGCTTTGATGGTTTGTACAATAGTGATGAATTTGGACATGACCATAAACTACAAGACACGAGTGGATTCTCATAATATTTGCACCACTAAGGACAAAATAACTCATCATGCTACTTTGTTGAAATATATTACCATTATTATTAATGTATTATAAAAATACGAACAAGTTATTATTGAATTGGGTTTACAGCTTTCAAGATATATTTTATATAAAAATGAAAATAAAAACAAGAATTTGTTTACATATAAAAAGCAAACACGCATGTATAATAAATTGGACTGCATGTAAATCATTGTTCAAATTCATTGTATTTGTCGATGGATTAATTAAATATCTTTTTGCTATAAAATAAAATTTTATCTTTTAACCAAAAAAAATAAAAAAAATAAAAAAAAATAAAATTTTATCTATATAAACCATTACATAGATGTCCATCCCAATACGGACATGCGCTGAACACAACAAACGATTCTTTTTAAGAGAATCTCTCTCTCTCTATTCTCTCCACTTCTCTCTCTGTGGATCGATGGCAGCTTCGGTTGATCCTTTGGTGGTTGGAAGAGTGATCGGAGATGTGTTGGACATGTTCATCCCCACCGCCAACATGTCTGTCTACTTTGGCCCCAAACACATAACTAACGGCTGCGAGATCAAACCCTCTGCCGCAGTCAACCCTCCAAAAGTCAACATCTCCGGCAACTCCAATGAGCTTTACACTCTCGTATACATATTAATCTTCTCGCTTCTATCCATTTTTTGTGCTAGCTTATTGTCTCTTACACACACATCTTTGTATTTACGCACACATGCGTAACATGTTCCCCATGATCATGATTCATGATTCTTATGACAGGAACATGCAAACATTACTTCATAGTTCATACATATTTTCTGCTACATTCACATATATCTTTTTTTTGTAAAAGGACATTCACATATATCTTGACGTATTTATATATATATAGATAAGTTTCAATGGGATTTGAGTGCATGCTTAAATACGGTTAGATGAAAATTCGATTACAGTAATGTTTTACTCGAGCTTGATTTGTTCAATCGTTTAGTGGTGCGTCATGCGTGCATGAGTTGAACATTTATTGGCAGTCTTTAAATGCAAAAATTGGATGCATGCAGGTGATGACTGACCCGGACGCACCTAGCCCGAGTGAGCCGAACATGAGAGAATGGGTCCATTGGTGAGTACGCGTGACGCACTCAATAATATTTTCTGCTCTTCTAGAGATATATTATATACAAAAAAAAAGTTTATATGTTATGCTTATTATTATTATTATTATTATTATTTTTATTATTTTAATATAATCCAATGATTTATTATGTTTCAGGATTGTCGTGGATATCCCGGGAGGCACCAACCCCTCAAAAGGTATGAAAATAAAAGCCAAAACTAAATTTTCGATTTTTGAATTTTAATTGTTTCGCTATTTTCCGGAATCTCTTAATTATTATTTTTCTAAACTTTTTTTACAAATGAATTTCACTTTTTAACTCACTTTCTAACTCACTTGCTTAGATATAAAATAACGTTAGTGTGAAAGCCACTAAGAACACATGATAATGGTTAACTATGTCCATGAAGACGTGTTTGAATCTAATTGAAAAATCCGATACACTAGTATGTTTTATTCATTTAAACATATTATCTGTGCAACGTGGTGCTTTCGGTTTGATATGAAATGGATTCCCCGTATTGCACGATATTGATTGGTTCAACAACACAAATATGCATGACTCTCACATGCATATAGGTATAAGAGTCACTATGTAATTTTCCTTGGTTTCAAGTTATGCCCCAAAATAATACGTAATGTCTTCTAAAACCAACATCTAATGTATGTCTGTACGTGTACACTGATGTATATCAACTAAACAACGGACACATGTCTTCATAAAAAAACCTTAAACATGACAAAGCATAAGTGAATAGAGGATGATAATTATTTTATTTTTATTATTAGTACCACGGGAAACTTTGAAATCGATATACTAGCATGTTTTTCATTTTAGGAAAGGAGATACTGCCATATATGGAGCCGAGACCACCGGTGGGGATTCACCGTTACATATTTGTACTTTTCAGGCAGAACTCACCGGTGGGTATGATGGTGCAGCAGCCGCCTTCGCGAGCCAACTTCAGCACCCGAATGTTCGCTGGACATCTCGATCTTGGTTTGCCTGTGGCCACAGTTTACTTCAACGCCCAGAAAGAGCCAGCTTCACGCAGACGCTGATGCACGCAACCAAAATAAAAGAGAGAGCCTTTTCCGGTTTTACCTAAAAACCGGACCGGAAAGAAATATGGGGTTTATATATCAAACCATATTTTGTATCATCCGGTTCTCGACTATATATATGTGTAGATGCATATACAATTATACAAATATGTTTATGTTTGTGTGTTATATTAAGTGGCTTGCGTATAATATATGGTTTTCGTTTTCTTTTATCTTTAAATAAACTAAAAAATAAAGGTATGTATCAAATTATAAAGAAACAAGAAGAGAGGATAAACAAAAAAAATGAAAATTCTAGTATACTGCCTTATTAAAAAAAAAAAATACTATTAGTTCTTAAACCGAAATTCAGAAATATAAATGTCGGTTACAAATTTGATTCGAACAAAATGAACCATTTCCCGTTTAAATAAACTAGTTTCAACCACCACATTTAAGTTAAAATATATCATATTATTAATTTTAACCCAAAACTCAAGAATACAAATGTCAGTTACAAGCTTAATTCCAACAAAATGATTTAATTCTAACTTAAATAAACTAGCTTGCTTGACCGCCGGCTGACTTAAATAAACTAGCTTTTCTTGTTGATCATTAGCCTTCTTCTCCTCTGAACCTATGTAGCTTGTTTTCTAAAGATTTTGATCCACGCACTCTCCTTGAATTTCAACTACATCTTCTGTGGACTCATATCTTTCCTTCTCTCTATTCTCAGAGTCTTGTTTTATTCCAGAATCATCAAAGCTTGGACAAATCGAATGTAACTTCACGTTGATCCACTGAAAAATCTTGTTCGTAAGAGTTTGGTGTTGAAGTAACATCTAGTGCTTCGCCATTGGTTTCTTAGAGCATGATTATTGCAAAGACCCATATTAGGGGTTCTTATTATTTTTTAATGCTTTTAAGTACAAAAAGTGATTTAAGAGACAAATTTAAGAAACCCTAACATTTAATTGCTCCATTGCAAGGTTCTTACAACATTACTTTCACTCTTCTTATTTGATCTTCTTTAGCCAATGTTGTTCCAATGTCAAAGACGATGAAACAGAAACAAGAAAACCTCAATAAAATGAATCAATAACCAGAACCTTGAAACATGAAACAAAACAACAAAGCATATCATTCTCATTACTCAAACAGAACAAGAACATTAACATGAAACAGAGACAGAATAAGCAAAACAACGTGTAGTTCCCCGTACGTCTTGTGCAGCATTGTAATTCTTCACGGAATCAGTAGTAAAAGTTATTTATTAAACCGTTCTAACAGTAGTAAACAAACATCCAGGTGCTGTGAAAAAAATCTATCAATTGAAACAACGATCTTCCTAACAGAGAGCAAGCCATCATTAGATTCGTGAAGCTAACACACACACACATATATAAACAGAGCAATACTCAACTAAAACAACGCAAGCTGTTAAGGGAAACATATGAACCGTTCTAATAGAACCAGTAGTAACTCACCAACGGAACCTGAGACAAAGCTAAGGTAATCTTCTGTCAAACCCAGGCAAAGGGATAAAATATCCAACACGGCTAAGTACAAGCAACACAGACATCACAAACAACCTCCTCCTTATCTCGCTCTTAAAGAACCTTTCCGCTGCGGTATTGAGCACTGAGTTCTCTGGAGGAACAATCTCCACATCCAAAGCAACAGTGATGAAACCAGTGCCCTCGAAATTAGGATTTCATTCAACATGAAGCAACAGACTGTGTCCTGACAAGTGATTGCGCTTTTATTCAATCTCTTTGCTTTGATTCGGTATGAAACAGAGGAAGAGAAGCTTACCCTTTGAGACGAAGCCGTAGGAGGGTTGCTGCAGAAGCGAGATTGGTTGAAGAGGAGGAGAATGGTGGAAGAAGAAGACTCAGCTTTGTTGTTGTTGCAGAGATAACCGCGGCTCAGAGGTAAGGACGAAGAAGAATGCGACAGCTGTCTCATAAGAGACGTCCCTTGCGGAGCCAAATTAAGAGACGTCTTCTCCGTGTTTTGTATTTTTCATTTTTTTTTTAATCACAATAACCTAAGAGACATGCTTAGGAGACTGCGATAATGGTGCTCTTACAGACCCCACGACAGGAGGGCTTGTTCACTGTATTCTAATTGGTGGAAAAGAAAGCTACGGGAAAGAAATACTCTTGTGAGCACATATGTTGTTGTTCAATTCTAAGGGCAGAAACGAGTTGCTAGAGTTCCATTTTAACCAGTTTCTGTACACCTTTAAACATTGTAATTGTTGCATACACGCCAGCTTATTAAGAAAATACAAATTCAAGTGTGACTACTCTGTTCCCTCATTTTGATAGGATTATCAAAGATATCACATTGAAACAAAACAGAAGCAACTAAAAACAGTAAGATCTCTCACAAACAATATAAAAGATCGAAACCTAGAATTGACATAAAACAAAACATTATTGCAAAATCTCAGTTTGTTGACAAAACAAAAGTGTGATAGATAAAAAACACATCCAAGGAGAGAGACAGGGCAAAGAGATGGGATAAACTAGTAACGGCCAATACCCCAAACTCTGATAACTCCATCGGTGTATCCACTGAACAAGGTGCTTCCATCCGCACTCCAGCTCAGGCTAGTGCAGTAAATAACCTGTCCAAAAAAGTAAATGTTTAAGTCTAGTTTCTCAATCTAGGCAAGAAAAAAAAACAGTTCTTACCAAAATATAAAAACATTCAAAAATTGCCATAGATAGAAAAATCTATATCAGATCTATCGATTACATTCACATATTGATAAAACACTAGCCAACAATATACTGCAATCTATGGCAAACATGTATAAAAGTAAATTCAGACAAAAGAACAGACATTTGAGCATCCACATGAAAAACAAACATATTTACAAAACATAAACAAGGATATAAAACCACAATCATAACCATAAGCATGCATCGTTTATTTGCATTTCAATAGATCAATCCAAAAGAACCATTTCTATAAACACTATCCTCTATCAACAGTTTACCTAAACTAAAGAAATATTATCCATACAATAAGCATCAAACTTGCATGTCTTTGTACCTTTCTTTTGGTGGCAGCAGTACCACTTCCATCGGACTTCTCAGCCTCAGCCTTGAGATCAACCTTCAAGTCCTCAACAACACTCTTGCTCTCAAGATCCCAAATCTTAATACCCTGCTCAGTCGCAGCACAAAGCCAGTACCTATTAGGACTAAAGCAAAGAGCGTGAATCACAGAGTTGGCTTCAAGAGAGTAAAGCTTCTTCCCCTCAGCCAAATCCCAGAGCAAAACGACACCGTCTTTGCCTCCACTAGCACACAGAGAACCATCAGGCGACACAGCCACAGTACTAACGTAACCAGTGTGACCAGCAAGAGTCGACCTCAGCTTACAGTTCGACAAGTTCCAAACTTTCACGGTCTTGTCCCACGACGCCGACACAATCGTCGGCTGGAGCGTGTTGGGACTGAACCTAACGCAGCTGACCCAGTCACGGTGCCCCTCGCCTCCTTCGGAGATTGTGTACTTACACTCCCCCAGAGTGTTCCAGAGCTTGATCGTGCGGTCACGGGAGGCCGACACGATCTGACGGTTGTCGAGCGAGAAGGCCACGGAGAGGACGTCTTTGGTGTGTCCGACGAATCTGCGAGTGGAGACGCCGGCGGCGAGGTCCCAGAGACGAAGCTCGCCGTCCCAGCTGCCGGAAAGCGCGAATTGGCCGTCGGAGGAGAGGACGACGTCCTCGACGAAGTGGGAGTGGCCGGTGAGGCGTCTCTGGGCTACGCCGTAGGATTTGTCGTCCTTTGTGAGTTTCCAGACGATGATGGATTTGTCGCGGGAAGCGGAGACGATGGTGTCGGAGTTGTCGATGGGGGTGGCGATTGCGGTGACCATGTCGGTGTGAGCACGCATGGTGCCCTTGAGGACGAGTCCTTCCGCCATTGTCGAAGTCTGGTGAAGCTTAGGGTTATCAGTTTCTCGGGGGAGGCGGAGATTCAGACGAAATGGCGTCGAGAGGTAAGATTCAGTTTATATCAGAGACAACACAATGGATTAGGGTTTACTTTTATTGGGCTTTGATGATTAAGTTTAATGAATGGGTCTTGCGTAAATGGGCTTTTTTTGTACTGGTAAGAGTTTTTTTGGTTTTACTTGGTGTTAAGAATTTACCAATGTTCGAGAATCGGTAACTAGACTAGCGCCTAGACGGATTATTCAGAACCTAAACGAGATCTAGATATTAACGAATTATTAATTTATTTTATATTTATATAAAACATTTTAATTTTTGATTTTAATTATAAAATTATTATGATGAATTATTAAAATAGATATAAAAAACAAAAGAAAATTAAAGTTTTTGTGGATTTATACTAATATTTATTTTTAAATTTATCAGACCCATTTAGATTGATTTTAACTAATTTTAATCGATTTAGGACAATTTAAACCGATATGAATCATATAAATCGGTATAAATCGGATTTTCAAAAAATCGTTTCGGATAAGACCGAGTTACCGCCTAGACCGATTTTTAGAACCTTGGAATTTACTATTGCTAAAGAAATTATTATATAACTTCTAAAGATAAAACAAAATGCTATGTGTTTGATTGATTACATAGGTGAATGTGTATTTGTGTTGGTACAAACCCTACAGAAAGAATTTTCTGAATTTACTAACATTTTTTTTCCAAATTATGGACTTGGGCCATCTTATTAATTGGGCCTTTATAACGGGCTTAACTTAAAACAGTACACGTTGCGGATGAGAGGGGAATATAAAAGTTACACCTGGGCAAAAATTACAGCCTCTTTAGAAGCGGCAGTGGTTTTCATTTGGTGGATCCCGTGACGCGCTTCTTCTTCATCTTCTTCTCGCGATAAAACCTAGAGAGAGAGAGAGCTTTCCCTTTCGTTCATCCCAGCATCAACCATGGGTAGGCTCTCCGAGCTCTCTTTCTCCTTTCTTTTTTCCCTATTTTGATTCTCGTCTGTTATTGCCTGCTTACGGCGGATCTGATCTTATCTATATCTTGAGTGTACGCTATGTACCTACCATTGGTTTTTAGAGTCTGTGGATTCGTTTGCTATGGTAGTTGATCTGAAATCGGAAGGAGACTAATCCGTGTGAGAATTAGTAATCGGATTTAGGGGTTTTAGCTCTGACTAAGGTTTGTTTAGCAATCTATCTGTAACTTGAGTGAAATTTAGCGATGGATCTATCGAGTGTTGTGGCATCAGGGTTTGGATTATGTTATTGGTTAACTGTATACCAACTTCTAGCTCTCAGTAACTTTGTTCTCTTGGTTAGTGACATCGATTCATGTGTAACCCTCTTTTTATGTGAAAGCTGATTGGTTATTAGCTCGTTTTGTGTAATTGTTGAATTTTGCTTGACAAGTATGCTGTAATATCATTGTTTTGTGGTAACATTTGGGACTTTTTTTTTTCTGTTTTCAACTTTCGCCTGTCTTATATCTTTTTTCTCAACTATATGTAGATCTTGAGGCTGACATCCGCGCATTACAGCTTGATTCGGCAGGTAATTCCTGAAGATGACAAGCTTAATAATCTTTTTATTGTTTCGGATTGGTGCTAAATGTTGGTGTTGATATATGGCAGAAGAAAACAACGGAGTTGTTATCCCGGAAGCTCATAACTCTGATGAAGTTGAGAAATTGGATACAGCAGAAGAAGGTTCGTTGTAGCATGACATTTTTTGTATATACTGTTTAAAATTTGGCTATCTGTGGGTCGTTTTATTAGATGCGTAAGACATTAACTAGTGGTTGAGGGAGGGTTATACTATCATGAGATCGGATACTGATTCTAATACTAGGTATCATCCTTTCTTTGCAGACCTGAAAGACAAGGTGGAAGAGTCAGCACCGGTTCCTGATGAGCAACAAGGTTCCTAGATATTTTATGTTCTCTTTCTATCTCATTTTTCTTAACATTTAGTTTAATATATCTGAGTTTGGCGAGTTTTATTTATTTTTGCTTGTCATTGGTGATTTCAGCTTCCGAGGATCATGATCTAGAAGTGCACCATGCAGTGCATAACCCAGCGAAAGGTTCTTAGATCTCTCATTCTACAGTCTTCTCATCTTTTGACGTTCATAAAGATTTATTTATCTCTTTCGTATATTTAATCCATTCAGCTAAAGAGAAGGCAGCCCAAGAGAAGGCTGCCAAAGAGGAAGCTGAAGAAGAGGCAGAAGCAAACAAGAAAAGACACTTGAACGTGGTGTTCATCGGGCATGTTGGTATGGCTACTTGTTGATTTCTTTTCATCAGCTCTACTTTCATAATAGATAAATCATCTGCAGTTTTGTTTAGACTCGGGGCTTAAAAGCGTATGTAACACATTCTTGAAATTAGGATCATGAGCTTTTAGTCGGTGTGTTTTAAGCTTCTTCATTTAATCTTTACATGGTCACCTTTTCAATTGTAGATGCTGGAAAGTCTACAATTGGAGGACAAATTCTCTTCCTTAGCGGTCAGGTGGACGACCGACAAATCCAAAAGTATGAAAAAGAAGCAAAAGAAAAAAGTAGAGAAAGCTGGTGGGTGGTTCTGATTAATTTGAAATGATAAGGAATTCTTTTGTTCTCTTTTTCTTTTTGTTTTTATAAACTTGTTATCGTCTTGTATGCTAGGTATATGGCTTATATAATGGATACAAATGAAGAAGAGAGGGCGAAGGTATTTCCTGATTTTTTATTTATGTTTCTTTGTGTGCTATAAATGTGTCAGAGATGATAAGAGTTCACGTGTCTGTAGAATTTCCAACAATGTTTATGGTTGAATTTAACTTAGCTAACTGTTATGACTTACTTGCTACATTGAACAGGGCAAAACAGTTGAAGTTGGAAGGGCTCATTTTGAAACTGCGAGTACGAGATTTACCATTTTGGATGCTCCGGTAAGAGACAAACTTAAAACAATAATTTTTTGTTCATTTGTCTTTATGAGAGTATTTTGTTTTAATTCTTTTGCGCCTTTTTTGAACTTGTAGGGTCACAAGAGTTATGTACCAAATATGATTAGTGGAGCATCTCAAGCGGACATTGGTGTACTGGTAAGTTATTATCTTAATTTGGTCGGAGTCGTTACTGTGTAGTATGCGTCTTTGGTAGGAAGCTTATTAATTTCCATGTCTTTGTCCCTCTGTTGTAGGTGATTTCAGCTCGTAAAGGTGAATTTGAAACGGGATATGAGAGGGGTGGGCAGACCCGTGAACATGTTCAACTTGCAAAAACATTGGGCGTGTCGAAGCTGGTTGTCGTTGTGAACAAAATGGATGATCCAACTGTGAACTGGTCGAAAGAGAGGTATGTGCATTAACCTTTCGAATTCATGTTACTGTTTTTCGTATCTACTTCCATTCATCCGCGTATGTACTCTTGTGCAGGTACGATGAAATAGAACAAAAAATGGTACCATTTCTTAAATCCTCTGGCTACAACACAAAGAAAGGTATGCAGTGAACTATAAACGTTCCAGATTAGCTATATGGTTTAATTGCACGTTTAATTTGTTCTCTTATTCCTTTGCTGTGAAGATGTTGTCTTCTTGCCCATATCTGGTCTAATGGGGTTTAATATGGACAAGAGGATGGATCCAAAAGTTTGTCCTTGGTTCAGTGGCCCTAGCTTTTTTGAAGTCTTGGATTCAATTGAAGTTCCGCCACGAGATCCTAATGGCCCATTCAGGTGAACTTTTACTGTCCCTGTTTCTTATTCTGTTTTCATTCAGGTTTGTTCGTTGTTATTAATTATTGGTTGATGCATTCATGAAATCCATGACTCGTGTGTTCATGTTGCTTATGGGGCACTAACATCCATGTGCATTGTTTTTTGCACCACTCCCAACCTTGGCATATGTTTTATCCTGTCTATAATATATTTCTCATTCTCTTAACTGAAAGGAGAACTATTTTCTGTAAAGTTATCCTTGTATGTTGCAGGCTGTGTTAACCCATAACTGATCTTATGAATTGTATAGGATGCCCATCATTGATAAATTCAAAGACATGGGAACTGTTGTTATGGGAAAAGTAGAATCGGGCAGCATTCGGGAGGGTGATTCCTTGGTCATTATGCCAAATAAGGTACTTTCCAACATATTTAATTGCCAGCTCATTGTCTTCCTAATAACTTACACGTATCAATGTAGGAACCCGTGAAAGTTGTTGCAATATATTGTGATGAAGATAAAGTTAAGCGTGCTGGACCGGGTGAGAATTTGAGAGTCCGTATAACTGGCATTGAGGACGAGGATATCCTTTCAGGTTTTGTTTTATCCAGCGCGGGTGAGTATCATGATTTTTACGTATATTTTGTTGACATCTGTAGTATTCTGTCATAGTTGACTAATCTGGAGTATTCTTTGTTTTCTGTTGCAGTAAAGCCTGTACCTGCCGTTACTGAGTTCGTTGCCCAATTACAAATCCTCGAGCTGCTCGACAACGTAAGCATATGTTTCCTCTTGATATGACAACTTTTGAGTATATCTTTTCTGAATAGTGTTTTCAGAAATTTAATCCCGTCTTCGATTTTTCTGCGCATGTAGGCTATTTTTACAGCTGGTTACAAGGCTATTCTCCACATTCATGCTGTGGTTGAGGAATGTGAGATCATCGAATTGATAAGCCAAATTGATATGAAGACGAGGAAACCCATGAAAAAGAAAATTCTGTTTGTGAAGAATGGTGCTGCTGTTATCTGCCGTATACAGGTCCAGTTCCTTTTCATTGCCTTTTCTTTCCTTGAAACTTCTATTCATAGAGATAAGTTTCATCCAAGTTATGGTTTACGTTTCTACTTCAGTCAAAGAAAAAGCCTGAAATATTACTTCATTTCGAACTTGGTGCAATATTTTGGATGTATATGTGTAGTATTCTTCTTGTGACAAGACTGATAAAATGTTCTCAGTCGTTTCACCACTAGATGGACTGTAACTAATACGGTTGTTACAAAGCTTAGCAGAAACATTGAGGGAATTTCAGTTTTAACATCTTTAGCAAGTTATTGCCAGTCTTTCTAATCCTAATCTCTGCTGTCCCGTTGCTGTATCTCTGCAGGTTACCAATTCAATCTGTGTTGAAAAATTCTCAGATTTCCCTCAACTTGGAAGATTCACTCTACGAACTGAAGGTAAAGATATCAAATGTGACCACTCATCTTAGCATTTTAGTTAATGTGCATGATTTACAAATTCTATTTGGTGTCACAACAGGGAAAACAGTTGCGGTTGGAAAAGTGACTGCGCTCTCAAGCGCTTGATCCAAATTTTGTGAGAAGAAGGTGACTTGCTAAGTCTTACGAATGCAGTGATTTGGAATCATAAAATTGAAGAAACATCCAATCTGAACCAGTTTCTGGCTCTTTGAATTGCAGGAAACGGGGCTTACGGGTTGCACAAAGTGGTGGAATTAGGAAAAAGCTTCTTGAAGGGAATCTGAGTTCCCTAAACTCAAAACCTTAGTTCCATCTCCCAATTTAGAGTTACTGCTGCAGAGAGGTGTAACCTGAGATCGTTTTCTGAAAATTTAAAGCTAAAAAAAAAAGTATTATGATGAACATGAGTGAGTTTTTTGTTGCCAAATTTACAATTACTACCCTTTTTAGCCGAGTCTGTATTTCGGCTTTTATTGGAGTTTGCTGTTTAATTAGTTTTGGGGAAACACTATTTGTTCCTTAAGGCAAGTACCTTGTTTCTTCGTGTTCTTGCTTCATGCGACGTGGCCGATGCAACAGCTCATTGGTATAATTTGAATTTAAAACAAGCCCACTTCAACTTGTAAAATGTATGAAAGTCGCTTGCAATGCGCAGCTGTAAAAACCGGATGGTTTCATGTTGTGGTACTAAAATGCATCGGTATTTGGTTTGATTGACTTGAACCGGGTCCAGTAAATTGTGTTTTGTCTCGAACAAAACGTCATCGTTTAGAGTGTCAATTAGTCAATTACCTTTATATCATCTAGTATAAGCGCACTCACCCACTTTTCCAGCTAGAGAGAGTTTTCCTTTTCTCTTTTGTTTTGTTCCCTCGATTTACCGACGCGCCAACGGCTACTTTTTCCTCCGGAGACGGAGGAGCTCTCAACGTGCGAGCCCTAAATCCTTGGTAGTCGACCAAAGTTTCAGATTCGAAAAGCAATCGAGTTGTAGAGAAGGATAACCAAACTAAACAAGAAGAAAGATTATCGGTTGTAGTGTGTGTGTGTGTTTACAGTACCGCGAATACGATAAATGGAGCAGCCAAAGAAAGTAGCTGATAGGTATCTCAAGCAAGAGGTTCTCGGGCAAGGTACTTACGGCGTCGTCTTCAAGGCCACTGATACTAAGGTGATTGATTTCTTCCACGAAATTAGGGTTTAGGATCTGCCGCGTATACTCTATATCTTTACTTGGTTTGTATGCTTTGGGTTCGAATCGAAAATGGTTTAGTTTTGATTGTTGATTAGACTCGCAAGTTATTAACTTTGCCATATGATTTTGTTTTTTTTTTGTCAATTGCAGACAGGAGAAACTGTAGCAATCAAGAAGATAAGGCTTGGTAAACACAAGGAAGGTGTAAACATTACGGCTCTCAGGGAAATCAAAATGCTCAAAGAGCTAAAGCATCCTCATATCATTCTCTTGATCGATGCGTTTCCTCACAAAGAGAACTTGCACCTTGTGTTTGAGTTCATGGAGACTGACCTCGAAGGAGTCATTCGCGATTCAAACGTGTTCCTCTCACCTGCCGACATCAAATCTTACCTCCTAATGACACTTAAAGGACTTGCTTATTGCCACGAGAAATGGGTTTTGCACAGGTACTTGTTTATCCTAAACAACTTTCTTTGCTGATTGGTTTAGCACTCATTTTGTGTCACTGGACTTCAGGGATATGAAGCCAAATAACTTGTTGATAGGACCTGATGGACAGCTGAAACTTGCAGATTTTGGATTAGCACGTATATTTGGTACTCCTGATCGTAAGTTTACCCATCAGGTATGGTTGCTCCGCATTGTCACTAACATTTAGAAAGTGAATCTTATTTTGAATTCATGAAAGTAGTTGCTACCCATAGTTGTGTCTGACGGACGACGAAGCTTTGAAGTCTTGGAAACTTTTTTGATTTATCTTGTTGCATACTAATCTCTAAATTGATGAAATTTCTTGTCATCTCTTATAATTGACTTCTGCTATCGCCTATGGATAATGCAAAATGTGACATGTATTAAAAAGTCTCAACTCAAAATACGTGATGTAGCAGACTAACAGTTGCTATCTCGTCTCTGTATTATAAATTGTGCTATTAACCAAAACCCTGAGCTGAGCTATTTCTGCTTCTTTGTTTTTCCATTGAACATCCATGATTACAATGCACCTTATTTCTTGTTGTTTCATTATCTTCACAAATTCATATATCTGATGATGTGCAGGTGTTTGCTAGATGGTACAGAGCACCAGAACTTTTGTTTGGTGCAAAACAATATGGTGCTACAGTTGATGTTTGGGCTGCTGGCTGCGTATTTGCTGAACTTCTGCTACGCAGACCATTTCTTCAGGTTCAATAGTCTTTTACTCCACTCATCAGTCATCATTGTTAAGACTAAGCTTAGTCCAATTTTTATTTCTTTGGATCTTATACTCTCAGTCAGACTACTTAATACTTCTTAATACCTCTTATGTATGCTTACATATTCAGCTTTCCTTTCGTTGCAGGGGAACAGTGATATCGATCAATTAAGCAAAATATTTGCTGCCTTTGGGACACCAAAAGCGGATCAATGGCCAGACATGAAAAGCCTTCCTGATTACGTAGAGTATCAATTTGTCCCAGCACCTTCTCTACGTTCTTTATTCCCAGCAGTTAGTGAAGATGCTCTCGATTTATTGTCCAAGATGTTTACATATGACCCAAAGGCTAGAATTTCTGTTAAGCAGGCTCTAGAACACAGGTGCCTAAAGCTCACCACATATTTATAGACAGAAGGTATATATATAGTTCTGTTCTCACCACAACTTTGCTTTCATATTTTTTAGGTACTTTACTTCTGCACCTTCTCCTACTGACCCTGCTAAGCTCCCAAAGCCACTTCGGAAGCAGGAAACTAAAGCCTCTTACGGTAAACATGAGGCTATCAAAGTGGTATCACCACCACGTAAGATTAGAAGAGTAATACCTGAGCGTGGGTGGGTTGATGGTATGAAGTCTCACGTTGACAAGGATCAACAAGCACCCATGTCATTAGATTTTACCGTCCTCGCTGAGCGGCCTCCTAACCGACCAACCATCACCAGGTGCAAATAGAGCGATCTCTTTGATTAGTTGTTTTTACAGGCTCAAGATTGAATGTGTTTTAAAAGCTTCTTGTTGTTGTTCATTTTGTAGTGCCGATAGATCTCATCTGAAGAGGAAGCTTGATCTCGATTTCTAATAGTAATGTTCTCTTACATTCAGTTTTGCCTCTGGTGAGACTACAACATTGTTAGATTGTCATTTTTACTACCGCTGGTGTAAGTTGGCGATTTATTCTTCTGTCCCCTATAATTCGACTATGATAATCATACTTTATTGTATTTGTCTTACTTGCTTTATTCATTGTAAACTAATAATCATGTACTGATTATAAAGCTTTCCACTTTTCCCTCTGGGCATCTTTTGTACCAGAAAGAGTTCTCAGTTCAGTAATCAAACGTGCAAGTGTTTTATCCTCTTGACCTCAAAAAGGTTTATTAATTAGTTGTAAATGGCATCAACATGAAGCAGATGTGTCTGTGTTGTCAAGAAAAGGGTAGTCAGTGTAACCCACGACAGGATCAGAAGTATAGAACGTTGATCTGTCATACTTGTTCAACGGTGCATCGAGTTCGAATCTCCTTGGCAGATCAGGATTTGCCAAGAACGTCCGTCCATAGCCCACAAGATCAGCTCCTCCCTCTTCCACTACCTTGTTCCCATCTTCTCTAGAGTAACCTCCAGCTACAATGAACGTTCCTTTGAAGGCTTTTCTCATTGGCGTAAGCGACTCAGTGCATTCGGACATCTCTTCAAGGAGTTTCATTCTAGGTTCAACCATGTGACAGTAAAGGATCCCATGCTTGTTCATTTCTTGCACCATGTAGAGTCCTAATGCCTCTGGGTTGGAGTCTCCAGACTCCATGTAATCTGCAAATGGGGACAGTCTGATTCCCACGCGATCTGAACCAATCTCTTTCACCACTGCTTTGACTACTTCCACAGCGAATCTACAGCGGTTCTCTAGTGACCCACCGTACTGGTCACTTCTGTCATTTACTTTGTCTTTTAGAAACTGGTCGATGAGGTAACCATGTGCACCGTGAACCTCCACCCCATCAAAGCCTATGATTACCACAAGTGTCATGTTCAGCTAACATCATACATCCAAAGGGGAAAAAGACTTTTCTTACCAGCTTCCATTGCATTTCTTGCAGCAACTCTAAAGTCGTTGACAATGGCAGGGATCTCCTCGGTCCTTAACCGTCTTGGAGGGGTAAACTGCCCTCCATAGATGTTATTACACGTCAATGGCTTGTCTGTAGAGGAGACAGGAGCTTCCCCATTTGGCTGGTCTAAAGAATGGAGGGAAAATAATAAACATACAAAGCAAGAACTGAAAACATCAATGTGTTTCATCCTTGGTATACCTTGATTAAAGACCCTGCCACCGTGCCAAATCTGGCAGAAGAAGATGCCACCTTTGGCATGAACCGCATCCACGATGGGCTTCCATGCTTCCACTTGCTCTCTGGTCCATATTCCAGGTATATCCGGATAGCTTCACAAACAGAGGTGATGGTGTTGTGGACTTCGACAAGATATAAGTGATAAAGGATTGATCCAAAAAATATATATTTTTGATAATAATAACTTTTTTTAAATTCACAAAACTAAAATCTATCATAGGGGTTTAACATTTTCTGAAACTTTGTGAAAACATAAAAATTGTAAAGTTGATGTTAGCATATGTTACTATATGTTTTGCTCTATCTATAAATTATACTTTTTGTTCTTTTTGTTTTCTTAGATTTGTAGAAAATGCTACTAAAAATAGCCGTAGAAATCAACAAGTGAACTGAAAATAGAAAATGAAAACAAAGAAGATGAGCTGCAAATAATGTTTTGATGTTTTTTGTATTTATTGGATTTGTTTAAAATAACCTAAGTTCTAAGGAGTAATATTTACTGATTATAATTTTATAATTATCATATGGTAAATTTAGTTAGGATAAAAGGACAACATTTTTATAGTCCGCTTTAGGCGCCGGAAAAGTCCGGACCGGCACTGATTATATGTATATATTACCCCTTTGTTGTGTGGGACACTGCACAAGATTCAGAAATAAGAAAACCACCAGGTGTTGTTCTTTGAGTGTAATATAACTTCGCCTGAGGCTGAGCGATGTAACCATACGCTCTTTGTCTCGTCATTGGCGCTACAACAACCCTGATTCGTAACCGTCTGTTACTACATCTCAAAGAGAAAAGTCAAGTATCCTAGTTCCTACCTTCAGGACTAAACTGACGATTCAGGAGAAGGATAACAGTTACCTGTGAGAAAGATTGAAAGGTCCCATCTTATAGGATGTGAGGAGAGGGATACTCTTACTCTCTTTGGTCTCCATGGAATCCAATGACAATAGTGAAACTTTCTGTTGCCTATGTGATCCAAGAGTAGAGAGAGTGTGTATGTGAAATGTGGAAAGATAATATAATTCAATGGTACAGATGTGGTGGTGATAGCGTGTGTTGATTGGCTTTCATTTGTGATTAAAGCGGCGCATACTCGTCGTCTTCTATGAGCAATTATTAGACCAAGGCCCACATATTTAAATCAACTCTTATTCAGATAGTACTACAGTTGGTATAACTCTTCTTGAATTGGCTATTTTGAAGCAAAACTCAAAAGTGATGCGTGTCATGAAGCATCAAACAACTCTTTATATTGTCCTGTTACTAGAATTTCTCAGTCAGTTTTGTTCATATGTTCCAAAAAAAAACACAGATCATACTGTCGTGTGCAACAAGTCATATCTTTATACATTCAGTGAAGTCAGATTCTGTACCTTTAGCTTTACCCTAGCCCATGTACTGTGTGTTGCCTATGTGATTCAAGACTTTGGAGTCTGTGTTCGTGACATGTGGAAAAATAATAAATATATGCATGGGACAGATCTGGTGGTGCTAGCGTGTGTTGACTGTTCACTCTGTGTAGGTTAACCGTCGTCTTCTATGAACATTTATTAGACCAAGGGCCACTTTTTTTTCCCATAAAGTCTACAATGAACATGCTGGGTCTACCCTAGATATTTTCTCTCCTTCATCTTGTGATGATGATTCAGATAGTACAACAATTGGATATAAACTTCTTGAATATGGCTATATTGAGGCAAAACTCAAAAGTGTTGGGTGTCATGAAGAAGCAACAACTTATCATATTGTCTTTGTTTCAAAAACTTCCAAATTTTGAGAATTTTATTGAGGTGATGTTTTCAGTCAGTTTTATTCATCTGTCCCAAAAATAACACAGATCACACTGTCGTGTACAACAAGACATCTATATACATTCAGTGAAGTCAGATTCTGTACCCTTAGCTACGATTAATCATAGTCAAAAAGTTGTGTACAACTCTCTCTTTAGGACAACCCAAACAGTCTCAATAAATACCATAAAGTACATAGACATTTTACTGCCTCGAAACTGTATTTCTTTCTGTTATTAGATACGTAATCGATTATCAAATGTATTCCAACGAGAGAACACTGCATATGATTTATCAAATGCATTTCAACGTAGTTGTACTAGAAACAGAAAGCTACTCAATGCTCTACACCTTATTACCACTAACATCACCAGCATCATCTTCGTCTTTAACAAACACATAGACAAGAATAATCAACAAAGGATAGCTTACTGTAGTGAGTGACCAGTTTATAACAAGCTGCGACATTAACGGTACCTTACGTGTATCTATCTGCCAAGCCACGGCAGCTCCTGCGCTCTGCACTCCTTTGTAGAATCCACTGTACCTACTCAAAGTCATCGAATCATTCGCAAGTGCACCGATCAACCAATACACCATGCTCTGATACATCGCATCTAACAAACCATAGCTCATGTACAGCATGAACGGTCCGGCGAAGCCTTTCCCTGAATCTTTAAAATCAAGTTTCTTCACCGGAAGATTGTCAAACGAGTAACCGTGCTGATTCGCCAACCCTCCCGCCCATATCACGGTTCCGATCACGGCGACTAAGGATATTCCGGCGAACCCTCTGGCTCTCCTGCTTTTGAAGCTGAAGTCCATTATGTACCCGATGGCGAAGGAGCCAGCCATCTGAGCTCCCCAGTAGAACACGTTGTTGAAGCCTCTGGTCCTGAGGTTGAAGAGGAGACCGTTCACGTTGTTGAACTGGTAGCTATAGAAGAAGTTGCTAGCCCAAGCCGCGGGGACGATGAGGAGCATCTTCTTGTCGAGGAACAGGCGCAGCACGGCGGCGAACTCCGTCGAGGCGCGGGAGTATTTCACGGCGGAGCATCTAGATCCGTCGTCGCGGACGACGGAGTTCGCCGGGAGGATGCCGAACGAGAGGAGAACCCCGGCGAACATGAAGCACATGAAAGCGATATACGTCGCGTCGTTGACCGACGCGGCGGAGCTGCGGCGGTAGTTGAGGATAAACGGGATCAAACCTCCGATCACGCCGCCGAGGTTGAAGATGCTCCAGAACAGCGCGATGTAAGTGCCTTTCCGGTGCGGAGGCGGGTACGACGTCATCACGGCCCCTTCGCCCGCCCAGAGAAGCCCCGCGCCGCAGCCGAGGAGGGCTCCGGCGACGATGGCGAAGGCCTGGTGGTGGTGGTGGTTGTAGTAGAGGAAAGATCCGGCGTAGAGGACGTAAGTGGAGCAGCCGGCGGCTAACGTGAGGCGCGGACCGAGGACGTTGTAGAACGCGCCGCCCAAGACGCCGAAAACGGTGAAGGCGGTGTAGACGGCGGTGTTAGCGTTGTTAGCGGCGGTGGGGTCGACTTGACCGCCGCCTCCCATGCCGGAGAGAGCGTTGAACATGCCTGGGCAGCAGAAACAGACGAAGCCCATTAAGGTGACTTGAGACAGAGGAGAATTGAGTCGCCATCGTTTTGGCTTCTCCTCCACGACTCCGCCGTGATTCGTTTTTTCCTCTTCGGTTATTACACTCATGGTCGGAAAGCAGTTGTAGATAAGAATGTTTCTGTCCTACAACTCAAAGCTCGGATCTCTTTAGTTTATGATTTTGAAATGATTCTTCCTTCAATGGCGGAGATGTCACGGAGAAAAAAAATATTATTTAATTAATTTAAGTTTTAATCTGATCCTAGTATCTAACTGTAATAAATCCAGAGCGAAAGGTACATGACCATTAATTATGGTTACGTAAGTTGTTGTTAAGACATTTCAACAAAAGAAACTTTTTTAATATTTATAGAAAAGTATTCGCTCCGTTTCACAATACATGACATTTTAGCTCAATGATCAAGAAATTTATCTTTTTCTAAAAAAATAGTTTTAAAAAGAGATAAAAAAAATAGAATAACACAAAACCAAGTTTTTGTTCTCAAACTAGCACTCTATGCTCAAAGTCACAAAAATATATTTCATTAATTAATATACATTTATACCCTTTGGATTAATTAATACAAACCTTAGGGTTTAGAGTTAAGGAGTGGAGTTTGAGAATTAGGGTTTAAAATTTTATAAAATAAAAAATAAATACTAAAAAGTTAAAAATAAAAATTTAAAAAACAGTTTCAAAAAAGTATTTTTGAATTAAAAAAAGAAAATTTGAAAAAATATAAAAAAAATTCGAAAAAAGAAAATTTCAAAAAAAATTATAAAAAATTTCGAATCTGAAAATATATAATCTGAAACTATAAAAAAATTTTCTTTTTTTCATTTTATTATTATTTTTTATTTATTTTTGTTTGTTTATTTAATTTTAAATAAGGATATTAAGGATATTTTACCCTTTAATGAATGTCATTTTTGTGATTTTTTTTATATTGCTAGTTTTGAAAAAAAAAAACTTAAAAAATACTATTATTAACAATTGCCCATTTAAAAATTATTCAACTAATTACATAAATAATTATAATATCTAATTAGCTACGCAATTTCTAATAAACTTAAAAATAACATAAAATATCATTGAAACATCGCAAATCTTCCAAAACATCGAGTATCTAATTAATTCTCAAAGTTGACCAAAAGAAGAAAAACAAAATATTTAAATAGAATAAATAGTGAACCGCAGTTAGAAAACGGTCGGATCTAAAATCGTGTCTGGTCTAAAAATCGGGGAATATTTAAAAGAGGATAAATAGCGAGGCCCAGTTAAGATACTGGGTCGGATCTTAAAACGGGTCAGGTTTAGAGACACGGTTCATATCTCGTGGAATATAGAATTCGCTCTTCGTCTCTAATCCCAACGCGAGAGAAGGGGGTGAAACTCGTTGTTCTTCTTCTCACTGGAGAATCTCATCTCCGATTGGTGGATTCAGTCTGCATCTATCGCCGTGGGTGTTCAAAAGGACGAGACTTTATGCGAGATTCTATTCGTTGTAATACCAGTTTCTCGGATTAGGGTTTTAAGGGTTGTTCCCGACAAGAGCTTGGCTACTGTTTTGTATGATTCCATAGTGTTTCGCTTTGGCTTTTTCTTTGATTCAGCAAAGCCTTTTGATTTTTGTATTTCTGTATGATCAACACTTTTCTCCATAGTAATCTTCTCAGAGTCTTTGTTTTTTTTTAGCTTAACATTATTCGAATTATCCCCGTTGAGAAAAAAAAAGATGAATTTTTATGCTTGTAGAAGAATCTAATTGAAACATTGAGAGCAAAAAAAAGAAAAGTTAGGAAAAAAAGAGAGAGAGGAAAAGAAGTAGGTAAAGATCGATGGCTAGTGTCCAGCAGAATGGGCAGAGGTATGGTATCACAGAACCTATCTCTTTGGGAGGACCAACGGAGCTTGATGTGGTCAAGACACGAGAGCTCGAGAAGGTTTTGCTCATATCTTTAAGCTTGTGTTTATTGTATCTTAGCTTCGTGTTGATTTCTAATATGTTTTGGTTGTTCAGTATTTGCAAGATGTTGGATTGTACGAGAGTAAGGAGGAAGCTGTTAGAAGGGAGGAGGTTCTCGGGAGACTTGATCAGGTTCTTACTATTTTTTTTTTTTGAAGTTTTATGGATTTTTCATTGATGTTTGTAAAAGATCCATGGTAAGGTCTTCGTTGTTTATTTGTGTACAGATTGTAAAAACATGGATAAAAACAATAAGCCGCGGCAAAGGGTTGAATGATCAGCTGCTTCATGAGGCCAATGCGGAGATATTTACTTTCGGTTCTTATCGGCTAGGGGTAACCATCAAGATCTTTAGAAGACTAACTTTGTTTTACTCTTTCCTTTTGTACTGTCAACTCTTTGGTGTAGAGGGAAAGGACATATCATGAATTGGTGAAAGCTGTGTGTTTGTTTGCTGTTGTCTTTTAGATGTACCTGTGTGGGAAGTGGCATCACATGTCTCAAATGCCTTTTTGTGTCATTCAAAAATATTGAGATCAATATTATATCCCTTGTATCGTTTCGGTATGAGCTTTTCAGGCATTTCAATTGTTGATAAATCTCGGGCACACTAGATTTTTGTTCTTAAACAGTCAGTGTCCTAGTGAAATCCTCTGCAGCTGATGATTGTTCTTTGTAACATGACTAACATCCACTATTCTAGCATATCTAGTGTTCCTATAACAGTTTGTTTTACTTCCTCATATAGGTACATGGACCTGGTGCTGATATTGACACTTTATGTGTGGGGCCTAGACATGCAACTAGAGAAGTACTTTTAACCTCTTGCATCTATACGTTGGCCTGAACATGTATCAAGTTTAATCTTCTTCTTTTTTTTTTAAATTGCCAATAGGGTGATTTCTTTGGTGAACTACAAAGGATGCTGTCCGAAATGCCTGAAGTAACTGAGCTTCACCCTGTGCCTGATGCTCATGTTCCCTTGATGGGATTCAAACTTAATGGAGTTTCTATAGATCTCCTTTATGCACAACTTCCACTATGGGTTATACCTAAGGTAATATCGGAATTTACAGAGAGGTGATTGTTTAGGATTATATTCCTCAGTTTAAACTCGTTCCTACTAGTTAAGGTTAAATAGTTTCACTTTATTTTATGCATTATTTATGGATTGGAAGAATCTTGATTGTGTTCCCTGCCTGATGTTTATGGTGCAGGACTTAGATATATCGCAGGATTCCATTCTACAGAATGCTGATGAGCAAACTGTTCGGAGTCTCAACGGTTGTAGAGTTACTGACCAGATCTTGCGTCTGGTTCCTAACATTGAGGTTTTGTTCTTACTGATGACATCTCTTAAGAACTTTATAATTAATTCATCCATATGATTTGCTTAGTCTGAATCTATGTTTTATTTATGAGCAGAATTTCAGAACAACATTAAGATGCATGCGGTTTTGGGCCAAGCGACGTGGAGTATACTCTAATGTATTAAGAATTCTTTCACTCGATTTCATTTATGTGACTCTCATGTTACTTATGTCAAAGTCTTTTTCCGACAATTGCTAGGTCTCTGGATTTCTTGGTGGTATAAACTGGGCATTGCTTGTAGCTCGGATATGTCAACTGTATCCTAACGCTCTCCCAAATATGTTAGCGTCTCGGTTCTTTAGAGTCTACACCCAATGGCGCTGGCCGAATCCAGTCCTTCTTTGTTCTATGGATGAAGGATCCCTCGGTCTTCAAGTTTGGGATCCTAGAAGAAACCCAAAGGACAGGTTGCACATGATGCCCATCATTACTCCTGCTTATCCTTGTATGAACTCCAGTTACAATGTCTCTGCAAGTACATTGCGGATTATGACTGGAGAGTTTCAGAGAGGCAAAGATATATGTGAGGTAAGGTTTTAGATAGTCTGAATAGTTTTGGCTTCTATGCAGATTGTGGGGGCTTATGACAGTCGTTTGATGTCTTGCAGGCTATGGAAGCAAACAAAGCTGACTGGGATACCCTCTTTGAGCCATTTGCATTCTTTGAAGCGTATAAAAACTATCTTCAGATCGACATCTCTGCGGCAAATGTCGATGATTTAAGAAAATGGAAAGGATGGGTTGAGTCACGTCTCAGACAGCTCACACTGAAGGTGAAACTCTTTGTCTATTATCTGTTGAATGTTGATAAAAAACAATCTCTGATTGTTTGACTTAGATATTTACATTGTATTCTTAGATTGAGAGACATACTTATGACATGCTTCAATGCCACCCTCATCCACATGACTTTCAAGATGCATCCCGACCGCTTCACTGCTCTTACTTCATGGGTCTGCAGCGTAAACAAGGAGTTCCAGCAGCCGAAGGCGAGCCGTTTGATATCAGAAGAACAGTTGAGGAGTTTAAACACACTGTTAACGGTTACATGTTGTGGATTCCGGGGATGGAGATTAGTGTCAGCCACATAAAGCGAAGAAGTCTACCGAGCTTTGTGTTTCCTGGTGGTGTTAGACCTTCGCATGCCTCTAAAGGAACATGGGACAGCAAACGCCGCGCAGAGCATAGAGTTTCTTCTACAGCAAGTGCAGCTACTACTACTACTGCAACAACAACAACAAATGAAGCGAGTTCTGAAAGTAAAGCTGGGTCTAACAGTCCAGGAGATGAGAAGAAGAGAAAACGGGGAGATGATGAGACACTCGCGGATCAGTTAAGGAACTCTAAACAAGTTGCTGTTCCAGTGCCTGCTGAGAACGGTGAAGGCGGGAGCCCGGATCCATCTGTTGGATCCATTTGCTCTAGTCCTATGAAAGATAGCTGTACAAACGGTAAATCCGATCCCATTAATACGGATCCACAAGAGAATGTTGTTGTTTTCAATAAGGAGGATGCACCAGAGAGTCATCCAATAGAGAAGATAGCCACTCCTCAAGCTCCTACTAGTGAAGAAACAGAGGAGCTTGAAGGCAGCTTTGACTTTGGAAACCAAGTCACTGCTACTGCAAATATACCTCCGTTCGAGGCCACTACTTCAAATGGCTCACCATTATTCTCCAATGAAGCTCTGGAAGAACTCGAGGTTCTTTATTTGTCTTTCGATACTTAAACTAGTCTCATGATCTTGTTCTTGTCTGATTTTTTTTTTCTTGTTTCGTAAAGGTTCTTCCAATGCGACAGCCTGAGGTGACGCATAGAGCTCCAGTGCAACAGCGAAAACCCATAATCAAGTAAGTGGTTTGTATACTTGTACTCCATTTGCATCTGCATATAGGATTTGACAACGTTTGCTTGCTTTTTGTTGTCTGGTTATTCGCAGATTGAACTTCACGTCTCTAGGCAAAACCAACGGCAAGTGATAATGGTTCGTCCCTACATGGCCAAGAGTCTCAGAGCTTATCCAAATTCGAGTGGTTAAACTGAAGGCTGCTTCTTACTTTATGTAAAAGAAGGATTTAATATTATTATGCTTTGTCTCTTAGATGCTAAAGCAAGTTCTGAATACTTGAGTTCGATGTAAAACTCGTTTGGATAAGAACATAAAATACAAGTTCTAAATACTTGAGTTCCGGGTCTGTACAGCAAGAGCCAAATGGCTTAAATACTTGAAACATACTCTAACCAAGCTATAGACGAAAGGATGGTAAGATTCCATTCTCTAACCAAACTAGAGTTCTCATTTCTGAGTTTGTTTATTGCTGCTCATCAATCCCACACACTAAACAAAAACTAACAATAGAAAATCTCTACCAAAGTAAACCCTTGTGATTGCTAAACAAAATCTCTACCAAAGCTGGCTACAACTGACTATAGCTCCAAACAGTTCAATCTGTCTAAGCAATACTATTTCTGAATCAAATCAACGACACCACTTGAAACTGATTAGGTACTTTGGGAGCCCAAAACTAGGCACTAGAATACGACAACAGAAATTGGATTGTTTTTTCTTCTTTTTGGTGTTACCACAAAGATTTGCTGTCATTTCCAGAAGCTTGACATGCACGTTTTCTTTTAGGCGTTTCTTTTTGTCTTTTGTCTACTCGCTAGTTTCTTGTCCCTGTCTAACTTTTTAGGCGTTATTTCTCTTTAGAAAATTAGTTTTATTTGACAATAAAAGATAAAAGTTTTCTTTAGCTCTAAAAAATAATAAAATATTCTATCACTGTTTTTGTTAGATTATATTCTATAATTGAAATAGAATATAATGAAAGATTATATTCTATAATTGAAATATAATGGATATTATTCTATAATTGTTTTTTGTTAAATTATATAATATATTTATATGATGAAATTAATAACTGTATTTACATACAATAAATATATTATACCATTACATCATTACATCTAATGGAAAATCTCCTAATTAATATAAAAGAAATTACTAAAATCTATCAGATTTGTTTCTTTCTACGCAAAAAGTTCATAAATTAAACGAAAACCTCTCCTGTCTTTGAGAATTTGCTTTCATCTGTCATTTCGAGTTCTACAAGATCTCTTAGACTTCCTCTGCTTCATCACTTTCTGTGCTTCTCCATCGATGGCGGATAATCATCCCGAGGATGAGCCTTCTCTCTCAGTCGTCATCCAGAATACTTCATCAGTGAAACAAGATGAACTTTTCCTTTGTCACAAAATGAGGTTCTTTTCACTGATATTGTAATACAGTAGTTCCTCTCTTTCTTGTGTTCCACGACAAAAACTAATGATATATGTAAATATTTCAGCCCTGGGAGTTGCTTTCTCCTCCCACACGGCACTCGTGTATACAACAAGTTGATTGAATTCATTAAGAAAGAATATTGGAAAAGGGGTTACGAAGAGGTTTATCTTTACTAGTCATATTTACTCTTTCAGTATACTTTGATTACAGTGTGCACTAGGGTTTGCTAAGTTTTGAATTTTTCCAGGTTATTTCACCGAATATTTACAACATGAAACTCTGGGAAACATCCAAAGATGCTGCAAGCTATAAGGAAAATATGTTTACATTTGATGTAAGAATGCAACAAAAGCTTCACGCAGTCTTCTTGACTTTGTTACTTTAGCTGTATAGGTGAAATTTAAATGACTTTCTATGTTGTTTCTTGTGCAGATTGATAAACAAGAATTTGGGCTCAAATCTATCAATGGCCCTGGTCACTGCTTGATGTTCGAACACAGAGTTCGGTCCTATAGAGGTCTGGTTCCGCTCCTGTACTGCAGTTTGATCTAGTTCGAACACATGAACCTTGTTCCTTGTGACTTTTCTGCAAGAAAATTATGGAGAACTAATGCTTTTCTCTTTATAAATCTAACTCATGATAAGAATGTAAAATCTATCTTTTATCTTTGCTGAAGCCAGCTTTATGGTATCGTATGTAGAATTACCCATTAGACTGGCTGAGTTCGGAGTGTTACATCGAAATGAGGCAAGTGAAGCTCTTAGTGGTTTGACCCATACCCGACGGTTCCAGCAGGTATATTTTGCATCCTTATAGACTTCTCCTGTTTAAAATTTTATATAAAAAAAAAAACTTTAAGGTTTATGTGAGAGTAACTTGGAGAAAAACAACATCAAGAGACATACAATGATCATGGAGTAGTTAAACTTTTCTAGGAGTAGAGCTAGATCAGAAAAAAAATTCTTGCACTCTAGCATTAACATTAGAGACATGGTGAAGTTAAGAGTCCACCACTTACTTTATACCCCTTTGCATGTTGCATTTATTTTCAGGATGATGCACACATATTCTGTACAAAGGAACAGGTTTGTGCTATTTGTTTTTTAATCCAGCAACGTTGGATTTTTATATCCTCCCAGTTTCTTGTTAGAAGTATTCTGTCTATGACTATGTGCAGGTTAAAAAGGAAGTCAAAGATGTATTGGATTTTGTTGACTATGTTTACACAAAATTTGGCTTTACCTATGAGCTAAAGCTCTTAACGGTATGATATTATGATTTCTTCTACCACATTTGATACACTTTGTGTGATATTGATCATTGCATGCTATCCAAGTTTCAGAGGCCAGAGGAAAACACTAAAGATTTGCAAAGATGGGAGGAATCTGAAAATGATCTTGTAGAAGCACTACAAGAATTTGGAAAGCCATTCACTGTAGTAAACTACTTCTGATGCTTCTACTCAAAGCTTATTAGTCACAGAGTTTGCATTTGCTCTAATAAAGATTGATGAATTCTGCAGGTGAACAGGGGAGAGGGTGCATTTTGTGGCCCAAAGATAGACATAACATTGTCTGATGCAATGAAAAGGAAGTTCCAGTGTGCTAGTATACAGGTTAAGCAGCTCCCAAATTATTTAAGTTTTAACCTTTTTTTGCTTGCTGGATTTATCTTGGTAGGTTATTTAGTGTAACGTTTGTTGTTGTTGCTCATATCAGCTCGATTTTCAACTACCTGATCACTTCAAACTTCGGTACTCACCCTCAGATGAGGAAAAAAAGGAAAATGTTATGATACATAGTAAGGTGTTGGGATCTGAGGATAAGGATAAAGGGGTGAGACCTGTTATGATACATAGAACGGTGTTGGGATCTTTTGAGCGTATGCTTGCCATATTGTTAGACCATTACAAAGGAAAATGGCCTTTCTGGATTAGTCCAAGGCAGGTCATAGTTTGCTCTTCATCAAACAATGAGAATCATCGTTCCTACGCAGAAGAGGTTTTACAGTCTTGACTGCACTCCTCCTTATGAGCACTTGCAGTTACTTGGAGAGTCTTATCTCCGCCTTTTTAAAAAAAATTTGTTTGTAATTATTCAAACAGGTGAGAAGACAGATTCATGACGCTGGGTACCATGTTGATGTTGACACAACAGACAGAAACATCAGTGAGAAGGTAACTTTTACAAGGTCCCTGAACACATAAACAATTGTATATTTATTTTCTGTATACATGCATATTTTGAGTGATGTTTTGAATTATTTTATAGGTGGGAGAAGCTGAGATCGCGCAGTACAACTACATACTAGTTGTGGGTGATGAAGAAGTTGCGACGAGACAGGTTATAGCTCAGTAATACTCATTCCTATATATGAGATTGTGTGAGCATCGATCAAGCCTCTCTTAAACATTAAATATTTTGTGTCCAGGTGACTGCTCTGCTCAGAGACTCCAGCTGTTCAGACCGTTCAAAAGTCCCAATGATGAGCGTTGACGCTCTGCTGGATGTGTTCAAGCTCAGGATTGTCAAATTTCTTTGAAATTCAATGGGCTAAAACTTATTAGTTTGTTGATCATGTGTTTCTTTATTGGTTTTCATATTGGTTTATGTCTTTTCAGTGGAAACCTCTATAAATTATGGATATTATCGCATTATAAAACCTTTATAAACTTCTATTTAAAAGAGTAATATTCGGGATGGTATTTCATATTGTGATTCTGTTGTTTTTTTTTTTTTGGAACTCAACTTCATTAAAACTTAAATAGCGTTTAACTGAACGAGTCAGTTGTTACATGGCGTAACGCCGCTTTTGCTAGGCAATCAGCCTCCACATTCCTTTCTCTAGGAATCCAAACAAACGAAATAACATCAAAAGAGCTAGCCTAAATTCTAATATCAGAAATTATGCCATAAATCTCCAGAGGTTCAGAAGATGAATTGAGAGCTTTAATCAGCTGTGAGGAGTCTGATTCGCACCGTAAGCGCCGGATCCCCAGCTCCTTACTCTTCTTGATCGCTTCCCTCATTGCTAAGCTTTCAGCCATCAGTGGTGATGTGACAAAGGTAGTAGAGTTTGAGAATCTCTGAGTTTCTCTTGCGGTTTTGATAGCCCAGCCCAGTCCAGCTGTTCTTGTTGTCTCAGTCCATGCTGCATCTGTTTGAAGAACAGTATCACAGTGTGGTACATCCTCTATCTTACGCTTAGGAGTCTTCTTTGGTTCATCTTGGCCCTGCGCGTTTTGCCACTCTTTTGCTGCAGAGATTGCCCGGGATATAACTTCCTCTATTGTCACGATCTTGTTGTTGAAAATCAAGTTGTTGCGTGCTATCCATATCGACCAGACGAGCCAGGGGGCTAGTTGGGTTGTCACAATCCCCACTGGTGGGAGACATGTTGACTCAACCAATTCCATCCAAACTGTTTCCAAATCTAGTAATCCTCTCTGGTCCAGGCGTTGCAGGAATGGAGCCTGTTTCCAGACCTTCTCCGCAAAATCACAATGAAATATGAGATGATTAATAGATTCGAGAATACCGCAGCGCTTGCATAATGGATCTATTGGTACTTGTCTCGCAAGTAACTTCTCGCCCACTGGTAAAGCACCTTTCAAAGCTTTCCAGATAACGTGTTGGACTTTGGGGGCGGTCTTGAGATTCCAAACTCCTCTGTTCCAGTTAACTGATGGTCTTGGTCTATCGGAGTCATTGGATCGTGCTTCCAGAGCGGCGATGTACCCTGTCTTGGTAGAAAATTCTCCATCTTTTGTATGGAGCCATTTCAATTTGTCCGAGGCTCCTAGACGGCTTGGCTTCATACTCAGTATCGTGGTTTCCAGGAACGGGAAGATCAGACTGATGAGGTCTCTGTTCCACTCACGGGTGTCCGGATCCAAAAGGTCGGACACTAAGATATCTGAGCACCACTCTGGTGCTGGTCCCATAGGTCGCTCTTGGTTCGTAAGGCTGAGCCATGGATCGTGCCACACCTTGATAGCTTTCCCATCTCCAACTAACCATCCCATGTTCTCCAACAAAAGGTCTCTTCCTATTAGGATTCCTCTCCAACCATGGGATTCTGCATCTCTTCCTTGGCACTGTAAAAATTCTTCATCCTTGCAATATTTGCCGAAGAGAGTCTGTGCGAGCAAGCTGGTTGGATTGTTCAATAGTCTCCAACTCAGTTTAGCTAGGTAAGCATCATTAAAGCTTTGGAAGTCTCTGAAACCTAGGCCACCATTAGACTTTGTTTGCGTCATGTCGTCCCAAGATACCCACGCCATCTTTTTTGTTCCTGTATTTGAATCCCACCAGAATCGGGTAACCGCAGATTGGATCCTTTTGCACAGCGAGACAGGGAGTTTGAAGCATGTCATAGCGTGGGAGGGTATCGGTGTTAAGACGCTCTTGAGCATTACTAGTTTCCCGGCAGTAGAAAGATATCGTTTTGCCCACCCTTTAGCTCTTTGTTGAATCTTGTCAACAATGGAAGAGAACAAGTCTTTTTTCTTGCGTCCAAAGTGCTCCGGAAGGCCGAGGTATTTCCCGACCCCGCCTTCCTTTGTAATCAGTAGAGTCTCCTTTACCATTGCCTTTCGGTCCGCTGGTGTTTTCCGCGAGAAGGAGATCGACGATTTGTTGACGTTGATGCATTGTCCTGAAGCAGTCTCATATCTGGTCAGAATATCTTTGAGTGCTTTACTGCTCTTCTTGTCCGCGCTGAGGAAGAACATAGTGTCATCCGCAAAAAGTAAGTGGTTGATTCGAGGGCAGCCCCGAGCTACTTCAACTCCCTTCATAGTACCTTCCATTTGAGCTTTGTGACATAATCCCGAGAGCACCTCACCGCACAATATGAAAATGTATGGTGAGAGCGGGTCTCCTTGACGAATTCCCCTACTCGGTTTAACCCTTCCTCTAGGCGAGCCGTTGATGAGAAAGGAGTATGTTACAGTGGTTATGCATTCCATAACCCAAGCTACCAATGTCGGATGGAACCCCATCCTACTGAGTACTAACGAAATGAACTCCCATTCAAGGCGGTCGTACGCTTTGCTCATGTCGGTTTTAACCGCCATAGCACACCGCACCTCTACATCTGATGTCTTTAGGTAGTGGAGAACCTCATGGGTGATTAGCACATTATCTGAAATAGCTCTCCCGGGAACAAAGGCGGACTGGTTCTCGGAAATGATGGAGGAGAGTAGCGGCTGGAGTCTTCTCGTCAAGATCTTCGAGATAATTTTGTAGTATACATTGCACAGCGCTATCGGTCTATACTCCATTACTGTCGTGGGACTGTTGTGTTTTGGAATTAGACGGATGTGGGTTTCGTTGATCTTGGGAGGGAGTGTGCCTGACAAGAAGAAGTGCTGAATCTCGGCTGTGATGGCTCCTCCTATGTTGTCCCAATTGGAGTGAAAGAAGCCCGCTGAGAAACCATCCGGTCTAGGCGCTTTATCGGCATTAATAGAGAACGCAGCATCTTTGATTTCTTCTGGTGACGGTATCTTAGTCAACTGCACGTTGTTCTCCACTGTAATAATTGGTTCCAGTGCGTAGTTTACTGTTTTAGAGCTGTTTGTCGATGAAGAGGAGAAGAGCTTTTCAAAATAAGATACCACCACTTGTGATATTTGCTCTTCTATGTGGACTGGTCTGCCTTGGTCATCCTCTATTACAGTCATCATATTTGCTCTTCTTCGTCCCTTTGTAGCCGCATGGAAAAATCCGGAGTTGCGGTCTCCAAGTCTCAGCCATAGGAGGCGACTACGTTGTCGCCAGAAAGCTTCCTCCGCAAGGTAAGCTGCTTTGAGGTCAGTCTTGATCTTGTTTATGAGCACTGTATCATTTTCTTGAGCAGTTAATGCGGTCTCCAGTTCTGCCTTCTTTTCCTCAATAGTGATTCTGCTGTTCCGCTGTTTGTTTTTATTCCAAGCTGAGATTGCTTTGCGGCTAGCATCAATCTTGTCTCTAACAGGGATGTGAGGGTCACCTTCCCAGATAGCTCGGATCATCTCGCGAACCTCAAGATTGTCCTTTAGTCTCCGATCGTATCGGAATAGGCCCTGCCTCTTCTTCTTATTTGGCTCCAAGATTGAGACTAGAGGTTTATGATCTGATCCTTCGTAGTTAAGGTATTGACATCGAGCAGTTGGAAAAGCTTCTGCCCAAGTGGTATTTGCGACCGCTCTATCCAGTCTACATCGTACCAGGTGATCTCCTCTTTTTCCTCTCCATGATAGGAAGTCACCGTAGTGCTGTAGATCAAACAAGTCTCCCTCTGATAGGAATGTGCGGAAGTCAGTAAAAGAGCTTTCCGGCCTTTCAGGTCCTCCGACCTTTTCCTCATTACTGATGAGATCATTAAAATCGCCAGTTACGAACCATGGCGCGTCCCTTGCTTCATTCATAGAGACCAGGAGATCCCAAAATGCTTTCCTAACCGGTTTGTTCGTATCACCGTAGATAAAGGATGCGTAAAACTTTTTGCCCTCATACAAGATGACTGTGTCAATCAGATTACTTGTGGAGCTTAATACTTCCAGATTTACATTTTGTTTCCACAACAGAGTAAGTCCCCCAGCCCCATGCCCAGTAGGAGAGACAATAAAATGGTACTCGTACTCCAGCTCTTCTAATTTAGAGAGAACCGTCTCATTGGGATTTTTTGTTTCGGAGAGAAAGATGATTTCTGGTCTAATCGTGCGCTTTATCTCCCGAAGTCTTTGGACTGTCTCGGGATTCCCTAACCCTTGACAGTTCCAAGCCATTATCTTTAAGGAACGAGAGTTGATGGATTGGGAAAATCCACCTTCCTTCTCGTGTTCTTTGGGATAAGCCTGATGAGTGGTTGATTGTCCGAGCTGGCATTTGAACCTGTTGGGACCTCTGGAACTCTCGAGCTACCTCCTTTCCCTTTCCCTTTTACTCCCACTTTTGCAATTCGTGGGGCAGTAGTACCTAGTTTTCGCTTGCAGCTCGGTGCCTTGGGTTGTTGTACCTTTCTCTTGCGTGCAGATATTCCCCCTAAGGCCAAAGGGCTTGCTCGCACCGTCTTTGCTCCAGGAGGTCTTCCTGGTTTTCTCTTCTCTTTACGGTTAGATGGTCCCGCATCTAAATCGTCCGGAATTGGAGCAGGTCCCAGTCTTTGTAGTGCAGGAACTCTAGGGGAAACTTCAGTGATAACTTCCTCTCGAGGTTGTTCTGCGGTTATCATTGCCGCTCTCACCATTTGGATTGCTGTTTCCTCAGGTTCGCCACATTCCTCTGCCTGTCTCATTCGTTCCTTTTTGGCTGCACTCTCAGTAGGATCAGCACAGGCAGTGTATTGGAGCATTGCATCTCGAACCTCTCCCAACGCCACATGTAAGGCTGCCTGGGTAACAGGGTTATGTAACTCCCGAAGGGGAACCCCCCTTGCAGAAGAACTAACCTCTGTTCTATTCTTCTCCAAATTGTCGTTTGCCTCCTCGTCCCTCTTCTTTGGAGTATCAAAGCCTTGATTTCCAACTTGTTTCACTGAATGATCAGCCAGGTTATCATGTCGTGATAGATGACTTCTGCTCACATGCCTATAAATCATATCACGGGGATTGTCCCTCCTGGTGTGATCTCTGGTGTTGGTATCGAGAGGAGTAGTGGTGACTGCTTCTATCACCCGTGTATCCGTGGTCGTGCCTTTTGTAGGGGTGATCATTCCTCTGGTGAGGCCTTCGGTGCGTGCTGTAGCTTCTCCTGTTGTCGCGATGCTCGTTAGTTTCCTCAGTGTATTTGGAGCCTGCTCTGCTTCTCTGAGGTTGTGCTCGATATCTGGATATGTCAGCTCCAGTATTAGCGATTGGATAAGTAGTCACAGGGCCAGGGATAGCTCGGGCTTGTTCCTCAATTACAGGCGGGTTTAGTCGCTCTTTCTCTCGAGCTTTGGCTTCTAGGCAGTCACGCAGTTCATGGTCCTGTCGACCACACATAGTGCAGTGTTTCTCCAGTTTTTCGTAAACAAAGTAGGCGGTGACCTCATCTCCGTTGGAGTACTCAATGACAGATTGTTTGAGCAGGGGGAGACGCCCGTTAATCTGGACTTTCATTCTCACCGCGAGTGATGTGATGTCGGCTTCTTCAAAGATACCAATATCATCTCCTAGTTGTTGGATCGTTTCTTCCTTCCAAAGGTGTACTGGAATCCCTTGTACTTTAATCCAGAATGGAATGAGGGACGGGAACTGAGGGGAAGTGGTTGGTTCCCATCGTTGTAAAATAATCATCCAACGCGCATAATGATAGGGTCGCTTATCTAGAACTGCAAGGAGATCTGATTCAAGCTCGAACTGGAACTGGAAGAGTCCTTGTCCTAAGTCGGCTCCTACTGGTTGTTTCTCTGTTTTCCAGTGTTCTGTAAAGAAGTTGATGACCGACCAGACTTTTTGCACCGATGGGTTTGTGATTTTGCCAATCAATGTCAGTGAGTGCTTGTGGATAAGGTAGTGGTTCTCAGTTTCTTGAACTTGAATCCTTCCTCTTCTGGGGGCTTGGTATGGTTCTGTAGCAATCTTTTTCCCTTTCTCTGTTGCAGAGAGCTTTCTTGCCTCCATAGTTTGCCTCGTTGGTAGGTTTTGTAGTTAGAAAACTTTGTAGGGTTTCAAGTCGAACGTAGAAAGACCTTGTTGGGAAATATCTTTGCTTCGTGACAGGAGAGTTTGAAGCTTGCGGACTATCTCTTTCTATCTCAATGGTATGAGCTGAGTATTGAGGGGAGCTTAACCAAGCGAGAAAGCATATACAGACGGTAGTGATGTGGAAAAACTTCCTAGTACTTCATGGAGTTTGTGGAGAGTTGTGTAAGCTGTCTGTAGTCTTCCGTCCGTCATTCTTCAGGGGGCTCCGGTGCGGCATGAAGCAGGCGGCAGTCCCTCCGACCCGGATCGGGGGCGTGAACCCGGTGAGTAATTTACCAGCACCCGGAAGAGACCAACGGTTCTAGCTAAAAAAGGTAGGAATTTGAAAGGATGCAGGGATTTCAGAAGGACTTTTTCCTAAGTCGGTAAAAAGCTGACACGCAGAGCAGGGGAGAAAGCTTAGGACCGAGGGGTAAGGACCATTTTTGCTTTTCGTGCCTGGGAGAAACCTCTCACTAACCTCTCACCTGATTATTTTCATTTGTGATTCTGTTGTTTATGTTCAATTTTTTTCTTAGGATAATTTTTTATTCCATGTTTTTTTTCGTGGAAGATTTATGGTTTCCTTTAAAAAATTATTAGAGCATCATCATCAGGAAAAACTTACATTGTCTCTCAATAAATAAATAAAAAATTAATATTTCAATGTTTTTTTTAAAACTGAATCATCAATATGAGTAAGAGCAGTATTTTAAATGAGTGTATCATTCTCTTTTTCCTCTCATAAGCTAATTGGACTACAAACTACAGTTATTTCATATGTTATCTCAAAGTGTTCACTTTTTAATGATTAGAATTTTTTGATCCGGAGGCTCCTATATTTTCATAGAACAAAGTTAAAATTATGTTAAATTAATTATTCTTTGAAAAGTAGATCCGTCTCAGAGTGATCGACTTTTCACCACCATAAAATGTATTATCTCCTGTGAGGTAATATACACATCTAATCAAGAAATTATACATGTCCTAGCGGGTCTCTTAATCTTATCCAAATTTGATTGATTTCAACATCTTTGTACAATAATCAACGTTTGCACTTGATTATCTTTCATTAAAATTATGTATTTATCCTTTGGGTTGTTCTTTCGTATTGTCTTAAACAAAAAAGTGACATACTTAGTTAACTCAACGAGGAAATCCTAGCAATCATAATGACATCAATTTCAGAAAAACAAAGTGGAAGAAAAACTTTCTAATTAAACTAATATAAACTAATCTATTTCGAAAGCAGAACTGTAGAAGTATGGTTATAAGTCGTGTCAAGATGTGTGTTCTTCATCTCCACCTAAATAAAACGAATTATAATAAGACAAAGCTAGATTTTTGCTACTTTGGATATATATTTCTTGGTGGCTGATAACCACTCCCAACTTAATCATATCTATACTCCAACCTTGATTTCGTCTTTCCGTTATTAACTTATTATACTTCACAATTAAAGAAGCTAAACTAAACCTTGTAAAAAAAAATTATATATTTTTTTTAAAATGTTTTTCTTTACATCTAGTTACGTAAAAGATCAGAGCTTCATTCATCATCACAAGTTATCCGAGTCAAAATAGTCTGCCTATGAAATCATAAGTTCAATAGAGAAATTCATTTGGTGATGCATTTTCTTCATCATTGGTAACATGGTGCTTTATGTCAACAATAAAACCTCTTAATAAGCTCTAACTGATTCGTAATGAAACCAAACATATATAAATAAACAATCTTAGATTTGATGTACAAGAAAAGTTGGGCTGTCTTAGTTAACATTTGTCTCAAACAAGAGCTCTAACTGATTAGTAAGCTTTACATGTCATTAACAGATGATCTACCTTATAGTACATGTTGTACGGATTAACATAAACTCTGAGAGGCAGAGTTTCCAACAGACAAAAAGTCGATAAAGGGAACACAATTCTCGTTGTGATTGTGGCTGTGTTCAGAAACACCATCTTCTTCTTCGTATTTTCTTGAATTGTCTATCACTTCGGGTTTCTTTGAATCCGACTTGACTTGGAGAAAATCGTAGAACTCAATCGGTCTTTTGGTTTGGTTTATCGCTCCTGACCAAATCAACGATGATCATATCGTTAATTTTTAGATATCTTACAATTATATAATTGTACACACAAGCAAGCATATGCATATATGCATGTTTACTTATCATGTTTGATTTCAAAAACTATTTAAGAATTCTTTACAAGTTTGATAATCCAAATTAAATCAATATATGCTGAAAAACATGAATTATAATCCATATAAACTAAAAAAATTATTTTTTTAATCTTTTGCACCATTAACTGCAATTTATCTAATGGTTATGAAGGAAGTGCACATGTTTGTTTATATATGCATCTATCTATCTACATAAACACCCAAGTTTAAGCCATATTAATTTTATTACCTTCGTTGATTGGAGTAGTATTATTGCATAACCCGATCTTTCCAGTGAAGAACTCTTTGAGGAGCTGAAAATGACTAATATGAGAGAACTGGTGAGGATAACTGATAGTGCTTGCGGTTGCCAATCTTCTCTTTTTATCGCAGCCGTCATAACCAATCGTCGCAGCCGTGGTGCCATCATGGCCGAGACCACGTGGACGTAGCTTGGACAGTTCTCGGCCACGACGAGCCATGATGACGTGCCAATGGTTTTTAACAGCGTTATCGGTTCGACCGGGGAAAAATCTTGCGATCACGGACCATCTGTTTCCATGGATCCGATGAGAAGCTAGAAGCCTTTCTTCTTCATCCTCCGTGAAAGGGTTTCGGTTAATTCTAGGATCCAACTGATTAAACCATCTTAATCTACAACTTTTACCTGAAAAATCAAATAATAAGTAAATAAAAACAACCTGAACGAACATAATAATATTATTATATGAAAGCCTAATCTATAAGAAATTATATTAAATGATTTTTTGTTAAAAAAAAAGAGAGAGAGTAAATGATTGTTACCAGATCGACCAGAGAGCTTCTGAGCTATGGCGTTCCAATTATGAGGACCAAACTGTTCAACGAGTTCTCGAAGCTTCTCATCCTCTGCAGGTCTCCAATGTCCTCGACTACACATCATTTTGAATCTCTGTGAATCTGTGATCTTATGTTAATGATAGATGAATATATATATAGATGTATAGAATTGGTATAAGAAACCCTAGGTTTGATGTAGGTGAGAGAAGATGGGTATGTAGGAACAAGAAGAAAGCTGAAGAGCAACAGCACCATACATACACACATATATATTATATGGAGAATGGAAAATAATGAATATTATAAGTTTCGTTAGGAGTTTGGAGAGACGTTTTCACCGGTGACTGATGCCAACGTCTTCCCTAACCAAACACACTCCTTTTAAGTAATCTACCTTTTGTTCTTATTAATTTTCCACATCTTTTTTTGGAACACTTTCCACATCTTTTTTCTTATAATATTATATTTCTTATAAATATTTTCCATTACAGATTTTCGTTTATGTTGGACTTTTTTAGTTGATGAATAATTAATAAAACACAAACAAACAAACAAACAAAAATGAGAAAATGAGATAACACAGAGGGGATCAGAGATTGCTTGGTGGGGTGAACCTTCGTTAAACTTTCAACGTCTACTTTTAAATATTTTTTTTCTAACCTAAACCCTCTACTTCAGCCACCAATATATAGTTCTTCTTTTTTTGAGAAAGAATCAATATATACTTCAATTACGTTGTACACTCTTCAGCAATACTATACGCATATATAATCATATAACCGTATAGGTATGCAATAATTTATGAGTCATTCTTGGGTTCACTCCATAGGGTGAACCTCTAGGTTCACCAACCAATAGGATTTCATTATTTCAAATTCGATATCTTTTAAAAAAGGAAACAAAATATTCTCAAATTATATTATGTTTTTAAAATAAAAAAAGATAATAGTTACAGAAAAAAGAATTAAAAAAAAATATTTTTAATGTTCTCAACAAAATACTAAACCCTAAATCCTAATCCCTAAACCCTAAATCCTAAACCCTAAACCCTTGGATAAACCCTAAACCCTTGGGTAAATCCTAAACCCTTGGGTAAATCCTAAACCCTTGGGTAAACCCTAAACCTTTGGGTAAACCCTAAACCCTTGGATAAATCCTAAACTCTAAATAAAAAACACTAAAACCCTAAACGCTTGAATGTTTTAGTGTATAGTGATTTTGATTTAGAGTTTTGGATTTATCCTAGAGTTTAGGGTTTATCCAAGGGTTTAGGGTTTAGGATTAAGGGTTTATGGATTAGAATTTAGGGTTTAGAGTTTAATGTTATGCTGACGACGTAAAATATTTTTTTTTGTAATTATTACTATTTTTTTTTACTTTTTAATTTTAAAAATATAATATAATTTGACAATATTTTGTTTCTTTTTTTAAAAGATATCGAATATAAAATAAAAGAATCCTATTAGTTGGTGAACCTAGAGGTTCACCCTAGGGGGTGGACCTAAGAATAAGTCATAATTTATACTCCACAGCTTTACATATATGGACAACTTCTAGAAATATGATTCAAGATGGGAGGTACGTACTACAATTCACGCACCGAATATACATTACGTTTCAGATGTTAAAAAACTATGTCCTTATCAGAAAAAAAGAAAGTTAATTACAAAAAGGTTAAAAACTATGAATATTTGCTTTTCCTACGAAAATGTATATTGCTTGCTTATATATGTAAAATTTTGTATTTATATCGAAAAATACTTCATTAGTCTAAGATACACTATTAAAGGGAAAACATGTTATTGTTTTTTTTTAAGATTATAATTTGTAAGAGTTGAAGAAAAACTTAAACGCATTATGAAACTATATAAAAAAAGTAATCATGTACATACCACAGATGTATATCGCACGTGGAAATATTTTTCAGCTTAGTTATTAAATTCATCTTACATATTAAAGACAATATAGTTGGCCAAAACATGGGACAATGGAACGTTTGGTATTCCAGGATTTGTGGATATCAAACTTGATGAATAGATTCCTACCGTACTGCCTTTTGGTATAACTAATGGACTATTACAGTTTACAAGACAACTGCTTTTCTAACTTCCGAAGATATCAACAAATTTTTAAAAAGATTGAAAACTGGTGGGAAGGAGATGGTTTGGTAAAGCTGTTGGGGACCTGAGGTTTAATTGCAGGTCACGTATAAAAAATCATAAAATATCTTATGAATATATATGTTTTGTTAACCTTTCAAACCTAACCAAATGTTTCCTTTGCTTAAATCGGATCAACGTGGAAACCCTAAAACGACTGTGTGTCTTGATTAATTAATTGGCTAACTGACTGATATATCAGTGGCAATTTATACTTTATATAAAAAAAAAAATTCGACAAGTCGTCGCATCTTATTTGCTCAGGCATTTGGTCTCGAAGCACATCACTACTTACTTTATCTCTTTTCTACGGCGGTTGTACTCTTAGCCTTCTAAAAGAGACTAATGTTTTTTGTTTTGGTAAAATGTTAAATTAAAGAGACTAATACTTTTATAAAAAATACTTAGAACATGAAATTTGTATTCATCACGGTTTCTATTTTCAACTTATGTCCCACACATCCTTTTTTCATTTGTTCTCTATGTCCCAGAGTGATAAAGAAGAGCTGGGAAAAAGTTGAAAACCTGAAATGGTGATATATATTGTACTTTAAACTTTCCTTGGGATTGCTTGCAAAACTGTTTATAGGTTGTTTTTAAGGATTGATTGGAAATATATTAAATCCTAGGTAAATCATAATCAACTTGTTTTAGAGCTCACTTGCACGTGTGGACGAAGAAAACCAAAATTAATTACTGGTGAATTTTAGTAGGAAAATAGGCAGAGTTAGTTGGGAAGGAAGTCGATACATTCTTACCATATTTAAAAAATAAACTGGCTTCCAAACTCTTACCATATTTCATAACTATACCTATGGTTACATTAAACCGTTATAGGTTTGAAACGAGTATGTTTATCAGAAAGCAAAAGGCAAAACCAAGGAGATAATCAATGAGCTTGCAATTCATTTTCATCAGTGATATCCAGAACGTAGCTTCATTGCACATTTGAACTCCAATCAAAAGGAAACAGAAAAAGAAAAGCCTTTCAAAAAGGCGGTAATTGATATAAAATCATCGATTTTGAAACTTGAGAAATGATTAAGCTAACGGGTTGGTTATTTGATAATTTCACAAGAGAGCCCATTAAATGAGAACGCCTATCTTATTTTAGGCCTATAGATGAGGGAAATGACTGGGCCATGATTTAAATCGAGCCTACACGATCCAACGGTAGAGATCGATGCTTCTTTGTAGATCGGTACGATGTCAACCGTTGGATTAAAAGAAGAGGTTGGCTCCCAATAGCATAGCATATAGTTAAAACGCAAAACCCTCTCTGCGCCGCCCCCTGTCTCTCTTCACTTATCTCCTTCCACTCATCGAAGAACACTGAACCCTAATCATCAATTCTCAAGGTAAATCCACCACCCTAGTTGCCTCTTTCATTGATTTTACATTAGTTGTGTCGGTGTTTATTTACTGGTCTGCAACTTCTGTATATTTTTGATCGAAAAGAGAGTAACCTAATTGATTCCTAGGCTAATCTCAATAGTATCCGTTAGCTCACGCATCTGAGTTTAAATTTTTTGGCGGTCTGTTTTGTACTTATTGATTATGTTCTCATTGATTTCTTGTATAAAATTAAAGCTCTTGTGGTTAGGCCTAGAAGCAAGCTGAGTACTTAGGTTTTTTGCCGTACCCGCTACTTGACTTGCCTTGTGCAAGTACTAGAGTTTTTGGCTTGTACTTGTACTTGTACTTGATTCGATCAGGTACTTAGCTAGTCAAGTACTTATCTATATTTTAAATACTTGTTATTAAGTCATTTGTTTTGCTGCGTATATGACTCATTTGAAATAAACACATATTAAATCAAATACCTAGAAATTAATATATTTTTTCATTTTTATTACAATATCAGTAGTAAAACAAGTATTTTAATGGGTAATACATAATTTTAGAACCAATAACAAGTAATCAAAAAGTAACAAGCCGAGTATTAGACTTGACTTGAGTATTAGACTTGACTTGTACTTGCAAGTAATAGAATTGCAGACTTATTACTTGACAACGTCAAGTACTTAACTTTTTTTCAAGCCGAGTATGAGTCAAGTAGCATGACCGAGTAACAAGTATCAATACCCAGCCCTACTTGTGGTTGTATAATATATAGTTTTAATAGCAATATACAAGGTTATATTGACTCTCATGGTGTATACACAGATGAATCGGGAGAAGTTGATGAAGATGGCTAACACCGTCCGCACTGGCGGAAAGGGTACAGTCAGAAGGTAAAAAGTTTGTCTTTTTCTTCATTTTACTTATGGTTTATGTTTATATGAACCATTTGATATTTGGCTGTAGGAAGAAGAAGGCTGTGCACAAGACCAATACAACTGATGACAAGAAGCTCCAAAGCACCCTCAAGAGGATTGGAGTTAATTCCATTCCAGCTATTGAAGAAGTTAACATCTTTAAGGATGATGTTGTTATTCAGTTCACCAACCCCAAGGGTAAATATTTCTTGATTTACCATTTTGTTTCTTGCAAACCTTTTTTCATGTTATTGATGATCATTTTGTGTCTCCTACTTAACTACAGTTCAAGCTTCAGTTGCTGCAAACACATGGGTTGTTAGCGGTTCTCCTCAGACCAAGAGTATGCATCTGATAAGCTTAAAATCTATTTACTTCATCTTTGTTTCATCTTAACCTTATTAATATAGAACTTGTTGCTTTTGTTGATTTCCTGTAGAATTGGAAGATATCCTTCCTCAGATTCTCAGCCAACTTGGTATGTTTCCATGTGATTTATAAACATGTTACATGTTCTTCCCCCAACCAACCCCAAATCAAAGATCCTTAAAATATGTATCTGTTTCAGGACCAGACAACATGGACAATCTGAGGAAGTTAGCAGAGCAGTTTAAGAATCAAGCCCCTGTTGATGGGAATGCCTCAGCAACTGTGCAAGAGGATGATGACGATGATGTCCCAGATCTTGTAGCTGGTGAGACATTCGAAGCTGCTGCTGAAGAGAAAGTAGCTGTTGCTGCTTCTTCTTAGAGAAAAAGAGCGAAATCACAACAACTTGAGAAACCGCACTTTGATTATTAAATATCTTTTTATAAATGTTTGTTCGCTCGATCCGTTTTTGTAGCGTTTCCGACCAGATTGTTCGTTCTCAGATAATTATTTTAAGGTTTTTATCCAATTGATTGATGTTCTCAAGCCCTTTGATGAGGTTCTCTATCTCCTTAGATATGGTTTACTCGGAACTTTCATCTCGTTACAGAGATAGCAAGTCGTTACAGTTAAAGTCGTTACAGTATATACAAATATCTCGATTCAGGATAACAATATCTGCTGCATCAAAAAGGTTTTTGCATGTTTGATTACCATTTTAACGTGTGAAAATAATGAGTATGCATGCATTATATCTTCTGAAACACCAGTTAATACACTTACGGTTCTTGGGTTGGGTCATGAAGGAGCTGCAAGAGAACATGATGAAACAAACACAAAACAGACACGTATCTGATTACTTCAAAACTTGCAGAACTAGAGATGATTTAGAGAGTAAGCGTACCTTCATATGCAAAAATTTCCGAAAACTATTTTCTTGGAGAACCTTGCCACCAAAAAAAAAGTGAGCAAGTTTTTCCAATTTTATATTACAATCAAGTTTAAATCATATAATTTTACTATTTTTTTGCACCTTAAATTTGAAATGATCTATATTCCTTATGAAAGTTTATTTTTAAAAAGAACCTGGTGGGGGAATTTTAAAATATTTATTTTTGATCACTAAGCTAATTTCTATTTTTGAATCTATAGTATAATTAATATAATTAATTAAACATTAGTTTAAGTTGTATCTATCTTTCTCTCTCTCCTCTGTTTCCTTGGTCCTCGTATAACTGACATGAACAACCAACCACGACGCCACGAATCTCCTTTTGATTCCTCCACAAGAAACCTTCCCCCGCATTGAAGCAGCGAGAAGAAGATGTTCTCGTTCGTTGGTTTCGTCTTCCTCTCCGGAGTTTTCCTCGGAATCGTCGCCATCTTGGCCGCCGAAGCTGCCGGATTGATGTATCTCGTCAACCGATTGAACCGGAAGAGAGATTCGAAACCCGCCTCTGATCCATCCCCCGATGATATCGTCAATCCTCCCAACGAGTTCTCTCTCAACAAACAGGTGATTCGATCTCAATTATCCTTCAGAAATCGAATTCTAGGGCTAGTTTTGATTGAATGGGTTGATTGATTGTTGAAGTCTTTAACATTTTCGGAGAGTTTCTCAAAGTTTGAGATGTTTGGTGATGAAATGACAGGGAATGGTTTGGATTCTGGAGGTGGATGAAGGTGTTAAGAACTGGGGAAAGGAGAAGGTACCAAAGGAGCACAAGAAGAAGAGAGATTTCTTGGAGGTTCATCCTCTTCGAAAATTCGCTAGGATCAAAGATCACAAGCTTCTCTTGTCAGATGCTGGTTCTGATAGCACTCCGACGATGGTTTCTTTGAAATGCTGCTCTATTGAAGCTGTTTCTGGCAATCATCTCCCTACCAGAAAATGGTATCAGCTCTTATCTATAACCGTGTAGCAGTTTTGAGTTGTGAAATTTTTGGTAGGATCAGGTCCTTGAATATATGAAGCTTCATTGTTCTTATGGTATCTTATTTAGCAGTTTGAATTGTGAAGCTTTTTCGTCCAAAAAAAAAAAAGAATTGTAGCTTTGGTAGAGTCAGGTCCTTGAATATATGAAGCTTCATTGTTCTTGTGGTATCTTATGTAATCTTATGTTGCAGTCTGAATTGTGAAGCTTTGGTAGAACTAGGTTCTTGAATATATTAAGTTTCATTGTTGTTTTTGAATTTCTTAGGGCGAAAAGGTTTCCTATAAAAGTTGAAAGCAAGATATCTTCAGAGTTATACAAGGGAAACAAGGTGTTTTACATCTATCTCGAGACTTCGTGGGAGAAGGAATCTTGGTGCAAAGCTCTTCGTCTAGCTGCTTGCGATTCTCCGGAAAGGTTTATTTGGTACTCTACTAAACTGCAACAAGAGTTTCGTAGCTACGTCACGTCTCTCAATGTTGCGTATCATTCGTTTATGAAACCATCCGCTGGGTTTAGCTTTGAGACGTTTGACAAAGGGAACAGAACTGATGGTGGTGGTTCTTCAAAGGTTCGTTTGTTCTTGAAGAGGTTTTCAAGGAAGCGATCGCATCGGGAAGATAGGAAAAACTCTGTGCGTTCTTACCAAGACTCGCAACACGGAAGTAGCTCAGGGAGGAGCGGTTCAGGAAGGAAGACGGGAGATTATAGCGCTGATGAAGCTGATGTGCCTATCTTTTCACGTTCTGTGAGTCATAGCAGCAGTCAGATCTCTGGGGTTTCAGATGGAGACTCTGAAGAGAAGTTCGACATGGATGAAGGGACGTTGGCGTGGAACTTGCTGATCTCTAGGCTGTTTTTCGATCTCAAAAGGAAAACAGGAGTGACGAGCTCAGTGCAAGCACGAATCCAGGTCTGCACTATCCATGATTATGAGATGAATTGATTTCTTTAACCAAACAAAGATGTATCTTTGTGTTTTAAACAGAGAGTGTTATCCAACATGAGGACTCCAAGCTACATAGGCGAGCTAATCTGCTCCGATGTCGACACTGGAAACCTCCCACCTCATATACACGGTACTCGGGTTCTTCCAATGGAGATGAGTGGTGTATGGGCGTTCGAACTAGATATTGAATACTCTGGTGAAGCGATGATTGACGTTGAAACACGGGTTGACATACGTGAGGTTGATCTCCAAAAAGGTATAACCGACACAAGGTTGCAGCCAAGCTCTGCAGGGGACCCTGTTGAAGGTGTTGAAGATTTTGAAAAGCAATTAGCACAAAATGGTGGATCCAATAAAACAGGCTAGTTCAATATTTATACGGATTAATGCAGTCAGAGTTCTTGCTAGAGACTACGACTGTTTTTACCATTTTTGTTGTTGGTTGTAGATGAATTCAAGGGATCAAAAGGAACGAAGACATCTCCAAATGGTGTATCCAGGTGGAAGTCTATCATTAAAAACATTGCTGAACAAGTTTCCCAGGTTGGTTCTCCTTTTTTTCAAATGTCTACAAGACTATTCTTTCTTGCTAGTTGGATTTGTTATAACCTTCCCTAAGTTCTTCCGAAAACTTTGTTCTTAGATTCTCTGTTTCTCAATTGCAGGTGCCTATCTCTTTGTCAATACGGGTGTCTTCTCTTCGAGGGACACTGAGGGTACACCTGAAGCAGCCTCCTTCTGATCAATTATGGTTTGGTTTCACGAGCATGCCCGATATAGAATTCGACCTCGCATCTTCTGTTGGGGAACACAAAATCACCAACAGCCATGTTGCTATGTTCTTGATCAACCGGTTTAAGGTACACCTTCCACCTTTAGGGGTCTCTTCTCTTTGAGCTTACAGAATGAGCTAACATTATGATTCTACAGAGTGCAATTAGAGAAACAGTGGTTCTTCCAAACTGTGAAAGCCTAACGATTCCTTGGATGATTGCTGAAAAAGATGACTGGGTTCAACGCAACGCTGCTCCATTCATGTGGATGAATCAAGAAAGCGATCACAATAGCTCACATGCAACAGAAGCGAAATCTAAATCCGACAAGCCACCCACTTGTTCCTCCTCTGTTCACTCCGAGCAAATGCAGAAGACTGCAAACACCACTCAGAAGCCGATTATTCCTGAAGCATCTTCCTCCTGTGCTCAGTCTGAACAAGTGCAGGAAGCTGCCAGTGCCATCCAGAAACCGAATACTGAAGCAGAGGCCATGTCTACGCCATTGTCAAGATCATCCACAACATTTACATTATCAAGTGACAAATCCCGGGAAGAACTGAAAACTCCATTACTGCGACCGAGCAGCAGTGAAAAGCAATATACAAACTTAAGAGACAGGACCGGAGAGATGACTGCTGCTCAGTCACCATCTAGGTCAATACGTTCAAGCGATGAAGATGATTCAAGCGGGAAGAAACTGGGAAGGAGAGCAAGGATGCTGGGTCTTGGGAAGAAAATGGGTGAGAAGTTGGAGGAGAAGAGGCGTCACATGGAGGAAAAGAGTAGACAGATTGTTGAAAAGATGAGAGGACCTTCTTAACATAGAGAAGGAGTACGCTTTTTGCAGGTTTCATATACATAAAGCTAATTTATAGAAACAGAGGAAGTAAGGCATTGTTTTACATGTACAGCTCCTTGAGAGAAAACCATTAATGCCTCCATTTTTTGATCCTTTATTTTTATTTTGGTAAATTACAAGAAAACAGGTACTGTTCTTGACTCAATTATACATATAAAAAAAAACAAAGAGACAAACAACACAAGCAAAACAGAGATTATTGATACAAAGAGAGAACCTTCCACATGTAGCTTGGTCCGGTCTAGTAATCTTCTGGAGCCAATGGTTGGTGTGTACTGTGGCGAGGAGGTTCGTTCACGCTCGGTATGATCATGTACTCATAGATAAGTGCGGCGAGTGCACCGCCAATGAAGGGCCCAACCCAATAGATCCAGTGGTTATGCCATCTCCATCCCACTAATGATGGACCAAAGGCTCTAGCCGGATTCATTGATGCGCCTTCGAATGGTCCTCCTACCAACATGTTTGCCCCGACTATAAGCCCTATGGCTAACGGCGCTATGATCCCAATACTCCCTCTCTTTGGGTCGATTACAGTTGAGTAGAAGACGTAAACCAAGGCAAACGTAAGGATGATCTCCATCAATAGCCCATGAAGCTCACTCACTCCAGACGCTACATGGAAACCTATTGGTCTCTGCAAGACGGATACCATATCAAAACCTAGACGATCATATATATAGGTGTAGTAGTAATATAGAGATTGGTTGGAAGTTCTGATACCGAGCCATTAGTGGCAAGCCTCAACAAGAGACAAGCGAGGATAGCACCAAGAAGCTGAGCAATCCAATAGTAGATAGCTCGGATCACTGAGAGCCTGCCTCCTACTAGAGCAGCAAAAGTGACGGCCGGGTTCACGTGACCACCTGAGACATTGATGGCCGCCGAAATAGCAGCAAACAGGGCCAATGCATGAGCTAACGCCACCAATACTAGCCCTCCCGGCGTGTCTGTCCCCGTGTGAGCTGCAGTGTCCCAGTACAACTTGTCTGTCCAATAACACATATATAGTTCAAATCACAAATGCATGACGATGCATGGTTCGAACCAAAATATTAATTATCAAATGAATTATATATTTTTCTTGTTCCTATAGTCTTTTTAATTATCAAAACCAAAAAGAATCTTGATAAATCCATTAAAGTTTATACAAATACGTCTCTGAATATTGGTTAAAACGTGTTCAAGTAAAGATGGCAATAATATTTGGCTCAAAATGTTTTTTTTGGTCGAATGTTTCATTTTGTATACCTAGAGCAAGGATGGAGCCTTCTCCAGCAAAGACGAAGACGAAAGTGGAAACAAACTCGGCCAAAGTGGCTCTAATGGAGTCCGGATGAGACGCCTCGTCAGCTCTCCCGAACCCGTATGTTCTTCTAGCATATGTTGCCATTTATAAACCTGAGAAGATCAAACCTCGATGATTGATAAAAGAAGAAAAGAAGAGTTGAAAAGAGAGAGCGCTTAAAAGAAGCAGGCAAAGTGGAAGTAATTTGGAGACAGATGTTATATGAGAGTGTCTGAAGCTTAGCACGTGGATCCTGTTCGTGTCTATCCATTCCTCGACCTTACCTGATCCTCTAGTGTCTATGTGTTTGAATTATCCATGTTGTGACTATACGTCTATGCATGTCTGACATATGGATAGTCATAGGTCTCTAAATATATTGGATCCGGTTTCTCCTCACTTATTTTGTCTTTTTATTTGAGACAGGTACATTAGGTCACATGATTTTTTTTTTTTTCTGTCTGAATATTTCATTAACACAGCCAAAAACGAGAAGAGTACAATATCTTACACACAATTAAAGAAATCTACTATTACAAGTTAAGGCATCCCTATTAAACACATTTGAAAGCCATCGGGGCTGACCTCGAGACACATAAGATTGAAACCACTTATCTCTCATCGCACTCCTTGCAATGAGTCGAGATCCCCTATTAGCTTCAAAAGATTCACGATAAACCTTCCAATCCAAAAAATAATCAAGCAACGATCTGATGACTTTCACTTTAAAGTTGAAAGAAGGCCATGCCTTAGGCCTATTGATGGCATTCACCAAACAGCTTCCTTCAAACGAAAAGTGAACCTTCAGATATCTATGGCTAACTAAACTTTCCATAGCCCACACAACACTCAAAAAGATCGCCTCATCCTTAGATTCCACCGATCCAAAGGAACGACGACTATGTAGCAACACCAGTCCACAATGATCCCGTAAGACCCAAGAAACCCCAGCTATTTTTGTCTTTTTCGACCAACCCACACCAATATTACATTTAAGACAACTCATTGGTGGAGCTTTCCACTCGATATCCCTAACTCCCTCATTAACCCCCCCATTCACTTTTCTCTTTATCCTCCAATTCCTGAGCTAAGAACCATAACTCAGCAGCTTCTCTGGCTTTCCCACAAATCTGATACCCTTCCTGTAAGAAGCCTTCAAACAAAAGGGAGTTTCGATTCTTCCACAGGTACCACAACGTCCAGGGAAAACTTCTCGTTATCTCATTATCCCATCGCTGATCATTCCACACCCTTAACACATAATTCAAATTGGCAAACACAGATACATCATCAAACCCCCCTAAAGGAGAAGGAAAGCCCGATGTTGCCCAAATTTGTCTAGCCAAAGAACATGAGAAAAGAACATGGTTGATGGATTCACCATCCATTCCACAAATCTGACAGATATTATCACATCTCATTCCTCGTGCAATCAGACTATCATTAACTGCAAGTGCTCCAGAAAGCGTTTTCCAAATGAAAACCTTTATCTTTGAAGGTGCCTTGATACTCCATACCTGGGCTTTAAGAGGGTTCAAAGACGGTTGTGCTGTCATATCTTCTATGAGCTTCTGATTATGAACAGAAAATGCGAGTTCATACCCTGTTCTCATAGAATATACTCCATTCCTTGTCATCGTCCAGACCCAGGAATCTTCATCAGACACCACCGGTTGATTTTGCATAAGAATTTTAATATCTCCTGGTAGAAAGATATCTGACAAAATCCTCTCATCCCATCTACCGGTGCGATCATCAATCAACTCAGAGACTTTCAGGTTAACATTAAATTCTCTCTGGCGCCTTAAAGGAGGTCTACAAGCCCCTTCTTCATCTTGAAGCCATCTATCTGTCCAGACAAGAAGATTCCTACCATTACCAACAGCCCGTTTAAGTCCTTTCTCCAGAAGCTCTCTTCCATGAAGAATGCTTCTCCAAGCATATGATGGTTTAGCATCCAAGGAAGCCCTCAAAAAATCATTATTCTCGAAGTACTTTCCTTTCATCACCTTGGTTAAAAGACAGTCTTCACAATGAATAAGTCTCCATGCTTGCTTAGCTAGCAACGCTTGATTAAAACACTCCAAATCTTTAAAGCCCAAACCACCACTCTCCTTTGGCAAACACATTTTATCCCAACTTAACCAGTGAATCTTCCTCTTGTGTTCCACTGAGCTCCACCAGAAATTTGCTATCGCACTAGTTAGATTAGAACAAACTGTTTTAGGCAGTTTATAACAGGACATAGCCGATACGGGTACGGCCGAGGCAACAGCCTTAATCATCACCTCCTTACCACCTTGAGAAAGTGTTCTTGCATGCCATCCTGAGATTATCTTACTCATTCTTTCTTTGATGTAGGAGAACAACTGGACCTTTGAACCTTTCAAACAATCCGGTAGGCCCAAATATTTCGAGTTCCCTCCCTCAGCATCAATACCAAGCTTCTGTCTAACGAAGATTCTCTTCTCTTCAGGTACCTTCTTCCCAAACGTTATTGTAGACTTTGCACGATTAATCAACTGTCCTGTAACTTGACCATATCTCATCAAAAGGCTCCATAAAGCTCCACTCTGTTCTTCATTTGCTTTACAAGCAAACAAACAGTCATCAGCAAACAAAAGGTGATGCACATTAGGTCACATGATATTCTTACTGTTTACATACTTAGTCTGAATATATGGGATTCAGCCAAACTCAAATCAAAACCAACAAGGTTGGATGTTGCAATTGGTTTACAGATACATGTCACGCCAAACAGGGCCGGTTTACTTGGGACACGAGCCCGGCTCCTCCTTATAATAATAGTTAATGTTCAATTTTTTTATACATCTATATTTTTATATATGAAAAAATTATAAATATAATAAATAAAATTGAAAAGAAACTAAAATTATTTAAAATTATACAAAATATTACTGACTAATTAAATTTTAAAAATATTTTAAACATTATTTGAATATAAAATTTAGAGAGTATTTTTTTTTTAGTCCTAGGACCTGTTAAGCCGACCCTGACACCAAAAAGGGACATTCAATTCGTATTTTCCAGTTCAGTACGGGTTCTGTATCATGTTGCTTTCCTTTTTTCTATTACACACGTGTTTATTTCCCCTATATAATCTCTCGCGCATGATTAAAGCTTACGCTATTCTCGCTATCCCCTGCTACATTGCTTCCCTAGGGTTTTCGACTTCATCGTCGACCTTCGATCATAACCGCACCAAACCAATGGTGGCTGCTAGACATGACCGGCCAGTGAATGTTCCTCTCGTGTCTCCGTCTCACTCGTTTGCGTCTGAAGACGAAGATCCCATGTCAAAGGTCGTCAGCTTAAGCTCAACTTCAAAGCGTGAGGTTAAAAACTTGAAGCTAAAACTAATCTCCGAGGTGGATAAAGTTAGGATCGTAATCACAAGGTTCGATCCCCAAGGCGGAAACAAGAAAATAGAAACAGTTAAGAAGAGCGGGCATGGAGGTACGGTTCATATTTTCAGGAACTGTAACAACTTGCTTAGGAAGTTGATGACGCATAAGTATGGATGGGTGTTCAATGTCCCAGTGGATGCTGAAGGACTTTGCTTGCGTGATTACCACACCATCGTTAAAGAGCCTATGGATTTGGGTACAGTGAAGTCTAAGTTGGGGGAGGGTTTGTATAACTCACCGTTGGATTTCGCTGAGGATGTGAGACTTACTTTTAACAATGCCATCTTGTATAATCCAATGGGGAATGATGTGCATAGTATGGCTAAGTTGTTACTGAGTATGTTTGAGGAGAAGTGGGTTTCCATTGAAGTGCAGCTTGATAGTCTTCCCATTGTAGACCCATTACCAGCTCCTACAGTACTCAAGGATAGGACTTTGGAGAGAGTAGAGTCTATGACAACACCAGTGGAGACTCCTGTTGATAATAGGGACCTTACGCTGGATGAGAAACGGAGACTCATCGAAGAGCTTCAGGACTTGCCTTGTGACAAACTAGAGACAGTTGTTCAGATTATAAAGAAGAGTAATCCAGAACTCTCTCAACAAGACGATGATGAGATTGAGCTGGATATTGACAGTCTTGACATTCAAACGCTTTGGGAGCTGTATAGATTTGTGACTGGGTATAAGGAGAGCTTGAATAATAGAAAAGAGGATCAGGGGTTTGGTTCAGAAAGAGATGCTGAATCTGCTCACAATATTATCCAAGAACCGGCCGGTAATATTTGCTTCAATAGCTAAATGTTTGTTTTCAGGTCTTTATGCTCTTTATTGATTCTAGCTCATATCATTGTCTCCTCTTTTGCTTTCATAGACCACTTTAGCACTTAGTATTTATTCTCACACAAAAAAATGGGATAATGATTATTCAAGTAGTTCTTATTTCTAATAGTTCTAGAAGTGACACATGATCTTGCTCTAGTGGTAAACTTTGAAACTGATCTGTGTAGGCTCTTTCACCTTATCAGGATCTAGGGATGTTATGTCATGGGTTAGGGCCCAACCCTCTCTAGTGTAATATAAACCCAACCCTATTTTAACCCAACCCTATTTTAACCCTTCTTTAATTATAGGGTTAGGGCTGGTACTAGGGTTAGCCCAATTAATTTTTATGCAATGTAATAATGTTTTGTATATCAAATTTAATCAAAGTTTACATGTTTTTAAAAACTCAAAATATGATTATATAAATGAAAAAAGTCTCTTTTATTCATTTTTGTTCTCAAATTCAAACTATGAAATTAGAAAAACCAAAGTTTACATGTTTTTATTCATGAAGTGTAAAAATCAAAGTTCCAACTTAACTTTATAAAGTGTAAAAATCAAAAACAAGAGAGATGGTGGTGTAAAACAAAGCTCCACTCACAAAGGCCAAAACTCGTTTCAACTTCCACTCCACTCTGCAAAAACAAGAGAGATGGCAGTCACTAGAAGTTCTAGTCTAGAACAAACATGAGACAACTAAAGATCAATTTCAACAAACGAAAAGAAGTTCTAGTCTAGAACAAACATGAGACAACATGAGACATGGGTAGTTGACTCCAGAGAAGTATGTTGTGATTGTACTAAATGGCTTCAAGAAGTCTCGAATCTTCTCGCCGCGATTCCACTCTTCTTCAGAAGGCAAACATTTGTAGTTTCTATCATACAAATGCAGATTATCAAAGGCTTTACGAAACTTGAGAGCTCTCACCAACATCTCGTAAGTGGAGTTCCACCGTGTGTCCACATCCAAAGACAAACCAGCACTGCTTTCAATACCAGCGCTCTCAACACACGTAGCAAAAGAATCCTTCCTTGAATCAGAAGCTTTCACATACTTAACGCTCTCCCTAATGTTCACCAAAAGACAAGAACCTAACTCTAACCCTTTCTTGACAATCAGATTCAAAATGTGGGCGCAACACCTTACATGGAGGAACTTTCCATCGCACAACAAGCCATTCCCACTCTGCAGACGATGAGTAAGGATCTTTTGCATGTTATCATTAGCAGAAGCATTATCTAAGGTGAGGGAAAACACTCTTCGCTCTAACCCCCACTCCTTTAGGATATCAAAAATCTTCTTGGCTATTGCTTCACCGGTATGTGGGGGTTTGACATCGCAAAATGCCAATATGTGACTGTGTAGCTTCCATTTCTCATCAATATAATGAGCAGTGAGGCAGATATAACCTCTCACTTGGCTATGACTCGTCCACAAGTCAGAAGTGAAAGACACACGACCTTGGTAACTTGCAAACATTTCTTTCAACTTCAGCTTTTCTATTTGATATATTTTAAACACCTCCCTACTTGCGGTTTGTCTACTTATAGGCTCACATTCTGGATTAAGATATTTATCTCTCTCCCTAACCTTTTCGTATTCTACATAGCGAAAAGGAAGGTCATGATAAATTATAATCTCAGAAACCATTTCCTTATCAACTTTGGGATCATATTCAACAACTTCGGTTTCAGGTTTTTCTAGACAAGAGCGTGAATGGCGATTCATTGTTGAAGTTCCATGAGTCCTATCTATAACTAACTTAATACCACAGTAGTGACACTTAGCCCTTTCTTTACCATCAGACTCTACGCCAACCGATGTAAAGTGTAGCCAACACTTAGAAGTCTTTTTACGTACCTGTCTAGGCCGTTTAGCTCTTGGAGCTCGTGGAGCTCGTGAAGATCGTGAAGCTCGTGGAGATCGTGGAGCTAGTGGAGATCGTGGAGCTCGTGGAGCTAGTGGAGATCGTGGAGACCGTGAAGCTAATGGAGATCGTGGAGACCGCGAAGCTCGTGGAGTGTGTGTGTGTCTCTTTGGACATTGAGTATGTGTTGACTGAGCAGGTTCATTGACACTAAGATCATGTCCCTCTTCTTGGGAGTCTTCATCTTCATTATACTCCAAGTCCATCAATTCGTTTTCTGCCTCAAGAATTGCCATTCTTTGTACAGTTTGTGAATCCATGCTGCAGCCTGCAATAAAAAATAAAAATTCTATTAGTACTTTGCGATTCTTTGAAGCAAATATGATTGAACACATGGAAGAACACAAACAAAAAGAACAAATATTATTCATATACTGTAAATGTTCGAGCTTCCCAAAAGATGTCCAATAGCTTTTCTAAAACGGATTGGTTCTTCTGAAGCAAAGCAATATAATATCAGTTTCCTTTTAATGAGTCACACATTCACAAGCTAGACACAAAACAAAACTGAAAGAACAGAAGCTAGTCACATAACACATTACAAGAACAGATTCTCCAAGGACACAAGTAACGAACAAGTGTGATTAGGAAAGCTATGTCTCAGTTTTATTTGCAACTCTAAGATCACAGTAGCTTTGCATTTAATAGAGTAAATTTTATAGAGCAGAAACTGTATTCTTCAGTTCTCTGAGTTCTTGATATCAAAAACACACACAACAAAGCATCTAATTATTTTTTAAAAAAGAATCCTGACGATTACTTCTAAGCTCAACGTACACGTACACAACAGATCAACGCTCCCTAATAACACCATTACATTGTCAAAAGGGAACATCTAAGCAAGGACTCATCTACAACAACAACTAGAAATCTACAAGTCTAAGAGAAAATAACCCAGAAGATCGAGAGATACCTTTGATTTCGTTTTCGTTTTCGTTTTCAGAAGATTCATGTGAGATGGGCCATCGATTTCGATTCAGAACAAACTCCTAGCCTTCGATTTCATTTTCTTCATAAGAACATATGGCCTTCGATTTCGATTCTGGACAAACCCCTCGCCTTTGATTTCGATTTAGAACAAACCCAGAACCTTTGATTTTGATTCAGAACGATCTTTGATTTTGATTTCGATGTCGATGACTGAAAGAGAGATAGAGAAATAATTAACCCTATTGGTACCTTAGAGTAAAATTAGGCGGCCCATTCTTAACCCACATTAAAAAATATGGGTTTAGGGTTATAAATTTTCATGCGGGCCGGGCTAACCCTTTAGAAATGAGCCCACGACAACATCCCTATCAGGATCACAGCTCACATCACTTTTCTTCTTTGATCTGCAGATTCTGACAGTGATAGCTCCTCGGGACGTGGATTAGATGCTGGCAATTAGGGTTGACAAGTTAAAAAAAAGTGGTTAGCTTAATTATAGTCAGAGTACGTTGTTACCCATCTCTTTTAATAGCACAGTTAGAATTTTTCTACGTCTATCACTTTTCACGTTCGGATTGTTATCTGTTTTTGGATTTTTTTTTAACTTTACAGAAAGAAGCTGAACAATATATTTTTAGATGTCTTTGTCTCTTGTCATTGATGTAATAAACATATTTTTGTTCCACTGCGTCTTCGTTTGGAACAATTGAAAGTTTGATTTTTAGAACAATAGGTTTCTTATTTATCATAATCATCAGAAAAAAATATAATGGATGCCTTAACTTCGATAGAAAAGAAGAGAGAAGGAATATGAGCAGCTTGCAATATGGTCCGGAGCATTGGTTTTGATGTGATCAACACTATAAGAAACATGCGACAACATCTCCATACCCCAAAGGCTCATAGTCAAATGTACCATTTGCATCAGAAAGATTCTAAGTTGGAGCTATTGTATTTGTAGATAATAAGGCTCTCTTAACAGTATATATATATACCAAGATCCAATCTGGTTATCAATCAGTGAATTGAAAGAGAAGTAGTATTCAATCTTATGACAATATAAGACTGAATATCTTTTCTTCTTCAACAGGATGAACCTATAATCTATGGCCACTTGTTCTGAAACCAGCCATTAGTGCTGAAAACAAGTTAAAAGCATCCCATCATCTTTAAAAGCAATACTAGTGATATTTATACTATAGATGATATACACATCATACAACAGCGTCAAGCGCACCTCAACAACTGACCAATGATATGCGACATCACATGTCAACCCTCGACTCATGTATACGGGATCTGATTAAAGAAATGCACCACCTTGTACAGTGTCGGCTCTTGACCATGGCAGTAGGGGCAATGGCCATGGGTCTTTGGGCTCAGAATTTTATTTAGTGTGATTTTAGTAGTAATAAAAGGCCCACATTAATTTGTTAAAGAGAAAATAGCTAGTAACTTTATAACAAAAAAACCAAGGTGCACATTATTTTTTTTAGTGTGTATTGTCTTTCGTATTTAAAGGAACTCATACCTATTTTTTATTTGTTGTGGATTATTGAAATTCTTTAGTTGAACTTAAATACAGTGAAAAAATGTTTAAAATATGGCCTTTTTTTTTTATGTTTGCCCAAGGCTATTAGATTGTTTAATACGGGTCTGACCTTGTAACTCTTAACGAATCTATAACCTTCATAGTTCATATCAAGACAAAAACATTATGGTATCAAGGCATTATTAACTTATTCGATATTGTGATGGTCCCAAAGAAAGAAAGAAATAAAATATAGTAAATTACAATTTTACCCTTATAGAGTGAGAAAAAGGGGAAGGCGTTTTTTTCTTCTCTCGTTCCTCCATTTTCTAGAGAGAGAGAGAGAAGAGAAATCAATCATCGATCAAAGTGGTTCAATCGATGAAGAAAACTATCTGAATGGAATGTGAATCGATGGATTTGGTTATGGTGATGACGCGATCTTCGACTCTGTGATTACGATTTGGAAGCTCAGATTTTGTAATTCGGATTATCTACGCCAAAAAAGGAAAAAAAGAAATGAACGGTGCCGCTGCTTCCTCCGCCGGTTCTCCTCTGGAGTGGAGATTCTCTCAGGTCTTCGGCGAGCGAACCGCCGGAGAAGAAGTCCAGGAAGGTAATCATTGGCGTAAGGCGTTAGAGATTTGAGTTTTAGATCCGGAGGTTATTTGAGAACTAGTGATTTGGTTTGGATCTGATTTTGGATGATAGTGGGATTAGTGAGTTATTGCTTCCACTGATTACTTGATTAGTGAGAGCTTTTGATGAATCTCTGTGACTTGTGTTTGTAAAGATTTTCACTGTGAGTAGATAGAAGAGAGTATTCGAGCTGCAGTGTATGGTTTTAATGTGTTTTCGCTCTTACAATTTAGTGATGAATTCTTATGTGACGATTTCTTTCTGCAGTTGACATCATCTCAGCCATTGAGTTTGATAAAAGTGGAGACCATCTTGCAACTGGTGACCGTGGAGGCCGAGTTGTTCTTTTTGAGAGGACTGATACTAAAGATGTGCGTTTCCTTTCTCTTCTGCGATATTTACTTCAGTTTTTTTATTTGAAGAGTTGTTTTGTGTTGTAATTCATTCTTGTTGCGATGTTTTTTTTTCTTTTTCAGCGTGGTGGATCCAGGAGGGATGCTGAGCAGATGGATTACGCAGTTAAGCATCCTGAGTTTCGATATAAAACAGAGTTTCAGTCTCATGAACCTGAGGTACATAACCGGATTCCACTTACGAGTTAGTGTGTTTCTAGTGCTACAGAATAATCTCGCTCTCCAATCTCTTTCAGTTTGACTATCTCAAGAGTTTGGAAATAGAGGAGAAAATCAACAAAATCAGATGGTGTCAGCCAGCAAACGGTGCATTGTTTCTGCTTTCCACAAATGATAAAACCATCAAATACTGGAAGGTGAGACATCTGGATGGTCTTTTATCTTATTTCAAAATATATTAGGTGTGACATGTGAAAAGGTTCTAGAAACTGGGTGGTTATGCTTCCTAGACTCCATCAAGAAATAAAGCTGAATTGTTTTTTTACACATCCACTCATTTTTGATCAAACAGGTACAAGAGAAGAAGATCAAGAAAATTTCTGAAATGAATATTGATCCGTCGAAAGCTTTTGGAGACAATCGACCAAGTCCAAGTAGCCCTCCTCAGTTACTTCCTAATGGAGTACATGACTACCTGAGCAAGGACTTCTCTTTCCCGCCAGGAGGCATTCCATCTCTGCGTTTGCCTATGGTAGTTGTACTCAATGCAATATTTTCTTCCCCCTTTTACTGTCAAATGAAGTGAGTTTTAGTTTCAGGATTCTGAAAACTAAAGGCATATAGATATCCAGTATGTCCACTATATTTTTTGGTGATGCCTTTAGCTTTTGTCCAGTAAAAACAGTTGATCCAGTAATATTTTTGATTGCTTTATACTTTGAGACTGGAAGATGTGGGTGTGTTCATCGTGTTGATGATCCTACTACATGAGTTGTGAAACGTAGGAACTAGTTGGGTTTTCCCGTTTGTCGTAACTAGAGCTCAGTACCAACTTAGTGTCACGCATTAGTCAATCGATACTTTGCTTGGAATAATTGGTTGTTCTGCATATTTAGGTGACTAGTCAGGAGACCAGCCTTGTGGCCAGGTGCCGAAGAGTGTATGCTCATGCTCATGATTACCATATTAATTCAATCTCAAATAGCAGGTAATTTTTTTTAATAAGTATTCCCACAAGATATCTTTTAGATCACGTTTTTAATGTTTTTCTCCATGATTTTGTTCCTTGAAATAATGTATCGTTCCCCTAATTTTTGAAGCGATGGAGAAACCTTCATTTCTGCTGATGATCTGCGAGTAAATCTCTGGAATTTGGAGATCAGCAACCAGAGTTTCAATATTGTTGATGTTAAGCCCACAAACATGGAGGACTTAACTGGTATGCTTTCTTCCCTTACTTTGTTTGAAGTTATATCTGTTATTGTCTTTACATTGTTGCATATGTTTACAACCTCGCTCTCTGTTTTCACGTTTGCTACATAAAACATTTTGTGTGTTGACCATGTTTTTGAATACTACATGGTCTCTGCAGAGGTTATTACATCAGCTGAGTTTCATCCAATCCATTGTAATATGCTTGCATATAGCAGTTCAAAAGGCTCCATCCGTTTGATTGATATGAGGCAATCAGCTCTGTGTGATTCTCACACTAAATTGTAAGTTCTGTTCTCTTCATCTTTTATCGAAAAGGTCTTTTTTCTGGATATGTTCTAAGTAAGAAGGGGATATAAATAAGTAGTCAATGTCAGAAATGGCTAGTAAGTGAAGATTATTAGGCTAAAGACCACTGACAATTGCTACTTCCTATCACAGGTTTGAGGAACCGGAAGCACCTGGTTCAAGATCATTTTTCACAGAGATAATTGCCTCGATTTCAGATATTAAATTCTCAAGGGATGGAAGATACATACTTAGTCGCGATTACATGACCCTCAAGGTTGGAAATCATCTGATTCTCTTGTGAATAGTTTTTCTGATAATGGCCCAATAGAGGTGTATTCTTAAGTATTTTCTGATATCTCCCCCATCTGACGTTTCAGCTATGGGACATAAACATGGATTCTGGTCCAGTTGCATCTTACCAGGTTCATGAACATCTGAGACCCAAGGTGGGAGCTTCTTTCTGTGGGCATCTCCCATTTGATGATTTTGTCTTGAAAACTAACCTCATTTATATTTTACCCGGCTGCAGCTATGCGATCTATATGAAAATGACTCCATCTTTGATAAATTCGAGTGTTGTGTGAGTGGTGATGGATTGAGAGTAGCAACAGGCTCTTACAGGTTTGATTGCTTGTCTTATGGTCAATTCAGTTCTATTCTATCTTATATAAGAGATGAATAACTGAAACAATTTATTATGTGTGAAACCAGCAATCTATTCCGTGTATTTGGAGCATCTAAAGGAAGTACTGAAGCTGCAACTTTGGAAGCTAGCAAAAACCCAACGAGGTAAATCAGAAAACAGAGAACATAGATAGTTAAACACAAGTCATAGAAGTATATATTGACTAATCGCAACTCAATGGTTTATATATTAGGAGGCAAATCCAGACACCTGCAAGACCTTCCAGATCTATGACCAGTATGATTAGACGAGGTTAGTGGTAGTGGTCACAGTAAAAACCCATTCAAACTTTTACTGTTATCTTGTGGTGTGAAAAAGTGTTTGGATGCAGGATCCGAGAGTCCCGGAGCTGAGAATGGGAATGCAAACGATTTTACAAATAAGTTGCTGCATATGGCTTGGCACCCAACAGAGAGCTCAATTGCTTGTGCAGCAGCAAACAGCTTGTACATGTACTATGCATGAACTGGAACTGGAGATAGAGAGAAGAAAAAAATATGGAACTAGCTTGCTCCAGTTTAACTTTCCCTTTCTGGCTCTCTATCTTTTCTTTCTTTCTTTCTTTCTCTTTTAACTACCAAAGTGATGATGTAACCACAAAAGGTGTAGTAACAGAGTTATGCTATGAACAACACCAATCACTGATCAGTCACTGCGACGCAGGCCATGGAAGAAGCAACAGTATAATCTTTCAGGAGTTAGAAGGTACAAAATGTTGGGGAAGAAAAGAAGAGACCTTGTTGCCGAGGATAATATTTTTTTCAGTTTCGACTCTATTACTCTTTTATTGTCTGTGATTTTATTAGGATGAGACGATTGGGAGGGTTGTGCTTCAAATTTGTTTATTGATTCTTTTGTCATATCTTTTTTTTTTTACTTGAACACACCTTATGATCTCTCTATGTCTCCTTTTCAATTATATTTTCAGACACCCTTTTTTGATTTTTACCAATAAAAAGTAGTTGTATCATCATATCATCAATTGTAGTAACAATATTATCATTGACTACAATTTCTTTTGCTTTCATTCTCTTATGATGACTGTTTAGCAAGTTAATAGAGCAAAATAAGGGAGTATAAAGTCTGAGTTTTTTTACTAATAATTCTACTGAAAACGCATCTTTAAGTGTATAGGAGGATATAGTATGGAGAATATAGAATTGCCCTTCTTGAAACAATGCAGGGAACAAAACATATTGAAGTAAACCATTCAACTAGTTGGTCAAGTGATTAGTTATGTCTATAGGGTCGGTTTTCCACAAACATATTTACCTTGGTCCCTAAATTTTCAAAAGAATGTATAGTACCAAAATGTAATTTCTTTTATTATTCATCTTAAAATGGTTATAGTTCACTAAATCTCATGATCAGCTTGGCATGTCTACCATGGATTTTCGTGGTGCTACAGATTTACAACGAAAATATTTCGTTTTTTATATATTACCGATGGTTGTTATCTAAAGACGTGAGGAGAGAATAAAAGAAGCTTGTTTTGATGCGGATCTTCTGATAACGTCTAACAAAATATGTATATTCTACAGATAGAGAGATATACACACAATTACACAAACAGTGTTGTGTTGTCATGCTAAGACATGTTTGGTGATCCACTGCAAATTGCTTTCGATTTTTAGGATATATTTAATTGATATATTGAAGAAATCAAATTGATGAATATTGAAAGATGTGGCCACCAAAGAAAGCTGATGTTCCTTAACTCCAAGAATATTCCTTTGTCTTAGATTTGTCACTCAATGTTCCTTCTAACTTTCCTCCCCTACTTGCTACGTGCTAGTGCCTTCTGATGCAATTCCCATAAATGTAATCCATTCTTTATTATTTTGATAAATTCAATGTTTTAAGGTTTAATCCAACCGAGTTATATTATTGTGGTTTAAACTTTATCGATAAATTATGTGACCTAAGCGATACATATAGCCACTACACGCATCACGCATGCATATACATACATTTATACTTTTCATTCAAAATGTGGTATATCAATATAAGGCAAAATGTTTTGCCCAAAAGAAATGTAACGTCTAAAAAATTATGAAATATTGAAAATTTTCATCAAAACTAATAGACTATAATATAAATAAAAGAATAAATGTGACCCCTCAATAGTGAAATATTATCCATAACCATATCCGTACCAAAAAAAATCTATTTGTTTTGGTTTGGCAGAAACAATATATTCATAGCATGTACCAAAAAGCTCTTTTTGGTAAAGAATTATTTTTTCCTATAATAAATACAAAACAAAGAAACGGATTAATAGGTGGAATATTCTTTTATCTCATTCTCTTGTCTTCTCAACTGCCTAATCCCACATGATAAAAAAGGAATAAAAGCCAAACTAAATATTAATACCCACAAGATAAAACGAGAGCCGTAAACACCGTTGGATCAGCACACCTAGTCAATGTTTGAGCCAAAACGTTATCAGATCCAACGGTTTACGAAAATAAGAACCACATTCCATAATCTCAAGGTAATATTCCAATAGCATCTTCTTAGAAAATCCCTATTCGCTATCTCTTCTCCACTCTCTTCCACTTGTATATAAATCGCATTCATCTTCTTCACATTCCATATTCACACACTTACATCTAAAACACTTTGAAACTTTTTAAGGTTTTCAGCAATATTCTTTTCTTGTACAATGGCTAACAAGAACAACAACATTGTCGTCGTGTTCGATTTCGACAAGACGATTATTGACGTGGATAGCGATAATTGGGTCGTCGATGAACTTGGTTTCACCGAGTTGTTTGACCAGCTTCTTCCGACAATGCCTTGGAACTCTCTCATGGTTTGTTCACTCGATCTCTAATACTCTAACTCGATCTTCTGTCTGCAATTTAATTAAGCATACCACTAAAGCGATATTTGGCTGTACATATATATTACAGGATAGGATGATGAAGGAGCTTCATGATCATGGTAAAACCATTGAAGAAATCAAACAAGTCTTGAGAAGAATCCCTATTCATCCTCGTGTCATCCCTGCCATCAAATCCGCTCGTGCTTTAGGGTATTTAATTAATTTAATAATTTTAATTTCGTTTAATTAAACTCTGATTAAAGAAATCACATGAACACGTTCATTAATACGTTTTGGTAATTTTCCAGGTGCGAGCTGAGAATAGTGAGTGACGCGAACACGTTCTTCATCGAAACGATCGTTGAACATCTCGGGATTAGGAAGTATTTCTCCGAGATTAACACAAACCCTGGACTTGTAGATGAACAAGGAAGGTTAAGAATCTCTCCTTACCACGATTTCAACAAGTCTTCCCATGGTTGCCCTCGTTGTCCTCCTAACATGTGCAAGGTACGTACTATATACGACTTTAATTACATGCACTAATTACATGCACTAATTACAGATTTACAATTAATATTACTCTTTCTTTCGACCATTATTTCATCAAGGAGAGAAAATAAAAATTAAGTCGCTTGGCCAATTGTCAAATACACTTCCATGAATTCTGGAAAACTTTTTGTATAGAATATGTTATCTTTGGATCTGTTTTATATATTCTACGATCAATACATGTCATGTGCTGAATCTTTACGTATCCACTTGTGTAATTTTCTACTCTTAAGCCTTAACTTATACTTTTTTATTTATTTATAGGGTTTGATAATTGAGAGGATTCAAGCTTCTTTTTCCAAAGAAGGAAATAAGATGAAGATGATTTATCTTGGAGATGGTGTTGGTGATTACTGTCCGAGTCTTGGACTCAAAGCTGAAGATTACATGATGCCAAGGAAGAATTTCCCTGCTTGGGATTTGATTAGTCAAAACCCGACCTTGGTTAAGGCTACGGTTAGAGATTGGATCGATGGTGAAGCTATGGAAAAAATATTAATGGGAACTGCCAACGAGATTATGTCATCAGATGAAGAAGAGGAGAAGGAGAAGATGTTATGCTCTGATCACTGCAAAATATCTGTTGTTGGGATTGTTCATGAACCTATGTTGCCTCTTTCTCTCCAAGTTCCTCTACACCTCGTTAAGTGATTGATGAAGAGAACAAGAATCTAAGATTCTTTTTGTTTTCTTTTGTTTTGAATATAATATTGCAATCGAGAAAAATGTATAAGATATTGAATGGTTCATGCACTTACATGTACTACGTTGGATTCTTATTGATGTAATTCCCTTGGAACCTTAACGGGCCTTACTTCAGAGTCTAAAATAATAGGCTCATTCATATATTGCAAAAAGAAAAAAACTCCAAACTTGTGTTATTCATGGAGACATTTAGGGTGCAACTTTAATGCAATTTTTGTTTTTGGAAAAAAATCTTCATGAATGTTTCATTCCATAGCATTCCGTATTATTCAGAAAAATAATTTTCATTTGAAAAATCATTCTAAATTATTCCAAATCGTTTTGAAATAATTGGAATTCTGATTCCATTCCATAAGTAATTCATACCATTTCATATATTATTTTATTTGTCACCAGTTAGGCTCATATTGTGTCCGTTATCCCGTGTTGCAGTGGGATACTTTTTTTTGTTGCATATTCTGGCCGATCAGTCCATCAAAGATCGTCGTTCAAATTTACGCCAGCCTCGATTCACAAGTTTAAAACCCAATTCACAGAGGGTGTAACTGGTTTAAAATTTATTAAATGTAGTGGTGCCAGAGTTTGGCATAGTGGATGGTTGTGGTGGCATTAAGTGATTAATCGATACATAGTTTAAAAACGATACATAGTGGATGGTTGTGGTGGCATATTGATGTAGTTTAAAACTAGTGTATTATTTATCTCATAGTTTCAATATCTAAGTTTAAATTTTACATTTATTTTTTTATCTTGATTTTTAATGTTTTTAAATTACCCAATAGTAACAACTTACAAGGACAAATTGTTGCAGTAAGAGAATCTATTTTGAGTTTGAAGAATTTGAAGCTATATGGAATGGCAAAAAATGATTTTCTTGATTGCTACTCCTTATTTAATACTCCCTCTGTTTCAAAATACATGAAGTTTTAAGATTATGTACAACTATTAAAAAACTTGTTTTTTTATTTTAAAAATATCATTAAAATATAAATTAAAAGTTATTCAACCAATCACAAAACATACTACAAAATATTATTGGCTATACAATTTTTGATAAAGTGAAAAAATGCATTGATATATGAAAACATCATCTATTTTGAAACATCAAAAACTCCTTAAAACATCATCTATTTTGAAACGGAGGGAGCAGTGGCGGATCTACAGCCATAAAGGGTGGGGCAGATGCCCCATATAAATTTTATAAAACATGGATTTTCTTTACTATTTATAACAGATTTTGGAAATTTTGGTTAAGTTTGCCCCCATCAAATCTTAAATATAGGGTTGAATGTTATTCTTCTTTGACATTTGAAAATGTTGCCCCCCTCGATAAAACTTTCTAGATCCGCCACTGGGAGGGAGTATTACATATTTTAGGAAAAAAATTGTTTTAAAAAGATCTATTTTTTACATTTTCAAGACATGCTTTATTAACTAATTGTAAATTTCAAAAAACTTAATTACACTTACTGAATTTTTATTGGCTTAAAATTATGGAACAAAGATAAACACAAAAAATTATGCAAATTTAATGTGTTTTATTAAAATGTGTGAAAAAACTAGAATATGTAACATTAAGAAACAGAGGGAGTATTAACTATCTACCAACAATTGTTGTCACTTCATCTAGCTATATTAAACCAAACCAGAGTTGGAAATCATCCGGTATTCATGTTTTCACGACTCTGGTATCAACCTACCTAATACATGTATAGACTATGGTTAGTGGTCATAGAGAAAATAGGATGAATACTAATAAGCTATAACATAGAATATAAAAAACAAACAAACATAAACCTTAATAAACAATGGTAGCTACAACATTTTAGTTATAAGAGATTTGAAAAGCCTAAACGCAACAACACATCATACTCATAATGTCAAATATTCTAGCAAATGAAGATCATTTTATACTTAGGGAAGTAAACGACTGGTTTCATCTTCGTTTTGGTACATATCTTCTGTTTTCCTAACAGCTGCGTGGGACAATACAACCGCCACGCCTGCCACGATGGCCACTGCAATATTGAGCTTTGCGTCGGTTAAGAAAAGTATCGAGAGAGTGAGAACAGACATGGCCATAAGAACGACACGGTGGTCGATCTCGCGGTCGAATACAGTGAGTGGTTCATCACGGAGGAAGTAGAGGAAGAGCCACGCGCCGATTATAGCGAGTAGGATTAGGAGTGACAAGGGATTCCAGACCAGACTGAGGAACACGGAGAAGAGGACAACGATGGTGTAGTTTGTCTGGAAGTAGACGGTGTTCGCTTTGATTCTGGTGATCACGGTGGCTATTTTGCGCGGAAAGTTGAAAGAGTGGAGGTCGAGCATTTGTTTCCATGAACGGCGTGTGGCGAGGCCGGGTCTTACGTTCTGTTGGTCATTGGCTCGTGTGATGTACTCGAGTTTTGGTGCTAGGTCGTTAGCTGACGTTGGATTTGTGCCGTATGTTGTCATGTATATATTTTTTTTCCTTCTGAAATATGAGAGAGATATTATTTTTGCTGGAAGTGTGATGTGTTGTGAAAAGTGAAGATAGAGTTGTATACAACTGAGAGGTTATATAAAGCCATAAGCTCCCATAAAATAAAATATTGAAACAATGATCGTGTTTGTATAAGAAAAGTGGAAAATGGGATACGTATAATGCGCTCGAAAACACTAATTAATAAGTAACATGTTATTGTGTTATCCTCCAATGATGGTAATAACAACTCATTTATATGCAAGGACATATCTTCGACTCTTATATATATACATCTCTATACTTAAATGTAAATGATCTTAGGAATGTAATTAGTCAGATAATTACTCCAATCACTAGAGGATAATTACGCTAATCACCTAATATATGGGATATGCTTTCTGAAGGTAATGATATCTCATCATAACAACATACCACTATCATGATGAATTGATCCAGTGACTTGGCTATTTCGATGATAGTCTGATAGGCCAATAATTTCTTACATGACCGGAAAGTTTATTTCCAAACTTTTTTTTGTCAGGAAAGTTTATTTCTTCATTTCTTTTCTCACGTGGTTTATTGTGTAGATTATGTAATTCACAAACTTAATTGTTATTATTCGATGATCGTATTAGATATCACATTTTATGTTGATCTCTTTCATTAGAGATTGGCTTGTCAATCATGATTGATATTCTTATTTAGTAGATGAAATGTCAGGAAAAAAGCAAATAACAAATTCCATCAAGACCGACACCATCTCATCCGAGTTTAATGGACATGCTAAAATCACCACAAATCAAATATACAACTATACAAATGTGCCTAGTTACAAAACGACGAGGTGAAAGGTGCCACGGGGACAAGAGCAGAGCCACGTTGGCATTGTCTGAATTTACAAGTGAAAAGAGGTGATTGATAGCCAATAAAACATGCCATATGGGGATTGTAATATAAGAGAACGAGGAGAAAACTGCAAGTCATGAAAGGCCAGGCCAGAAACAGAAAGTGCTCAAACTTGCCAATTTACTTTATTATATATTATATATCTAAATTTTGTGTTATTGAAAGATTGAACAAATGAACATGGCTCATTTAATCCCACCGCTCTCCTCCAACTTGGAAACCTTCAATTCTGCTAATTTTTGGCGGCTGGACAATGCTAAACAACTGATTATAGTGATGCTGGTATGATGATAATAATAATAATGTTATAGTGATCAGAGTATGACGATTATAGATGCTAGTTTCACAATGAGTTTTATTATTTGTGTTGAGATGATATAAAAGGATCCAAGATTCTTGTTGGATAAGTACTAAATAAATCCAAATGAATACTAAATTGATGGTTAAACAAATGAGTTAAAAAAGAGTGGATTTTGCTTGAGAAAACTTGTAACGCTCCGTCCGTCCACGTCTGCTCTCTTAGCCGGTGGGCCTCATCCGTCCGGTGAACGGTGCATTAATTTTTCGAAAGTTCACAATCATTGTTTACTAACCTCAATTACCACCCGACTTTTCTCCGTGCTTTGGCCTCATTTGCATATCCATCCTTTTATTACTCCAGCTCAAACACACTTAACTCTGGAGTTCTAAATGAATGTGTGTCGAAAAAAGTAAACTAACTTTGGTGACATAGATATCCAAATCAATTATCTTAAGTTTTTTTTACATATACCAGAAATTGAGATTTTACAAAACTATCCTTCAGTTAAGTCTTCAGTGACTTTGTTCTCGTACTCCACTCCTGCTTTGTAAGAGGAGTTACGCGGTTTGAATGCTCTTTTATCTCAAGGAAGCAGGCACACTTTGCTTCCGAGTGTTACATTTCTCTCCCCTTGATAGCGTAACGTGGTCGATGACTACGGATTAATTTGAAGTGGTCACATATATCATGTGACAACAACTTAGTCTTTCCAGGGGGCTAAACCTTGCAGCTCCATGAGCTCATATTCAATAATCATCTATTTTGATTTCTTACTCTTAATTTGTTTTCATAATATCACAGTATATATTTTATCCTTACAACAACAACATCATTTATTATTTTTACAACAGTTTGCCTTCTATTCTTTTAAATTATTTTAAACCCCCGAAATTTTGAAATTTTTACTAAATGGTCTAGAGCCCCAAAACTTTTCGGGCCGGCTCTGGCCCTAACCACCCTTTTGTTCCACATCGCGGTTTGCTGGAGTTTGGTTTCCCTGTTTGGTCTTGGAAGCAATGGAGCTGCTTTGGCTATGAGTGTGTCTTTCTGGTTTTACGCTGTGATACTAGCATGCTATGTGAGATTCTCCACTTCTTGTGAGAAGACTCGCAGCTTTGTATCCGATGATTTCGTGTCTTCTGTCAAACAGTTCTTCCATTTCGGGGTCCCATCAACAGCAATGTTGTGGTAAGTCAATTTAACTTTATTGATGGGTCAGGGTCTGCTTCCTCCTATATCACTTGCAATTTTCGTCTTTTTTATATGTATAATAGCCTAGAATGGTGGCTATTTGAGCTGCTCATACTTTCCTCAGGACTACTCCCAAACCCTAAACTGGAGACCTTTGTGCTTTCAATATGGTTAGTAAAATATACACATACAGTAAAAAAATTAGAAATTAATAATGTTAGGGTTATGATATTTTATTAATTTACGAAAAAAAATCTGGATTTTTATTTTAGAATATTTTTATTTTATAAAATAAATAACATAATTAATTTTACCAGTTATACATTAATTAAACTTTTGAATTTTGACTTTCATATTTTTTTATTATATTATTTGGTGTATATAAAATATGTTTTATAAAACTTATAAACGGTTTATATATAATTTTACTAAATATTAGCAAAATATATGAAAATGTTAAGAAAATATAGAGATGTTTTTGTAATTTTACTAAATATTAGTAAAATGTATGGAAATATTAAAAAAAATATAGAGATAATTCTATTGTGAAATAAAGCAAATAATATAATTGTTTCTTTGTGCTTATATAATATGTATATATACAAAAAATATTAATTTATGATTTTAACGGAACCTCATGAGTGTTGATTAGTCATGTCTTTACGTATTGTGCAAAGTTCCAAATCTAACATTATTGGTTCCAAGAATAATTCCCTGTGCAGCTAGGCGCTTCTCGAGCCAAAACACAACGTGGTTAGCATTTGGTTTCCTCTCATCGACTATAAATGTGATGGTGAGTGAGTTGTAATGAAGTATTTGTGATGTTATATACACATGTTGTAATCGCCCCAGTTTTGATCCTTTCCTATTGCTATTGTCAGATATATACATGAGCCTCTTTAAACCGATTTAATTATCCCTTTAATTAAACCCCATTCTTAGGGGATTGAATTGACATGTAGTTTCATTTTTTGAAAAAAAAATCCGAGTAACAAAATACCCTATCAATCACTTCAAAACCTTGGTTCTCACCAAAACGGTTAGGACAGTGGTTAAATTCACCGGAATTGGATCCGGACAGAGTGAACCTCTCATGAAGAAGACAAACAAGTGACCCATTTTCTCCTCAACGAAGGAGCGTGGAGATCGTCATCATCCTATTGTATAGATTTAGTGTCGAAGATTTAGATTATGTCCAAACCTAGATTTGTATATAGGTGCACCTCGAAAAAAAAATTAGTTTTTGTGAAAGGAATCGTTTGGAATCATGAATTATTATTAGTTTTTCCAAAATCAAATGTTATTAGATTGTACATATAAAAAAAAACCTAAGAAAAAAAAACTCATCTCATTCTTTTATACTAAGAGGGTCTAAAGAAATTAATGATATAAAAACTAAACTGTAACAACTCTAACTTGTTCTTCATTCACAAACTTCCAGCAATTTCGGAAATCTTCAAATACTGGAGGTAGATGAACTGTGTAAAGAGGTTCAATGAAAGCGGCTAGGAACCATAACGAACATGGTATACCGAACCATAGGGTCAGACGTGGAGAAATACAATAGAGGAGGTGGAGGAGAATAGCGAAGCCAAAGATGTGACAGATACGTCCCACGATGTACATGTCATAAGCTTCGACTAGGACAATTGCGGCGGACCAAACCAGGCAACTCGCTATGCCAGAAATGAAGTACCAAACAATGAAAAGCTGGAAATAAAAGTTATTTGCGGTAAAAGCAATCTTGTGGTGTGCCATATACAGGATTGCTGCAACGTTGAGGATTATGAGGATGAAGCTCATCACCAAGTCGTATTGTAAGTTCTTGTTTGTCCTGCAGCAACAATTTAAATTAATTATTATTTTAGCCTAAAGAGTCAACAATTTAGTATAGTAATGAATTAGTAAAGAAAAAGTCAACTTGGTTCTCACCACCAAGTACGGAAAAGGGTATTATGATATGGAATTGTATATCTATTGACAATGAGATGAGAGTACATATATAGTTACAGAGATGTACAGATATGGAAAGATAATATACAGAACGTGATGTGTGGAGAATGATTGTAATGAGAGTGATCATAGCATATTGTGTTGCTATATCTAATATGCCCCCTCAAGATGGACTACCTTCAGCTAGGCCAATCTTGACATTCAGAGTTTCAAAACGAAGCCGAGGAAGAGGCTTTGTTAGGGCATCCGCTAACTGATCGGCAGAGGAGACATGTGATACACGAAGTTGTCCTGTCTGGACCTGATGTCGAACAAAATGGTAATCTAAGGCAAGGTGCTTCATCCTGGAGTGGAAGACAGGATTAGCAGCTAGATATGTCGCCCCGATGTTGTCACAGTAAATGGCTGGGATTTGTGTCGTTTTGATATCAAGTTCAGACATGAGAGAAAGAATCCAACATAGCTCAGCTGTAGTAGAGGCAAGAGACCGGTACTCAGCTTCAGTAGAGGACCGTGCCACGCCCGTTTGTTTCTTGGATGACCAGGCAATGGGGTGACGTCCATAGTAGACAATGTAGGCACCAGTTGATGTGTAATCATCCTTGTTCCCAGCCCAGTCAGCATCAGTATAAGCATGAATTGAGAGGGTGTTCTTCGCAGAGTAATAGATGCCTTTGGCTTGTGACCCACTCAGATAGCGAAGAAGTCTCTTGACCGCTTGCCAATGTTCTTCGGTGGGTTGGTGCATGAATTGAGATAGTTTGTTGACGGCAAAGGAGATGTCTGGACGTGTGAGAGAAAGATATTGTAAGCTCCCCACAACCATTCGGTATTGTGTGTGGTCTGTCATTGGGGAACCACCGTTAAGAGTTAAGTGGCTGCTAGGACACATCGGGGTAGCTACGGATTTGGAGCCAGTCATCTTTGTTTTCTCCAGTAAATCTGCAATATAACGAGACTGTGTTAGTAAGAGACCCTGAGAAGTACGTATAGCTTCCATTCCAAGAAAATATGAAAGATTGCCCAAGTCTTTTAAAGAGAAGCGAGTAGAGAGTTGATCAATAAAGATCTTGAGTTGATCATTGTTGTTCCCGGTAAGGATAATGTCATCAACGTATACAAGCATGTATAGGAGAGTGCCATTGCGGTTGTAGATGAACAGGCTTGCATCGGCTTGGGAGTTCTTGAAACCGCAGTGGAGGAGAAATGACTTCAATTCATTATACCAAGCTCTAGGAGCTTGTTTCAAACCATATACAGCCTTGCGTAGCTTACAGACACCATGAGGATTGTCCTTGTCTACAAAACCAGGAGGTTGCATCATGTAGACCTCATCATCCAGTGTCCCCTGAAGAAAAGCGTGATTAACATCAAACTGTCTGATAGGCCATTGCTTGGAGACAGAGGTGCTGAGAACCAGTCTGATCGTTGCCGGTTTCACTACAGGACTGAAAGTCTCGGTGTAGTCAACACCAGGGCGTTGATTGAATCCTTTAGCAACTAGGCGAGCTTTGAACCTATCAACAGACCCATCAGCATTCCTCTTTATTGTGAAAACCCACTTACAGCCTACAACATTAAAGTGGCCGGATGAATCAACGACATCCCATGTGTGATTCTTTAGTTGAGCATCAAGTTCTTCATACATTGCGCGACGCCACCGAGGATCTTTCAAAGCCTCCTTGACCGATGTTGGTATAGTTTCGGTGAGTGGAGTAATTGTTGTATGAAGGTTCAGCTTCTGAACAGGTTTTCTAGCTCGTGTAGACACCCGGGTAGGAACTGTAGTGGTTGCCACATTCTCTGTCTGAGTCATTGGAGCTTCTGTGGCTAGCGTTTCAGGTTGTGCTGCAGTAGGTATGGGACAAGAGGATTGAGGAGTTGAGCCAGCAGTAGGAGTCATGATTAGAGTTACAGCAGGAGCCGGTATTGGAGTTGCAGCAGCAGCAGGAGCTGATATTGGAGTTGCAGCAGGAACTGGTATTTGAGTTGCAGCAGGGACCGGTATTGGAGTAGCAGAGGTAGGGGAACGTGAAGGAATTATCGGTATCTTGGACACAAAGGAGTTATCTGCACGTTGAGCTTCTGTTACATCATCATCAGAAACAGAGGTGAGGTCATTAGGCAAAGTAAAAGGAAACACATATTCATGAAAAGTGACATGTCTTGAAGTATAAATGCGTGTAGTAGCTCTATCAAGACAGAAATAAGCACTCTGAGTTATAGAATAACCTAGAAATATGCAGGGAGTTGACCTATTATCTAACTTATTTGATGCATAAGGCCTTAACCAAGGAAAGCATAAACAACCAAACACTCTAAGCTTTGAATAATTAGGAGTTGTAGCAAAGAGACATTCAAATGGTGATTTCATAGATAAGTTAGATGTTGGCATGCGATTTATTAAGTACACAGCAGTAGCCATAGCATAAGTCCAATATGACTTAGGCATAGAAGCTTGCGACAAGAGGGTTAAGCCGGTTTCAACTATGTGTCTATGACGACGCTCAGCTATACCATTGTGCTCAGGTGTATGTGGAGGAGAAGTAAAATGAGAAATACCATGAGTTGATAAAAACCGAGCTAGAGCAATATATTCTCCACCATTATCAGTATATAAAGTTTTAAGTTTGGATTGAAATCGATTTTCAACCAAAGCTTTAAACTTAGTAAAAGTTTCAAGAACTTGAGATTTTTGTTTCAATGGATAAAACCATGTATATCTAGTGAAATGATCTACAAAAATCACATAGTATTTGAAACCATCTACTGAAATTAAAGGAGAGGTCCAAACATCAGAGAAGACTATATCAAGAACACAAGAAGAGACAATAGTTGTTGGACCAAAAGGAAGCTTATGCATTTTATTAATCAAACAAGCACTACAAGGCTTAGCAAGCAAAACAGTAGATGATAATGGTAACTTAAACTTAGAAATCATAGTTTTAAGAATAGGTAAAGCTGGATGGCCCAAACGGGAATGCCAATCAGAAATAGATGTCTTAATAGCCGAAGCAAAAGCAAGAGATGGTGGTTTGGTGGAAGGGGATCGTGGCCACTCATAAGTGCCATCCTTAGGCTTCCCTTCCAGACGAAGTGCCCCCGTAATCAAATCCCTTACCTGGAAGAAAGTTGGTGTAAATGTAACCGAGGCATTGTTAGTGGAACATAGTTGAAAAACCGAGATCAGATTTTTATCAAGCGAAGGAACATATAGAACATTATTAAGAAAAAAAGGTTGTTTGTAAGAGGGTAATGAGAAAGAACCAGTGTGTGATATCTGTAGACCGGAACCGTCACCAAGAATAACATCATCGCCTCCATTGTATGGCGCATGAAGTGACAGATTACCAAGGTCCGAGGTCATGTGGTGGGAAGCGCCAGAGTCCAGGAGCCATGTAGCTGAATCACCCGTGACCATAGCAGCATTGGCTGTTGGATGCCACGGTTGTTGTGAGTTAGGACGCCAGTTCTGGTTCGATAACTGGTTCTGTGGAGAAGGGGTCCATGGCTGAGCAGAGGAGCCTGGAACAATACGGTATTGAGGACAATACTTGGCGCTATGACCTTGAACACCACATGCCTGGCAACGTCCCATGTATTGCTTAGATGGACGATGATTGCTGTTCTGGTAGTGACCAGAGTTGTTGTTGTTGCGGTTTTGTTGAGGTCGCCAGTTGTTCTGTCCATTCTGTTTTGGACGGTAACCAGTAGCATTTGCAGTAACTGGAGTAAGAGTAGGTGGAGCGGTGTCCTTGCAGACTACCATTGCCTCGCGATTGAGAAGTTTCTCATGCAGCTCAGAGAAAGAGATTGTCGTATCTCTACCATTAATGGCATCAACTACCGGTTTGTATTCTTCAGGCAGTCCAGCGAGAATTTGTTCGGTGATGTCTTCTGGATCCATAGGCTTACCAAGTAGAGCGAGATCGTCAGCCTTGGATTTGATGAGCCGAAGGTACTCACTGATCGTCTTGACGCCTTTGACACATGTTCGGAGTTGATATTTTAACTGTTGAATATGACCACGAGAGGGAGTACCGAACGTCATGGTTAGGAGATCCCACACTTCACATGTCGTAGTAGCACTTGTGACCACCGATTGGAGAGGCAGAGTGATCGCACCAATGAGCGCGCTATAGAGAAGTCGATCCTGACGTCGCCATGGTGGAAAGTCCGGATTCGGTATGGTTTGACCATCAACAACGATCGTGGCTTCAGGAACTGTGGTGGTCTTGTCAATAAAGCCATGAAGCTCATGTCCTTCAAGAAGAGCTTTGATCTGTCGAGATGTAGTTGTTGTTCGTGAGTTTGGTGATGTTGGCCATATTGACTGACAAAAGAGTGGTGGCAGGATCTCTAGCGTTATAGACCGTGGTGGTCTCAACAGAGGAGGCCCGATGGGTGCTTTCATTCGACATGACTGATTAGAACAAGAAAAAGGAATGAAGAAGTTTTGACAATATCAGAGAAAGAGAGCGGCGTAGAAGAAGAAGAAGAATAGGAAAAAGAGACAGAAAAATTTAGGTCATTGAGATCTAGGCTCTGATACCATATTATGATATGGAATTGTATATCTATTGACAATGAGATGAGAGTACATATATAGTTACAGAGATGTACAGATATGGAAAGATAATATACAGAACGTGATGTGTGGAGAATGATTGTAATGAGAGTGATCATAGCATATTGTGTTGCTATATCTAATAAAGGGAAGGATGTCCTTGGAGAACAGTAGCAGTAGGCATAGCATCAGCAACAGTTGTACCCGTCATGGCTTTTCTTTGATAATTAATTGGTAATTGATCGATTGTGTAGAAGAAGACTCTCTGCAATCAAAGGTGTATCCCCTTCGTCAACCCCTAATGATATATATACAGATACGATTGCATAAGCCAAAATACGCATTCCAAGCATGATTAGGATTTTTCTTTTTGTTTTCCTTTTTTCAATCACAAAAAGTGCTTCTTAAATCTAATCCCAATTCCAAAATAAAGTGAGATTACGAAATAAATTATAATTTCGCTAAAGTATTAAAAATCAAATTTTGTGTAATATTCTATAACTCCTGTAAAAATCAGATAATCCGGAATGGATAAATTTTTGTTTATCTCCGGAAAGAAAAGAAGATTATCATATGTGCTACAAAAATGATGATCTTTCACTTCTAGATTGGGCGTACTTGATTGTGCTTGATTGGAATTTATAGGAGAGATCAAACAAAATGCTTTTTGAAAAAATTGTTACGTACTAATCTGGATGACAAAAGAGAAATGTGACTACATGGTTGACAAGCGGTTCACGAACATGCGGTTCGGTTGACAAGGTTGATGCCACGGTTGCATGCTAAGGATGATGCCTGATGATGAACGATTTTATCCACATTGATAGTCTCCGTTCTTTGAAAATAAGAGAGAGAGATAAATGCAATTATTTGTGTTTTCTAAACAACCAAATCCCATCATAAAATTAAGGAATTGATCCTTTGCATTTTTCCATTACATTTTCCATTAAATTCCTTTCAAATAACATTTCTATTAAATTTACCAAATATTGAATAACACTATAATTTAAATGAATTGATAAAAGATATAATTGATTAACACTAGAATTTGAAAGAATTGATAAAATACACAATTGAGTAACACTAGAATTTAATGGAAACTATAATTCCTTCAAATTCTATCAAATTTCTAAATCTAATACTCCCACCTAAGACCTAAATAAATCGAAATGACTACTAAATTGATGGTTAGACACATGAGTTACAAAGAGTAGATTTTGTTTGAGAATACAAAATTTTCCCATCAAATGAAAGTTCGAATCTTATTTCCACACCATATGAAAGTTCGAATTCTAATTTCACATATATTCGAAGTTCTAATTATGTTTCCACACAAACGTGGGTTAACAAGGGTCTACTATTTACCAATTATACCAATTACTTGTTTTATCCAATAAAATAGCCAATTAAACCAAAATGATCTAACTTAAATCGGGTTTTGACTAATTTTGACCTGATTTAAACCCTTTTTTACCAGGAACAAAATCTCATTTTTTTATATCTTCCCCTTTTGGAACCCTAGATTCAAAGGAGTGAAATTGACGAAACCTCCAGATGAAATTTGACATCGACTGCGAAGGGATTGTTTGCTTATAGTCGAAACCGATGAATGGTGCTAGTGCTCAGTCGAACCCATCTCTTCGTGATGGATCTGATGACGAAGAGGAGATGGAGAGAAACAATTTCACCGTCGAGCCTCATTTCTGACACCATTGATGATCCACTTGAATATCCATAGACATTATTCATCCTTCTCTTCAATTTCTGAATTTCCCCAATTCAATTTTTGGTTTACGATTTTGGGATTTTAATGGTTTAAATGGGTCGGGTCAGGACAATGATTTTGAGACTGAATCGGATTTATAATTAGTTTTTTTTTGTCCTAAACGGTTTAAGTACGGTTTAATATCGGTTGTACCAGATCAACCAAAAATATCGTATACTAGGTGATTTTCCCGTGCTCATGCACGGGTATAAATGCTTTTGAAGTAAATATACTATAATAATTGATTGATATTTACTTTTAATTTTAAATTAATTTATAATTTGTAAGCATCATTTATATTTATAATATTATATTACTTTAATAATACACTAGATTCTGACCCGCCCTTTCAAAAGGCAGGAAAAATCTTTTGTTTTAAACTTTTGTTTAGAAAATTAATTTTCATATTTGTGTTTTCATTGTTAAAAAGAAGTTAAACATTGTTCGTAGTGCTGAATTTTGAACCTGTGCAAGATTTTATATTTAGAAAATTAAATAGGTTAAAATTATTAGTTTGTGTGTCCATAAATTTTGTATAAACATATAAAGTAGACAGTTAAATACAAACAATGCATCAGTTATATGTTCTCTACAATGCATCCGTCTTAATTTATTTTAGTGGCCATTCAGTTTAGTTTGTTTTTATTGTGAATTCAATAGAAGTGGAAGTTTTAATATTCTCAATATATAACCATCCACTAATATATGCATTAGAGTGAAATGGTTCCCGAGATTTTTGGGATTAAAGTGGAGGGTTAATAAAAAGTAGTTACAGTTATTTTTAAGTAGATCACGTGGAAAAAATGTTGGACTAAACTTATATCAATAGGTCATGTTTCTAATTTAATAGAATATATATGATTTTATATATGTTATATTTAATCAGTTTTGTTGTTTTTACAGTCAATTTAGTCATCATTTGCATAATTTGGAATGCATCTATGAATTCAACTATAATATTTTTTATTCTAAATATATTAAAATTTTGATTAATTTCTTATTTGCATTTAGGTGGTTATTGTCTTAAATATATAAATATATTTTATGAATATTATGTATAACTTCAACTATTTTGTGCTTAGACTAAAATAAAATAAAATAAACTAAAGTGTCTGATTCTAATTTACATAAATTAATATAAGGATAATATTCTGAAGTCTCATGCATATATATATAAATTTTAGAAAATAACTAAATTGTAACAGTTGTTTAATATTTTATTTTCATTTTAATATGTTTTGAGTTGTTCTATGATTTATATTTATAAAATAAATTACTATTCTTATAAAATTATATATTCTTATTTTAGTTAAATCTATGATTTTATATATAAGTTAGATTAGTCGAATCACTCATGTTGTGAGTATATTGAGTTATTGTTATTCTTTCAAATTCAAATGATATATTTTTATTTTTATTATAATCAAGTCAAATCAAATCAATTTTATTTATCGTTTAAACGTGCATGTATTTTCATAATATTTATCAAATTATATATTGATGTTTTTAAAAATAAATTATAAAAGAAAGTGATGCTCAATAGGAAGTTACATACATAAGTAGGTGATACATTTCTGGAAGCTCATGAACACATATTAATATTTATAATAATTAAAATATTCTATAAATTCTAAATAACTTTATGCCTTTGATTTATTGAATGGAAACTAAAATTTATTTAAATTAATATTAAAAATGAGAATTCAGATTTGCTATGGTATTTTGATTATAGTTATATTAAGTTCCACAAACATAAAATTTAAAAGAAAATTTAATATTAAAAGCAAATAACTTTAATAATGATAAAATATAATATATCTATTTTGCAACTATTTGATTTTTTTTTTTGTTTTCAATATCTCTTAAAAATAAGCAGTACACAAAATTGTAATTTTATTTGAAAATAATATTATATAAGTAAAATATAATTTATCGATATTATTTCTGATGTAATTGGAAGCTATTATAGTCAACAAAATATATGAAAAATAAACAAATCACTTCAATAATACTAATTATAAACTATTTTTAGTCAATTAAACATATATCAATTTATGTTTCTCAATTATTTTGTGTAATCTTCTAAGAAAATAGTTAGATATATAAAAATACTTCTATTAGTTTGAATTTTTTTTTGTATTGTTTAAAATTATGTTTTGAAAGAACTGTTATTTCTTTTTCTAATATCAAGATTGTCCGTGTAAATTTTTTTAATAAAATCACATTATATACAAATTTATGTTTTTCATCTACAAAAATATAAATATAAATAAAGTATTTTATTACTTCAAAACTATATTTTGTTTTATTTAAAAATATTTTTTAAATGTAATATTACTACTTTGTGAACTTTTTTTTTTTTGAAATCATATTATATATACATATATTTTCGTTTTCAATTTTTTTTTTAACGTTATAAAAAATTTCCTTTTTTATTATATGTATATGTTTTTGGAAATTTTTTAAAAGGAAACTAAATAAAAAAATAATAATGTTTAATATTTTTAATTCATTAAGGGTATTAGTGTAATCAACCATCGTGAGAGTTAATATGAGAGCGACACATAGGAAACTCACTTCTCAAATAATATTATAGAGATATGTGGAATTAGAATTTGAACTTTCATATTGGTGTGGAAATAGTATTCAAATTTTCATACGAAGGGGAAATGGAACTATGATCAAAGTCTCTGTGAATTTGGTGATATATGATAGTTCTGATAGGGCGTCAACCCGTGAACAACCCTTCACAAAAGTACAATAAAGCTACAATTTTGTTATTACAAAACACAGAAAGTCTTTAAGTCGAAATATTCATGTTTTGATGGTTTTATAGCCGCCTCATGTTCATTATCATACAACTAATTATGATCATTTACATCAAAGAGGCATGATTATTGATTTACCCAGTAAAAACGCTCGATATCACACACACATTTTTGGAACACAGTATAATTAACGAACCAATAATACAATTTCATACTAGCAATATGCCAAACCGTTTTACCTTTTCATTACTTAGTTAATTCTTTAGTATTTTGGCACTTCTATTAACTTAACATATTCTACGATACTTAATATATTTTTTTGTTTAGCAATATCACGTTTACCATTAAAGATCCGATGATGCCATAGTCCATACAATCGAAGGTCCAGTGAACTGACGGTAGGTACCACTGATCACACGGTCCGTTGACCAGAGAGTTCAGATATCATACAACCAAATGTCCAACACTGATCTATCGGTCCATACGATCAAAAGCCTACCAATCCGACCATCCACGTATATACTACCAAAAGTCCACTGGCAGTCTATGCGATTGAAAGTTCACAGATCCGACGATCCTTATATCATCCAACCGAAGGTTTACCAACGTGACTCTCCATATTATAGAAAATTCATTGATCTGGTGATTCATAAATACAATTTGGTCTCCCCCGCCATCCTCTCGCCTCCGTTAATACATTATAATTTCTCTTTATTATATACTATTTGATGATACGAAGATCACACCAGGATCCTCGTGGAAAATTTATAATATTTTGTTACTCGAAAGTCAAGTAAATTAATAATAATAATAATAATATACTTCCACGATTTGCAAAGAAATTTCTTCATTGATATTGGTTTCTTTCTGTCTATAAAGATTCCATTTCATTCTTGAAAACTTGGAACACTACAATGGAAGAGCCATTTCTTCTGAGAGAGGAGGAGTTAGTTCCCGTTAAAACGACATGGCAAAGAGGTCAGCTCACCGACGAGCTAAAGAAAGTGGGCCGCTTAGCTGCTCCTATGGCCACCGTGACCATTGCTCAATACCTATTGCCTGTTATATCAGTTATGATCGCCGGCCACAAAGGCGAGCTTCAGCTCTCCGGCGTCGCTCTTGCCACCTCCTTCACAAATGTCTCCGGTTTCAGTATTATGGTAATAACTATGCAAGACTTTCTATTTTAATACTCTATTTAGATTATGGTAATAACTATTCGATTTTCTATTTGTCTTAAGTATATGCAGAATTTCTCACTATAAATTTATTTATACTATTAAGATATATTTCAGTACTTCACGCTATTATAGAATTTACGAATTTCAACTTTCGTATCTATTCCTGAAATTAGTATTTTTATTCTTGTTTGTATCATAAAAGTATTAGCGCATCTCTACAAATTAATGTCTGATATTGTAATAATACACTTTTAGCTCCACCTTTAGCCTATTTAAATTAACATATATAATATATTTGATTAAATAATTACAAAATTAGCATAGATAATTTTAGACGTTTTTATGTTTCTGAATTTTTTTTAGTAAACTATATAATTTATATTCTTATAAGAAATATCATGTTTGGTTCTTCATTTGGATTTATAAATACTGAATATATCATTTTGTAAGGTTCTATGAAATAAATGTTACTATAAATAAAAATATGGAAACATTTTTATTTCTTTATCAATCGAAATATGTGTTTCAAAGGATGCTTTGAAAGCTCCTGAACCTTTGGTTGTTGGTGATGCCTTTTTACTGCTCCCAACTAATTTCTTTATCAATCGAAATGTGTTTCAAAAAAAAAAAATAAATAAATAAAAATATGGAAACATTTTTTTTAACTTTTAGCCTTACCCGCCTCCCAACACCTAGACACGGCACTGGACTCCGTCCTCTTCAAACTGACTCTAAGATATTGAAAACTCTTTGTGCAGTTTGGATTAGTGGGTGCATTAGATACACTTTGTGGCCAAGCTTATGGAGCCAAAGAATACGAGAAACTCGGAACCTACACATACTCCGCCATTGCCACCAATATCCCAATCTGTATCCTCATATCAATTATTTGGATTTACATGGAAAAGCTTCTGATCTCTCTTGGACAAGACCCTGACATCTCCAGAGTCGCTGGCTCCTACGCCGTTTGGCTCATACCGGCTTTGTTCGGATATGCTATTGTCATACCAGTAACTCGGTTTCTGCTGACGCAAGGGTTGGTTGTTCCTCTCCTCTATTGTGCCCTAACCACCCTTTTGTTCCACATCCCAGTTTGCTGGAGTTTGGTTTCCGTGTTTGGTCTTGGAAGCAATGGAGCTGCTTTGGCTATGAGTGTGTCTTTCTGGTTTTACGCTGTGATACTCGCATGCTACGTGAGATTCTCCACCTCTTGTGAGAAGACTCGCTCCTTTGTATCCGATGATTTCGTGCCTTGTGTGAAACAGTTCTTCCATTTCGGGGTCCCATCAGCAGCAATGGTGTGGTAAGTCAATTTAACTTTATTGATGGGTCAGGGTCTGCATCTAGTCCTCTCTCACTTTCAATTTTCGTCTTTTTTATATGTATAATAGCCTAGAATGGTGGCTATTTGAGCTGCTCGTACTCTCCTCAGGACTACTCCCAAACCCTAAACTCGAGACCTCTGTGCTTTCAATATGGTAAGTAAAATATTCACATACTTCAATTGATTGACAAAGTTTTTTTTAAGCAGTTAACATTTATTAAGAACTTTGATAAAAAGTATATTTTATATAATTTTATTGGGCTGTTTCATGTCATGTTACTATGTCAGCCTTACAACAGAAACTTTGCACTATGTAGTTTCATCTGGAGTTGCGGCAGCTGTGAGGTATATGATCTGAATTTTTAACTCAAAACATCTTTAACCTCCTCACCTCAACCATGGATTGGTTTCTTGTAGCACACGCGTGTCAAACAATTTGGGAGCTGGGAGTCCTGAAGTTGCTAGGGTATCAGTATTGGCAGGGCTTTGTTTCTGGCTGATGGAGTCAGTTTTCTTTAGCACACTTCTCTTCACCTGCCGGAACATCATAGGATACGCATTCAGCAACAGCAACGAAGTAGTGGACTATGTTGCGGAGCTATCTCCTCTGCTATGTCTTTCCTTCATTCTCGATGGATTTACTGCAGTTCTTAACGGTGTTGCTAGGGGAAGTGGGTGGCAACACATTGGAGCTTGGAACAACGTGGTGGCCTATTATCTCGTAGGAGCTCCCGTTGGACTTTACTTAGCTTTCAGACGTGGGTTTAACGGGAAAGGATTGTGGTGCGGTGTTTTGGTTGGATCCTCTGTGCAAGCAACTGTTCTGGCTATAGTCACATCTTCCATGAATTGGAAGGAACAGGTGCAAAGACATTTCAGCTTGATCTATATCACATTCTGTGTTTTTTTTTAATAATGCTTTAAAGTAAATGGAATCTATATATAATTTGCAGGCTGAGAAGGCAAGGAAGAGAATAATCTCTACTGAAAATGGATTAGCATAACGAAGAATGTTTTTTAATTAATTACTACATTTTGAGAGATAGCAAGACTTTGCTTTTCTTCAATTTTGGTGTAATATTTTTATTATAAACAAGTTAATAAAAAACCTCACGAGTGTTGGATTATTCATGTTCTTTACATATCGTTCAAATTTCCATTCCTTACATTATTGGTTCCATATGGGAATAATTCCCTGTGCAGCAAGGCGCTTTTCGACCCAAACAGAATGATCAGTTCTGAGAAGAGCATCTTCTGCTAAGGAGTTGATTGTAATGTTCAAAGATGCCCCATCCAAAGCCTTTTGTTATTCAGTTTGAAACTCAAATGATTTGTTGGTATAAAGACACATGTTGCTTTATACTTTGGTGATCTTAAACCCCCCCAGTTTTTATCCTATTCTTTTGCTATTGTCAGATATACATTAGCCGGTTTGAACCGATTTAGTTAAACCACCCCAATCTTAGAGACTGATTTGGTATGTAGATTCTTTTTTTGTTAAAAAGTCCGGGTAACAAAATACACCTATCAACCAGCTGAAACTTAGACTATCAAATCATGATTTTTACAGAAGATCAGAGCAGTCGAGATGGCTTAATAGACAGAGCAGCTTACATGACTCTACGGACCAAACATCTAAAGATTTCTTAGACATCAAAATTATCAAAGCTCTTTGTTCCCAATGTAAGCACAAAGGTTCCGTGGTGTAGTTGGTTATCACGTCAGTCTAACACACTGAAGGTCTCCGGTTCGAACCCGGGCGAAGCCATTATAATCTTTTGTTCATTTTCATGAAAACATTTCAATTTCTTAAAATGTAACAAAAAGATTCGCCGTTGCCGGGGATCGAACCCGGGTCACCCGCGTGACGGGCGGGAATACTTTTTTTTTTTTTTTTGGAACACTTATATTAATTGAAAGAGAAATTTAGTTGGGAGCAATAACAGCATTCCCAACCAACAAAGGTTCAGCTACATTTAAAGCTCTCTTTGCCAACATATCGGCTTCAACATTCCTCTCACGAGGAATCCACACAAAAGCAACAGAAGCAAATCTACGAGACAGTTCAATGATGTCTGCAACGACACTATGCATCTCTGCAATGGAAACAACCTGATTGAGGCAATTAACTAGAAGGGAAGAGTCCGACTCAAATCTGAGGTTATGGAGCTCCAGGTCTTGGCATCTAAGCATAACTTCCCGCAGCGCTAATCCTTCGGCCATTAGGGGCGATGCAATAAACTCCATCTTCAACTGGATCTCCCTATTGCGAGGAGGGAGATGAATGATTCCACCAATACCTGCAATCTTCCTTGCTGAGCACCACGCTGCATCTGTCTGTATCCTCGTCGTTCCGCTTAACACTGGCACCTCTATCAGTCGATGTTTCTTGCCTTCAGTCTTCTCCGGTTTTCCACTTATGCTCCATTCTCGAGCCAAACGGATTGCAGAGGATAGAGTATCCTCGGGAGAGGCAGAGACACCTTCAAATACGAATCTGTTTCTTGCTTTCCAAATGTTCCAAAAGATCCATGGGACCAGATTACCCGATGCTATGCCGGTTGGTGGTAAGGCTTTTAGATTGCTCAGTGCGGGCCAGTCGGCCATTAAATCTATCATTCCTCTAAAATCCGGGGCAGTTGCAAGGGGAGCAAGATGCCACACCCGCTGTGCAAACTGACAGTGGAAGAGGAGATGAGTGATAGATTCGTTACTTCCGCATCGTTTACACCTAGGGTCGATGTCAATGTGCCTCTCGAGCAATCGCTCTCCTACCGGAACCGCACCTTTCAAAACCTTCCAGACGAATAGTTTCACTTTAGGCGCACAGTCCAGCTTCCATACATGATTTGTCCACTTAAAATCTCCTTCAGCTTCTGGTCCATCTCCCTCAGCTCCAATAGCAACATAGTAACCCGACTTGACAGAGTAATCACCCGTCTTCGTTCCCACTATACTACAACGACTTAGATGCTCAGATGGGAGCTGAAACATTATAGAAACTATTATGTTCACGCTTCTGTAACAGAAACCAAAGATTAGACTGACAATTACATGCGTTTGTTTGCTGAGAGAGAGAAAAATATGTTTTGTGTGGAGTTACTCTTCATAATCAACTAGAATATTCGTCATAATTCCATACATATTATCTGTGAAGAAAGCGAGTGTTGATCATGACTACGTTGTGACTCTTTTACAGTTGTATCGCCTTGTCTCTTACAAATCTAGCACCTCTAGTTTACACTGAAACCTGTGCTGGAAAAAAAAGGAACTAATCAGAGGATTAATCTACTAATAACAGTAGAAAATCTTTTGATACTAGCATTTAGAAGTTCTCACATACATATTATACAAAGGAAACAGAGAAAAATAAAACAGAACAAAAAATGGTACAAGTGCCTCCTCTTACTTCCATTGTGGTTTTATCTTTGCTTTCCGTTGCACTGAGTTTAAGAAGTGTAGCTTCCCATTCCTCTTTACCTCTACCAATTAAAAAAAAAAGACCCAAACAGTCTAATGGCCATTGGAAGAAACCCTGCGAGCTGAACCGCACGAACTGAGAGGCGTTCGAACTCAGGAGGAGGGTATGGCTGCCTGAAAGCAAAGCGTGAGAAGAGTTGAAGTGCTTCATCATATCTTAAAGACCCGACTTCGTACACATGATTCACTTCTGACTCCTCAAGAACACTCTTGTCTTGAGTAATTAAAATGATTCTACTTCCTGGAGCAAACTGATAGAGTAACCGATAGATGTAGGCGCAATTGTTTAGTCTAAGAATGCCCAAAAGAACCTACGAGCTTGAATCCGTTGAGATCACCAATGATCTAGCCGTAAACAAGAGATGAAAGCAAAGCTTCGTTTTATAAATTCAATAATAATGTGTCTCTTTACAAAGCCTAGAGAGCACTATATATATCAATAGGAAAAGACCTAAGTCCTTAAGGATTATGACCTTACAAGAAATAGGAAACTTAACGTTTAACTAGAACAGAAATAATTAAGTAAAAGTAAAGCTAAAACCGAAAAGGAAATATAGTCCACGCTGCATCAGGTCACCCGGGGTGAAGAAAGATCCGTCCTCGGATCTGTAGAATCATCTTCAGCCACAAAAGGAATGAGATGTTTGACGTTGAAAACGTCAGAATATCGAGCATCTGATGGTAGCATGAGACGATATGCATTGTTATTAATCCTCTCTAGCACTTCCAATGGGCCAACCTTACGAGATTTCAGCTTGTTATACTCCCCTGGCGAGAATCTCTCACGAGTAAGAACAGCCCATACACGATCACCAACTTTAAATTTGACATCCCGACGATGCCTATCTGCGCTTTCCTTGTACTTAGCTGTTGAGAGTTGCAAATTATCATGAACCTGAGCGTGTATCGCTGAAGCATTTGCCACGAAGTCGATCGCCTGCCCATGATCACGTGAAGCATCTGGTGCAACTCCAAGATCAATTGGACCACGTGGAACAATGCCATAGATCACCCGGAATGGACTGAAACGAGTACTCTTGTTAACTGCATGGTTATGAGCGAATTCAACCTGACATAAGACTGAATCCCAAGATTTAATGTTATCCACAACCAAGCAGCGAAGCATATCTCCCAATGTACGGTTAGTGACTTCTGTTTGCCCATCAGTCTGGGGATGGTAAGCGGAGCTCATATCAAGGCTCGTACGTAACAGTCGCCATAGAGACCGCCAAAAGTGACTGAGAAAACGTGAGTCTCTGTCGGATACAATTGATAAAGGCAAGCCGTGCAGCCTATAAACCTCGCGGAAGAAAAGGGTCGCGACTTGTACAGCATCCGTTGTCTTTTTGCACGGTATAAAGTGTGCCATCTTCGAGAAACGATCGACTACCACAAAGATTGAATCATTCCCCCGTTGAGTACGAGGAAGACCCAAAACGAAGTCCATACTTACGTCAGTCCATGGTTGAGTTGGTATAGGAAGAGGTAGATATAAACCGGAGTTGGATGCATGGCCTTTGGAACGATGGCAAACTACACATCTCTCGACAAAACGATAAACATCACGACGCAATGATGGCCAAAAATAGCCGTCCACGACCAACTGCAACGTCCTATCACGACCGATGTGTCCCTCTTCGTGTATTTCTTTAATAATCTTGAGCCGAAGGCTGCTTTCTGGAACACAAAGACGAGTACCCCGAAAGATATAATCATCTTGTAACACAAACTCTGAACGAACTCCCGCTTTTATTGAAGACAAAATCGTTCCAAAGTAAGGATCTTGTGCATATAGGTCAGGTAACACAGCAAACCCTGGTGTTGAAACCTGAAGTGTCGCGACCAAAGAATGTCTGCGACTTAACGCATCAGCTACCTTATTAGTTTTTCCGGACTGATGCTTTATCACAAAAGTGAACTGTTGTAGGAAAGCTATCCAAGAAGCATGACGCGATGAAATTTTATCCTGACTTCCCAAGTGTTTTAAAGCATCATGGTCAGTGTAAAGGATGAATTCTTGGTGAAAAAGATAATGCCGCCAGTGCTTAATGGCTTGCACAATAGCATAGAATTCAACATCGTATGTACTGTATCGAGCCCGAGAACCAGCAATCTTTTCGCTGAAGAAGGCAATGGGGCGTCCTGACTGGCTAAGTACGGCTCCAATACCTAACTTGCACGCATCGCAATGTAGTTCAAATACTTGAGTGAAGTCTGGTAAAGCCAAGATTTGAGCCGACACCAAACGTTGCTTAAGGTTTTCGAATGCTTGATCTGCTTCAGGAGTCCATAGAAACGTGATGCCTTTCATACAGTCGGTTAAGGGTGCTGCAATATTGCTGAAGTGATACACGAATCGTCGATAAAAAGAAGCGAGGCCGTGGAAGCTCCGGACGTCGCTGATCGAACGAGGAGTGGGCCAAGATTTGATCGCTTCAACCTTTCCTGGATCAACTTGTAGTCCCTTGTCGGAGACGATATACCCTAGGAACAATACATGATCCACACCGAAGACACATTTGTGGTGTGCTGCGTAAAGCTTCTCACGTCGGAGAACCTCCAAGACGTCTCGTAGATGAGACAAATGGCTAGTCAAGTCGTTGCTAAAGATCAAGATGTCGTCAAAGTAGACAACAACAAATTTACCAATGAATGGGCGAAGAGCCTGATTCATGACTCGCATGAACGTACTTGGTGCATTTGAGAGTCCAAAAGGCATGACCGTCCATTCGAAAAGACCTTCCCTAGTTTTAAAAGCTGTTTTCCATTCATCTCCTGGACGTATACGTATCTGATGATAACCGCTTTTAAGGTCGAGCTTAGTAAATAATGTGGCACGTCCAATTTGATCAAGGAGATCATCAAGGCGCGGAATAGGAAACCTATAACGCACTGTTATCTTGTTGATAGCTCGACTATCAACACACATTCTCCATGAACCATCTTTTTTTGGAATGAGTAATGCGGGAACAGCAGCTGGGCTAAGGCTTTCGCGAACATGTCCTTTTTGGAGAAGCTCCTCGACTTGACGACGCAGCTCGTCGTGTTCCTGCGGGCTCATACGGTAATGCGGTCGGTTAGGAAGGACTGCATTAGGGACCAAGTCAATATGGTGTTGGATGTCTCTTAATGGAGGCAAATCACTCGGGAGTTCAGATGGAAAGACGTCGCTGAATTCTTCGAGCAACGAAGTGAAAGCCGAGGGCGGTTTGCTAGGCGGTGTCATTGTTACTGGTGTGGCTACCAATGCCCAAAGAACATCAACGTCATGCATTTGCTTCTCAAACTCTCCTTTGGGTAGTGCTAGTAATGTTTTCGCTGTTGAGGACTTGTCCGTTTGGAAAGTATTGTCTACACGCGGACTTGGCTCAGGTTGTTCTTTTGAGGGAACTAGTGTAATTGTGCGATTGTCAAACACAAAACTGTAAGTGTTTGCTTTGCCACGATGTATAACATCACGATCAAACTGCCAAGGTCGTCCTAGAAGCAAGTGGCAAGCATCCATAGGTATGACGTCACAAGTTACTGAATCCTTATAGTTACCAATGGAAAAGGAGACGACAACTTGTTTTGAGACGTTGATTTCGGTGCCGTTGTTGAGCCAGGCAAGTGGATAAGGAGACGGATGTGGCGTGACGGTGAGTCCAAGTTTCTGTGCTGCTTCAAATGACATGACATTAGTACAACTTCCTGAGTCGATAATGAGTTTGCAGACCCGGCCATTGATAGTGCAAGTCGAACGAAACAAATTTGTGCGAAGCCATGGCTCCTGCGAAGCTCGAGGTAGTAGACAGTTCCGGCGGAGGACGAGATTAAGACCTGTATCGCCTCGAATGACATCAGTGTTGTCGTCATCCGTAGCGTCATAGTCATCATAGGTTGGTTCGGTGTCCTCTGTTTCTTGAATCATCAAGCCACGCTTTGTGTTTTTAGGACAAGCGGTCTGAATATGGCCGCGTTCTCCACAAGTAAAACAACGCAGTGCATGGGTACGTGCTGGTCTTGAAGAAGCAATAGTCTCGGTGTTAAGGCCTGATTTGGCAGGCTCCGAACGTTGTGTAGCTCCGTCCGTAGCAAGTGTAGCATTTTCGCCTGAATTGGACGTTTGGAATCGTGAGCGTGAAGACGATGTCCATGATGATCGTAACTGTAATTCCATAGAGATGGCGCGTTGGTAAGCTTCAGATACGGAAAGTGGATTAAACTGAGCCAGCGCGGTTTGGAGTTGAGACCGTAATCCTCCAATGAATCGAGATATTAGTTGCTTCTCAGTTTCGCCTGATGTCATTCTAGCAGTCATGTAGAAGAACTCTGTCGCATATTCCTCAACAGTACGGGACCCCTGTCTTAGGTTCTGAAGCTTGTTGTACAAGGTACGCTCGTAATTATATGGTAGGAAAGCACGACGCATATGTTTTGTCAAGCGATCCCAAGAGTTGATTCGTGGTTTGTTATCTTGTCGCCGTGACTCCTTGAGTTGTTGCCACCACGCCATAGCCCTTCCTTTGAAACGGGTAGCAACAAGCGGAACTCGCATATCATCGGGAACTTGTCGAAATTCAAGAATCTCACCCACTGTATTTAACCAGTCGATGAAGTCTTCGGGGTTTAGGGTTCCAAGGAACTCAGGAATTTCAGAGCGAAAACTGGATTCCCACCGATGTTGAGTGTTAACTCGTGGATCTTGTTCTTCGCGGCGATGTTGATGTGGTTCACTACAAGAAAACAGCGGTATTCTGACGGACGATCCGACGGAAAATGAATTCCTCGGAATATACCGAGGCATTTCCGAGGCAATTCCGAGGAAATACAAAATTTTGCTTCCTCGGAATTCCGTCGGAATATTCCGACGGAATTCCGAGGAAAACACATTTCGTCGGAATATTCCGACGGAATACCGAGGAAACTAGTATTCCTCGGAAAAAACCGATGAATTCCGAGGAAATATTATAGACGTTAGAGAGCCGTTAGAGAGCCGTTGGGGGATTTTAAAAATTCCGAGGAAATTCCGACGAACTAGCCGTTTGCATCGGAATTCCGTCGGAATTTCCTCGGACCGTCGGCAGGATTTCACCTATAAATACAAGCACCCCTCTTCCTCTTCATTCACACCATATCTTCATCCTCCCTCTCACTTTCTTTACACACGAATTTGATTCATAAAAAACATGTCTTCTTCCAATTATTTTCGTTCTTGGATCGATCGACCTCATTTGGATCCGAACACGAGATTGCTTACGGAAGAATACCAACAAGGTATAACCGAATTCATGGGGTTAGTTCACCGACAACCGGAAGCAAAAACAGGTATGTTAAGATGTCCTTGCTCTAATTGTAAAAATAAAAAAGTTATTAAAGAATGGGATGTTTGGACTCATTTATATTTGAGTGGGTTTACACGAAGTTACAAAATTTGGTATCATCATGGAGAAACTGATTATGAACTTGGTAGTACTAGCGAACCTCAGCCACCGGTTAGATTAGAAGATCCAATTAGAACGGATGTAGATTACGGTGTAGGTACTGAGCAGATGGTAAATGATCATTTTAGAGGGGAAGATTTACCCAATGCCGAAGCTAGGAGATTTTATGATATGTTGGATGCTGGAAAGCAACCATTGTACGAAGGTTGCAGAGATGGTCATTCAGCTTTATCATCTGCTACAAGATTGATGGGCATTAAGACGGATTATAATTTGGCTGAAGACTGTGTGGATGCGATTGCTGATTATGTAAAAGGTATTCTACCTGAAGATAATGTAGCTCCTGGCTCATACTACGAGGTTCAGAAACTCGTAGCTGGTCTTGGTTTATCGTATCAGGTAATAGATGTATGCAGAGACAACTGCATGATTTATTGGAGGGCGGATGAACAGCGGGTTTCATGCAAATTTTGTGGGAAGCCTCGTTATAAAGATACGAGTGGAAGAATTCCAGTACCATATAAAAGGATGTGGTATTTGCCTTTGACGGAAAGGTTGCAGAGGCTGTATCTGTCTGAACGCACAGCGCAACCAATGAGATGGCATGCGGAGCACTCAACAGATGGTGAGATCAGACATCCTTCAGATGCAAAAGCGTGGAAGCATTTCCAATCAAAGTATCCCGACTTTGCGTATGAGAGAAGAAATGTCTACCTTGGATTATGTACTGATGGTTTCAGCCCGTTTGGCAAGAGTGGAAGACAGTATTCTCTATGGCCAGTCATTCTTACACCATACAACCTACCCCCAAACTTGTGCTTGCGACGAGAGTTTTTGTTCCTCTCGATTCTCGTTCCCGGACCAGAGCATCCTAAGAGATCACTTGATGTGTTTCTTCAGCCACTAATATATGAGTTGCAACAACTATGGACTCAAGGTGCTGAAACATACGATGTTTCGTATAAAGAAAACTTTCAAATGCGGGCAGTACTAATGTGGACAATAAGTGATTTTCCAGCATATGGTATGTTATCTGGATGGACAACGCATGGAAGGCTATCATGTCCATATTGTCAAGATAACACTGATGCTTTCCAACTAAAACACGGAAGGAAAACGTGTTGGTTTGACTGTCACAGGAGATTTCTACCACCAGATCATCCATATCGTAGAAGTAGGAATTTGTTTACGAAGAACAAGAGGGTGTTTGACAGTCCACCTCCGGAAATTCGTGGGAAAGATTTGAAGACACAACTTAGAGATTTTGGTGCAGAAAGAACGCCAGACGTCGGTGGACATGAGCATTTTCCGGTAGATGGTGTTGGAAACCTACATAACTGGCACAAAAAAAGTATTTTTTGGGATCTGCCATACTGGGAGGATCATCTACTAAGGCATAATTTAGATGTCATGCATATCGAGAAGAACTTTTTTGACAACCTGATGAACACGATCCTTAATGTTCAAGGTAAAACAAAGGATAATTTGAAGTCAAGACTGGATTTAGTCGATATATGTGCTCGTTCAGAACTTCATGTTGATGAGAGTGGTAGGGCTCCTTTTCCCATATACCGACTTGATGCAGCGGGAAAGGATGCGTTCTTTGATTGGATTTCAAACGATGTGGAATTTCCAGACGGTTACGCATCTAATTTGCGTAACTGTATCGACAGAAAGGAAGGAAAGTTTACTGGCTTGAAAAGCCATGATTGCCATGTAATGATGCAGCGTCTCCTTCCGTTTGCCTTCAAGGAACTATTACCACGAAATGTTCATGAAGCAATTGCAGGGATAAGTGGTTTCTTCCGCGATTTATGCACAAGATCAGTGACTCTTGAAGGTATTGAAAATTTGAAGACTAACATAGCTGTGATTCAGTGCAACCTTGAGAAGATATTTCCTCCCTCATTTTTTGATGTTATGGAGCATCTTGTTATTCACCTGGTAAGAGAATTGGAGCTTGGTGGTCCTGTGCAGTATAGATGGATGTATCTGTATGAGCGGTATATGTTCCATTTGAAGAAGATGGTGAAAAATTTAAGTAGGGTGGAAGGGTCTATAGTCGCACAGATGATCAATGAAGAAACTTCAAACTTTGCCGAGTACTACTTTCCAGCAGAAGTTCAGACCAAAAACAGAAGACCTGCTCGGCATGATGATAGAGGCGAACGGGCAACATATCATTGGAAGGTTCCAGACATTTTCACAGACGTTGGACGACTTAGCGGAAAACCAAAAGACCGTCGACTTACTGATCAGGAGCGCAGTCATTTGCAAACATATTTACTCACCAACTGCGAAGATGTTCTTCAATATGAAAGGATTTTCATGGCAGAAAAGCGGTTAGAATATAGATACGCCACAGAGGACGAACTAGAAGAAATGAAGCAGAGAGAATTTGGTGGATGGATGTTTACCTATGTGAGTGATGGTTTGGCCAGAGGTGAAACATTTGACGATTGGATACGCGAGATGGTCGTTGGACCAAACTTTGTTGTGAAGTCATATCCGAGATTTTGTACTCGAGGATATGCATTCACAACTCAGAAGAGGAGACGTTCGAGTACGACTTACGATGCTGGTGTTTGTTCTGCATCAGGAGATGATGTATACTACGGACACATAAATGAGATTTTGGAAATCAAGTATTTGGGCATGGTTGGATTGCGCTGTACTGTTTTCTATTGTGACTGGCACGACAACACTCCAGATCGAGGTGTGAGAACAGATGCATTTGGTGTTACATCAGTAAATTCAAGACGGAAGCTGCAATATTATGATCCTTTCATTCTTGCTTCTCAGGCCGATCAGGTTTGTTATATCAAGTACCCCCGGGTAAGGAACAGAGATGATCCATGGGTTACTGTTACAAGACTCAACCCGAGAGGCCGAGTTCAGGGAAGTTCTGAGCTGGAAGACCCACTACAACCAAGCACATCCGGCAACTTAAGTGCAGCAGAAGATTTAGGTGGAGTTGGCCTTGTAGTCGATTTAACTGACTTCGGAGAAGAAGCCGCCGTTCACGAAGAGGATGAACCAGTGATTGGAGAGTTTCACCAAGATCCAGATTCAGATTCATCTGGTGATGACGACTCGGAAGAAGACTAGCCTCGACCTTTTTTTTTTTTTTTTTTAAAGGAAAATTTCGAGGAAATTCCGAGGACAGATAGGTTTTCCTCGGAATTTCCTCGGAATAGATCTTCTCGATTGAAAACCCCAAGTTCCTCGGAATTCTGTCGGAAAATTCCGAGGAAATTCCGAGGAACTCTTTATGTTTGTCGGAATTTCCTCGGAAAATACCGAGGAAATTCCGAGGAGATGGGGATTTGATTATAGATTCTTTTTCCTCGGAATCTCCTCGGTATATTCCGAGGAAATTCCGACGAACATAAGGATTTCCTCGGAATCTCCTCGGTATATTCCGAGGAAAATCCGAGGAACTGGGGGTTTTAAATCGAAAACAACGTTTTACGGATTGAATAACACGTATATAACCTTCATTAAGTGTCATAACCAGATTATGATGTTTGGAACTATGAACTTTGGTGTTTTATCCAATAACAAACACTTTTACGATTGCATGAACGAAAACCACACAACGTAAGAGAAACACTTATACACTTTAATAAACGGTAAAGGGAATACTTAGAATTATTTTTGAAATTGTGTTATTTCATGGTTTATGATCATCTATACAAAGAATCCTCAATGGTATGCATTATAATTGTATAAGAAATGAAATACGGCGAAAATAATCGATGTTTTAAAACCCCAAACCCTGGTTCCTCAGAATTTCCTCGGAGATTACCGAGGGTATTCCGAGGAAACTGGATTCGTCGGAATATTTTCATCTAACCGGGTAAACGAAGCCGCCAAATATTTCGGGAAAATTGAATCATAGAATTCCGAGGAAATTCCGACGGAAGTATAAAATATTTCCGAGGAAATTCCGACGGATATTTTCCGTCGGACGCCTCATAAGATTAGGGCGAGCCCGATCTTCTTCCCCATTTCTCTCTTTCTCTCCGCGCCGCTGCACATCTCCTCTCGCGATTCCGGCGATTTCCGGCGATTCCACCGTTCTCTCTCCCGTTTTTCCGGCGATTCTCCCCTAATCCTCCCCCATAATCATGTAAGAACCCTATCCCACTCTTTTAGGTTAGATTTGTATGGTTTTTAAGTAGATTTGATGATTTTGGAATGAGATTTATAGATTTTGTTAGGGTGAATGGTAGATTTGTGTAAAATGGAGTTTGATTATGTATTTCACTTGATTTGAATTTTTTTTTTAGTTTTTATCAATTTTGTGGTTATAAAAATCGAATTTGAAATTATATATATATATATTGAAAACGTTTTTTGTATATAAAATCTATTTTTGCATTTTAAATTCATTTATAAATTTATTAAACATTTTTAAAATCTATAAAACTTTTTTTAAGATTAAAAATCATTTATATAATATTTAAAAACATTTTTTTTGTATTTTATATGTAAAATATAAATTTATATATTTATTAAACATTTTTAAAATTATTAAACTATTTATATTTTTGTGATTAAAAACTATGTTTTAAACTATTTTTATTTTAAACTGTTTTTTTAATTAAAATTATTAGAACTAATTTTTAAATATGTTTTTTTTTAATTTACAGGTCTAATGATGATCAGATCCGGCCTCGCCAGCGTCGTAGCCGGGGTGGTATGGGGAGCCAGTCTCGGGGTTCTTCCAGCCATGTTCAGGATTCCGTTTCGCCCCACAGCTCATACCAAACATCTCCCTCTCCATTACTCGCTCCTGCTGCTCCCTCTCCCGCTGCTGCACCCGCTCCTGGTCCCGCTGCTGCACCTGGTCCTCTGGGAGTGATGAGGGTTGCGGAGTTGGTTCGACAGCCCGGTCGTGACCATCTTCCCTATCTCACTGAGTATCCACATGGACATGGTCAAACATGGTAATTTAAACTTTTATTTTTTAAACTATTTTTAATTTTTAAACTATTTTTTTATTAATAATTTATTTTTTTTGTTAGGTTCAACCGATCCGGGAACGGGATCAGCGCATGGATCAACCGTATGATGTACTCGGCCCTCGACAGCGGACATCCGACTTTCACTCACTTCCCTGTCGAGAAGCAGCATCTGTGGTTTCAGCAGTTTGCGGTAAGTATTCTAATTTTTAAATTATATTTTTTATATTATTAAAACTATTTTTTGTAATTATTAAACTATTTTCTATATTTATTAGACATTTTAAATATTATTAAAACTTATTTTTGTAATTATTAAACTAATTTATATATTTATTAGACATTTTAAATATTATTAAAACTTATTTTTGTAATTATTAAATTATTTTTTTAATTATTAAACTATTTTTTATTTATTAAAACGACGATTTTTGTAATTTTTAAACTATTATATTTTTGTGCTTAAAAACTATTTTTAAACTATTTCAGCAAGAATTCAACTGGAATGCCGATGATACGCTCTCTATCTATCACCATTTTGTCCATAAAGTTATGGACAACTATGGGAAGCAGATGTACGAGTGGAAGAAGAAGTGGGAAGTAAACAAGGTAGTTTTTAATTTATTAACAATTTTTAATTTATTAAACTATTTTTAAAATTATTAAACTTTTTTTTTTAAATTAAAAGGTCCCAAAGTCGATGAACGGCACGGTCTGGAAGGAGTTGTGTGCGCATTGGGATAAAGAAGAGACGAAAGAAACTTCTTCCACCAACTCCAACAACCGCAGGAGCGACCGTAAAGGAAAGGGCATCTACAAGCATAACTTGGGTGCTCAATCTATTGCCACTCTGGCGGATCGCATGGTAAGCTCAACCGCTTTTTCTTCAATTATTTAAGTTTCAGAATTTTATTTTTTTTGCATTTTCAAATCTCTAATGTTTGTCTAATTTATTTTTTTTCAAGGCGGAAGAAAATGAAGGCCACCCAGTTGATGATCTCGCCCTTATGAAAAGGGCGTATACCAACAAGAAGACCGGCCAGATTGATGATGGTCTTGTGAGGGACGTGGTCGACCTGGTCCAGACTCAGGTGTATGACGAAGTGTCTCAGCTTCAAACCGATGATGACGATTCGACGGCCTCGACCAACTTGTCTCGGGTTCGAATCAACGAAATCGTTGAATCGGTAAGTTTTTTTTTTAAAAGTTCAATTTAATTATTTCTTGATTTTTATTTTATCATCAATTTAAATTATCTTAACTTCGTTTTATTTATATTTCAGTCGGTTCCAAAGAAAAAGGGACGTTTGGTCGGTTTGGGTCGTCGCTCCCGGTCGGCTGCTCCTTCTTCTGCACCACATGCGTATGTTGATCCAGAAGTTCTTACGGCTCAGCTGAAGGACAAGGATGATCGGATATCTGCGTTGGAGGCTCAGATGGCAGCTCAACAGGCGGGCTATGAGACCCAGAAGAGGCTGAACGAGCAGATGATGGACATGATGAAGAGGATGTACCCGAACGAGACGTTCCCGAACATTCCAGACCCGTAGTTTTTTTTTTTCCAAAAACTCTGAATGTTTTATTTAAATTTGAATATTATCTACTATGTTTTATTTTATGTTTTATTCAATTTTAATTTTAAATTTTAAAAATTTTAATTTTTTTCCAAAAAAAATAATTTTTAAAAAAAATAAATTTTTTAAAAAATAATTTTTTTCAAAATTCCGAGGGAATGGAGGTCCTCGGATAATTCCGAGGAACTTTTATCCCTCGGTAAATTCCGACGAACATTAAGTTCCTCGGAATTGTCTGAGGGAAAGGATTCCTCGGAATTTTCCGAGAAACTCAATTCCCTCGGAAAATTCCGAGGGAAGAAAGTTCCTCGGAATTTTCCGAGGAACAAATGTTCCTCGGAATTTTCCGAGGAACTTTCTTCCCTCGGAATTTTCCGATAAATATTCCGAGAAATATTTCGTCGAAACTTCCGAGGATTGGACCATCGGAATTCCTTCGGTATTTTCCGAGGAACCTTCCGACGAACATTGTGTCCTCGGAGTTTCCTCGGAATTTTGTTTCCTCGGAATTCCGTCGGAAAATTCCGACGGAATTCCGAGGAATTATGAATTTCCGAGGAGTTATTTCCGAGGACTTTTTTCGTCGGTATGTCCTCGGAATAACGTTATTCCGACGACATACCGACGATTTTTTCCCTCAGTATCCCGATGTTTTCTTGTAGTGGTTGTTGATCCCCACGTCGTTGATGATGTTCATATCCTTGATCAGCAAAAACATTGTCGACAAGCTCGTCATCATCGGATAAATCGGGTGGAATATCGCGATGTGGAGGCCGACGACCGTGTTGATCTCCCGGAGCTTCACGTTGAGCATGTTGGTCCTGAAGAACGGTGGTAAGGGCGTTTTGGACCGCTGTCTGTAACGCTTCTTGAAGGTTTGTAGTCAACGTTTCGAACATAAGGCGTACTTCCTCCTGCTGATCGTCCGTCATAGTCTTGCGTGGTGCCATGATCGATTTGTTTGATTGAGAAATCAAACGCCTGGATTCTGATACCAACTGATAGAGTAACCGATAGATGTAGGCGCAATTGTTTAGTCTAAGAATGCCCAAAAGAACCTACGAGCTTGAATCCGTTGAGATCACCAATGATCTAGCCGTAAACAAGAGATGAAAGCAAAGCTTCGTTTTATAAATTCAATAATAATGTGTCTCTTTACAAAGCCTAGAGAGCACTATATATATCAATAGGAAAAGACCTAAGTCCTTAAGGATTATGACCTTACAAGAAATAGGAAACTTAACGTTTAACTAGAACAGAAATAATTAAGTAAAAGTAAAGCTAAAACCGAAAAGGAAATATAGTCCACGCTGCATCACAAACCAGTTAGCATACTCTTTGATCCATTGCCCTTGTTCACTGTCCTTCACACCATCAGCTACATGGAGAACTTTCCTGTGTTTGTTTCTTGCTTCAGTTATCTCATTCCTCTCATGATCTGAACTTGTTAGATCTTCTTCCACTTCAATGTTTTCTAGAAAAAAGATGTGTATGAAACATGTTAACATATCATTTTATATGTTTACAATGACTAATGTTCGAAGATCAAATGTAGATAATTGTGTCCCCATTCCTGTAACCTGAAAAGGAGAGATGAATTTGATTTGACGTGATTTTTTGATGTACAATCTTAGGTCACTATTTAGATGTAGGTCTGCAGCTATTATATTATCTTTCCACTCATTTTATTAGGAAATTATGCTAGGTACATTCGAAAATCTGAAGAAATTTAAGAAAAATCTATGTGTAGTAGATAAAGTATGGTACTGACCATAGGTATGTGACATATTAGTTTATATTGAATGTTAATATTTGATATTGTATGCTAACTATAAACACATGTGTTATTTTAATAGTTGAACCACAACCAAAGTCAGCCTCTATACATGATTACATCCAGCTGGAGATTACATGACACATGCACCAGAGGCATACACACTTGGATCTCTAATCCTAACACCTCCAATTACAGGCCAAAGAAGACAAGGATGTTGTTAAAAGGTGAATTCAAGGTAGACCTAAGCTAACTTCAGCTGATACTGAACTTGCACTGATGTGATTGTTATTAATATCATTAATCGTTATTGAAAGTTCTCAACATCAAATTGATTGTTCATGAAACAAGGTGTCATAGGGTGAAGAGAAAGAACCTGTAGGAAGTGTGGTGAAACTGATCACAGTCGCGCTCTCTGCAAAATAATGTATAACACTATTACTTAGCGGTTACACATTAGTTTTGAACCTTGAAGTTCACTTGAAAACACGTAGGAGAGAAGCAAATAGAACAGCCACTAGCGTGATGCAGATAGGAATGCCTATAAACATGTGTGCAGTTGTATTCTTGAGAAGGTGGATGATATGGCAGATCCTTGTGGCTTGATGATTCAGTACATAAAAGGGCATATCAGTTTCTTTGAAAAAGGTTCTTTGTTGTACCTATAAAAGAAAGGAGATTGTTTCAAAAAAGAACTACATAAATCATGCTAGAGACTGGATCCAGAGTATAAATATTCACCTCTTCGTTTGGTTTGTCCCTAAAATGTTCTACAGAATCAGCTTCTTCAAGGGAATCACATCCGTGTGCATCAAGAAACTGTAGACTCAGTGGGAGTTTTTCCACTGATCTGAGATTCTTGCAGTTATTAAGGCAAAGAGTTACCAGTGAGGTAAGATCTCTGATGCTTGATGGCAATGCAACAAACTCATGGCCGCTGAGATCTAAATTTGTCAACTTAATGAAATAGATGAGCTGGTCTGACAAAAACTCAACATTGTTGCAGTTTTCAAGGCAAAGCTCAAGCAAACAGTATCTTCCTTGTTCCTCACTTGTTTCAGATAGTTTCACCAGTGATCTGAGGTTCCTACAGTTGGTAAGAGTCAGTGTCTGCACCTGTGTTAGCTTTGGCAACTCCTTGAGCTTGAAGCAGTTTCTAAGCCAGAGAGTTTTCAACCGGGTGAGACTAACCATAGCTTCTGGTAAGCTCTCAAAATCATTCCCACTGAGGTCCAGCTTCTCTATGAACTCCAACTTATGGATCCCATGAACCCCAGATGGAATCTTCCGGATGTTTAAGTTCACTAGCTTTAGCTCTTTAAGATCAGGAAAATCTGGAAAGCTGTCAAAGGAGAAAGATTCACCGTTTTCTTTGTGGCTGAACCTCATGATGCTGAGGGAGTTGAATCTGTTGCACTCTGAGATGAGCCATGGTGATTGCTGCAGATTCATTGAAGATGTGACAGGGATCTGTTGATCAGAGTTAAAAGAAACATATTCAGCAGTTCCTCTAAATTTTGAACAGAACTCAAAACTTATGTCTCCACCAATGGATATGTTTATAAGTGCATCCATCTTCACTTTTGCATCCGGAAACTCCAACCCAATATGTTGCTGCATTGTAGGTTTCCGTACAAAAAACTTCAAGGCACTTCTAAGGCCTCCACAGTAAGATAACTTGAGCTTCTTTATGCTAGACCTTTTTCCAATAGACTCTGGAATGCCTTTTAGTCTTGTGCAGTGTTCCAAAGCCAGTTCCTCAAGACTAGTGATACCTGAAAGATCTGGAAGTTGCTTGAGATGCTTAGATCCTGTTACATCTAGTCTCTTCAAACTCTCCATCATCTAAGCAAGATACATTAACAACAAAGGTTGGATAAGAATTACACAGACATTAATTAGCTGCAGAATGAAAGAGAAAGATTACCGGTGTTCCACTCCAGAGAGTTTCTAAATCACTGTGACGCAGATTGAGTTCAACAAGAAAATATGGATCAGCATCAGAAGGCAGGGTTCTCAAGGGGAATGCATCCCAATGGAATAGCCGTAGGCTAGGAGGCAAGAGATGTTGGTCTGGAATGAGTTGCAGCTTTGACTCTCTGGAATCTACATGCTTGTAGACTTTGAGAAACTTGAGATTATGCATATGGCCAACGACACTGGCCTTCATGGAAAATGCACAGGCCAGGTTACACGAGTGTAGGGACATGCATTCAGTTTGTTCACCTCCCTGATGATATCAAGACAAGCAAAAAAAAAACACCTAGGTCAGGTTAGAACAGGTCAAAGAATTGTCTATTAATGCTTACATCTCTGAAATTAGTCAGTGCATAGCAAATATCCTGAGGATCTCTGAGGAATTTTCTAGCCAAAGAAGTGTCGTCACGGATCATTTCTCTTGCCATTTGTTCAACCAACTTATGCATGATTACAGATCCGTTAGTTGATATTTTGATGAGAGACTTCTCAGCTAAAACTCTTATCCACAGGCTGCTCTGAGGTATGGGTCCATGGAGAAGGGAATTGATACGCTGGAGAGTGTCTCCGTTGAAGAGACAAGCAACATGAAGGAACACATTCTGGTGTGGTTTTGGTAATCCCTCGTAGCTAATTTTCAAGATTTCCATTGTATTCTCGTCAAGGCTGCTTTCAAGTGCAGTTAAAGCTTCCTCCCACACCTCAGGAGCAGCCGTCCTTCCACGGAGAAACAATGCATGGGCTTGGATAGCAGAAGGAAGACCGTGAGAAAGCCGAGTAGCTCGGATTGAGAGTTGTTCAAAACCATCACAAGGAGGAGGTCCTTCAAAAGCAATCTGTTTAAACATCTTGAGAGCATCCTTATCATTCAAGCAATTAACCTCATAAACGTTTTCTACTCCACAGGTGTTCAGCAAGCCCATATCTCTAGTTGTTATGATGATTCGGCTCCCTGGACCAAACCAGTGTTTTTCCTTGGCCAAGGCGTGTACCTGCGCCACTTTATCCACACCATCAAGCACAAGAAAAACCTTTTGGTGCCCAAGCCTCTTCTTTATCTCTTGACATCCAGCTTCCACGCTCCATAAGCTAATATCATCAGAGAGGATACTGCAGAGCATTTCTTTCTGAAAATGCTTTAGATCATGGTCATGCTCTTTACTAACACTCTTGATGTTTTCTATGAAACAACGAGCTCTAAATCTAGGTGAGAGCTGGTCATAGAGACACTTGGCTATTGAGGTTTTCCCAATCCCTCCCATTCCCCAGATTCCTAACACTACAACCTCATTGGACTCAAGATCCAGTAGATGATTAAGACCTTCCATGTGAGCTTTCATCCCAACAATATTGCCTGAGTCTATTTTCTGCATCAGTGTCACACGTCTTGATATGTCTCTGGCAATTTCTCCAACCATAACAGCCTCATCAACGCTAAACAAAATGAACACACACTGATGCAACCTCAAGTTTCCAATACTTACAAAGATACTCCCTCTTTCCACTAAGAGAGATGTTTTAGAACAAAAAAATTGTTTTACAAATATATATCTTTTTATGCATAAATTGTAAACTTCAAAAACATTAAGAAGTTTATTGAATTACTATTAGTTAAAATTATTGGTAACTAATAATTACAGAAAATGAATCATTTAAAATAATGATTTAATGTGTTTTCTTAGTATGTGTGAAAACACTAGAAAATATATTTTTAAAGAAAAGACGTAAGTATATATATTTTTGTAACTATATTATGGTAAGAAGAGCTTACCAGTGTCTTGAATCCAGGCCTGAAAGGTTAGCTATTAGGTGAAGAGCTTCTCTCCACTTGTGAACCTTGTGCACCATTTCTGGACGACCCTTGTACCGTTCTAAAGAGAAACTCCCTAGCTGATGCCTGACGGTGGAAGGATCAACTCCATAGAAGACAGGGAAGACTTCAAGTGTTCCCTCCTTCATATACTCCATTATCAACTGAAGTTCCATTAAGCACCACCTCGAGGTAGCGTAGTTCTCGGAGAGAACCACAACCGCGAAGCTGGAACCCTTGAGAGCTATGTGGAGTTGGTCGGAAATGTGGTCTCCTTTCTCAAGTCTTTGGTCGTCTTTGAATGTAACAATCCCTCTGCTATCAAGTGCTGCGTATAGGTGGCTGACGATGGTTTTGCGAGTGTCTTCTCCTCTGAAGCTGAGGAAGACGTCATACATGGATACACGAGGGATAGAGGAGGAGGAGGAGGACGCCATTGTTGAAGTCGTTGAACGGTTTGTTCTATGGTGGTTAATGCATAATGGACCATGGCTTCGTTCTTCTTCTTAAATGTGATGTGAGAGCAGCTTTGGTTATTTCTGAGTAATTGTTGATGGAAGAAAATTTGTGTGGAATTTTCATTCTATAAAAAAAATTTCTCATAATATATATTTTCCTCATATAGTATCATTTTATGCTAATGGTTGACTGACTTTTCAGTTACAAGTCAACGCTAAGTGGCTTCATTCTCTACTTCCTCCACATGGGACTCGCTTTAGTATTCATACTGTCACACATAGACACAAAAGATAGAAGTGGTCCAAAAAAAAAAGTGAACCAGAAACCAAATGTCTTCTTCTTATTCATTTTTGTTGGCTGGAAGAGAGTTGGATGTGTTCTTGAGTTTCAGCGGTAAGAAAGCTCTTGACATGGACTTTGGTTATGATTTGTCACGAAATGGCATCAAGTCTTTTAAATCTGAAAGCTGGAAGGAGAAGAGTTTCAAGCCGATCGCTAGACAAACACTGGAGGCTTTGACTGAGTCCAAAGTTGCAGTGGTCATGACCTCTGATGAAGAAGCTTCTTCCGTTGGGTTCCTTGAAGAGCTCCTTGTGATCCTCGAGTTTCAAGAGAAGCGTTCACTCACAGTCATACCAATCTTTTTAACAAAGCGTCCTTTAGATATGGAAGAAGTCTCTCACCTGTTTCCGGAGAGAGACAGGACGTGGAGGACTGTGATCGCCAAGCTGGAGAACATATCTGCGCAGTATTCACTTTCTAGGAACCTTGCGGTGATTCACGGATCGCACCGGATCAAGCAGGTGGCTGATGACATTAGGCTTATGTTTCTCTCTTGTGCGTCTAGTGACTTCAAAGGTCTTGCAGGAATGGATCGTCACTTGAGAGCGTTTCATGAGCTGTTGGCTTTGGACTCTGACAAAGAGGTTCGTACTGTTGGCATTTGGGGTTGTGCTGGTGTGGGAAAGACAACTCTTGCGAGGTACTGTTATGCTGAGATCTTTGTGAAGTTTCATACACATCTTTTTCTAGAAAACATCCAAGACATGAAGCAAAAGCTTCTAGAAAACATTGAAGTGGAAGAAGATGTAACAAGTTCAGATCATGAGAGGAATGAGATAACTGAAGCAAGAAACAAACACAGGAAGGTTCTCCTTGTAGCTGATGGTGTGAAGGACAGTGAACAAGGGCAATGGATCAAAGAGTATGCTAACTGGTTTGCTCCAGGAAGTAGAATCATTTTAATTACTCAAGACAAGAGTGTTCTTGAGGAGTCAGGAGTGAATCATGTGTACGAAGTTGGGTCTTTAAGATATGATGAAGCAATTCAACTCTTCTCACGCTTTGCTTTCAGGCAGCCATACCCTCCTCCTGAGTTCGAACGCCTCTCAGTTCGTGCGGTTCAGCTCGCAGGGTTTCTTCCAATGGCCATTAGACTGTTTGGGTCTTTTTTAACTGGTAGAGGTAAAGAGGAATGGGAAGCTACACTTCTTAAACTCAGTGCAAAGCAAAGTAAAGAAGCAGTGGAGGTTTGGAAGATTATGGAAGCATCAGAAGATGAACATATTGTGGAAGCATCATCACAAAGATAAAAACCACAATGGAAGTAAGAGGAGACACTTGTCCCATGTAGTGTTCTGTTTTATTTTTCTCTTTTTCCTTTGTATAATATGTATGTGAGAACTTCTAAATGTTAGTATCAAAAGCTCAACCTGTTTTTGTGTTTCTTGTAAACTGCTTCTATTGTTATTAGTAGATTAAAACTCTTGATTAGTTTTTTTTTTCAGCACAGATTTTGGTGTAAATTAGAGGTGCTAGATATTTATGATGAGACAAGACAATACAAAGCCACTGTAAAAGAGTCACATAACTTAGCCATGATCAAGAATAGTTTTGGTTACAGACAGTGTCCAAATCTGTATATAAAAGAGTAACTTGACAAACACATTTCTTTCTCAGGTTAAACTCAGTATCCAATCCACACAAAGCAGCATGTTAATTGACTGTCAGTCTAATCTTTAGTTTATCTGTTACAAAAGCGTGATATTAATTATTTTCTTGTTACGTAAGTTGGCATCTCAGTCGTTGTAGTATAGTGGTAAGTATTCCCGCCTGTCACGCGGGTGACCCGGGTTCGATCCCCGGCAACGGCGTCTCTTTTCTTGTTATATTTTAAGAAATTTGAATATTTTCATGAAAATGAAAAAAAAACAAAATGATGGCTTCGCCCGGGTTCGAACCGGAGACCTTCAGTGTGTTAGACTGACGTGATAACCAACTACACCACGAAACCTTTTGCATATTAGGCAACACAGCATCTTTTAAATCCTTCAAGTATCACTAGACTTGAGGAATTGATTCTTGAACACGGGACAAGACTAAAAGGCATTCCAAAATCTATTGGAAAAAGGTCTAAACTAAAGAAGCTCAAGTTATCTTATTGTGGAGGGCTTAGAAGTGCCTTCAAGTGTTTTACATGAAAATCTACAATGCAGCAACATATTGGACTGGAGTTTCCAGATGCAAAAGTGAAAATGGATGTGCACTTATAAACATATCCATTGGTGGAGACATAAATTTGGAATTTTGTTCAAACTGTAGAGGAACTGCTGAATATGTTTCTTTTAACTCTGATCAACAGATCTCTGTCACATCTTCAATGAATCTGCAGCAAGCACCTCGGGTCATATCAGAGTGCAACAGAGCTAACTCAGGTACTGAGACACTGACACTTACTAACTGTATAAACCTCAGATAACTGTCTGATACGAGTGAAGAACAACTGTTTGCTTGAGCTTTGCCTTGAAAACTGCAACAATGTTGAGTTTTTGTCAGAGCAGCTCAGTCATTTCACTAAGTTGACAAATATAGATCTCAGCGGCCATGAGTTTGATATATTTGCCATCAAGCATCAGAGATCTCACCTCACTGATAATTTTTTGCCTTAATAACTGCAAGAAACTCAAATCAGTGGAAAAACTCCCGCTGAGTCTTGAGTTTCTTGATGCACAGGGATGTCATTCCCTTGAAGCTGATTCTGTAGAACATTTTAGAGACAAAGAGGTGAATATTAATACTCTTTATCCAGTCTCTACTATGATTTATGTATTTAATTTCTTTTTTGAAACCATCTCCTTTTGATTTATAGGTGCAGCAACGAACCTGTTTCAAAGAAACTGAGATGCCCATTTATGTACTGAGTCATCAAGCCACAAGGGTCTTCCAGATCATCCACCTTCTCGAGAAAACACCTGCACTCATGTTTCTTGGCATTCCTATCTGCATCACCCTAGTGGCTGTTCTTGACGTTTCTCTCCTGCGTGTTTTCAAGTAAACCTCAAAGGCTCAAAACAAGAGAGGTCTCAGTCAAACAGTCAACAAACGACTTCCTCAAGGCTTAAGGTATCTGGAAGTAGAACAAACTGAATGCATGCAAGTCAAGTACTGAACTCCCTATATATACTAGATCACTGTGTTATTTTAGAAATACATTTTTAATGAAGAAACTCCTCACTTCTCACCATTTGGGATAAAATCATTTCTCACTTGATTAGGCCCTTCCTTGACGATAATTAGGAATCATAATAATCGCACTAAAGTAATAGGCCGCAAAGAGATAATCTAAGGTTAATAGATATAGTGCCATACTTCTCTATTATTTTCTAATTAAACTAAACGTCTGGACTAATCAAGGATTAAGATCATTGACTTTTTGTTTGGAACCTAGCGAGATGGATTATCTGACGTGGCCAAAAACATTAGCAATCGAATAAAAGTCAAAGTAGTATTGGGAAAAAGAATTAAGAAACAAGCAGTAGCAACAAAAAAAGCTACTTAAAAAAGGTTAGGTGGTTGGATAAAGATAAAATTGCTGTGCATAAAGATATGAGTACAGAGTACTTAAAATACATGGATGGAGCAATTACTCTAAAGATATTAATGGAGTTCAAAAAGAAAAGATATTAAGTGACGTAAGGTCAGAGAGAGAGAGAGGAGACCAAGGCATCAAAAGACATACATTTATACATACACAACACATGAGACACTATTTGAGTATCTATCTGACTGAAAAGAGAGAGAGCAAGAAGGTGAGAAGCAGAAACCATTCTGAGTTAGTGTTTCTCGTTCTTCATTGAATCTATAAGGAAGGTCTCTCTCTCCCTATCTCTTTCTCTCAATATTGTAGACTTTGTAGTTTCTGTTTCTATCGATTTTAGTCTTATATAAGTATCAACCTCTGTGTATATAAGTATATATCTTCTTCAACAATCTAATCTTTAGAACCTAGATCAATGGATGAATGATAGATAGTTGATAACGACTGTTTTTTCCTCTTTGTAGCCAGTAAGCTATATATTTTGGCCTGAGTCACATGGATAAGAAAGATTCATTTACTACGGCTCATTCAACTCCACCATACCTGAACACTTCCATCTCATGGGGACTTCCAACTGAATCGAATGTTCAGAGTTATGCTGTGACTGAATCACTGAGTTTGAAGGTGCATGCGATGCGAGAGCAAAACATGTTCTTAACCCAACTAAAACCGGTTTCCAGGACAAGGATTCTTCTTCAACTCAGTCCACTGATCAATCCTCTACTGAAGTTACAACTAGCGGAGATGATGATGATGATGATGATAACCCTTCGAGACAAATCTCATTTTCATCAAAACCAGGTCTATTTTTTTAAAGAACTTCAGGGTCTATTCGATTCATATTACTGTCGAGAACATGTACTGAAAAGACAAGATGACATGGTTTTGTTATGTAATGGCGTGATCTTTGGTAAATCCTTTTGTTCTGGTCCCTCTTTTCTTCTTTAGATAGCTTTGAAGAAACTCAAAGGAAGAGATTTCCAAATAGTATAAAATCAGACTCCTCCTACACGATAGGAACCTCAGATATTCACTTTGCTCCTGGGAAGGTATTTGTAAATCTACTATCAGTAATGATAAGACAGAACTTGTGATGGTTGACTAACATCTTGGGTCATATTCTTGTTTCAGGCTAACTTCTTCTTTCCTTGTGCTGATCCACGTTTTGGTGGTTACCTTCCACATGCAACAGTAAGTACATCCTTCTTCATTACATGTGGTGAAGAATGTTCTTGCTAAAAGTGTATTTTGCTTAAGGTGAACTTGTATTAATGAATTGAAACATTATGTTCTGAAGCAGTTCCATGTGATTTTTCAATACACTTGAAAACTTTCTGCAGGTATGGCATCCCAAAAAGGTGAGTCGGGTTCCTTTACCATTGGAACTCATTGATAATGAGCCTGTCTTTGTCAATGCGAAGCAGTTCCATGCAATTATGAGGAGGAGGGAGCAACGTGCAAAGCTAGAGACTCAAAACAAACTAATCAAAGCGCGTAAGGTAATAGTATCTCGCTAGGAGTTTCACCTGTCTCATTCTGGTTTAGTCACTAAATTTAAATCATTGTTGGTACTATACAACAGCCGTATCTTCATGAATCTCGACATGTTCACGCTCTTAAACGACCTAGAGGATCTGGTGGAAGATTCTTACCAAAAAGCTTCAAGAATCTAGAGAGCCAAAACATGATATGTCAATCCAACAAAAAGACACCAAGGGAAACATGTCTGGATTCGTGGCTCATCAGCTGCAGATCAGCAACGACCTTGGTTGTTCAACCACATCTGGATCCGACATAATCTCTGTTTCTGACGGCATTGAGGCAAACCCAACAATGTATATTCATGGTTAGTTAAATGACATGCATGGAGGTGGGAACACGCACCACTTCTCTGTCCATATCTGAGACGGTTGGAATCTGGTGCTGTTTATATTCCCACGAAAGGGAAGTCATCCTTGGCTGTTAGTTCGCTTCTTCTTAGCTTTTATTTCACGTTTTGAACGATGAAAAAAAGACTTCAAGCTTCCTATCTTGTTTTGTCTTTTTGTACCATGAATCATATGTGGTTAACTCTGTGATAGTCTCTTCTCTTTGATTTCCCAAAGTTCATATTCATCCATTTTCAAGATGATCTAGTCAGACATAACGTACCACTTAAAGGATAACCGAGGCAATATTGGCAATGGGAGAAGAAGAGTCGATTAAAAGTTCTTTATTTACAAGGAAAAGAGTTTGATACCTTCCTTACATGACCAAGAACAAGAAAAAAAAAACAGAAAGGCAAAGCCACAATTTAGTCAGCTACTTACGGATTCTCCGTAAGGCCTGCCTGTCATGGGACGAAAGCGGCTTCAAGAACTCATAAGTAGTGACCATAAAACAACGATGCACAATCTTTAGAACATACACAAAATAGTGAAAGATAGAAAGCAACATAGCGTCTATGAACAGCATATTGATCATCCAAGAGGGAAGAAGTAACATAACATGCATAGCCATCTTCTTCAAGAGAAGGCATTTCCGATATAGCTAGAAACTTTTGCAACGCAGTTATCCTGCGATGCTTCAAGTCTACATAGCTCGGATTCCCATTCACTGACGGTTTTCCCGCGTAGGAAGGAGCCGAATACTTTTAGGGTCAGTGGAATACGACCTGTAATCAGGACAGCACGAATGGAGAGCCGGAAGTACTCCCTAGGGACGTGTTCCTGTTTGAAGGCAAATTGTGAAAAGAGCTGAAGAGCTTCATCATATCTTAGAGTCTCAACTTTGTAGAGGTGTTTGACTCCACACTTGAGTAGCACACGATTGGACTGGGTGACATATATCAGTCTACTCCCTGGACCAAACCGACGAGCAATGTTTCTGATATTTTCGAGTTGGCCAGTGTCATAGAGATGGATATCTACAATAAGCAAAACCTTCCGATGTCCAAGATTCGCATTCACAAGTTCATCGAATCTCTCTAACTCTTCACCCGGTCTAACAGCTACTTTTGCCGATAGACCAGCTCTTGCGATTTTCTCTAGCAAACAGGTTGAACCAAAAGAGTGTGCGGTTTGATACTCAAAGTAGTAGTGATCTTGAAACTGTGGTGAGACCTTTTGGTAAACACATCTCGCAAGTGTTGTTTTGCCAACTCTTTCCTCACCACAAATGCCCATTTCTCCAAGTCCGTCTTCTTCGGAATCCATATTAAGCAGCAGTGCGTCCACTGCTTTCATTTGCCGATCCATCCCAACAAGGCTATCGAAATCAATAGATGGAGCCAATTGAGACAACTCGTTGCCCGTAACATACTTGTCTTTTTGCACGTACGCAGGGCTCCTTGCAGGCGTACTAGGGTTGACGACACTAATAAGCTTTTCTGCATACATAATTCTCCCAGCTATCTTCCTGAAAACATCTCTAACAAGCATGATCCCCTTGGTGAGAAATCCAGTTTTTTCAGGTATCATCCAGTGACAATGATATATCATAGTCTCTACCATTTTCTCGGGTGGTTTCAAACGTTTAGAAACGTGGAGCATAACTCTAAAAATAATGAAAGCGTCTGTGTCTCCATCCTCACTTGAGTCTCCATCCTCCCTATGATGCACTTGGAGAGGCCAAGAATTAGTTTGTAATATAAACCCGGCAGATGTTTAGTTAATCTTAATTTATTACCAATGAGAGTATAGTTGTTGATAGGTCTTAATCATACTGGCCAGTGCCTTTCTCCATCTCTCCACCGTCTCCCAGTTGTTGTTGCTATCTCCATCAAGATTCTGTGCTTGCTCTAAAACATCTGAAGGATCCACCTCGTGTAGGACTGGAATCATCACCAGCGATTGTTTCTCCTCACACTCGACTATCTTCGCCAGTTCGTCGAGGCACGAGACTGAAGCAGTGTAGTTCTTCGATATGACCACGATCGCTATTTTGGAGTTTTCAATTGCCTCGAGCACTTGAGTGGAAGCTGGTTGATTCCATGGCATCTCTTCTTCTTGTCTGAAAGTCTTGAACTGCTTTTTAAACAGTGCAAGGAGAAGATGGCTAACGAAAGTTCTTCGGGTGTCGATTCCTCTGAAACTGAGGAATACATCGAACTTCATCGCTTATGATCGGAAGGTCTCTAAGAGATTGAGAAAAAAAAAAACTAGGTCCCTTCTTTGAATAATATTTGCTTCTTTAAATTTTAAAGGACAGTGAAGAAGACAAAAAAAAAAAAAAACATTTTAAAATTTGCCTCCAGTGGAGTTGGTGGGGTTTTTTTTTTTTTTTTTTTGAACTTAGCTTGGTGGTGGGGGTTGTTAGAAGAAACAAGTTGGACTTAAAGCTGCCTCTACTTTCAACCTCATTATTTGAGTCTTCAACTCTTAATCCATATGGATCCAGTTCAGAACCGAATGGCTTCGGATCGAAGCTTGAAGTACGATGTCTTCATCAGCTTCCGAGGACCAGACACCCGCAAAATATTCGTTGGCCATTTGTACGGATCACTTTCCATCAGGGGAATTTTTACCTTCAAAGACGATCGGAGGCTTGAGCCAGGAGATTCCATTACCGACGAACTCTGCCAAGCCATCCGGACATCAAGGTTTGCTGTCGTGGTTATCTCCAAGAACTACGCTACTTCAAGCTGGTGCCTAGATGAGCTTCAGTTGATCATGGAACTTGTCGAGAACAAGGAGATTGAAGTTTTTCCGATTTTCTATGAAGTAAAACCTTCCGATGTCAGACATCATCAGCTCCTAGAAAGTTTCTCTTTACGAATGACTGAGAAGGTTCCTGGTTGGAAAAAAGCTCTTGAGGATATAGCCAACCGAAAGGGCATGGAATCCTCAAAATTGTATGATTTTTATTATTATTATTGTACGATTATGGCAACACCTAGTTATTATTATTTCAAAACATATCGAGCGCCCGTGAGTTTATTGAGATCTCTTAATTTCCGTTTCAGCTCGGACGATGCCACGATGATTGAAGAAATAGTTCAAAACATTTCAAGCCGGTTGTTATCTATGTTGCCAATACGTTTCCGTGATGTTGTCGGGATGAGAGCTCACATGAAAGTTCTCAGCCCTCTCTTGGACATGGACTCCAAGGATGATGCTCGTATCATAGGAATCGTTGGAACAGGAGGCATTGGTAAAACCACTATAGCAAAGTATCTCTACGAAACCCATAAACTTGGATTTTCACCTCATCATTATTTCATGGAGAACGTTGCGAAACTCTGTAGAGAACATGGTCTCTTACATCTACAAAATCAACTTCTTTCTAGTATCTTCCGTGAAAAGAATGTCATGCTGGAAAGCGTTGAACACGGAAGACAACAACTTGAGTTCAGGCTAAGAAACGCAAAAGTTTTTCTTGTCTTTGATGACGTTGATGATGTTAGACAGCTTGATGCCTTGGCAAAAGAGGTTCAGTGGTTTGCACCAGGGAGCCGAATCGTCATAACCACGCGGGATAAGAGCTTGCTTAACTCCTGTGAAGTGTACGACGTTGAGTACTTGGATGATGATAAAGCACTCCTACTCTTCCAGCAGATTGCTTTTAAAGGAGGACAACCACCTTCTAGTGTCTACTCAGATTTTTCAAGTCGTGCTTCGAAACTTGCTCAAGGTTTTCCTTTGGCCGTCAAGGCTTTGGGAAGTTCTCTCCGAGGGAAGTCCGAAATGGAGTGGGATAAGGCTTTACGTTCCTTTGAAAAGACTCCTTACGATAATATTCCAAGAATATTAAATATTAGCTACGAGAGCTTGGACGAACTTAGTAAGACTGCTTTTCTTCATGTGGCATGCCTTTTCAATGGAGAACTTGTCTCGCGTGTCAAGTCTCTTCTCCACCGTGGTGAAGATGGGATACGGGTTTTAGCGGAAAAGTCTCTCATCGATTTATCTACTAATGGCCGTATAGCCATGCACCATTTGTTGGAGAAAATGGGAAGACGGAACGAATCAGGCAACGACCTTTCCCTACAACCAATCTTGTGGCAGTGGTACGACATATGTCGACTTGCAGACAAAGCAGTAAGCCGTCCACAAATGTGTCTTTTGCTTCTTCTTTTTCTATGTTGGCTATATGCCATGATTTCTCTTTTTTGATAAAGTGTGACATATATATTATATCAGGGAACGACAAGAACTGAAGGCATCGTGCTAGATGTTTCCGAAAGGCCTAATCATATAGACTGGAAAGTTTTCATGCAGATGGAGAATCTCAAATATCTGAAAATTTACAACCACAGGCGTTACAAAAGTTTAGATTCAAGGACACAGGGCAATCCAAACGAAATTTTACAACCTTAGAGCATCCTTATCGGTAGTCTTTAGAGGGGATCTAATGCTAATTATGCATTAAAAATAAATCAAAAGTAATAATAAAGGTTTGAGACGTCTCCTATTGTTGCGAAGGAAGAGACGGTATTGAGGGACACGCGTAAGCAAAATAAGAGGAGAGAGGAGAACGCGTCTTCGGTTCTGTTTGTTTCTTTCTCTCGAAACCTCTCTATCTTTCTCTTCGATGTCTCGGAATTGTCTCTCTCCGTGGCTCGTCGACGTCTCGGAATCGTCTCTCCCCGTGGCTCGTCGACGTCTCCCCGTGGCTCGTCGACGTCTCCCGTGGGTCTCCTCGACGGCGAAAGAGCGCTGTCTCTCTCTGTGGATCTACTGGAACCGGAAGGTAAATCGTTTCTTGTGTTCTTCAAGCATGCATGTGTTACATAAGACTTATTCTTGTTCTGATTGCATGTTTTCAGTTTTGTAGGTTCAATTGCTTGTCGCGGTGGCTGTCGTCGACGGGACTCTGTGTCGGTGGCTCTCCTCAACGGCGATTGAGCTCTCTTTGATGGGATTCCCCGATTCGCTAAGGTAACGCTTCTGCTTCAAGTTAATCAATTTTGATAATCTTTCTGGCATTTGATTCTGTCAAGTTAATAATTTTTGACAATGTTTCTGTCGTTTGATTCTGTCAAGTTAATAAATTTTGATAATGTTTCTGTTGTTTGATTCTGTCGGCATTGACTGTAAAATATTTTGTTTCAATCTCGTTTTTCTTGTTGCAAGGTTATGATTAATATGTTTTTTTGTTTCTCTCTTTGTGTGGTGAGATGAATGGATGAACTCGGCTTTGATGTGTTCTGTGGAAAGAGAGGCGAAGAAGCTTCATCAATAAAGGTTAGTGTTACGCTTCCATTAATTAGAACTGATGTGGTTAGCTGCTGTGAGGAATTAAAGATGACATTGTTCACTGTAACATTATGGTTGTGATGATGGTAATAAATAGAACTGATGGTTAGATAGAAAAGGGAACGTGAAGTGTGTTGAATGAATTAGATAAAAGTCTAGTCTTTCTGGTAAAATTTTATTAAAAAATTTTAAGATAAAATTTTTTTTTTTTTTTAAAACTCTAAAATTAGAGACTTGCAATGGACACACTTATTTGAAGGTCTCTATCTTAAGTTTCTTAAAGTCACTTTTCCAACTTAATAATATTAAAAAAATAATTAGAACCTCTTAGTGAGTATTAGGGATAAGGATGCTCTTATAAACTTAGATTGCTACAGTGGGATGCATATCCTTACACAACCTTGCCTTCCAGTATCAACACAGATTGTCTTGTAGAAGTAATTCTGTGTAACAGCAAGCTCACAACTCTTTGGAGTGGAAGTCCCCCGGTATGTTTCCCAACAAAACTAATCTTGTACATGGGATTTTAAATGTTTTCCAACATGTTCCTTATGTTTTGTTTCATCAAATGTCAGAGACTTTCGCATTTGAAAAGGCTGAATCTTACTGGATCTATGTACCTAAAAGAACTTCCAGATCTTAAGGAAGCAGTGTATCTCGAAGAGTTGATGCTGGAAGGTTGCATTTCCCTGACAAGGATTCCAGAGTCCATTTGTAGCCTACCTAGACTACAAAAACTTGATCTATCCAACTGTGATGGGCTAAAGAATCTAATTATCATAGTAAGGGAATCCGAAGCTACTTTCTTTGAAGGCAGAAGAAGCTTGCACGTTAGATCGGTCCACATGGATTTTCTTGATGCAGAACCGTTAGCAGAAGAGTCTCGAGACATTTCTCTTACAAATCTATCAATCAAGGGGAACTTAAAAATTGAGTTGAAGGTTATTGGAGGATATGCACAACATTTTTCGTTTGTTTCTGAGCAGCATATCCCTCATCAAGTAATGTTGTTGGAGCAGCAAACAGCTAGGCTCATGTCACATCCCTACAATTTTAAGTTGCTTCACATCGTGCAAGTTAACTGCAGTGAGCAAAGGGATCCTTTCGAGTGTTATAGCTTTTCATATTTTCCCTGGTTGATGGAGCTAAATCTAATCAACTTAAACATCGAAGAAATACCAGATGACATTCATCACATGCAAGTTCTAGAGAAGTTGAACCTAAGTGGAAACTTCTTCAGGGGTTTACCTTCATCAATGACTCATCTTACGAAGTTAAAACATGTGAGGCTTTGTAACTGTCGTAGACTTGAAGCTTTGCCACAACTATATCAGCTGGAGACGCTCACACTTTCTGATTGTACCAACCTCCACACATTGGTGAGCATTTCGCAGGCAGAACAAGACCATGGAAAATACAATTTGCTTGAGCTTCGTCTTGACAACTGCAAACATGTCGAGACATTGTCGGATCAGCTTCGGTTTTTTACAAAGTTGACGTATTTAGATATCAGTCGCCACGATTTTGAAACAGTGCCTACAAGCATCAAAGACCTCTCCTCGCTGATAACTCTCTGCCTCAACTATTGCATGAAACTAAAATCACTTTCAGAGCTTCCATTGAGCATTAAGCACCTATATTCACATGGCTGCATGTCCTTAGAAACTTTCTCCCTTTCAGTTGATCATTCTGTTGATGACCTTGATCTCAGCCCTTGCTTCCAACCGAATCAGTTTTTAAGTCAATTCACTCGTTTTCCATCAGGAAGACGTAGTGAAGAGGTAAAACAACCCTCTACTGTAATCCTTATTCTCTCAATCTCTATACGCAAAGCTAACTTCCTTTTATTTCGTTTAATAGGTACAGCTATGTGCTTGCATCCAGAAACCTAAGATATTGAATACGCTTGATCGAGGGATGAGGAGTGTCAGAACAATCTACACAGAGCGTTTTAGCTCCGAAACCTTGAAACTAATGGCTTTTGCTCTATGTTTGGGTGTGCTCCTTCTATGTAAGACGATGGGCAATAGCTAGGTAATGATGGTCATAACCGGTTGCATTTGAATGGCACTGGCTGAATGAAGAAGCTCAATGGTTCTTTCATTTATCAGCTAACATTACCTTTTTCCCCCTCCATGTTTGTAAGTCAAATTTGCGTAAGAGTTAAAACACACACAACGCCACGTGTGTCCCTTGACCAAAAATGCTACCATCATAAACTGTTTGATAAAACTTTAAAAAGTATTGACCGGTTAGTCCTATACTGTCATCACAGTTTCAGTACCAACATTAACATGTTCTGGCCACATATTATATCATTTATCACTGAGGAAACTAAACAAAGATGAAAGGGGCTTTGATACAGGTGATTCTTCACCCTCATGTGTAGGTTTCTCTATTTTTGTGATGCTTCCACAATATCTTTACATTGCTTTGCATTTAGTTTAAGCAGTGTAGCTTCCCACTCCTCTTTCCCTATACCAGTTAAGAACCCAACTTCGTACACATGTTTTACTTCAGTTTCCTCAATAACTTGTCCTGAGTAACCAAAATGAGTCTGCTTCCTGGAACAAATCAGCTGGCACACTCTCTAAACTACCATTTGATATGATAGCTTAGTTTCACAGTCGGCAGTTTCAAAATGTGTTTTAGAAGTTTCACATTTTGATGTCTTAGATTGGTCATATGCTCACAATTGACGGCAGCAGTAAGATACAAAAAACAAGGTAATGAGATTAAACCTCTAAATTGCAATGTATTGATAAGTAATAAAATTTCATTAGTTATGATGACAAGTAACAATTCACAAATAACAGTTGCAAACTTGCAATGGTAGGTTTATAAAAAAAAAGGGGGTTTTCCTGCCTATTGTACCCCTAATAATAGCATAATGTAACCAGAAAGCCACTGGCAAAGAAGGCCTATATACAGGCTCTGTTTCTATAGCACAACACTGATCTCCTAATCTGAAAAAGTCCTAGAGATCCATTCGGTAAAGACGAGTAGTGACTACTTCAGTCTGACCTTTCCAACAAGAACATGAAGCTGGTGTTTTGGCGAATCAATGGAGGAGGATCGATCTCTGCAACCTCTACGTTTGGCATCGATTTCGAGATGTCTTCAAGCGAGAATGGGATGCTGCAAAAAATAAAAACCAAGAGACAAAAATTATCAAAAGATCAAATCTTTTAAGATGAATCCTTACTGTTTCCTTTTTGTCCTAGTAAATGTTTTACCTTGAATCGTCGTCTAGTAAAAATGACTTGTTGGTATCCTCTGAAACCGTCTGCCTCATGCTTGCCATCACCTGCATAGCCATTCTTTTGTGTCATATCAAATTTTTTAAGTAACATACTTAGCTTTGGATTTTCTTATAACAATATTCACTTGCCTCGGAAGATACGCTATGTGTTCCGTATTTATCGTCTGAATACATAGTACTGATCCTGTAAAGTTGCTGCACGGTAAGCACCTGCAGAGAAACAAGAAATTTACTTACAGATGAACAGATCAAGAAAAAGATTATTTAAAATAATATTTTTGACTAACCGGACAAAGTTCAGTAGTTATCTCGTCTAAGCTTTTCTTAGGCTTCTGATGTATAACCAAGAAGCCAACAGCTTGTCTGATGTGTTTTAGTTCATCCCAAGCCGAACCAGCAAACTAGAAACAAACCGACAGAGCATCTTTTAATAAGAAAACTGTTGGAAAAAAATGCAGAGAGGATTTGAGACATCTATTACCTCCTCAGTTGCATCATGGCACCACTTTTCAAGCTCTGCAAGTCCTGTTTTTACATACTCTCCGTTGCTAAACGAGCAGCATTCACGTCTCAAAACAAGGCTACACATAAAAGGGAAAAACATAAGTGGACATGTTCGATATACAGCAACACAAACAGTTGCAACTATAACACATTTACCTGTTAAACAACTGAACATTGATAAATGAAAATATCTGCCCGAACACTTTGGAAATTAGCAACGAAGGCACCTGCAGTTTTAGAAAGCTTCAAAATTAATGAGAAGCAAACACATTACTACAGCTTTGGCTGAAAATTTTATTTTCCTCACATAATTGGCCCTCATAGTCCTCAAGTGGCCGTTTAAACATGTGACAATGCTTTGCCAATGAGCACTTAGCGCTTTTTGAGCCTCAAAATTATTATGTGAGCGTCCTTTTATTAAACCAGAACGTGGTTGCCTTGGTGCCTGTTTCCATCAAACATCAAAACAAAACCAGACTCAGGAGAATAGATTATATAAGCTGTGAGACCAAAGCTAATAATGCCTACCTGAATGCAAACAGCAAGCAAAGGCGCAATCTCTCTCTTCATCCGGTCTCGGATCACTCCATAAATCTTTTCTAGGTAAGCGGTGAGCTGCTGCTTGAAAAGCAAAGCAGGATATTTAGCTTCCACTTGACGTAGTTCGTCTAGCCCACCACCAATCGCCCTTCCATTCATGAATGGGAATCCAACACTTTGTGGAGAGCCTATGAAACTCTATTTATCCAAATAGTTCCATGAGAGAAAAAGTGAGATTAATTGAATTAAAGCAATTTAAGAGAGACACGTAAACACTTCTAACCACCTGAGATACCCGTCCAAACAAAGATGTAGACATGGCCCGATGTCTCGAGGGAGGTATGTTACCGGCTTTCAGAGTGCGTTCAAGCAACATTAAAAGTGTGGCGGAATTGGATAACCAATAGCATAGTACATCGTCGTTTTCCTGCATCTGTAAAAATGTAAAAATATAGCATGAGACCACACATAACATTGGCATTGGTAAGAAAGAACATTGAAACTACCTCGATGGCGGATGCTATAGTCTCGATTATACGATTAAATATATTGGTCCTTTCTACTTCAAAAGATCTCCAGTGTATCAGACACTTATATATCAGGCATGCAGCAACAGGCTTGCCTTCAGAAAATCCAATATCTTCCGAGATAGACTTTAGTAGTAGCTCCTGGTTTTCCTGCAAGATGGAGAAAAAAAGACTCATATAAAGAGACTGCAAAATGCATAGCGACACAAATAAAATATGTGACCAGACTTCAAAGTGATAGCTACCAGCTGTTTCTGATTAAGCGATTTCTGGGGCCTATCCTCAGTTTCAGGTTCCTGGAGAAAATGATCAAGTATCAAACATCCATCACTGTAAATGGTATTCGTTTATTAAAATACCTGAACTTGTTTTGTTTCTCCATTGGAGAAATTAAATCTCTCGGGAGTTCTCTGCATCTACAAGGAAAAACGAAACATGACATATGCACTGTTAAGAAGTTGTATGCAAAGACATAGCCGGTGTCCGGTAGTACCTGAACTATGGTAGTTTTTGGTCTTAGGGCCAAAGCTCTACTAGCTGGTGAGAGAGCAAGAGACTGTTGCCGGAGTACCTTATTCTCTGACTCCAAATTAGAGACTTTTTCTTGGAATCTAATTCAGAGGAAGAAAATCTTTGTCAGACTTCCTATTTTAGAGAAAAATATGCACTAAATGCAATACCTGATACTATTGAAACCTCTAAATGCATTAAACGAGAAAAGAGAAGCTTATTTACCCTAGAATTCATGAATATATATTGTCATCCAGAAAACAATATAGGGGAGCATATTTGTATAAAGAATATAAGGAAGTTTCACATGGAGATGCAAATACAAACCTCTGAACAGAATCTTGAAGCTGGTTTATTTTTTTTCCAGCTTCGTCAAGTCTCTTACTTAATTCCTCATTTTGGACTAATGCACTGCGATAAGCCTGCGTTGCTTCATCTGCCCTATGTGTTTCTGATGACAAAATTCCCTGCATGGTTAGGACCATGTCCAGATTTTAGATCAACGGCATGAACAATCAAATTTGGAGGCTAACACCATAAAGCATTTACTTTCGTAAATCCTGAAACATTATTTTGTAGTCTACTGCGCAATTACATCTCCAGTATATTTGGATATAAGGATGTCAGTTATTTACCTTTAGCTTCTCAATTTCGTTGCTCAAAGACTTGATTTTCGCTGTATCTTCAACAACAACAGGTTCCTTTTTTACTGAACTTGCTTCTTCATTTGCCATTCGAGCAGCCTCCTGTTCCTTTAATGCCATTACAGTTGCTTCTTTCAACTGTGACCGCATGGTGTGCAAAGCCTCTTGCAGCTTTGCAACTTCTTGCACCTTTGCCTCCTCCAAATCAGTCTGCTTATCAGCAAAAAAAAGATAAAACAATATAATACAAACTTAGCAATTAACTATGATAGTTTAACCTAAAGATATTTCCAAAAAAAAAAAAAAAAATTGACAATAAAGTTACCCTTAATCGCTTCTCTAATTGCAAACGCCAGGTAAGCTCTTCCACCCGCTTCTCCAATTTATCTTTAGCATCTTTAAGAGCACCAGTTTCTCTTGCAGCCTAAATCAATATAAAAATGAGAGTGAACAGCTGAATAAGTAAATCCATGCAAAGAAAAAGTTATAAAGGATTGAATCCAACCAATTTCAGCATTCTAAGCTCTCTCCTAGCAAGTCTGCATCTCCAGGCACATTGAGTGACTATTGCCGCCTTCTTAAGTCTTATGTAATATGCGTATGCTCGCTGACCACGCCAATGAGCCTGAAAATGAAAGGAAGCTTTTATGCATCAAAAAGAACAGTCACCAAAGTTTGTTTATCTCCCTCTCAGCAATAAGGAAAATGTGACATACCTGAATCACTATGGCAGCTTTTGTTTGCCTTCTTAACCTGAATTCATTACGTGCAATCATGCCCTTAAAGCCAGTCTGCAACACGATTGCAGCTGATCTGTTGGTTACAAAAGATTTCCTGGCGATGTACCGACGGAAATTTTTCTGGAATCTTAGAGCTGCAGCTTCGATTATCAGTTTTTTGTGTACTGTCCGGGCAATCTCGCCTGCAATTCGAAAAAAAATATTCAACACCTTTAAACTACCAGCCACCACCACCAATAGAAAAAGAGAAGAAATGAGCAAGCAGAAAACAAGCAGCTGGTCAAGAAGAAAGGATAAACAGATGGAAATGAAAAGAGGCAATGAGAAATTAACGGTTAAGCCCTATAGTTGTGAGTGAACAGCCTAAACTATTGCAGCATTTCGAGTACTGATGCGCAGAAAAATACCTCGTAGGAACGATTGCAATACAATTGCAGCGTTTCGAATAGAACGGAATTTCTTTCGGCCAATCCATGTGCGGAATTGCCTCTGAATGACTCTGGCAGCATTTCCAAGAACCTCAGCTCTCCTAGCATCTAGTTCAGCCATCTGACCAGCTCGAAGGAAAATCTTTGTCTTTCCAACCTGGGAACAACATGATAAAGGTACGTATGTGATCCCTGAACAATATACTGACAATGTCGATAATAACAACAATGAAAAGGATACTTCTTTTCTTTTAGAACAGGTTATTATCCCAGAATATCAAGACCATGACATGAAACTGGATAAAAGAAAAATCGGAAAGAAAGAAACAAGCCACAATGAAAAAGTATATCACACCTGGTAGTCCCTCAGACCTTTCTTATCAAGAATCATTTGGCAAGCTACTTCATCATCATAACTGTAAAAGTTATGATACAACTGCTTAGCATACTGATGTTAGTTTCAACAAAAGTGTTTTCACTAGAGATGCAGAAACCTCAGAGAGAGAGACTCACTTTCCATCCAAAACTTCTGGAGCAAGGAGACCAAAACGTTCAAGAAAGTCGTAGAAGGCAAGTCTGGTAGGATAACCAGCGCAACTGATCCTAATGGCCTCAAGAACACCCTGAAAATGCAACTAGTTGTAAGTTTATGTGGAAAACATGGCGTTTAATGATACTAAGAATATATAGAGATATTTTGTGTTAAATTAAGTATGTTAATTATGATGTGTTGGTGATCACATTAATAAAAGGAAAATATTAATACAAAAGGAATACTGTATTCCTTACCCCACAACGTAATTGATGAATGACGTTGAAATTCTCAAAGATACCAGGTTTGAGAATATTATTCGGCTTTATACATCTGATGTAATGAGGTTCTGTACCATTCAGTGTTTCCATCAGCGAGTGAAGTTGTTGCTGCGATATAGTAAGTAACATAAATAAACTTACTTTTAAAACTGGCAATGCATATTTAGCAATTTTAAATGCAATACCTTGAACCGTGACCCAATGGAAGAAAATTTCGATGACCTGGATGAGTCTTCATGAAGCGCATGGAACAAACCAGCCACAAAGGAGCAATTAGATGCAGTAAACAGCGCCTGATGTTCAGCAACTATATAGTCCTTGTTCTTGTCGATAAAATGGTTTGATTGATAAGTAACCTTGCAAATGTAGGAAACATATTAAGAACAGAAAGCTTCAACTTCAATTCTATTGAGAGAAAGAAAAAAGCCACAAAGAAGCAAATACTGTACCTCTCCTGCATAATGCGATATCGTAAAATCAGTCTGAGAGAGCTTCGGTTTGGAAAATCTCTCGTGACCTTTGAACGTCTGGAACAACTTATTGGAGAAGGTTTCATGTGTAGACTTGGGAAACATGCTGTGTCGAACCAACCAAAAAACATGAGTGGATAGCATTATGAGAAAGGCATAGAAGTCAATCTGAGAAAGTTAAAGCATACCAGGCTTCATCTAGAAGTGAAATGATTCCTCCTGGTTTCTGATGAAGACACGCAATTTCAACATTAGAAAAGGGAAAGCATAACATAAGTTTGCAGGGAACAAAATCTCTTCTCCTAAACACTAATACGGTTTACCATCAAGGAATCAAATATCATAAACTGGTAAAATTAAGGAGAAACATACTTTTTCAATTAAATCAAGAACATCTTGGTTATCAATAAATTCTATGTAGCTCCAGTCGATCTCTTCTTTGGTGTACTCTTCCTGCTCCATCTTAAAAACATGCTGCAAAAGTGTGATACCATACCAGAATAAGTACAATCTACTTATCAAGAGGTGAAGACGCTGGCCAATTAGGATAATACAAAACTGACTAACCTGATTAAAATGCTGCTGCAGTTTTTCATTCGTGAAATTGATGCAGAATTGCTCAAAACTGTATCATAAGCCGTACATGAAAATCAGCTACAACTTCGATAATAGATATCCTTCCAACATCTTGACACACATTACATGAAACTGTATGTAACACCCACTTAATATCACTAAACTTCACATCTAACTCGTATTTTCCTATTAAATTTTGATATTGATCTTCCCTACACCCTAGGAATGAAATGGAGTAAATGTGAAAGCAAAAAAAAAAAAAAACGTTACCTATTGCACTTGAAACTTTCAAACCCATAGATATCCAGAACTCCAATAATTGACTTTGACCTTGGGTCCTGCCCGATGGAAGTATTGATTTTATTCACGATCCTGTAAACCAAAGGACAATGCATTATGACAAATATATATGCAAATGCCAGAATGGGAAATAGAAGAGGGAAATAATTTGCTTTACCAGTCAAACAAGTGAGAATATATAGTCTTTGCCAGGGTATCCCTACTCGCAATTGCATTATCGGGATCAAGAGTTTTCGTGATAATCTCTTCAGGTGTTACCATCACTCGTCTAATAAGAGCATCTTCTAGGCTCTGGGCGTTACACCTGTCATAACATGTGCACAATACAGAGAACATTAGCCCGATGAAGATGGAAAAAAAATAGAGTTTCAAATACAGTAAGGAAAGAAGGAGCATACATAAGTAGCTCTGCGGCCAAGTTAAGATGGAATCGTGAATTTTCATCCTTGATGACCGAGGAATCAATCTCTTCCCCTAGTCCAAAATCAATGTTACCAAGATGAAGAATCGCAGCAACCACCCTGAAGATTGCCTCCTGAAAATATTACTTTACATGTCAGACACTAACATGGAAATAGCCTTGAAAGAAAACCTGACAAAACTCAAGATTTGAGGACCTGTTCTTCGTTACTGATTCCAACTACGTCCATAGCTCTTCTGGTTTCAAGGTATTCACTAGCATCATCAACACCATCCAGTTCATAACAGCTTGACTGATTTAGATAGTGGAACGACTGTGGGTTTCCCAGCTTGTACTTCTTTATGTCCTGCAAAATTGCCAAAAAAAAAAATGAGTACACGTAGGATGAACAAGCACATAATGTGTCAATCAACATTTTGAGATACCTCTGGTGGAGCAGCACAAAGAAGGTAAAAACAATGGTAGTTTCTCTCAGGGTCTGAGATTTGGCAAACACGAGACCTCTCAAGCAGATAAGTCCTGATAGCCGCCCCAGATATCCTTCCATGCTTGTCAAATTGGATTTCAACAAATTTACCAAAGCGACTGCGAGAATAATTAAAAACTATGTTCAATATTTTTTCCAAACCAAGCATTTAACAACAAAGCCTAGTAACTAACTAATCGCTGATTTGGAAAGATGGTGAATGCACACCTCGAATTGTTGTTCCGTAAAGTTTTTGCATTGCCAAATGCTTCCAGAACTGGATTGGACTGCAATATTTAAGTGGGGATATAAGCATTAAGTCGTATACATCCATAAATGGAATACTCCCCATTAATCATGAAAGAGTAAATAAAACAAACCTCTAAGACTTGTTGTTCAACTGTTCTTCCTTCAACACCAGACCTCCCTCCCAAAAAGGCAAGGTACCTCATGAGCATCTTCGTCGTCTCGGTTTTACCAGCACCACTTTCTCCACTTACCAAAATCGAATTGCTCTTCCCTTCATTAATCATCGCCCTAATATCTTACACCGTGACAAAATCAGCAAGTGATCTCACGAGATAGATACAAGTATGATAAGAAAAAGATGGGTGTGAACATGCACAAACCTGTATGCAGCATCACCGATTGCAAAAACATGAGGACTTAGTTCTCCAAGTCCAATTCCTTTATATTGTTCCATCATATCGGTTGCATAAAGATGAGGCAGTCTTTGGAATGGATTAACTGCAATTAAGATATTCCCTGTGTATGTCTACAGAAGTAACACAGTGCTAATCAGTATAAAAATAGCTTATCTTAGATAAATGGCTTAAGAGATTGCTTACGTAGATGTGATTGAGTTCATATCTCGTCTCAAGGTTTTGTAAGACTCCGGGCTCATGCAAGTATGAAAGCTTTGTCATGTCATCTACACCACCAGGTGAAGCTTCAGTATCCTTGGGAAAATATACACTCGTCACAACCTGAAAATCGACATGACAATATGTGAGAAGGACCATGAATATATATCATGAAAATGAGTTGTGTGGAACAGCGTATATAGTGGAAACTGATACGCTTGAGAAACAATTGTGCTAGCACATCTCATGCTGCAATATACTACATTGAGTTGTTTCCCTATACGCTTGAGAAACAACATATCAAGATAACTGCCAAATATAAAGCTAGCTTGCAAGCTTTGTATACTCTACACCATAGTCCGAGAAAACATTGTCCTTATTGACATTCAGTCCACAAAAATAACTTCTTTTCCAGATCTCCTCTCCTCTATTAAGTATGCTATTTAGTTATATCACAGCACTTAAAAAGCACAATAACCTACATTTACTTTCAAATGCAGAAGTTAAAAGCTTGCAACCTAGGGTTATAACGTGACTATTGAATTTATGACAGTACCCCCATTTCAAAATCAGATGCATAAGTTTTGAAAGTGTAAATTCACCAGCTCAATTATTCCAACAACTCTTTATAGACTTCACCCACATGCAATAGCTCCTCGTTGATACAAGTAAAAACAAAAAACAAAAAAGTTGGAATCTTACGGTTTTGCCTTTCTTAGTTCTGACATGAATGTTTTGACCATCGATGCGAGTGACTTGTCCATCTATCCATGCTAAATGCGGATCTTCAACCCACACATGCGAGCCCACTATTATAACCGGAGCAGCCTGCATTACATTTAACAACATCAACATCGGGTCCAAGAGCAAACCAATTATCAATTTAGCAGCTTTAGGCAAAAGTTACTTCAAATATATAAAAAAAAACGAGAACTTTGAAAGAGTATAAGCCTCCTCTTGAATGGAGCTAAGACATAGTCAAACCAAAATCTTACACAAGTCAAAAGCTTTTTGTAGCTGAAGAATACAAAGAGACACGACAACACTATGGCAAAAACAGAAAAGTGGAATTTTGAATTAATACCATTTAAATTAAATCTCGATTTTGTGTTCAGCTTCCCGAAGAGTTGATTGATGGTCCTCTGAAGAGAGACTTGGAGGGTTATAATAAAGTCAACGTCTTTTCACCCGGAGATCTCTCTCTCTCTCTCTCTCTCTGTGAAAGGAAGGCTCTTTCTTCTTCTTCTTCTTCGAGGAGGAGGAGGAGGGATTTTGAATCGGTGTGTGTCTTCGCCGGTGGAGAAATTCAAAAAGCGTTTCGTTTTTTTTTTTTCGTTTTTTTTTTGATTTGTGTGTTTTGGAGATTTTTGTATTTGTCTGATAAGGATACCCCACTAGTGGGTCCCATAGTTGATTGAAAATGGACGGCATCGGTTGATTGTACGTTATTATTTCAAGATTCTAGAGTTTGAAAACTTAGCTGTTAAAATCCCTCCTCATTAAGAAAAATTTTCAAAAATATTTTGTAGATATCGATTGAAGATCATGAAACTGAAACAAGTGGTTTAGGTTGGATGTAATTTGGGATGTTAATATGAGTACAATTTAACGGGGTTAGTCCTAACCTTCTATTCAACATCTTTAGCCATAATACTTATTTTTGAAATAGAGTTCAAAAATGTAAGCCCTAAATTTTATAGAACTTAAATTTTAGCTCATTTATTTTGATTAACACAAATATTATACAATACTTAAATACATATTGAAATTTTAAATTTGTTCAAATTTAGAAAATTGTTTTTTCGCCAGAACTTCAAAAATCACAAAAATAGTTTTTTATTATTATTTTTTGTCAAAATCTTAAAAACAAGTTGTCTGCTAAAACCGAAAATGAAGTTTTTCGACAAAACTGAAATAGAAGTTTTTCAACAAAACTGTCAAATCGAATTTTTCCAACAAAATCGCAAAATGAAGTTTTTTGGGTAAAATCAAAAAATCAAGTTTTCTCGATGAAACTTTAAAAATTAATTTTTTGGCCAAAACCGTAGACATATGGTTTTCCGCCAAAATTGAAGTTTTCCGCTAAAAATGCAAAATTTGAGTTTTTCACCAAAACCCAAAATTTTAGTTTTCACCAAAACCGCAAAATTTAAAATTTTGGCAAACCAAAAAATGAATTTTCCCATGAAAATCTTGTTTGCAATATAAATATTTTAATAAAAGTATTATATTTATCTAAATGATCATAAGATAATATTGTTTACTTGTGTTACGAAAAAATATTATGAATAGATTAACACTAGCTCAGCTCATTGATAAGTAAACTGTTAGGTGTAAAATAAAGCTGCACTAAAATAAAGCTGGATTTCTATGGGCAAGGCTGGTCTCAAAACCCTTTTTAACTTCCCTAGATGTAAGCGAATGATATCAGTCTTCTGAGTATGATGAACATTAGGGTAGTAAATAAATGTAGTATATGGACGCAAAATGTTATTTACTGGTTTGAATGTACCATATATGGAAACAAAGAATTTTGGTAGAAACGTCTTTCCTTAAAAAGGTGGTTTAACTGAAAATTTTGGGTAAAGGGGAAATAAAAGTAAAAACTGTGAGCGGCAAATTTGCACGACCACTTGCTGAAACCTAATCTCTACTAATAAAAGAGATCTTTTGAGGCTCCATAGAGCGTCCACATCAGCAAAAAAAAACTACTTCCGAAAGATGACACGTGGCATAAAATATAGTTTTACTAATTTTCAAAAATTATAAATAATATCTAAACATACAACATAAAAATGGAAAAACTACATTAAACATATGTAAGATTACCATTTTTCACTTAAAAAACGGCTTATCTCCATAATGTAACATTACCGTTAATAAAAGGGACCTTTTGAGGCTCCATAGAGCGTCCACAGCAGCAAAAAAAACTACTTCCGAAAGATGACACGTGGCATAAAATATAGTTTTACTAATTTTCAAAAATTATAAATAATATCTAAACATACAACATAAAAATGGAAAAACTACATTAAACATATGTAAGATTACCATTTTTCACTTAAAAAAACGGCTTATCTCCATAATGTAACATTACCGTTTTATAAAAAAAACAAAAAACATTATATATAATTTCGAAAATAATAAATATATGTAAACATACAACATAAAAAATAGAAATACTACATTAAACATATGTAAGATTACCATTTTACATTTTTATTTTTAAAAAATAATATGTAAACATACAACATAAAAAATGGAAAAACTACATTAAACATATGTAAGATTACAATTTTTCACTAAAAAAAAGACGGCTTATCTCCATAATGTAACATTACTATTTTGTAAAAAAACACTATATATAATTTTGAAAATAATAAATAATATGTAAACATACAACATAAAAAATAGAAATACTACATTAAACATATGTAAGATTACCATTTTACATTTAAAAATAACAATAATATGTAAACATACAACATAAAAAAATGGAAATCTACATTAAACATATGTAAGATTACCATTTTTCACTAAAAAAATGGCTTATCTCCATAATGTAACATTACCATTTTATAAAAAAAGAAAAAAAAACATAAATATAACTATTTGACTATTTTTCCAAATTCTTCTATTAAACATTGTCGTTTTACATTAAAAATGGAAAAATACATTAAAACTTAAACATATATCTTAAAATATAGATATTAACTAAATATAAAGTATAAGAAAGAGAAATACTCAATATATAGAAAAATAAATAATAAGTATATATTATAAATATATAAATATACGAATTATATATACAATAATAAGTAAATGCACAATTTTAAAAAATGGAAAAATACATTAAAACTTAAACATATATCTTAAAATATAGATATTAACTAAATATAAAGTATAAGAAAGAGAAATACTCAATATATAGAAAAATAAATAATAAGTATATATTATAAATATATAAATATACGAATTATATATACAATAATAAGTAAATGTACAATTTTAAAAAATGGAAAGAATACATTAAATATTAAACATCTATCTTAAAATGTAAAATATAGATATTAAGTAAATAGAAAGTATAAGAAAAAGAAATACACAACTTAAAAACAATGGAAAAAATATATTAAGATTTAAACATCTATCTTAAAATGTAAAATATAGATATTACGCAAATAGAAAGTATAAGAAAAGGAAATACACAATTTAAAAAAATGGAAAAAGTACATTAGTATTTAAACATCTATCTTAAAATGTAAATCTATCTTAAAATATAAAATTATTAGTAAATAGAAAGTATAAGAAATAGAAATACACAATATAAATAAAAATAATTAATAAGTAAATATATAATATAGGCAAATACCCAATTTAAAAAATGGAAAATTACATTAAGATTTAAAAATATATCTTAAAATTTAAAATATAAATATTACGTAAATAGAAAGTATAACAAATAGAAATATACAATTTAAAAAAATGGAAAATGTAAATTAACATTTAAACATCTATCTTAAAATGTAAAATAGAGATATTAAGTAAATAAAAAGTACAGGAAATAGAAATACATATACAGGAAAATAAATAATAAGTAAATAATGTAAATATATAATATATGAATTATATATATAATAATAAGTAAATACACAATTTTTTAAGAAAATGGACAAAGTTCATTAAACATTAAACATCTATCTTAAAATGTAAAATATATAATATAAGTAAATACACAATTAAAAAAAATGGAAAAAGTACATTAAGATTTAAATATCTATTTTAAAATATAAAATATAGATATTACGTAAGTAAAAATATAAGAAATGGAGATAAACATTTAAAAATGAAAAAATTACATTGAGATTTAAACATCTATCTTAAAATGTACATCTATCTTAAAATGGTAGTATATTATATAAAAATGGAAATACCACATTAAACAAAAAAAAATATAGTTTTACATCAAGAAAGCTCCTATAAAACTGATTATCCCATCAACATCAACCTCACACAATCAAAGAAAACTTCAAAGCACTCGAGCAAAAAAAAGTTCCACCATCAATTCTTGCCGTCCCAAAAACCTTTAATAACCTTGAAGGAGATTTTTTATAACAATGAACTTTTTGTTAGGTGGATTCATTGTTGGAAAACCCGCAACTTCCAAAAGTCAAACTTATTAATGAGAATTGAATTGCTTTTCATAGACACAAAAGTATTTTTACAAATTTAAATTAATCTAATCCATAATTTTATTGTTAATATTCATACTAACTCTTTCATGATCAAACCATTACAGTTAATAACCATTCAAGCGTTTATCCCGAAACACTTCCTTCCTCGCCGAATCAGGTATTGGTTTATGTTGGTTTAGTATTATTTTTGGTTTATTAACCGGTTTAGGATGGTCCTATTGTAAATATAATTTAAGTTGGTTTAGCATATATTATGCTTAAAATAACTTAAATTAAATAATATTAATATTATGCTTAAAATATAATTTTAGAGAGTTTTCAAATATAGTTTACAGAACATTATAGGTGATGAATTTAATTTATTAAATTCGTTTATTACTTAAAACTAAGTTTTTTTTTAAAACATACTGAGTTATAAATATCAATGATGGATTGGTAAGTATAACATGAAGACAAAAATATAAATATTTGATTTTCAAGATAAGAAATTCAGCTTTTATCCAGTTACTCTATATATAATATCTTAATTTTTTTTTTAAAAAATATACATAATTTATATATATAGATTAATCTTCCAAACTTAAACTATTATATTATATATGAATAATGTTTTTAAATAAAAATAATTTCTGATTAAAATAAATAAATAAAAACAACAAAGGGTTATTTTCAAATAATGGATGTAATTTACATTATACTATCATTTAACAAGTATTAGATACGTTTTGATATATCATTATTTTCTATTTCCAGAAAACAATAATGTTAAACATCAATATCATCTAGGTTAAGTATACGAACATCACAATTCAAACCTCACAAAATTTTTATATAAACATTATAATACAATATTTTAATCAAAAAATACAATTCAAAAAAAAATATTCAAAGAATAGTTATATACTTAATATTTGAAAATCAAAGATATTTTTGCTAAAATTATACTTACCTGGCCAAGGAGATCAACCATCTTTTTACGGATCGATCGATTGTTGAGCATGTGGTGGATCCGAAAATACTCTGGAGTTTAATTAAATATCTAAAACATTTATTCCAACACTCAACAGATAGTTTTGCTAAATATGATAACTAGATAGCCAACAAAATTACAAAAAAATATTTAAATAGTAAAAAATATGTTAATTTAACGTGTTAAAATTTAAAAATAAATTTAAAGTATGGCATGCATTCTTAACATTTATATAAATATATTTCATAGCCTAAATATAAATAATTTAACAACTTAAATTAGAAAAAAAGTAAAAATTCCGGGCGTAGCCCGGGTTAATCCCTAGTCTCTACTAATAAAAGGGACCTTTTGAGGCTCCATAGAGCGTCCACATCAGCAAAAAAAACTTCTCTCGAAAGATGACACGTGGCATAAAATATAGTTTTACATTTTAATACCTTTTGAGGCTCCATAGAGCGTCCACATCAGCAAAAAAAACTTCTCTCGAAAGATGACACGTGGCATAAAATATAGTTTTACATTTTAATATTACAAATATTACAAATTTTTGAAAATTATAAATAATATGTAAACATACAACACAAAAAATAGAAAAACTACACTAAACATATGTAAGATTACCATTTTTCACTTAAAAAAAAGACGACTTATCTCCATAATGTAACATTACCGTTTTATAAAAAAAAACAAAAAACATTATATATAATTTCAAAAATAATAAATATATGTAAACATACAACATAAAAAAAAAGAAATACTACATTAAACATATGTAAGATTACTATTTTACATTTTTATTTAAAAATAATAATATGTAAACATACAACATAAAAAAATGGAAAAACTACATTAATTAAACATATGTAAGATTGCCATTTTTCACTAAAAAAAGACGGCTTATCTCCATAATGTAATATTACTATTTTGTAAAAAAAATATTATATATAATTTTGAAAATAATAAATAATATGTAAACATACAACATAAAAAATGGAAATACTACATTAAACATATGTAAGATTACCATTTTACATTTAAAAATAACAATAATATGTAAACACACAACATAAAAAAAAACCTTTTGAGGCTCCATAGAGCGTCCACATCAGCAAAAAAAACTTCTCTCGAAAGATGACACGTGGCATAAAATATAGTTTTACATTTTAATACCTTTTGAGGCTCCATAGAGCGTCCACATCAGCAAAAAAAACTTCTCTCGAAAGATGACACGTGGCATAAAATATAGTTTTACATTTTAATATTACAAATATTACAAATTTTTGAAAATTATAAATAATATGTAAACATACAACACAAAAAATAGAAAAACTACACTAAACATATGTAAGATTACCATTTTTCACTTAAAAAAAAGACGACTTATCTCCATAATGTAACATTACCGTTTTATAAAAAAAAACAAAAAACATTATATATAATTTCAAAAATAATAAATATATGTAAACATACAACATAAAAAAAAGAAATACTACATTAAACATATGTAAGATTACTATTTTACATTTTTATTTAAAAATAATAATATGTAAACATACAACATAAAAAAATGGAAAAACTACATTAATTAAACATATGTAAGATTGCCATTTTTCACTAAAAAAAGACGGCTTATCTCCATAATGTAATATTACTATTTTGTAAAAAAAAATATTATATATAATTTTGAAAATAATAAATAATATGTAAACATACAACATAAAAAATGGAAATACTACATTAAACATATGTAAGATTACCATTTTACATTTAAAAATAACAATAATATGTAAACACACAACATAAAAAAAATAGAAAAATTACATTAAACATATGTAAGATTACAATTTTCACTAAAAAAACGGCTTATCTCCATAATGTAACATTACCATTATATAAAAAAAAGAAAAAAAACATAAATATAACTATTTGACTATTTGTCCAAGTTCTTCTATTAAACATTGCCGCTTTACACTAAAAATGGAAAAATACATTAAGATTTAAACATCTATCTTAAAATATAAAATATATAAATTAACTAAATATAAAGTATAAGAAAGAGAAATACTCAATATATAGAAAAATAAATAATAAGTAAATATTATAAATATACAAATTATATATACAATAATAAGTAAATGCACAATTTATAAAAAATGGAAAGAGTATATTAAATATTAAACATCTATCTTAAAATGTAAAATATAGATATTAAGTAAATAGAAAGTATAAGAAAAAAAATACACAACTTAAAAACAATGGAAAAAGTATATTAAGATTTAAGCATCCATCTTAAAATGTAAAATATAGATATTACGCAAATAGAAAGTATAAGAAAAGGAAATACACAATTCAAAAAATGGACAAAGTACATTAGTATTTAAACATCTATCTTAAAATGTAAATCTATCTTAAAATATAAAATTATTAGTAAATAGAAAGTATAAGAAATAGAAATACACAATATAAAAAAATAAGTAAATATATAATATAAGTAAATACCCAATTTAAAAAATGGAAAATTACAAAGTTTTAAAAATATATCTTAAAATTTAAAATATAGATATTACATAAATAGAAAGTATAACAAATGAAAATATACAATTTTTAAAAAATGAAAAATGTACATTAAGATTTAAACATCTATATTAAAATGTAAAATAGAGATATTAAGTAAATAAAAAGTACAAGAAATAGAAATACATATACAGGAAAATAAATAATAAGTAAATAATAAGTAAATAATGTAAATATATAATATATGAATTATATATATAATAATAAGTAAATACACAACAACATTTAAAAAATGGAAAAGTTCATTAAGCATTAATCATCTATCTTAAAATGTAAAATATATAATATAAGGAAATACACAATTTAAAAAAATGGAAAATGTACATTAAGATTTAAATATCTATTTTAAAATATAAAATATAGATATTACGTAAAAAAAATAAGAAATGGAAATAAACATTTTAAAAAATGGAAAAAATATATTAAGATTTAAACATCTATCTTAAAATGGTAATAAATTATATAAAAATGGAAATACCACATTAAAAAAAAAGTATAGTTTTACATCAAGAAAGTCCATATAAAACTCATTATACCATCAACATCAACCTCACACTATCAAGGAAAGCTTCAAAACACTCGAGCAAAAAAATGGTTCCACCATTAACCCTTGCCGTCCCAAAAACTTTTAATAACCTTGAAAGAGATTTTTTATAAGAACGAACTTTTTATTAGGTGGATTCATTGTTGGAAACCCCGCAATTTCCAAAGGGCAAACTTATTCAGGGAATTGAATTGTTTTTCATAGACTCAAAGGTATTCTTACAAATTTAAATTAATCTAATCCATAATTTTATTGTTAATATTCATACTAACTCTTTCATGATCAAACCATTACAGTTAATATCCATTCAAGCGTTTATCCCAGAACACTTCCTTCCTCGCCGAATCCGGTATTAGTTCATGTTGGTTTAGTATTGTTTTTGGTTTATTAACCGGTTTAGGATAGTCCTATTGTAAATATAATTTAAGTTGATTTAGCATATATTATGCTTAAAATAACTTAAATTAAATAATAGTAATTATGCTTAAAATATAATTGTAGAGAGTTTTCAAATATAGTTTACAGAATATTATAGGTGATGAATTTACTTTATTAAATTCATTTATTACTTCAAACTAAGTTTTTTTTTAAGCATACTGAGTTATAAATATCAATGATGGATTGATGAGTATAACATGAAGACAAAAATATAATTATTTGATTTTCAAGATAAGAAATTCAGCTTTTATTCAGTTACTCAATATATAACATCTTAAATTATTTTTTAAAACATACACATAATTTATATATATAGATTAATCTTACAAACTTAAACTATTATATTATATATGAATAATGTTTTTAAATAAAAATAATTTCTGATTTAAAAAAAATAAAAACAACAAATGGTTATTTTCAAATAATGGATGTAATTTACATTATACTATCATTTAACAAGTATTAGATACGTTTTGATATATCATTATTTTCTATTTCCAGAAAACAATAAATTGTTAAACATCAATATCATCTAGGTTAAGTATACGAATAAAACAAATTCAAACATCACAAAAAAATATTTACATAAACATTATAATACAATAATTTAATCAAAAAATACAATTCAAAAAGAGAATATTCAAAAGAATAGTTATATACTTAATATTTGAAAATCAAAGATATTTTTGCTAAAATTGTACTTACCTGGCCAAGGAGATCGACCATCTTTTTACGAATCGATCGATTGTTGAGCATGTGATCGATCCGAAAATACTCTGCAGTTTAATTAAATATCTAAAACATTTATTCCAACACTCAACAGATAATTTTGCTAAATATGATAATTAGATAGCCAACAAAATTACAAAAAAATATTTAAATAGTAAAAATATGTTAATTGAACGTGTTAAAATTTAAAATAAATTTTAATTATGACATGCATCTTAAGATTTATAAAAATATATATATCATAACCTATATATAAATAATTTAACAACTTAAATTAGAAAAAAAAATAAAAATCCCGGGCGTAGCCCGGGTTAATCCCTAGTCTATACTATACTAAAAGGGGGATATAAGCCATGGAGAGGTGTCCACATAGGATAGAAAAATCAACCAATCAGAGAACCCGAAATTGCCATGTCATCTCATTTATTTTTCGTAAAAAATAAAAAAAAACAATGCGAAGGTGAGAATCGAACCCGGGTTGGTATGATATATATATAGAACAGTTACCACTAAGCCATTGACACTTTCTTGGACACATATAAAGAACCACTAAGTATATAATCACAAACTTTTATGTACATTTACAATAATATGAATTCAACTTTCAAGACTCCGATACTTTGTTTTGTAAAAAAAAAAAAGTAAGTGGCTAAGTTAATATATTCTTAGAAAGTGTGAGAACGTTGACAAATATGAAAAATCATAGATTTTTGTTTTCGTGACAAAGTTAATAATTTTGTAAAAGTAAGTTTAACATATAAATTTTCGTGACAAATATGAAAAAGCATAGATTTTTGTAAAATTTTGACAAAACAACTCAAAACATACTTCTCTAATGTCTTAATAAAATATTATTTAAGGGTGTAATAATTAAATATATTAATTCAATAAATTTTGTAATTTATAGACAAAACAATAACACAACAAATTTTGAAACATTTGTTTAACCTATCGATTTTTTTTCACGAGAATCCAACTAAACAAGATAAAAAAAAATTAGATTTACAAATATTTAATTACCATTTTATTCAATTTTGATTAATTTCAAATTGTCATAATGTATCTTTTTGAAGTTACAAATACGAAAAAGCATAGATTTTTGTACAATTTGACAAAACAACTCAAAACATATTTTTCTAATGTCTTAATAAAATATTATTAAAGGATGCAATAATTAAATATATTAATTCAATAAATTTTATAATTTATAGACAAAACAATACCACAACAAATTTTGAAACATTTGTTTAACCAATCGATTTTTTTTTTCATGAGAATCCAACTAAACAATTAGATTTACAAATATTTAATTACCATTTTATTCAATTTTGATTCATTTCAAATTGTAATAATGTATCTTTTTGAAGTTACAAAAAAATAATGTTCTTTCTTTATTACACTAGCATTGTATATAGATTCTATATACACAAAATAAATATAATATAACAACATAAGCTTGCTTTCCCCGATTCATATGAAAACTTTTTAAGTTATCCACCAAAGCAAATTAATTAAATCAATGAAATTGTTAAAATACAGCAAATTAATATATAATTTTATTTTAAAATAAATTATTTAAAAAGTGTATTTTCGTTAAAACAAAATAATAAATAAGTAAAACTGATTTGATGGTAATTTTTATGATATATATATATATATATATATATCAATTCTGTGAAAGAAATAGAAGCTTAATATGGAAAAAAATCTTAAATACAAAAACCTCTAAAAATTAACAAAAAAAACTAATAAATTAAACTATGATATCACTTAAAAGCTTCTTAGACCATATTAATAAAATATTTAAGCGATAATTAGACAAATTTGATTTTTTTCCAGCAAAAAATTTATTATTAATTAGCATCAGTTATTTCAAGATGTTTAAGAAATGGTGGACAAAAAAATAAAATGAACATTAATGATATATGAACTATGAATAGTACTTTGTGAAGCAGACTTAGATAACATATCTGCACATCCATTTCCAGTCCTTTTTGATGCTTAAATTCAATTTCTTCAGAGTAGTTATTCCACAAATAGATCGTATGAGATATTGTTTTGATATGTAGATTTGTTTTTTCAATGTTAAGAAGATTGATAACTGTAAAAATGTCTCTTTCGAATATGATATGTCTATAACTGAGTCCCCAACATGAGACAAGTTTGTTTAAAAAGTAAACTAGATTTTGACCCGCGCTTTCAAAGCGCGGATTTATTTTTGTTTTTTTTTCAATTGACAAATATTTAGTAAATGTCACATTTTCATATATTTGTGTTTTATTTTATAAAAGACTTAAAAAAATTATCTTTATTTATCGTATTTCATTTTAAATGACTATTTATGTTAAAAAAATTAAACTGTATTTTTTTAATGAATTAAGTTGGTATAACTCTGATAAATTAATTTTATTATGGGGTTAAAATTTTAATTAAAAATTATATACTTTTAATAAAGATTTATACTTTTCAATAAAAAAATTCAATTATTTTTATGAATGCTTAAATTATATTAAGAAAAGAAAAAAATAATAATTAAGAATAGTTGAAAAAAAATTATTTGAACTTGGACTCAATGGCCCAAAGGAAAAAAAAAAGTGAGAATTGAATCTGATTTTTTAATAGGCCCAAATGGCCCAAGAGAGATTTGATTTGGGCTGGATCCAAAAATAATGACCCAATATAGATTTATTATTAATATTACTTAATTACCCTTAATGAAACATGCAATGTTAGTGAAAGAAACATGCCCCTAAGGTAATTATGACAATATGATCCTGCTTTAATAGTATAGATAATTTTATTTTTCTTATATTATATAATCAATATATATTATTTACTGATAATAAAAATATAGTTATTCATCTATCACAAATATCTATGCAAATATGTGAATCAAGTACAACAATCAAACAACATAATGATTTCCACAAAGAAAATTTAAAAAATATATTTATGTTATGAAGTCATATTTTATATTCTTTAAATAATGTAATACAATATTATACATTATTTTTTAGAATTGAGAAATACATATATCAGTTAGACAAATTAAGCGATAATTAGACAAATTTGATTTTTATTTTGTGAGTAAAAAGTTTATTATTAATTAGCATTACTTATTTCAAGATGTTTAAGAAATGATGGACAAAAAAATAGGATGGACATAAATGATATATGAACTATAAATAGTTTTTTTGTAAAGCTGACTTAGATAACACATATGCACATCCATTTCCAGTCCTTTTTGATGCATAAATTCAATTTCTTCAGAGCAGTTATTCCACAAAGAGATCGTATGAGATATTGTTTTGATATTCAGATTTGTTTCTTGATTGTTAAGAAGATTGATAAGTGTAAAAATGTTTCATTCGAATATGATATGTCTATAACCGAGTCCCCAACATGAGACAAGTTTGTTAAAAAGTAAACAATTCCATTTTTATTATATTATATAATAAATATATATTATTTACTGATAATAAAAATATAGTTATTCATCTATCACAAATATCTATGCAAATATGTGAATCAAGTACAACAATCAAACAACATAATGATTTCCACAAAGAAAATTTAAAAAATATATTTATGTTATGAAGTCATATTTTATATTCTTTAAATAATGTAATACAATATTATACATTATTTTTTAGAATTGAGAAATACATATAATATCTTATCCGCGTGTAGCGCGGTTAAAAAATCTAGTCATATATAATAAGAGGAGGATTCTCTTCCTCTAACTCCAAAATCTAATTCAAATTTTGCTTTAATGGGTCTGGCTTCGATTCTAAAACGTAAGTTTGATTTTGATCCTTTTCCCCCCATTCGTTTAGGCAGATTTGTGTATATTGTTAATCAAAATTCGTTAATAGCTTTTTTTTGTTTCCATGCATATAATAATAAATAATATTGCATGCAGGCAGAAGAAAGGCTCAGTTGGAGTCTATATCTCGTAGAGATTCAATCAGCAGTTTGCCAGATGATATTCTTGGCATAATCTTGTCTTTACTTCCCACAAAACTTGCTGCTTCCACATCGGTTCTGTCTAAGAGGTGGATGAATCTGCTCCCTCTTGTAGACAGCAGCCTTGATTTTGATGACTCCATCTTTCTCTATCCCGACCACCACCGAGATGCCGCAAGATCAAGTGCATTCTCCGAGTTTGTGGACAAGACAGTCGCTCTGTTAAGTACCTGTCCCATCAAGACTCTCTCCGTGAATGGCCGCTACGAAAAGTCTCGTGTTGACGATTGGATTCGCGTCGCGTTACAACCCAGCTTATCGGAACTACACTTGCGGTGTCCTCATCGGATAGACAAAGATAGAGCAGAGTTGTTGTTTCGGTCCAAAACATTGGTTAAGCTTACACTATCCGGTGGATGCGTTATCGAAGCCCTCCCTGATGGACACATGGACTTTACTGATCAACTTTTTATGGATGAGAAAATAAACGAAGATAGGTGTTTCCCATCGCTCAAATCGCTTTATATCGGCGATATCGTGATAGAGGAGTCCTATTACCACAAGCTCATCCTTATGTGCCCCGTTCTGGAAGAATTGTTCATACATAACGATGGCGAATCACACCCGCCGAGTTGGATTGGATTTGCGCCATGTCGTACTTTGAAGCGACTTGTGATTTATTACGTCGTTCCACCCGAGTATAAAGATGTTTACGATGATCAAGAAGTTTGCATCAGTTGTCCAGAAAACCTTTGTCTACTTTGAATTTTCTAGTTATGTCCATGATGTTTATAATGATGGTGGCGAGATGGAGTCGCTTGTCGAAGCTAGACTAGATCTTCGATTATTGGAGTCAACTACCCGTTTTGATGATTATACCGAGACAGGTGAGTATAATGATTTGCTTGTAGTGATGATATCTTTGGTGATGCTACAATCCTGCTTTTGAGAATGGCCAGTTACGTAAAGATCCTCCACTTGTCTGCTTATTCTCTTGAGGTCAGTATCTCTTCCATTGACTGTTTTGGTATATGTATTCTATGTTGTTGTGCCTATGATTTTGTTGATGAAGCTGAAGCTTTATAAAATAAATTATTTTAGTAATAATTAGAACAAAATCTCAATCCTATTAAATTATTAATAATAACTGAATACAATTCTGGACATGCATATAAAATAAAAATAGAAAACCAAATATCCCTAAAAACTATTGAAATCTATAAAGATAATTCTAACTATCAAAATAAATAGTAAAACTAAAATAAAATTAATTCATAAATCTATTATGAATATATATATCTGTATATATGCTTATGGTTTCGATAATACATGCATTAGGCGCTTCATTTCGGCTGCAAATTGATCTTCACATTCGACAACCTCGTTACTTTATCATTCGAGAGCGACAAGGATAAAAGCTGGCAAGTTCTGCCACGTCTGCTCAGAAAGACCCCAAAGCTACAAAATTTAGTCATCAAGGTATCAGTTTCTTGATGGACAAATAATATATTTTTCTTGTTTTGCAATTGATTTATCATACACATGTCAAATTGTTTTTTTCATGTTTTCTTTTAAATGATTTCAGGGTCTCTTGCATCGAGTAACAGGTAGATGTGGAGATGTGTGTCCTTGCTATCATCGTCCCAAACGTAAGGGAGTGATTGATTGGCGAAAAGAGAAAGTGTCTTGTTTACCGTATCTTCCACTGAAGGTGCTAGAGATCTCAGGATACGGAGGAACTTGTAGAGAGATTGAACAGATGAGGTTTTTTTTGGGAAGCCTGCAATACCTCGAACTCGTGAAAATTGGTGTTCAACCAGGGTCAGACTGTAACAAGTTGAGATCGAACCTAATGAGATTTCCTAGATTCTCATCCAAGTGCAACATCCAGTTCATCTGAATTTCTATCTCACTCTTGATGACAAAGTTGAGAAATAGCTCTCCTTACTATGTTCACATGATATAACAATGTTCACATTTTATGGCTTAGTGAAAAAGAGTTAAAAAAAACATGATCATAAGCAAAAACTCATGGAGCTTTTCAATTTTTTATGTAATTTGAATTTAACCCCTGATGTTTTATTTATGACAATTTAAACCAAGAAATCTTTGAGTTTTAAATTATTTTCATTTTCGACCTTTATTTTTCAAACCTTTGTACAATGTGCACCTTAAATTGAAAACTTACCAAAATAATCACTTTGTAGATTGAGATAGATCTTCACAAATGTTTACAGTGCTTCTTTAAGTTTTTATTAATTCGAATTTGACCCCTGACGTTCTATTTATGTCAATTTAAACCAAAATCGCTGCGGTTTATGATTATTTATAATTTCGATCCCTATAGTTTTTAGACGTTTATACAACGCGCATCTGAAATTAAAAACTTACCAAAAGAACCACTTTGTCGATTGAGAGACAAATCTTCACAAACTATAAAAGAAAAGACTTTTTGTTTGGATTGGGAACAAGAAGATTGCATAGACAGACAAACGAAGCTGCGAAGAGGGGACGCGATAGAGATGGGAAACCATAAGCTCAAATGGACGGAGGAGGAGGAAGAGGCGTTGCTCGCCGGCGTTCAGAAGCATGGGCCCGGAAAGTGGAAGAATATTATCAAAGATCCTGAGTTCGCTGATTCCCTCTGTAATCGCTCCAACATCGACCTCAAGGTCTCTTCTTTCTTGCTGCTCTTTGTTCAGATATAAAGAACCTTACTTCGGTTTGATCGTGTGCAAAAAGATTGAAACTTTCTCACCGGAAAAATCTTCTCCGGTTGTTTGGTTTGAGAAGCTGCTGTGCTCATGCAATCTGATAAGTATTAGTTTCTGGATGAAAAGATTAAGACTTGGAAGAGTTTTGGATTTGAGGTTGTAGAGGGTTCTAGACTCTGGTTTGTTCGGTGGATATATTGTTTGCTCTGTAGCATTTGAGATTCTTGTACTTACCTGTGCAAGAAATGCTGTGCAGCTCGTTAGTCTTGTAACTCCAGCTATGATTTTAAACCACCAGAGGGTGTGAACTTATGATCAAGAATCTTTAAACATGCGATGTTTCATATTCTCTAGGATAAATGGCGTAACTTGAATGTTCCCCCTGACATTCAAGGCTCAATAGATAAGGTGCGGACACCAAAAATCAAAGCTGCAGCTTTGAATCTAGCCGCCGTTGCAGCTGCTGCTACCAGTACTCCACCACCTTCTAGCGCGACCCCTTCTCCGGTTGCTCCCCTCCCTCGTAGTGGATCTTCTGATTTGAACGTTGATGATAGTTGGAACACTATGGTGGATGCAAAGAATGCTCCCAGGTTTGTTTTTTTTTCTTTATATTCTTAAGTGCTGTAAATTGCTACTTGCTACTTGAATTGTGACGCTTCCTGATGATGCCATTGGTTTCTTAAAGGTATGATGGGATGATATTCGAAGCTCTTTCAGCGTTGACGGATCCTAATGGATCTGATGTCACTACAATTTTCAACTTCATCGAGGTTAGGCATACCACTATGATTATCTATTGATAGCTCTATTAGGTTTCGGTATCAATTTTTAGTGTCATAGCAGCTAACTTCTGATGATCAAGTTCATGATATTGGTCTGGTTTTGTGTATAGGAAAAAAAACATGAAGTGCCACCAGGTTTTAAAAGGGTCCTGGGATCAAGATTGAGGAGGCTTGCTGCTCAAGGCAAAATTGAAAAGGTTAACCAGATAAGAGCAGGAGTAAGTAGTCTTGAACAAGAGCGCAAACATTTTAACTTTTTCTTTCCATCTGTGCTGGTTTCCTCCTCATGCCTGCTTTTTGTATTGTTTTGGTACAATGCAACAACAGACGCAGAACTTCTATAGGATGTATGGTACTAGCTTCTCGGGAATGAGAGCGCCGGTTGTAGCGAGACCTAAAGAGGTGAATGTGAAACCCCGGCAGACAAACAGTCAACGAGTACTCACGGTTTCGCAGAAGGAGGTTGATCAAGCTTCAGGAACCGCAGCTTTTAAGTTCGCGGAGGTAGAAAAAAATTTAGAATTGGTCAAAAGAGCTGCAGAACACAAAGAAAGGATGATAAAACTGGCAGAACAAGCTGATATTATTCTACTGCTCGCGGAAGAGTTGCACGAAGCATGTAAATGATTCTTTTCATAAAAAGCCATGACACTAGTAGTGTCTCAGTGTTGTTCTGTCTTCAAAAAGCTTTAGGACTTTTTGGTGTCTGACGTTTTCAGTTTTGTTTTGTTGCAGGTTGTCAGGGAAACATTGTGGAACTGAATTGAGGTTGATGGAAACAAAAGAAGCAAGCACAGATTGAGTGAGTCTTAGTTTTGGTATATATACTGATAGTAATTGGCTATTAGCTTGCATTCTTTTGTTTCTTATGATGCCAACTTAGGAGTAATTGTTTGCACAAATAACATTTTACCGTTCTTTAGTTTACTAATAAAAAAAAAGGTAGTTGAGGGTAATTAGCCAGAAACAGAAATGTATTGTGTGGCTTGGAAAGTACAGTATTAAACTCTTATCTTTTACTTTGTGTCATGTTTTTTTCTTTTCAATCAAAATCAATTAGTATAAGTGAAACGTATTTAACAGTCTGAAGCTTACAATCCAGAACCAAGAACAGTTTTATCTCTAACATTATCAGTTTTGTGTGTAAATAAATAAAGTAAATTAGACAAGTTGCTGCTAATGACGTTATTAATAATGCACTCAAAAGATTGTTTTTGGTTGTTATCAACTGTCTCAAAAACATTCTATGAATCAGTAACAACACTGAAAAGATGTGTTTCTGTCACAAACAACCTTTGGGTTTGTTGTCAGAACAGTAAGAAAGAACTTAGAGTGGAACAAAAAGAACATCCTTTTTGGGTGTTGCAATCTGTTAAGTATACACACGCAAAAACCTATGTATAGTTCTGATTCAGAAAAATTACAAACACCAGTCAGCTATATAAGTCCTTCTTTTTTACTTTCTTCCATGTCATACACAACAAGATCAAGAACTGTCTTCAATCTGAATCAAAATCCAGCGCCCACCTCCATCAAAGAACCTGATACTGTTTCTACAGGTTGTAAAACTTAAGGAATAAAATCACCTTTAAGAGGCTAGACTGATCTTGGAGACATTGTATCTTGAGCTGAACAGTTTGACTGTTTCTTGTTGAGTTTTGACCGTAGATGTCTGATTTTCGCGTCAACTCTAGCTGTGAACCCGATCTTTGTCTTCTCCCGTGCTTTGTTACGCTCCCGTGTCCACATCCTTCTATCCTCCAAGTCTCTCTTGTAGTACTTGATCTCTTGAATGATGTGATGATCCATTGGATTCAAGAATCTCTGGAAGGATATGTGGGCAAAGTAAGGGAGAACCGTGGTTACTGTGACCAAAAACGTGGATATCCAATATATGGGAGCAGGAGCAAGAATCTCAGCTAGAATTCTATAGATGTTGCCTGAAAGACTCGGAGGCATCATTCCATAGAGCGCAACAAAGAGATACCACAAACCAATGCTTCCCCAGATCAAGACGTGTTGGATCCAAGTGAAGTGGCTCATGGTTAAAGCGATCTGCACGTTCACAGCCCAGATGATGCAAGTAAACATGGTGGTGCCAACAGCATCCATGTCAGCGGTTTGACCAGTGGCTCTGAAAGCTTGCTCATAGATGACTCCTATGTTGAGGAAGAATATGGCGAGAGAGGAGTAGACGCCGTTTCCCATCCAGCCTAGTATTCTATACCAGTCAAAGAAGAGATTCTTCTTCCCTTGTTGGTATAAAGCAGGAAACTGCAGAAAGAAAAAAGAAGCGAGTGAGAGATTCAGAGGAGCTTTAAGGTTAGCAGATAAAAACTAAACCTTACCTGCAAGCAAATCTCAGAGGAAACATCTTGTTCAAAGACTCCAAGGGCAATCACTGGCAATGAGGTAAGGACAACGTTGAAGAGTAATAGGTAGTAGTCATTATAAACTGATTGCCCAGAGAACCCGGTGAACGCCTCAAAATAGAAGAGAGTGAGACCAAATGCTATGTTTTTGTAGAAAAAGTAACAGATCTGGATGCAGAACAATGCAAGTTAGAAACCAAAAAGTGTGTAAAGAGTAGAATAGGACATCTTGTAAAACACATTTTACCATTTGAGCTATTCTTTTATAACACCAGTGTCCATGAACAACGAGTAATCTTTCCAGAAACCTGAACTGAGCAATAGAAAAATCGCTTGCCATAACAGCCTGCAGAAACAATTGAATATAATCAGGCATTTGCTACAAGTTGGGACATTCTATAAAAAATCAAATTAACCTGCATTCCTTCGACTCCACTAATGCCAACACCAATGTCAGCTTCTTGAATCATTCCAACATCATTTGCACCATCACCTATTGCCAATGTAGTTTTCCCAGTTCCCTCTTTAACTAACCTTGTTACCTTTGTAGAGATAAAACAAAAATTAGACGCAAAAGGAGCACATGAAGCTGACATGTTGAGTATAAGAGAGGGGTCGAAATACAATACCAGAGCTTTCTGCTTGGGAGACACACGGCAACATATGACTGACGCACAATCAACAGCCAAAGCAAGAAACTGAAACTTCATATCGTCCTCCAATGCATACGTTAGAGTTTTCCCGTCAATGATCAAAGCAAATGCAGCGTGTGGATCTTTCTCTAGCTTCACCATTTGTACAGCTTTAGTGAGCTGATTCAGAATATTCTCCTTCACAGCCTGATTACATCAACAAAAATATCAATTGTATATCTTAGAATAGGCTTATCACGTTTAAGGGAAAATCATCTTATCCCCATACCTTTGAATCTTGGGACTCTCCTTCTGAGTTCATCACAGTTATACATATCTGTTTCATGCCTTGCCTAAGTAAACTACATGAATATCTGCAGTTCAAAACAAAAGTTAGTCAAAGAACTTTAAAACATAAATGAATTATGAATCTACTACAATGTATCAAAGTGGTCGTTCTAACCCAATATTGATTGCTGTTTCCATCTTATCCCCGGTTAAAACCCACAGTTTAAGACCAGCTTGGGCAAGTTTATCTATGCACTGTGGGACCTAAAGACAAATGAGAAAAAAATGGAAAATCAATCTTACATAAACAATATGAATGAGATGGAAGTTAAGGTGTCTTGTCTGATAAATGCATACCCCTTTCTGGAGTTTGTCTTCCACAGCAGTTGCACCTACAAGAATTAGGTCCTTTTCGATCATATCTGAAATCTTCTCAAGCAACTCATCTCTGTCAGATCCTATAGAAGTTTTGGCCTTGTGAAACTCAGCGTTCCAAGCTGAATATTCATCCTCATCAAGCTTTCTGTATGAAAGGGCAAGAGTACGTAGTCCAGCTTCTCCATATTCATTTAAATGCTTAGTGGTAGGTCCCAAGTATGTTTTTCCATTCTTAGCCAGTCGTTCAAAAATGATACTGCAAAACATTTAATAACAACTGCTTGAGATTTCTATGACAACACAAAATTCCATGATTCTAAAAATCTGTCCTACCCAAAACAATTTTCTAAAAATCCTAAACAGTTCTGAATCGGTTTAAATCATTCTAAATCGTTATAAATTAGTTTAACTCTGTTAAATTAAGTAATACTATTAGTACAAATCCACGAGTTTATCTAATTTCTGTTGTTTTCTATATCTAATTTTGATGATTCATCAGAATAATTATATAATTAAACCCAAAACCTAAAGTATCTGATAGAAATGTTAAAAGTATATAAAATAAATCAATAATTCGCTGACGCCTAAATCTCCCTAAACCCAAATAATCTTCCTAGTTGTTAATGCTAAACGGCTAGTTACCGGCTACCGATTTTTTGAACATTGCAAAATTCAAACAGAAAGTTTTTTTTTAGCTTTTCATCTAACCTGTCAGCTCCTTTGCATAGCAGAAGAATCTGCCCTTCCTCATCACGCACAACTACTGACATCCTCTTCCTTTTGCTAGTGAAATCCAACAAATTCAGAATTTTATACTCCCTGCATTGTTTCTAATACATGTTCAGGACTGTGTGCTAACCAAGAATAAAAAAAAACTAAGGATAAGATCTCTAAAAAAAATCTCACCTCTCAATAGTTTGCCCTGAAGAAGACAACCTCTCATGAACATAAACACTCGACTGAGTCCTCTTAAAGAACTCAAACCCAAACTCACTCGCAGCAGTAAGAAAAGAAGCTTCATCTGGCGACTCAGCCTCATACGTGTACTTGCCACTCTCCTCGTTAAGCTCAGGGATAGCCGTATGACAAATAGCTAATATCCGGAAAAACAGCAGAATGTCATCAGCATGCGGCTCCCTCAGCCAGTTCCCATTCATCAGCCGCACATCCTCAAAACCAAACCCCTTTATAGGGACTCTAGGAGTCATCACCATCTCACCTTCATGATTACTACCGCTACTCTCCACCTCAATCTCCTGAACGCTCATCCTCGGAGTAGTTGCTCTACTGTGATCATCAAGATCAACAGCCATCTGCTGAGCAGCAGCAACCTCCACCTCGCTTGAACGAACTCCATAAGAAGTCCCAGCGATTGAGCATTTCAGAAAATCCATCTGGTTACAAGTCAAAGTCCCCGTTTTATCAGAGAGGATAGTATCAACCTGTCCTAGCTCCTCATTTAAATTCGATGTGCGCGCGTGCGCTGGAACACCACTCTCACTATCGTACATATGCAAATCTTTGTTGATGAAAGTAGCTTGCAAGACCTTCACAACTTCGATAGAGACGTAAAGAGAGATCGGTATCAAGTAACCGTAAAGCAAGAGGGCAGTGATGAGATGCACAACTCCAGCGTAGACAGGGTTGCTAGGGTTGGTTAGATTCTCAGGCTCGTCTGGTCTCAAGTACCACATCTTAGGCATGTGGAACTTCGTCTCCCAAGCAAAACCTGACGAGCTGATGCAAGAGATTAGTATAAGTAGAACAAGAAGCGTGTAGATGATATAATCCATTGTCTTCTCAATCCTACTTCTTTTTGAAGGAGAGCTAGTTGAGTTCTGCATCACTTTGGTATCGTGCCCTGTGAACACCACAACTCCGTAGACGTAAGGAGTGTTCCTAAGCTTTGAGTCTCTCAACAGAATCTGACTCGGATCTAAAGGAAATATCTGCCTGTCGTATTCAAGATTACCAACGAATGTATACAGACTCGGGTTTGGATCCTCGCATCTTATAGTCCCAGTGAAGTCTTTAAAAGACTCATCATCATCTAGAGATAACGTTACCTCCAAGGATCTCTTCACTTTCAAGTTAGTCTCCCCATCTAAGTTCATAGTCTCCACATAGCAAATCCCATCCTCGTAGCTAGACGACAGCAAGAGCAAATCAGCAGGGAAGAAACCGTCCTTCTCAACCTTAACAACATCCCCAACGCTAATCTTCTTCCACTTCTTGCGTCGAAACTCACCATCACGCTTATGAACCAAAGCCTTCCTCGCGTTGATCTTCACGTCCTGCATGAACCTGCTCCAGTCCTCAAGCGCCTCTTTCAGCATACTTAGCCCCACGACGAAGACAAGGGGAGCGATCATGCTCCACTTGTTGAACGGGGAGAGAGGGAAGACGGAGAGGATGGCGGCCACGAGGAAGTAGAAGTTGGCAGCGCGGTGAAACTGCTCGTAGAGGGATTTGGGGAAGAAGGTGATGAGGTTGTAGCGAGTGGTGGAGACGTAGTTGGAACGGTATCGAAGAGGCTTCTTCTTGTGCATGTGAGGCTGGTTGCAGTGGACTGTTCTGCTGAACCCTGGGCCTTGGATTGGGTGAGGGTCTTGGCCTTCGTCTGCGCTTGGTCTTAGGCATCCGAATGTGTAGATGTTGCTTAGTCTCAGCTTTGACCTTCTTCTACCTCTAGCCATTCTCTTACAAATATAGAATCTTTTTTTATCAAGAACTCTTCTTCTTCATCATAATCTAAATTAAAACAAAAATTAGATTAAAGTTTCTATCTTTGAAAGAAAATATATATATTTATGAAAGGGGGAAATAAAAATTGGTCAGATCTAACGGACCAAACTGAATCAGATTTAACATTTTGGATTTTGAATCTACCATTAAACTCGGAAAGGAATAAAAATTGAAACTTTTAAATCCAAACGCATTTACATGAATCTATGGAAATTCCGACAATGATGTAAGAGAAAAAAAAGAATGGTAAAGATCTTCAAACCCAGCAACAAGTCAACTACAACATAGAGTCATGAAAGTAGAGATCTTGGTCGGAGAAAGACAGCTAAATCTGGGAATTACCGAGGAGAGAGAGAGACAAAACCGGCTGTTCAGCAAGAAGCTGAGAGCTTGACGGCAATGGCAGATCAAGACACGAGAAAAGAAGCAGCTTTCTCTTTCTCTCTCAGATTATTTTGAATTTACTAAAATTTTCTTCAGATTCCAGATGGGGTTTAAAGAGAAAGACTTGTGATTTTCACTCGCTTGTTCTTTCTTGCTTGCTCACACACGCACAATGAGAATCTGAACGAGTGCAAGGATCTTTCGGTGTTGCTTCCTCTTCCTCGTCTGCTTCGTCTTTTTTTTTTTTGAAAGCTTCTTCTTCTCTATGATCTCTCTAATTAACTTCAACGATTAACGATAAAAATAATGTTTCTTTGTTGTTTCTCTATATTACTATTATTATTTTGTAGATGAACTCTCATTACTCTATACCCAAAAAAAAGTCATCACTGAATTTCAAAATAAAATAAAAAGATCATCAAATTGTTAATTTAGCTGAAAGTTTAATACAGTTTGTGGAGTTTTATTTAAAAAATTAGAGCAGTGACAAAAAAAAAAAATTTAAAAAATTAGAGAATTTATTTATGTAAATCGATTGGTCATATTATTTTCATTCAATCAATCTGGTCATTCTTTGATTTGGTCAAACAAAACAAACGCTTCTTCCACTCCATTTTTGTGTAAGATAAAAAACGTTGATTTATTATAGGTTTAAATTTAAGGGAATCATTCCTATAAGTGCCGACAACTCTTAATGATCGATCGGTAGATTAATGTAAGTAGCCTTGAAAAATAAGTAAATAACTCTCTTTTTATAATACGAAGCGAGATCGCGGGAGTGGGGGGAGTGGACTGAACCAATACGCACCGTTTTATATTTTAAAATCACCCACTTGTAAAGTCATCTTTTAAATAATTGTTTATCTTCTAGGAAAAATTGTTTTTTTTTGTAATTTTTGTTGTATTCTAAAGAGCATCGAGTAAATTGTAGATACTGCTATCACTGTATCACAGATGGAAAATCATGCTCTGTATATGGTTTTTCGAAACGTTGATCTCCTAAAAACACATTAAATAATTTCATTTATAAGTTTTATAGTAGGTTTTTTATCATTAATCGAACCAATTCAATCAAAACTCTTCCTCCAACAGACATCCACTCTGCTGCTTCTTGGATACTAAGGCCTCAGCAAGCAAGTAACTCAAGCTCTGCAGTTATCGTCAAGCTTGTGTTCCAATCTGCGGTCTATTTGATCTGGAAAGAAAGGAATGCTCGCATCTTCACAGCCATCTCTACTCCTCCCCAAGTGCTACACAAAGCCCTTGACCGTCTTATCCGTGACCGATTGCTCTCATTTCCGGCCGCGATTCCTTCATCTCCTTCGATGCTTGAACTCTACTTCTCATTCCGGCCTCCTTGAAGGGTGCTGCTCCCCTTTTTCTTTTTGTCTTTTGTTTTGGGTTGTTTTCGTTTCTATGCTTCTAATAAGTTGTACGCAATATTGAAAAATTAAAAATGGTATAAATCTTAACATTTTACCAAAAAAAAAAAAAAAAAAAAACTCTGTAAACTAAATTAAAAATATTATGTATATATGAATGATATAGGACGGCTAATATTTTACACCACATACAAAATGTCTGTATTTGTATTTTGCACCTGGGATACATATTTGATCACGAAAATACTAAACCTTCAATATATTTTCGAAATTCTTGGTATATTGTAAAAGCATCATTCATCTTATTCATAAATCTTCTTCACTAATATAGAACAATTTTGCAGAAACCAACAAAAGTGGAGATCATATAATGATATTAAAATTAAGAATACAATGCCTAGCTAACAAGATGAGATGTGGGTACGGTTATGGTATGCATAGGTCGATATCCATTCCTTGATAGTTTAATTCTTGCCAAGTTTTGTTAAAAATTTGAAAATCAGATAATTGATTTGAATGTCATTTTTTGAATGTTTATACGCACATCAATACACTTTTATAACTAAATATATGGTCTTCTTTCTTTCTGGTCCCGAATATATTTTTTCTTTTATGGAATTATATGAAAGTATGACGATAGATGGAGACATGACATTGCCTGGTGTGACATCCAAACAGCAAATGTATGGACAAATTGAATGAATAAACAGTTAAAAAGACTGCCACTTGCCAAATCAAGCATGGCTCAAAATATTAGTAATCCTAATCATGTTTCTACTCTCTCTATCTTTTATCCAAATATGTTTTAAATTAAATATTTTTACCTTGAATAGATCATAAAATGTTTGAAAAATATACAATATAAGTAAATGGCAGAAAAATCGTGAAAATATATATAATATTTTAAAATCACGTCAACTTTTGTTGCTTACAAATAAAACAGAATGGATGATCATTTGCATACCAGTATATATCAAAATAAATGGCTATTTATAGCTTAATAAAGAGTGATTAGTTTTTTTTGAACTAAACTAATCACATATATATATATAGATATCTCTTTATATAAAGTAAAATTAGGTTGCAAGGATAATCACATGGGATCACCCTCCATGATTCTATGGACCTTTATCGAGTGTTTCGCCCAACACTATGTACTTCCTTTTCCCGTGCACAATGTTGACCTACTTTGCACTATTTTACTTATTCTTCGCCCTACTTTCCTATACAGTACTATAATATGACATCTATTAGAAGAATTGGTAAGTTTACATCTACTGGTTTTAGCTGTATATTGGAACCATTAAGAATAATCGTTTTCATCAATCCATTGTTCAATTAGGTGAACATAGTTAGTTGCAAAGATTATGTATATATAGGAAACATAGTACATAGAGCCTAGATATATACTAGCATTTTTTAATTATTGGAGAAATTAAATAAATACAACCAAAAAGTTGAAAATGAGTTTAACAAAGAAAAAACTTCAAAAACATAACTACAAGAACATTTGTGATTGTGTCGAAGGCATCGACATATGTAATTTCCATACAATTTCCGGACTAACTATATCACTAAACCAGATAATATCAAGTGTTACGATTTAACATGTTGCTATATAACTGGTTAGATGTGTCTCATTTCTTATTTGAGTTTTTACATGTCATAATCACCGAGTAGATTATTACAAATACATACATATCGTCTATATTAACGAAATCAATGAATATACATATTATATATATACTATTATATATTAATCTCTTATTACATCCTTTTAAAAGAAACTAGGGAAATCTGTTTTTTTAGAGCAAAAAAAAGGTAACTATGTCCCTTTAGACTAATCTGTACTACTTTATGTCCTATTAGACTAATTTTTTCAAAAATGGCAGTAATGCCCTTAAAATTGTAATTTTTTTAAAAAGATAAATAATGAGTTCGACAAGCGGGATCGATCGATCCAGCTTTACAAGTTACAGTGGATCGATCGATCCCGATAATTATTCAGAACAAAAAACGCGAAATATATACTGATCGACCTGGTCCATTTCACTCGATCGGCGAAGGTCGATTCTTTACAGATCGACCGATCCACTAAGGATAGATCGATCGATCCCGTGCCCAGGAAAGAATCCCAAATCGATTTTTTTGGTTTTGTATGATTATATCCGGGTTGATTCCCACTTGATTTGAACCGACTAAGCATGATTTCAACTCTTTAAAACTCGATTTCTCTGGGACGAAATCCTTAATTTCCCATTCACGAACAAAGGGGGAGAAAATCAAATTCTCACCCAAACTCGATTTGTCGTTTTTTTTTTGTTCTTTTTCGTTTTTTTTTTTTTTTTTTAAAAAAAATCGATTTTTTAAAAAAATATAAAAGTGAATATTCTCAAATATTTTGTTTCCATATTTTTAGGAACTGATTTCTTATCCGTAGAATACAACTAATATGTAGAAATCAATTTCTACAGTTTTGTAGAATTATAGTAATTTTTAGAATTTGATTTCTACATGTTTTAGATTTATAGTAAATCTGTAGAAGTCGGTTTCTACATGTTTTAGAATTAGATTAATGTGTAGATTTTGATTTCTAAGAACTTTAGAATTGTAGGTTAAGCGCGGAATGTGTATTCTACATATTTGTAGAATACTCCTATTTACGTAGATCACGTATTCTAAACATTGTAGATTCAATGAAAAAAGTAGATTTCGTTTTCTACTTCGTAGAATGTCATTTCTACTTTTTTTAGAACATAATCTGAAATTTATAATTTTAACTTTTTTATAACTGGAAAATATACCATTAAGTTCATATAGGTATTTTAACAAATGTTACTATTTTTCCAAATTTTTTTTGTTTGTAAAACTATTTATTAAAATTATTTTCATAAATATTAAAGGGTATTATAGGAAAATATGACACAAAATATAGATTAGTCTAAAGGGACATAGTTACTATTTTTTTGCTCTAAAAAAACAGTTTTCCCAAGAAACTAAGTAGCATTCGTTTTTGTTAGTGTAAGTAACAAGTAAACACTATATAACTACAAATACTGTATTAGTGTAGTACTAAGTTTAGATAGATCATAAGATAAATGCACATATGATTCAGAAAACCCGTTGTATTAATGATGGATTCTTCTTTCGCCTAATATCCTACATTTTCGTATAGATTGGGAGTCGTTAAGAAATCGAACGGCCAGGTTTTAAACGTGAGAGGAGATGGTAGTATGACCCACATAGAGGCGTCCCATAACTATTAACCATTTATTATGGCATTTTCTGTTCAATTTGTAGTTGGATATATTTAATTGAATACGTGTTTTCATTTCAAATTTTATATGGGTATGTCGCATTAGGATCAAGGTGACAAAAAACAGAGAGACATCCATATTTAAATTATTAATGAAGTTTCGAAGACTTGTAAGATTTCAATTGTATCCTACTCCCTCCGTTTGAGAGCAAAATTTTCGTTTCAAAATTAGTGTCGTTTTATGATTTTAATGCAAAATTTATTGACTTTTTATTCTAATTTATTTTTCTATTGGTTAAAATTTGATAAACTTAAATGTTTTATTAATATGTGTATCGAAGTCTAAAACGATAAATAAAATGAAACGGAGTGAGTATTATTTATTATATTTTAAATTATTTTCCCACTTACAAAAAGAAACATTGAAGAAATCATTAAAAATAAATATATATGTGTATGAATTTTCATAATACATTTAAGAAAAAAAACTTTCATAATACGGCACATTGGAGTGCTAAAATAACTGTAAATGATGTGATAGATCTGAATTTTATATTATCTACTTTTTTTGTTTGCTTTAAGAAATGAGGAATTTTAACCAGCACATCACAGCAATAACTTTATATTATCTATTTTTTTTAACATTGGATATATTATGCTATTACAAATTCGGAGAAATATTACAGACGATTCTATAGTCGATAATTCTACATGCCTTACGAAGATTCACGTCTGACTACATCACCTACCCTTGACGATATTCCTTACGCCGTACTGCAAATCTCTTGTAAGTCTTTTTCCATTAATTCACATAATTCTATTTTTTCTGGGAATCGAAATCTAGATCTGCTGGTGTAGAAACATTAATGAACCCTTGATCAAACCACTTGACCAAGGGGGCTTCCACATTATATTATCTACTTAAGAAAAGCCTTTGATGATTTAAATTTAATTTGTTAGACCAGTCAAGTTGTGAAAATATCGTTTCACTAATCGCACTCATCATTAAGATTTACTTTAGAATAAATGTGAGATAATGGTGACAATTAATTGTTGACTTTGTTTAGTTTGATTGTGACGGGAATGTTCAAATATCCAAAACACATGCACAAAGCAAAAACCATCACATTGACACAACAAGAGCGTTAAGACAAATTATCAAAGAAAAAAGAAGCATTAAGACAAACCTAACGGAGACAAAACAAAAGGATGTGCTTGGTTTTTGGTATGTTGCTTATCTTAAAGTCTCTCTGTCACTCTCTTCTCTTTTACTTTCCAACCCCAAAGTTTAAAACAAATGGACGTATTGTTGACTTGAATTATTGCGACGTGCTTGCAGATTGCTTTTCGTTTGTGTTTTTTCTTCTTTCTTTAGTCGTGTGTGATTTACGTTGGAATCATTACAATCGTTGAAATTTGTAATTAGTGTAATAAAATTTCACAATTTTATTTTTTTACCAGAAACAAAAATTCACAGTTTTTAGTTTATTTCTCAATTTATTCTACAATTATATGAAAGGAAAACAAATATTGGAATCAAATAAGACATTTAGAAGAAAGAACTTATGTTAAACTAAGAGAAAGATGAGAAATTAAACTATTTCATATATAATATCAAAGATTTCACATCTTGATAAATAATGATGTCTCAAGCTTATGAAAACATCAGAAGAATTGAACAAATATAAATGGGTCAACCTTCATTTGAGATCTTGAAAAGAACGAGTATCTACATTACTACATAGTATCAGATTCATATTCTATAGTTAGCACATGTACTGCGTATTCTGTTGGGTGATCATCACTGACGTCATTTCTGATTCTTTTTTTACTTCGAGCAACCTTCATTTGAGATCATGTGTGCCAGTCAGTGTAAGACTTCATTTGAGATCATGTGCCTACGTATGCACATGTCTAATCATTTCTTCGACAGAAAATTATCTCAACATGCGTGGAACACGATCAAAACTCTGAATATTGTGTGGACTTTAAAGAATGTGAATTATGTTGAAAAGATGAGATGGCAGCGCCACAATAATGCTAATGTGTAATTTACAAGAAGTGGAGTTATATAAAGAGATTTATATACATGGTGCTACTTGTTAAATGTTGTCTGATTACTTCTTACCTTACTTCAATGGCTTGTTAAATGTTGTATGATTACTTCTTACCTTACCTAAAAACAATACATGTTTTATATTAGCTACTCTTGATATGGTTAACAATAAATTTATAATTGTTAACCAAGTGGTCTTGGCCTAGTGGTAAATGAGTTCTACCTGGAGTTTCTGCCCTAGGTTCGATTCCCGGATTAAGTGGCAAGAAAAACCGGATTTATATGGGTCTCTCGGTGATTAGTCATTGGGCTTAAAAAGCCTTTGGAATCACACCAAGGTTATCAAAAAATATATATTATAACTGTTAAGATTAGCAAATTCATTGTCTTATAGGTTTACACCTTGCAATGGAGATGCAAGACGCAGTGCTGGTTTAGACCAGGCTATTGATCTCTATACCCACCAGGGATACTCACTGGAAGACATCTCTGGGCCAAGAGCCAGCGAAGCTAGGAAACGAGCCATGATTTTTTCTTTTCAAATCAGTTTCAACAAGGGCCATTTTGTCCCACATTCTTGCAAGTAGCCTGTCTAAGTTTAGCTGTTTCAAGCAAACCGGTCATTCACCGTTAGACTAGTCTATATCCACATCATCAATTCCAACAACATCAATCTTGTTGTGCCCTTCAACTACAACAGCGTGCCGTCTTAGAATTCAAAAACTACACATGGTTTGAATCACAGGCTCTACACATGGAGAAAGCAAAGGGAGGACAGAACAAATCATAAACTGAAATGTGTAAACTTTCACAACAAGTTTCTTCAAGTTAGTTGAAGAAGTGGAGTTTTCAATGTAAACCAAAAAAAAAACACAATTATAAGAACTCTCTTAATCTGAAAATCATCATGGTGAAACATTTTGTAGTAAAACAATCATTCAAACAATGATATTACAGTAGTAAAACCCCTCTTTCTTTCTCCTCAATCAATTAGCTCTGAGTATTCTTTGAATATCTATGATCATCAACATTGGTTCTAACCGGATCTAAATCTCTTCTGGTTAATTATCCCAAGTGTTCCACTAGAATCACCATCTGATGAAGCGTCCACTGATCTTGAGAAAGAATGAGAGAGATCACCGTAAAGGCTAGCTACTCTTCTGATATTGTTGTTGAGCTCTTTGATCAGACCCACGTTTCGACTCAAGTTCTCAGGTTGATTGGACTCATGGTTCTGATTGATCTCGTTGATCAAAAGCCGGTTCTGATCCAAAATGTCTTGAACATCCACAAAGCTCTTCTGGAAACTCTGCAGCACTTTCCCATCCACATTGGTGTGTCTGTCTCCAAATCCCGAAACCACACCTCCTTCCATGTTCGGTTTTTTCCCAACAAGATCAAAGTCTTCTCTTTTAATCCTGTTAAAATGCAACAAGAGCGTAGAAACTAATAAAGCTACGAAAGGGACTCAATTTACATTGAAAGATGCTTCTTTTTGGACCAGAGAAAATGACTAGAAAACAAAGTGTTATCCTTTGTGCGTTGACTCTAATCTCACTTTAGATTCCATTAGGACAGACTTTCTCAAGTTAAGACAAGAACCCAACACGATTCAGGTGAAAAAAGCCTTGAATTGTTATAAAGTGGAGAACTTTTTGTTTGATCTGATGAGCCAAGTAAAAGCTGCTGTTCCAGAAAATATCAATTAACTTGACAAGTGGAAGCAGATTCAGGAAAAATAGTCGCAATCTCAACAAAATTCAAAACACGCAACAAAACAAAAGAACATCTAATAACAATCTGACAAAACTGAAAACAGCTCCGATCCAGTTTTCATTACCTTCAGAAGCAGAAAGAACGAGCGAAGCTCCGATTATAGATAGAGGAGGCGATAGTAGATGGAAATCGAGATTATATTTATATCCTCCCCAGAAAAAAAAAAGAACAAAGAATCCTTTTTTTTAATAATAATCGTGACAACAATTATTCGATACTGTGAAAAAGGAAAAACAAATAAAGAATCATTTTTTTTTAAATCTTTTCGCTGTGTACTTTGCTCCGAGTCTCGATTTTGCAGAGATACGAAAGTGTTAGGGAAGCGGAAGCCAAAGACATCTGGATCGAATCATTCCAGATTCTTTAGTTCCGTTGAACAGCATGTTGTTGAAAGTAGAAACTACACAACGGCACGTAGTTAAAACTCGTGAGATAAATCAATCAAGGACACTATCGTCATTTCTTCCTCAACCATCCCTAACTATAAATACAACCCGTCACCAAGTTCTCAAATTCGTTCGTCGTCGTTGTCACCGAGACCTCTCCAGTCTCCTAATCCGATGGAGCCTCCGCCTGCATCCTCCGCACCTCCACCGTCGTCATTGCAACAACGACAACGATACGTGACAGCTCCGATTTCGAATTCAGCAGCGTCTCCGGCGATGGTTTCAACGACGACCGAAGGTGTAATTCAGAACATGGCGTCTCAGAGTCCAGCCATCGGAGCTCGGATCCCGTCTCCTTCTCCGTTGGAACAGCAGACACAGAGTCAGCAACTCGCTCGAACTCAGCAGTTGCCTATTATGCAGCAATCACCAATGTCGAATTACCACATAGCTCCATCCCCTTCCGTTAACCAAATTCAGCAGCAGCAAGGTCAATACGGCGGCGTTTTGAGGCAGCAAGGTCAATACGTTGACGTTTTGAGGCAGCAAGGTCAATACGTCGACGTTTTGGGGCAGCAAGGTCAATACGGCGACGTTTTGAGGCAGCAAGGTGAGATGTACGGGACGATGAACTTTGGTGGGTCAGGCCAAAGCGGCCACTTGTCAATGCTTAACGGTGGAGCTGGAGCAGCCCAGATGAATATTCACCAATCCCAATCATTGCTACCTTCCTCGGTATGACCTTCTTACCTTTACTCTGTTTACCCACCCTGTACTGATTCAGTTGAGACATGATGTTGAAGTATGTTTTTTTTTCTGTCGTGCAATGGGAACGAGTGTCAAATTTTTACTTTTTTTTTTGTTTTTTTAACTGAATCGTTCTTGTGGTTCCTGTAGATTGCAATTGCTTTTCTTTTTTAATATGCATAGTGCTGCTCGTTATCGTATTTGTGTGAACAAAATCACTTTTTTTTTATATTCTGAGACAAATGAGCTTTCCGTTTGTAGCCGAGGCAACAATCTGGTCTAGTCCATGGCTCTCAGTTTCATCCAGGAAGTTCTGAACAACAGTTACATGGGATTGGGGTGATGGAATCATTGATTTTGAGGTCGCAAATGAGAGCTAACCCTGCCCTCTATCCTCAGCACCGAACCAACCTGGGACTAATGAGATCACAGCAACACGTTCTTACTTTACCTCAGGTATGAATGAGTACACAAAAAAAAAAAATCTTATTAGCTTCCTGAAATGATCACTCTCAAATTTGTCAACTACGTGTTGCCTTAAGTTATGGCTGATATATAGATAGATGTCACTAAATGATTTCGACCCTTTCACTGCTTTTGGCTTCTTGTTGCACATTCCTGATTTAAAAAAAATAATAATATTCATATACATGTTGGTTTTTGAATTAATAATATTGGCTTACAAACACATCTGTAGGTTGTTACTAAAGAACCTACATGAGGCTAGAATAATTCTTGAATTTGGCAGGTTTACTACTAGATAATAATGTATAAATTTGACTTGTATTTTCATAGGGGAATGAATGAATGCATTTATGTTGTTGCAGAGAGAAATTTCGTGATCCTTTGCTTTTTTTTAAGTATGTGTTTCTTCTTAAAGGGCTACCTGAAATCTTTCTGCAATCCCTTGTGAAGGTCCAGAACTTCCAGAGAACACCTTCTCTCGCATTCATCAATGCTCAGCTATCTGGTTTGGCCCAGAATGGACAAGCTGGTATGGTTCAAAACTCATTGACGCAGCAGCAGCAATGGCTGCAGCTAATTTCTGAAATAAACAGCCCCAATTCACAATCATTCCGGCTTCAACCGAGTCAAAGGCAGGCTCTACTCTTACAGCAGCAGTTTCCCTCTGCTCAGCTGCACCAAAACTCTATGCCTTTGAATCAGCAGCAAATATCGCATATTATACATCAACAATCACAGATGAACCAGGCTCAGATGAACCCATCTCAACTACAACAGATGCCGCAACCCCAACAGCAGCAAATGCCAATAAATCAACAACAGCCATCTCCAAGGATGCCGAGTCATGCAGGACAGAGATCTGTTGGTTTAACAGGCTCACAACCAGATGCGACACAGCCGGGTGCAACAACACCAGGTGTTGTTAGGTCCAGCCAAGGACCAGAAGCAACAAACCAACTGCTTGGCAAAAGAAAATTACAGGATCTGGTTTCACAGGTGATTGTCCTATTAGATCCTTTGGTTTTCTTTTTTTTTATTTCTTCTTTGTATTTTCTATATGAAGAAAAATAATGTCTCGTCCATATGATTTTCAGGTGGATGCACATGCTAAATTGGATCCTGATGTTGAAGACCTCCTTTTGGAGCTAGCAGATGATTTCCTTGATTCGGTCAGAAGCTAAAGCCCTTAGTTATTAACTTCCCAATATATGTGGAAAAGTATCTTTAGCTTATCTACTTGTATTGCAGGTTACTTCATTTGCATGTAGATTGGCCAAGCATCGTAAATCAACCGTATTGGAGCCAAAGGATGTATTACTCCACTTAGGTTTGTAAATCTTGAGCTACGTTTCGTGTGGATTATTAGCAGCTGTTAGTGTTACTCATATTTGCTGTTTGATGGTGTTATAAATGATGCAGAGAAAAACTTGCAGTTGACAGTTCCTGGATTCTCAAGTCAGAATAAACACCAAACAAAAAACGTAAGTGGTTTTACTCTCCAAGAACATAGTACCTGTGTGATTCCAACATATTGATCTCAAGTTAACAACTTTTTTTTTTGCAGGTACCAACTGATCTCCACAAGAAGCGAATTGCAATGGTAAGCTAAATTATAACCATTTCTGTGTAAAGTCAGAGTCTGTGGACCTCTCAAGTTTCTTTTTTTTGTTTTAGGGTCAAAAGCTGCGTGCTTTGGTGGAATCGTCACGACCGGGGACGAATGCAAGCAACTCGAAGGAAACTATTAGACAAGTGATGGTGAACCCAAATGGTGCAAACCATCTCTTAAGACCATCTCCCACTTCAGAGCAATTGGTTTCGCAGACATCGGGTCCTCGTATGTTACGACATATGAAACATTGACCTTCAACACATCTATAAAGAGAGTGAAGGCACAAGGAGTCAGTCAAATTGTATATATTCTCATATAATTTAGTCTTATAGGCAAATTGATTAGATTTTCTAAGTTGATCTTATTATTACAGCTTTTCAAAAGAATGCATGTCTTCTATTTATCGTCTCTTTGTGTGGTCCTCTCTACGTCAGCTTCTAAACGCCACTCGATCGGTCAGGTCGTTGACTCTGGTCTGATAAATCTAAGTTGATGAGTCTGCATCGTTGAATCTTACATGCCAACTTAAGGTTCCTAGGTTTCTACCAGTGAAATGATAGGTTAATAAAATCCCACGAATAAACTTTGTCATGGCTCTTGAGTGTGTATATTTGCCTTGATTTGCCATATTAAAAAGGTACAGATCTATCCATCTTCCTCTCACAGCAACTTAAAATTGCTAGGTTTATACGTGTACGATGATAGCCTGCGACTCAAGTTAGGTCAAAATCCAAGAAGCATCGTCCAAGTACTTTTTAAAATATTCGAGTTACATAAATTTGAAGCTATCTTCGCATAAAAAAAAAAGACATCTATAAAATACAAATTTACGATGATGGAACTATAAATTTAATATATTTTAATTTCTTCCAAAAATTATTTATAGCAAATTTCTACATGTTTCCCTATATTAAATTTCCTTCTATATCGATACACTATTAGGTACACCTCTGCAAGTAACACCAGGCTCGGAACTCGGAACCAACAGCTCATAAGGCAAAACACCAGCCCCGCACCTATTTCTACGGTCAGGATCAGAGTTCCTTTCCTCAATCTCCTTCTCTATCCGTCCGATCTCCGCCGCGAATCCATAAAACGCATCAACGATCTCCGCATCTCCCGTCCAAATCGACGGTTGCTGTCTCTCCCCGATATACTCCTCATCCGGCGAATGCGTTGACAGAGTATCAACCACCGCCATAAACTTCGACGTCTGCAGCAAACTCGGCATCGCCGAGAAGTAAAACTTCTCCGGATCGGAGATGAAACTCGCGTACTCCGGATCAGACTCGTCGGGGATCAACCGCCGCATCAGCGGAGGTCGGTTCGGGACGTAGCCGCCGTACGGGTACTGTCCGAAGTTGAGAGCCGCGTGCTGAGCTGAGGCGAGCCAGATCAGTGTGGTGAGGATGGAGGCGAGGTCGTCGGCGGTGTTTAGCTCCGGCCACCACTCGGCGTCGCGGAGATCAGCGTGGCCGACGTTGATTGATTCGGAGTACCAGGATTGGAGCTCCGAGTCTGTTTTGATTAGGTTCGGGTTGGGATAGTAGCGTTCCACGTAGGTTCGGACCCAGGTTTGGATAGCCGACCAGAGTAGAAGACCGTCGTTAGCGTATGGATAGTCTTCGATTAGGAGTTTAAGCCCATGTGGTTTTGTCGGGTCAGGAACTGCAATTCCTCTGAAAAAAAAAAACAAAACACAGTTTAAAATAATTAATATTAGATTATATACAATGAAAAATAATATTGTGTTTGTAGTAATTATGCGGATATTACTCTAACATACCTGCGAATGAGATCAGCTGGGAGTCCTTCCATGTCAAACCGCCAGCTGCTCTTGTACGCGGCGGCGCTCATCTCCATGCCGTATGAGCCGGCAGTGAAGCCTTCTTCAATCACACCGTCTGCACTGATCAACGATTGTCTAGCCAATGCATTGATTTCCAACGTGTACCTCATGTGCGGATCCAATAGCTTGAATATCGGATGCATAGCGCTCATTTGTCTATGTGCAGCTAATATAAACGGTTCCAAACACGCATGGGTTCGTAACCTGCACACCAACAAAAGATCAATAACTCTAGAGTCACTACTTGAAACATAGATGTTTAATAACTTGAATGTTTTTAAGTACTAACCAGTGGTTGACAAGCTGGTGGATACCAGCGTCGTTAGAGCTAACATGGGCTTTAGCGAGCTGCCACACCCAATTAGAGGTTGCGTCGACAGGAGGTGTAACCACGCGTTTGGACCGATGGTTGGGGCCATGGGGAGGGAGGCTTAGCTCAATGGCTACGGGCTTAAGTGTACCAAGACGAGTCAAAAAGAATATGGTTCGAGTAGCATAAGCTTTGCGTCCGTCTAGTGCATTGATTCGGTCTAGGAACGGTAAAAATATGTCGTGGTAATTCAACATATACAATCTGTTCTCTTCCAACGCCTGGAAAATAATAAGTAAAATAAAATTTAGTTAATCAATAATTACGTTTAGTTACACTTACATACTTAATCAAACAATGTGGATTTGTTATAGTATAAACGTACTTGTTGTACGGATAGTCCGTCGAGATGTCCAATGATGTGGTCGGAGGTGAGAGCGGAGTGTTGTGGACCGTAGATTTCGGGGTCAAGATTACTGACCGGTGGGAAAGTCCGGACCCTCTCAATGTTGACTGGGTTGATTCCAGCTATGGCTTGACGTGCAAACTCGTCATCTCGTAGCCATGCATTTTTATCCTCTGCATAATTTTAATTTTTTGAAATTAATTAACTTTTTTTTGTCAACGAAATTAATTAACTAGTAACTTGTATTAAACCATGTTAAAGGCAAACGCGTTTTTTTTTAAATTCAAAAAGCTAATACTATAATTGACACGTTGTAACGAATTAAGAGAACCACGTGAATCATATGTGGTTTCTGTATTCTTTTAGTGGGTTCTGTTTGCTTTTCAACTAAAGTGATGTTGTTTTCTTTTTGGTGGGATGAAAATTTCATGATGGGTCTCAGTTATCAAGGATCAAATATAGGAGCTAATAAAATCAGATAAAACTCTTGGAAATAATATGTGGCTGTAAATGGTAGAAGTTCAATTTTCTATTAAAAAAAACAAAAGTTGATGTTAAAGGATCTTATAAGTTAATTATGCTTACTCGATAATATTTTGGGAGTGTCGTATTTGAGGAGTCCTTTAGAAGATTCTTGGAGTGTATTAACGATGGCCTTGGGCAAAGGGAACTTGTCGAAGATTTCATCTTGAAACCCTAACTTGAGTAGCAATCCTTCTTTATAGAGACCATCTATCTCGCCAAAGTCAGCAAAGTCCTCAGCTAAAATGCTGGCTTTGAGAGACGGAACTAGGTGGTGTAAGACCGCTTTTAACCTCCCTGCAGCGAAAGTTTTCTGCTTAGTCTCTTCAAATTGCTCATCTCGTGGTACGTACATAGGTAATGGCTTCTCCACTCGGCTCTCCGCTTCTTTATCTGTCAACAATGCATATAAAAATCACATACTATTAGAGATTCATTAATTACATATTGTACTCAAAATATGTATAAAATGTTTTTTTATGAATTGTACCGGTATCAGTTGGATGGCGACCGGTACGACATCGTCTAGGGTAAGGAATCTCTTTGCCGCCAAGCTTGGGGCGAGAGAGTTCTGATGACTTGTCGGGATTTCCAAGATCGTTGTACACATCAAAGTCATAGATTCTGTCTGATAACTTCCTCACTCCACTCCCATCTCCTCTTAGATTCTTCAACTCTCTCTCCCTCAATTTTTTCAATCCATCAGGTGTCCCACTCGGCAAAAACGGCTGCACATAAATTTATATAACGTAAGGTTTAATCATTTGTAACAACATAATTACATATAGTTAGAACTTGGACAAGGGGTATATAATTATTATATGGACCCACCGGACATGAATATTGAATAAGATTTTGCGGGAAATCGAAAATGACGTGAGTTAATGGCTTGGGACCATGAGTAAATGAACTATTTAAGTAAATAACTGTATCACTCAGATATTTTAAATTAATTACCTGATTAGTGAAAAAGATTCGTTTCTCTGGGTGATCCTTTTGGGACTGAACCCAAGAATTGCATGGAAAGTGAACAGGACCAACTGCGAAACCTTCGATGGTGATGCTCTCTAGAAAGAATTCTTTCTGGTGTTTATTCATGACGGTGATGGCTCCCGGTGAGCCAAATGCTGCGTCCACCGTGAACTCCGCCGTGTAATGAACCCTTTCCGCCTTGGTTTTCGACTTCTTTGACCAGTCCTTTAAAACTGCCGCATTGCTTTTCTTCGGCATATTCGTTTCTGTTCGAGTTAAAAGATTTAATATTTATCTTAGTATTCGAAAACCCATCTCAGATCAAGAGATTTTGAGATAACCCATTTTATATTACACGATTATAGAAATGCCCAAATATAAAGTTTCCATTTTTAGAAATATTTTATCATGTTCTGTTTTTCAACCGAGTTACTAAAGCGACTTACTTGGATCAAGTTCGGTGCTAACAAGCTCCAAGACAATGTTTCGACCGATCTTATCACCAAAAGCATCTAAATGCTTAACAAGAGTCTCCTTAAAATCCTCCTTGTTCTTGTTCCTCACCGTAACCACAGCTCTCACCTTGAATTTCACCGCCGCTTTCTCCTCCTCCTCGCTCTTTCTGTCACCGGTGGTTGTGTTGAAACGTGGCGTTTTGACCAAATCTTCACTGATGGCCGCAACGACCCCGGATTTGGACGTTCTTGGTCTCCGATCAAAAGGCTTGATCGATAATTGTGTTGGCTGTGTCCTCTTCTTGAAATGCGACGCCGACCAAACAAGTAATGGCCTTTTGGAGGTCAGTGGATAACCCATTAACTCTTTAGCTAAGGCCATCACGATGTTGTAATCAGTTAGTATTAAATGGAATGAATCTTGAGTTTTTTTGTAGATTAGTGTTGGCAAACAAGAAGAAGTTGAGAGTTTATTAGTTGGTGTACGTTCTGGTTACTAATAATCGGCAAGTGAGAGAGATATATAGAGATAGAAGGATCTCATTGCCGTCCACACGTTTTTTTGTTAATTGAACTACCGTCTACGCAATAGCCATGCTTTTATTTTTTCCTTTTACAAAATGTGAATTCTCATGTTCACTCTTCTTTCTTTTTGTCAACATGCTAGTTTTCAAAGTAATTAGTCTTTGTGATGTTAAGTCTCTTTCTATGATATACACTTTTGAGAAAATTCTTATGATATACTTCTCATGAATAAATGTATTTCTTTTAAATGTTAGAAAATAGTTACGTTATGAGATAAGAGAGTACACACTATTATTCTGAATGAACAATACGTTGTATTTACCTAGCTTATAGTACACTTCTGTTCCGGTGAAGAGCTAATTACTTGACACAAAATAGGTAAATACCTTTTGTACCGCTGTTTTTAACCGATATGGATTCACCACTTCTCCAATTTACAACATGTTAATTCAAATTTTAGAATATGATTGGATAAGAGACTGTAGAGAGGGCATGCTTTCACTTTTTAGTATGATAGTTGGAGAATGAAGACTAAAGTACATTCCATGTACTTTGTATGTGAAAGTGTTTTGAATCTAAAAACACAATTTAAGAAAGATGGCATATGGAAGAATATTTTTATGTGGAAAATAAATAACCCACACTTATAATGTGTCGTTACATTTTTGTTGTTGTTATTGTTAATGAGTATTTTAATAGAAGAAACTCACATTAAAACACATATTATACCATGGAATGTAGAATTAACATCGGACTTTTTACTGTTTTTTTTTTTTTTGATAATCCGGACTTTTTACTGTTTAAAACATACGTAACCGCTAACCACGATTAAAATTACAGTAGAAAATTTGAATTCAACCACACAGTTAATTTATCTCCATAATTTATTTACTTCTATATTTGTTGTCAACAATGGTTATTCAATTCATATTTATAAGGCCATAATTGATATGTCATGTTAGAGTAAAAATATTGGAGAAAAAGAGTTTTGAGTTATGGTGGGACAACATTAATCAGAGTTAAAAGCTTTACTTCTCAATTGATTTTTTTCTCTTGTTTCTTTCACGGTTAGTTACTTTTAGTTCCCCCATTTTCACCACACGGTTCTGTTGGCTATTTTTACTAAACAAAAAAAACGTGTAATGTTTTGTAGGGAAAACAAGTGTTTGGAATGGAATGAAAATGTGGGGTAAATTGAGTCAAACTAAGTTTCGAGTTTGACACGACGCGTAGTAAGACGTGGCAAGGAAGCGAAGGAGAAACTCCGACCAGAATTAATTAAATGACTATTTTACCCTCTTGTTTTCCAAAATGAGCGATTAGATGTTTGTGTCATCGTTCGGAGATAAGTTGACTATGGTCTCTTTATTGTATAGTAACAAGTCTTTGAAGATCGGATGGTACTTGGTAATAGTTTTGACTTTTGAGAAATAATAAAAAGCCTTATTACCAAAAAAAGGTGAATATATTTTACACAAGAAGTTATATTACAGCGCAACACTAAGCCAAAATAGATGTGACAATAATGTACTACAATTTCTCTTTTAAAATATTACTACAATCTATCAACTAGCTCGTTTCAGATTGTATTGCTTTTCTCTAGTTCTATGTGTATGGCTCTCGATTGTCAAGTTTTTTTCCCTCTAGTGTGGAGCTTTGTTTTGGAAGATTTAGAATCTTCAATATATGTATTCAAACAATGTATCCCCTCTTAGATTTCTCCATGAATGAAAAATTTGCAGTGTGAAAAAGAAAATTAACCAGCTCGTTCTTTTATATTCTTATCAAGAAATTATGAACTATTTTAATTATTTGACCGATAATTTTGTTTGAACCGTCAAACATCACAGATTAACTTTGAGGCACACTTCCTCTTCTACCACGCCAGTAGAAAGATAGGCAACGAATCAACTGATTCAGTGTGATATCGATTGGTTTTCTTCATAGTGGAGTTGTCCATGCATATATAGTTATCTAGGTTCAAATCATTAGTACCATTAAATCTAGCTTCAGTTTAGCAGTTAAAAAAAATTGTTCAAATCTTACAAAATATGAATATATGAATCAAGTGGTTTTCAGAAAAGTCGTTTTGAACGATGGGAAAACCCAATTCACTAAAATACTAAATCATCTGTAAACGATGAAAAGTGCATATGCATGTACTACGAGAGTTTCTTTTTTAAAATACAGTATCATGGACACAACAAACATATAGTACGTTTCCCATATTTATCGACAAACAAAATTATTACATATATATTTTGATTATTTATACGTGTTTTATATTACAAAGACAAACTTATTAATACGTGTATGTTTGAATTGGGCAGTGGTCCGGAATCCTCGTGACTTATGCAAAGGTTCGGAATCATCATCAACTTTGCGAGCATTTTCTCTTTTGAATACTTTGTTTTACGTGTTGGTACATCAAACTCACAATTAGTCCACAAAATTAAATGCAGAAGAATAAAGAATTTCAAATATTCGTACTAAGAGGTTTTTATTTGGTGAGACTCGCTTTTACAGATTATTGAGTTGCTCTAACTTTCAACGTCGAGTACTTATCAAATTGCCTCCTACCAAGATTTTGTGAAAACTTAAACAGGCATGAAAAAGAGATATATATATATATATATATATATATTTATATATATATATATAACTTAAACACCATTGTAGAATAATAACAACCTTACTCAAAAAATAAGAAAAACGAACACTTATTTACGTGAAAACAAGGGTTGTAAATTATTATTCAAAATTGAACGATTGTTTTCACGTAAATTAACATGAACATTTAAATTTATATGTTTATATTGTTTTTGAGTTTATATTTAACACGACACAACAATAATTTTGTCTTAAATTATAGAATCTTAGATTTGATATTCGATCATGGGTCGCTTGCAGTTTCTGTACTTATATATACTTGTATTGTTCTTTCCGCAATTCATTTTATAGTAGACCTAACCCCCTTAGAATAACTTATATATAGAGATTAATTTCCGATAACATGTGTTACCATATATTATAAAATCAACCAAAAACTATTTGCTTTTGAAATACCAAAAATCTAGACGTTATGTTAAGAGAAATTACGTGTAACATGCATAATGGGAACGATCAGAAAAGGTATCTATTGACATTTCAGGTCTATTTTGATGGGTAGAAAGTTAATATAACGCAGTTTTTTTCTTAAGAAAGAATTATGAACTAAATGAAGAAATTCTATATATAACGGCTTATCCAGCCAGGTCCTTTATAGCTTGCACCGTCCAACAAGATTACCGCTTAAATGAATAAGATCTTTACTGAATAAGTAATTGTAGAGATACAAACGAAACATCAATAATCTCGTAATCAAGTTCGTGGCTAAAAGTTATTATGAGTTCAAGATTATAATTTAATTACTTTCACAGTAATTTAAGTTTTAGTCCTCGATTAGTATAAACACTTTGAATTGCAAAAATATTCGGTATATATATATCTATATATTTAAGAAAGTAAATTATGAGATTTTGGTGGATTTGTCTCAATTCGAATGCTACCCGAGTAAGACGTCTTTCTGAATTTTGGCCCATGAATGCATCCAATCTAGTCTTCCACCGTCCAACGTTTTTATTAAAATAAGTTATACATAAGTTTGCGTCTCTTTCTTATTTTATTTTGTTTGTAGTGTCTGATGAGAAAGGTAGGGTGTATCAAATACTTAAAACATAAGGCTTTGATCTCTAGTGATATGTTTGTAAAGAAGAGAAAGGATTCTTCAAATTTATTCATTTCAGTTTATATGATTCTTTCTACATGAGAGATCGATCTATAGCGGTAGTCTGGTAGATCGTGTTATATGAATCGCGACTCTGATCCTAGTTTGCAAACAAATCAACGTTGGACACTGTCACATGGACCGAGAGAATCACGAAGAGACAATGCTGGCCTCTGAGTTGTCATTCAAAGCAAAGAAACTTCATGAATAACTAGGCAAGCAAAAAAAAAATATATATATTAGATCATATGGTCATCTATGGAGGCTGACAGCAGACACAAAGTTGAGTAATGTACCATTAATAGAAATTGAAACAAAAACAAAAACTTTATGGTTTATAAAACAATAATTTAAAAGCCTATGTATAACTTATTTCTTATAACTTGTTGGTACTAAACCGGTAAGTTGATTTCGGTCTATTAAAAGCCTAGTCGCATGCATTGCTGACATATCGCGTGACGATTGAGCATCCATTAACAACAACAGAATGAATTTCAATGTACATATGTAACCTTTTTTTTGTTCACAACCTAACACGTACACGTGTACTCTTTGAAAATCACAAATACTACATCTAAAGAACTCCCTAGATTTTGTTTAATCACAATTCACAGAAGTTTAGGCAACGAATTTATATATGAACCACTTATTAATCACTTTCAGAGTGGTCCCTAACCCTACTTCTTGTTCCAATGTTCCCACTTAATCTTAATTTACAATATGCGTGTCAGTGTTATGCCGCTACAAACATTTGGATGATTGTTTTATCTTTAGAAATTGCCAGTTTTGCTAAAGATACTGCTAAGTAATTATTAATTGAAGGATAGTAATTAGAGATAAACAAATAAAAGAGAAGGAGGTGGGAGAGCAAGTTGAAGTAGAAGACAAAGTTTTATGGAGACCATTAGACCAAGAAAAATGTTTGCTAATCCAATGACGTTAATTCATTCAGTAACATGCAATTCTATAGGACTGACGATCATTTTTTACAAAACTTATTTACATATCCTGTAATAAGCAAATAGAAAGCCTTTTCTTACTGACCCATGCATATACCTGCCTAGGTGGAAGAGTTTCGTATAATCATATATAAAACCTAAGAGAGGGCATCACATTTTAATCATTATATAATCATATAATTCAGTTTAATCATATGAGCAAGTATTCAACCATTATATTAATGAAAACTCATATTTTTCTTGTTTTATCTAAAAATCTCAACATACAAAATGCCACAACCCCGTTGAAACCTTAAGGAAATGTGCTTCTGAACAATTCGAGTATCAGACACGTTTGGGTTTGAGTCGAGCTTGACTCCGACCTATAAGGTCGTCCTTCTCCGTTTCTTTTGTTGTCACTTTTGGTCTCTCGATGTTGTTCTTGTTGCTATCTCGTCGGTCTTTTGCCTCTGGTTACTTAGACTCGCCGATTCTCGTCGCTTCACCACCGTCTCTCACCTTAGTGCGAGTCATTACTGCAGTATGCAGTCTTCTACATGTATTCACTCCGAACTATGACAGTATCAGGTGGCTCTCTCTTCCTCTGTGGCAATATGAAGAATTAGTGTTTGATATATCCACTCAGCCGTTGAATCTTGGTGTTTTTTCAACATTTTCCTTTATGGAACTTGTTTTCTTCCTATACTCTCCACTTGTGTTTAGTGGTGGTGTTGCAGGAAGTATTGTGTTCGAAGCTTACAGACACTTTGTTGTCTGGTTTTCGTAAAGGCTTAGCAAACTGGTCTCTTGTCACCTATGCTTTAACAGCCGAATTCATGATTGTTTACTCAACACTTGGTGTAGTTCCAATCTTGGATTTTAGAGCACTCTACATGCTATCTAAATCCCTTTGCAGCATTTCAAACCTTTGTATTATTGGCGTCGAGGGTAGAGGACTCCTCCACGACTTTAGTTGCTTAGCTATGGTGTTTGCTCTTATCCTTTGTGTGTTTGTTATCTACTTTGTTATAACGGTTTGTTTAGCCGGTTTGGCATTTTTGTCAATTATCATTACTTTGAACAATTGCTCCATGGATGGAGTTTAATGATCTATAAAATTTAGGTTTGTCCAAAAAAAAAAGACATAAGAGAATCTCTTAAGCTTCTATTATATATGCTTCTCTTTCCTAAAACATACGTGAGATATGCTTTGTTGTTTTATGATTTATGCAGATTCAAACTCTTCTTGAGAAAATTGAAAAAAATAATAATGAAAGGAGTCTCTTATTTAGAAGATTTTTTTTATGCATCCGCAGTCTCCACATATATTTATACCTCTTTTTTTTGCATGAGTTGATCTGTGTGCACTTCGGTCCATAGAACAAAACATGTTCTTGAAATATACATACATGTGTATAAGAGCATGTTTATTTAAGAAACAGTTTCTTAACTTTTTAGTTAAAAATTTAAAAACAGTTTTTTATATTTCTCTAAGAACCTCACCATAAAAAACCAGAGATAATGATACTCTTAAGTTGGGATTCTTAGCGGAATATAAGAAACCGTCTCTTAACTTTTAACTAAAAAATGCTCTAAGAATACATGCGTTCGGATCCTCGGATCGGGTTCAGGTTACCCGAAAACCCATATTCGAAACTTAAGGAAAATACTCATGATATCAAAAATATACTGAAACACTCATAATACCTAATACTAGGTAATAACCCGCGCCTTGCACGGGATGTGATTATTAGTTTTGTTATTTTTTAATAAAAACACATTAAATCTGTTTAATCTGGATATTGGTTCAGTTTTAAATTATTTTTTTGGTTTATTCTGTTAGAATGTTTTATTTTTTAGTTTTTTCGGTAGAAACCAAAAATTATTATTATTTGTTTATTTTTATGTTATAAATTTTAGATAATCGTCATGTCGAAACAATGGTTTCATATTATAGTTTGTAAACGGATAATAGTTCAAGAAAAAGAAAAGAAAATTATTAAGACTAATCATTTCACTACAATTTGGTCGGTCGTGAAAGAAAAAGCATTAAGAAAAAAATATATTTCAACTTCCAAAAAAAAATAGATACTTCAGTAGTGGTAAATACTTATAAAGTTTTCACATCAAGGTGCACATGTATGTGTATATAAAATTATATAAAAATAAATGATAAATATATAAAGATATTGTTAATTAATATTAATGACATTTTTGTTCTAAATAATACATGAAAGATAAAATTAAAATTAATTAAAAGGTAAAAAGGCCTTGATATTAGTGAATTTTTTTATATAAAAAAATCAACTGTATCCGTAAATAGAGGTGGGCACAGATCGAATATCCGAGTATTTGAAGACATTCATGTCGATTCAATCTTTAGCCACTTGGATAGTCGGTGATTATGATATCCGAAATGATTTAGAATTTTAAAGAATATTCGATTTGATCCGTAAATAAAATTAAAAAAAATAATTGAAAATTTAATAATAACGTTTTATTACAAAAATAAAATATTATTTACTTTTTAAATTTTAATACCTAATATAATAAATTTAATTTATAAAAATATTGTAAAACTTATATAAACTATAATATATATAACATATATATATATATATATATATAATTCTGTACATATATGTATATATATGCATATAATAGATCGAATTTGATAATCGCTCTTAAAAATATTGGTATTTGTGATTTGCTTTTCTTTAATTGTGTTTTAGTAATTGATTTGCTTCGTAAAGTTACGGATATCCATATTTTTTGGTTCAATTCAAAACGGATAACGAATTGAATCAAAACTTATTAATATTTTGCCCAACTTTATCGGTAAACAATAAAAATAATATATATATAGTTTAGCTTTTGATTCGTTATTTGTTTTGATTCGAACCGAAAAATCCAAAGTTTTATTGGAACCATGCATATGAGTTTTATATTAAAAAAATAAAAAGTATATAGTGTGAACACATTTATGAATATAGTGTGAATGCATTAGCATATTTATTATCAAATCATTGTGAAGCTGCCACGTGTCTATTATAGTGTGAATGCATTTATTACAATGCTTCTCCTTTAATATATAAGGGAATACTAGGTAATAACCCGCGCCTTGCGCGGGATGTGATTATTAGTTTTGTTATTTTTTAATAAAAACACATTAAATCTGTTTAATCTGGATATTGGTTCAGTTTTAAATTATTTTTTTGGTTTATTCTGTTAGAATGTTTTATTTTTTAGTTTTTTCGGTAGAAACCAAAAATTATTATTATTTGTTTATTTTTATGTTATAAATTTTAGATAATCGTCATGTCGAAACAATGGTTTCATATTATAGTTTGTAAACGGATAATAGTTCAAGAAAAAGAAAAGAAAATTATTAAGACTAATCATTTCACTACAATTTGGTCGGTCGTGAAAGAAGCATTAAGAAAAAAATATATTTCAACTTCCAAAAAAAATAGATACTTCAGTAGTGGTAAATACTTATAAAGTTTTCACATCAAGGTGCACATGTATGTGTATATAAAATTATATAAAAATAAATGATAAATATATAAAGATATTGTTAATTAATATTAATGACATTTTTGTTCTAAATAATACATGAAAGATAAAATTAAAATTAATTAAAAGGTAAAAAGGCCTTGATATTAGTGAATTTTTTTATATAAAAAAATCAACTGTATCCGTAAATAGAGGTGGGCACAGATCGAATATCCGAGTATTTGAAGACATTCATGTCGATTCAATCTTTAGCCACTTGGATAGTCGGTGATTATGATATCCGAAATGATTTAGAATTTTAAAGAATATTCGATTTGATCCGTAAATAAAATTAAAAAAAATAATTGAAAATTTAATAATAACGTTTTATTACAAAAATAAAATATTATTTACTTTTTAAATTTTAATACCTAATATAATAAATTTAATTTATAAAAATATTGTAAAACTTATATAAACTATAATATATATAACATATATATATATATATATATAATTCTGTACATATATGTATATATATGCATATAATAGATCGAATTTGATAATCGCTCTTAAAAATATTGGTATTTGTGATTTGCTTTTCTTTAATTGTGTTTTAGTAATTGATTTGCTTCGTAAAGTTACGGATATCCATATTTTTTGGTTCAATTCAAAACGGATAACGAATTGAATCAAAACTTATTAATATTTTGCCCAACTTTATCGGTAAACAATAAAAATAATATATATATAGTTTAGCTTTTGATTCGTTATTTGTTTTGATTCGAACCGAAAAATCCAAAGTTTTATTGGAACCATGCATATGAGTTTTATATTAAAAAAATAAAAAGTATATAGTGTGAACACATTTATGAATATAGTGTGAATGCATTAGCATATTTATTATCAAATCATTGTGAAGCTGCCACGTGTCTATTATAGTGTGAATGCATTTATTACAATGCTTCTCCTTTAATATATAAGGGATATGAAGTTTCAGGTAACTTTTAGATTTCGGGTCGAGTCGGGTTTGCGGGTCCTTTACACCAAGATCCAATAGGATAAAAATATCAGTTTGGTTCCCACCCGAACCTGGATTTTTTGGGTCGGGTTTTGGGTTCTCGGATCCAAGTGAAATGCCTCACGCCTACATTTTAAGGTGGATAACCTTTAACTTATAAAGATTAATATTTCTTCTTCTTATTACATTCCTCGTAGTGAAATCTTAAATGACCACCTCTTTGGTGTATTAAATTTAAATGTTACCTTTTTTTTTTGATCAAACAAACATGCATTACTTATAAAAAGTTTACACTCCCACTAAGGAGTTGGTTACAAGCAAAGAGAGAGCTGATTTTGCCACATTATCAGCCTCTCCATTAAAGTTTCTAGAGATGAAAGTAAAGGATATAACATCAAAATAAGATAAGTAGTGATAGATATCAAACATGATACCGAAAAGTTCAGGCTGAGTACCACCAGTCTTCAAGAGCTTGATGACAGATAGTGAATCAGAGAGAACTGCCAGGGATCGGACGTTTGAGTAAACCGCAGTAACGACTGCAAGACGGACAGCCATGGCTTCGGCCATTAATGCTGATGATACATGGTTTTGGGACTCGCATAGGTTTGGAAGGATGGGGGTATTCTCACCCGAAAATATACCTCCCAGGCCGCATGATTTTGTTTTTGCATCCCAAGCTGCGTCAACCTTTGCAATCACAATCCCCGAAGGGAAAGATGAAGGGGGACGAGGGGAGCGTGTAGCAGGAAGAACGTGTGCGGGCTCTTGAGGGAAGGCGTTTGGTGATCGTTGAGATAGAGCAGAGCTCCATTCCTTTGCATCTGTTATACTTTTCAAGGCGATCTCCTGCGCTGTGAATGCTCTGTTTTCAAAGATCAGACAGTTTCTAGCTTTCCAAAGATTCCACAAAATCCATGGCCAAATAGGAGAGGTAAGGCCAGTTGGTGGCAGTGGAATCATTCCTTGCGCCCCTATTATCATATCAGACACAGATGAGAGGGATGGAGACGGAGCAAAACGCGTTGGAACGAGGTTCCAGACTTCTGCAGCCACCGGGCACTTCAGGAAGACATGGAGATCATCCTCCGGAGCCCCACATTTTTTGCAGACAAAAGGGGAAAATCCTCTCCTTTCCAGGTTTGCACTCACAGGAATAGCCTTCCTCACCACTTTCCAGATAAAGTCCTTGATCTTTGGTGATGTGTCGATGTTCCAGATATTCTTCAGCCAATTAAAGCTTGTGTCCTCCTCAGTTTGACCTCTATTTGCTAGCATTCCCAGACCATAACCCGTCTTGGTTGAATAGGAACCAGAGCTTTCCGGCAGCCACATTAGTGTATCCAAAGATGGGACAGAGCTAGTTTTTATCTGTAAGATAGTGTCCTCATACTGAGGAAGATGGTGTCTGATCTTGTCGAGGTCCCAGTTGTTGGTTAATGGGCATAATAGATCACTAACCTTCAACGACATAGAGTGGAAAGGCTGAGGACCCATTGGTTGAGTGGGAGAGTTAAAAGATAACCATGGCTCACTCCAGACATTGATCGATTCTCCATTTCCCACCATCCAGCTTAGACCCTTTCTTAAGATCTCTCTTCCTGCTAAAATGCTTCTCCAACCATGTGAGGCGCTGGCCGGCACTGAGCAGTTCAAAAAGGAGGCGTCGCGAGCATATTTTCCGAGCAAAACTCTGGCCAGCAGTGACTGTGGCTCCTTAATAATTCGCCATCCAATTTTAGCCAACAGAGCATCATTGAAGGTTTCGACGTCGCGGAATCCGAGTCCCCCTGCGTACTTTGGTAGCGCTAGTGTAGACCAAGCAACCCAACACATCTTTTTCTTTTCCGGATTAGCATCCCACCAAAACCGGGTTAGGAGAGACTGTATCTGTTTGCATAAGGAGAGTGGGATCTTAAAACAAGACATCGTATAGCACGGCATAGCTGCAAGAACCGACTTAAGCATAATCTGTTTCCCGGCCGAAGATAAAAACTTAGTGGACCAGCTGTGGGATTTTTGTCTAATCCTGTCTACAATGGCAGCAAAAATATCTCTCTTCTTTCGGCCAAAGTTCTCGGGAAGCCCAAGATACTTCCCGATACCACCTTCCGCTTCTATAGCCATTGCTTCCTTTACCCGAGCTCGGACTTCTGGTGGGGTTTTTGCCGAGAATGTAATCGCTGACTTCTGAGGGTTGATTCTTTGTCCCGATACAGCTTCATAAGTCGATAAGATCTTCATAAGGGCAGAGACACAAGAAGCCTTTGATTTACAAAAGAACATTGTGTCGTCCGCAAAGAGGAGATGATTGATTGCCGGACATCCCCTGGCTACTCGCACTCCTGGCAGGGAGCCATCTGCTTGGCCTTTCTCACATAGTGCTGAGAGGACCTCGGTACACAGTATGAAAATGTGAGGCGAGAGAGGATCACCTTGCCTCAGCCCGCGAGACGGCTTTACTGACCCCTGCGGTGATCCATTGATGAGAAAGCTGTATGACACAGATTCAATACAACACATGATCCATGATATCCATATAGGGTCAAAACCGAGCAGCTTCAATACTTCCCTCACGAAGCTCCATTCGATGCGATCGTAAGCCTTACTCATATCTGTTTTCACAGCCATAGAGCAGTACTTCTTTGCGTCTGAAGTGCGGAGGTAGTGGAGGGTCTCATGGGTAAAATTTAAATGTTACCTTATTTCGGCCCAAAACATAAGAAATAACGAGGCTTCAGCCCAAGCCCATTACATAAATCAAAACCGAAAACGTAAGACGCAGAGTAAAGATCCCACACTTTTGCCAGGAATCTCCCAAACCCAAAGAAAGAAATTCAAAAAAATTAGAATCGGAAGATCAAAGCGCGAAATTCCGATTGCGTCGAATCGGGAACGATGGATCCCATCGCGATAAGTGTCTTCATCATCTTCGTCGCCGTCTCGATCACCGTCTCCATCTCTTTTCTCGTCCGACGTCTCCGAGCTCGCTCTCTCCTCCCTCCATCACTCCCTTCTCTCATCCGACGTCTCTGCGTTGCTCGCTCTCCATCCCTCGGCGATTGCTCCATCTGCTTGTCGCCGTTCAAGCCTGAGGATCAACTACGTCGTCTCCCGCTCTGTTCCCACGCTTTCCACCTCGATTGCATCAGCACCTGGCTCATCTCGAACAAGACCTGTCCTCTCTGCCGCTCTCCTCTCGGTCACGCTAAGGAAACAGCGAGTATTGCAGCGGATGTAGCTCACGATGGTTCCAGGAGCTGGCTGAGATCTCTCTCTCGTGGTGTATCTTCCCGTGCTCTGTCCTTTAGAAGCTCGAGTTCGTTTTTCACCGGGAGCAGTCGTCGTGGCGGCACGGTGGAGGTTGTGGATTTAGAGGCCGGAGATGAGTTCATCGAGTATTTACAGTGGCTCTCAACTCTTTGAGACTTGAGAGATATTGAAACATGAGGTGAAGAGTCATTTCGATCTTTGATGCAGAGTTGTTTCCTTTATACGAATATATCAGATAAGGCATCATGGAAACTGTCTTCTAGGAGCTTGACTTTGATAGCACAGCCATACTAATTAGTCTAAGGATGGAGCTAACAAGGATGGATCTTTAAGGGTTTAGCTAGCTTGTTTACTTGATGTAGAGTTCTTTCTTGTATATGAAGATCAATTAAGGCTTTGGAGTACCCCCATAGAAACTGTATCCCAACAGTTTGATTTGATAGCATGGCCGTTGTAGTTATAAGAGCTTCTACGTCTGAAAATAGAGTTCACAAGATTTTAAAAGGGGGATGGATGGACCTTTGAGGGTTTTGACTAGCTTGTTTCTTTAATAGAAACAGTCAACCTCTGGCCTATGCCAATAAGATCTTGGGTTAGTGTTTAGTGAACTTTACCATAGTTTGAGTTGTTGAAAATTTTTTAATCTCTAAGGAGTGAATGACATGAGTCAAAATACTACGCGTAAGTATTTTTGACATTATTAGGCGTATTTTGTGACGTTTCTACGAAGAAACTCCCCCAAGGAGATGAGCCATAGTTAGGTGTGAATTGCGAAGAAATTTCGTTAAGAAATGTAGCCAATAGTATCTCTCTCTCACTTTCAAAAGGACCCAAAGCCATTTGTTATCCTTTTTTATTTGTCACGGACCATTTGTTATCCAATTTTTATTCAACGGACGTTTGGTTTGTTTACATTGAAGCATTGACATGGCCACAAGTGGCGTACAGATATGGAGTTACCAACCCGACTAACCGATTGTTGATTCGATTACATTTATCTACCGGTTGGCTCCATGCCAACTTTATTTAGTCCCAGCAACAACACTATTAGACTATTAGGTAAAAGTTATAAAGTCGCTTCTATTTTTAGGACATGTTTTTTGAACGAGCGTAATTGGGAAGCAACGTATTGATTACTGCATCTGTGAAAGTCCCTTTGAGTCAATTAATTTTTTGTATATGGCCAATCTAATTAGGTAGAAGCAGAACAAAATATTTGCCCTTTCTGTTGATCCAAAAAGAAAAAAAGATTTTCCCTTTCTTTCTATAGGAAGTGGGAAAAACGCGAATCACACATTACTATTGCCATTTGCCAGTGAGTGCGCCGGAGGGATTGGTGCCACTTGTCGCAATATTACCGGATTACTCTATTTAAGTCACGTGTTTTAAAACTTGTGTCGGGTCCAAGACTAGTGTATCATTATTCTTTTGAATTAATATCCCACGAAATTAAGGGATATGACCCCACATACTATTCAACTCGAGTTGCCGTTAACGTTATCTAACGCATTCCTGAGAAGGGCAACGACTGTGACCATTAAGGTGACTATGTGAGTTCTTTTGTAAGGGCAATTATGTAGATATGAGCATCTTTGGGGCTCTTTATGAATTTGTAACTGGTTGGCTAACGACGTTTAATAACGTTTCTCGTCGGTTCTTTTTATTATTTTACAAGTACGCGTAAAGAAAACGTGCGAGAAATTCTAACCGAAAAAACAAAAAAATTCTAGTCTAAGTTTTAAATCTGACCGTCCGTAAATAGATAGACTGTACCAACTTAAACCTACAAATGTGAACATATTTTAATGATAAGATAGGCGATATATTTGTTATACCAACTTAGAAAACAATAAATAATTAAACGATGAATTATTTACGTTAATGTCATCTTATATATTAAAACAGAAGTCATGACTTCTTTTCATGTGTGATTTTTTTAGTTTGGACTATTCCTAAAAAATATTATATTTTACATAAGTTGATTATTATATATTTTAATATCTTTATCATTTTATTTGAAATACAAATAAATATATTTAAAATGTTCTAACAAAATCTTTTTAAAATCTTCTTAGAATCTTTTTAAATTAACTTTCAAAAATTAGTTAGTTTTAATTTAAATTATCATAAAATATAATTAGAAATTAAAATTGAATATAGTTTTGGTTTATAAACGAAAATTTAAATAAAATGAAATTAATTAATTTCACAAATACATTTACTAATAATTTTTAAAGATTTTGTTAGAAATAAATATTTATTTTTATTTTAATTTTTTCAAATTTGTTTTCTAATAAAATAAAAATAATGATTTTTTGATGAGTGATATTTTTATTTGGACCATCATTTAAATTTTATATTAAATGTATATCACTAATGCTAATATACATAATATTTTTAACTACTTTAATCATAATATCTTTTATATCTTTTAATTTTTTTTTAAAAAAATTAAAATTCTAACAAATCTCTTGAAAAAGATTATAATAAGATCTTAATTGTCATAAATTGAATATAAATATTTTCAACTAATTTTCTAATTAGTAATGAAATGTTACTAAAAGAATAAAATTATATCCTATTTTATCAATTTTATAATAATATCTATGATTTAAAAAAATAAAAAATGTTATATGGAAGAAAATATGATAAAATTATTTTAAATTGATAAGTTAACATATTTTATTTTCATAAATATAAAATTTTTGTGCTAAAAATATAATATGTTGGTAAAACGGGTTAATATTAGTAAATTATGTAATACATGTATAAAAATTGAACTTATCTTAAACTTTTTAATATACAATAATTTATTATATAAAATTAATAAACATTAAAAATTTCTTAAAAAATCTAGCGATTTGAATTACGGATCATGATTATAATTAATTAAATACAAAATTGTTTTCATATATGTTGTTTCATGCATTAAAAATTTAGTTTAGTAATCAAACGCAAATTCAATAAGACAAATATATAATAAGCAACATATATATGTGATGATTTTAATTTACAGCATGAAAACTATAAAATTATTATATTTGGCATAATTATACAAACATTTAAATATGTGAGTAACATTAAAAATATATAATAATTATGTAAAACAAATATCTATATATATAAATGTGAAAATATATACCCGCACGGTTGTGCGGGTGGAAATCTAGTTATTGTTAATCATGTCGTATGAAAACTCCTTAGCCTTTCACAAGAAAGCTATTTGTTTATCATTAATTGTGGATTATGCCATACAACTAACTTTGTTTAATCTATCAATCAAAAATAGAAATATCATTAAGTACTAATTCACACACTGTTTTTAGTCAAACATAGAAATATCATTAAGTATTAATCTAAATATTGTAATTAGTAGTGAATTTCTTTTTACTAAAAACATTTTTTTTTTGTTTTTCTTTAGTTTATTGGAGGCTATTAAAGCCATAGAAAATGGGCTCTACACCCATCCCTCTTGTACTCTCCCATTCGACGAGCAAAACACGCACCAACAAAAAGAAGAAGATAGCAATTAAAACAAGAAAAGACTCTGGAGACTTTCTTCTTTCTGACACTTACAAGTTACAAGATGTCGAGAAAAGAAAATGCAAAGGCACTAGGACCGCCGCCGGAGAAGTCCAGTTTTACCCGGAGATGTAGTTTGCTCAGCCGTTACTTGAAGGAGAAGGGTAGTTTCGGGAATATAAATCTTGACTTGACCCGAAAGCCTGACTCGGATCTCGGGTTGCCCGGATACTCCTGTCCACCAGGTACTTTATCTCTTCCTCTCTCTCACGGCTGCCACTTGTAAATAGACTCTGACCTTAGTTCTAGTTTTGTTTCTTCACCTTCTCTTGTAATTATGAATATTAAAAAAAACACTTTTAAAAGAGAATTTATGAGTTGATTGAATATGGTTCATGAATCTCTCAAACAAGATGTATCGCCGCGTCTTTTAATTTATTTATTTTAAGGATTTATTCTGGAATAAACCTGACCAGAGTTTTTTTATTATGTTTATACAGGGAAACAAAATGCTATGCAAAAGGCAGTTTCGGAGACCAGAGCCCTCGATGTGTTTCAGAGGGATTCAAAAGCCGAACCGTCTCCACCATCTGGAGGCAAAGCCAAAGATACCAACCTCAGGTCTATTATTAATACTACTCTTTTGATCCTGCGGTTACTTTCTTTTGATTAGGAGACTAGAGAATGTAATACTCGGTTAATCACCGTTTTAAAATGGTTTTGTTCTGAAATCGTTTTTTTTTTGTTTACAGTAAACCAGCATCAGACTCGGGAAGTTCCCAGTTGACCATATTCTTTGGAGGTCAAGTTTTAGTATACAATGAGTTCCCTGCAGACAAAGCCAAAGAGATCATGGAAGTTGCAAAGAAAGCCAAGCCTGTGACTGAGGTTAACATTCAGACACAAATCAATGTCGAAAATAACAACACCAACAACATTCAGACGCAAATCAATGTCGAAAATAACAACAACAACAAAAGCAACATGGTTCTTCCTGATCTCAACGAGCCCACAGATTCTATGGATATCAATCCACAGCAGCAACAAGAAAATCAGGTCGTGGAACGTATAGCACGTAGAGCTTCTCTTCATCGATTCTTTGCTAAACGGAAAGACAGGTAAGAATTAAATTGACCAAACGTTCTAATGTTCTTTTTTGGACTATGTCCTAACGTTCCAATCACTATAGTTACTTCAAAAGATTAATAATTCTTTTAACAGATGTTACCCTAAATGTTCCTTCCTAATAAATATACTTCACCAGCCACGTGATTTTCATTTCTTTTGTGTTTGTTTTGTCATTACAGAGCTGTGGCTAGAGCTCCATACCAAGTTAACCAAAATGGGGGACATCATCATTATCCTCCAAAGCCAGAGACTGCCCACGGTCAACCGCTTGAATCGGGACAGTCGTCAAAACGACCGGAGAATGCTGTTGCTCAAACCATGTCCCACCCCAAACCAGTAGGCGATAAAAACACTTCTATAAAGATTGAAGAAGAAGGCCAGTGTTCGAAAGATCTGGAACTCAGGCTATAGTAAAGCTTGTTCAACATTTGATAGGAACTGAGTTTTCATATTAACGTTTCCATCCTCTGACTCATTTAAGTGTTTTTTTGCTTGTCCTCGTCTCCCTGGAGTATGTATACATAATTTGAGATGAATATTTATAGAATGCAATAGTAAACTTTAGATTATAACACACTTGGGAGTTAAGTTACAAAATTTCAGCTATAGAATGACGACTACTTTGAATTGTACACATTGATAAACGCGAGTTTTCAACCCAAAACCTTAAAGCAATATGTGAATTGGCTCATGTGTATTATATATCACTTGAATGACTATAAGATTATCGATGTGGGACTTAACTGACTAACACCCCCTCCTCACGCTCAAGCGTGACCATCTGATGCGTGGAGTTTTATTGTGTGACTATATCCATGGGTGCCCCAACGATCGAAACATGCTCTGATACCATGATAAACACGAGCTTTCAGCCCAAAACCTTAAAGCGATAGGTGAATTGGCTCATGTGTATTATATATTATTTGAATGACTATGAAATTACCAATGTGGGACTTAGACCATCTCCAATGGTTTCCCTCATTTTTTCCTTAAAATTATGTAAACTCAAAATGAGATTGTGATTTGCTCCAATGGTTTCCTTCATTTTCTCTCTCAATTCTTATTATATTCATTTTTCAACTTCTTATTTATTGCAAATAAAACCTTTTATTTTATAAGATTTTAGACTATACTCATTTATTTTTAAATTCTACAATTTAACTAAACTTTAACTTATAAAAAACAAATATTTATTATATTAATAAAATTACATAACAACATACAAAGTAATAGTATAATTTTACTCAAACAGTACTATTATCATATTTTTCCCACTTTGTATTAGTTATGTATCTCGATGGTATTGTTTTCTATTTTATTTTCTTTTAATTATATATTATAATTTATAAAATTATAAATTATATTTTAATAATTAATTATTGGTAATTATATTTTAAGAAGTTTAATCGGTATATACATAATGGATATAAAGTTATAAAAATTATGTTTAATGTTAATGTTTTGTTTATGCATAAAATAAAAATTGTCAAAATAAAGGTCTATTATGTAAATAAAAAAAGCTTTACATCAAAATGAGATTGTGAATAGTGTTCCTTAAAATCTGAGGGAATCCTGTTCGTATCTTCATTTTTTCTCTCAAAATGAAGTACCATTAGAAAAGAATTTCCTTTATTTTTTTATATTTTCTCTCATTTTGATGCACCATTGGAGATGCTCTTAACATACTAATACACATGAACAAAAGTTACAAAAGCACATCTCGTTGCACCAAAGCCTGGTCAAGCCGATACATGTAAAGAGGCATCTAAGACCAGTTGCACACTCAACCTTCAGTTCCAACACTCCAGTGACCTCATCCAAAACCCATGCCACATGTACAAAATGTTCAGTAAATGTTTTTGACGTATTTGTTATCTTTGATAACGGATAAAATTCAAGGTAGATGATGACAAAAGAGATTCACAAAAGCTGACCAAGGGCAAGGGATAACATAGAGCCACCTTGGTTATAACTTATAATAACTAAAGGTTAATTAATAACTATCTTTGGATCCTTACTCTTCATTGCTCTCAACTAACTTCTCTGTCAGCTACTACCCTATGAGTGTCATTCTTTCCTTCTTCTGCAGATTCCTTGCTAAACAATTTTCAAATTTGAGTCCTAGTCTCTCTTACTGAAAAGAGAAACCTAATTTGTCCAAAGGGCAGCAGTTGCATTTATTTTAGGGTGTAATTTGTAAAATTAATAAACTTATACGGTGTATCTTTAATTTCCAGTAAAATAAGGGACGTTTTTGTGAATTAGATGTCAGGTTTCATTTAATCGAAGGCGTGTCTGCTTCGAGACAGCGATTGGTCTGAGCCATTACTTAACGTGCCCACATCTCATTGGCTACCAAATTTAACATTTTCTTACAGCTTGTGACTTTAGCTTATCGATGTAATAAAAACTAATAAAATAACACAAATCAATTTCAATAAAATTCGTAAGAGCCACTCGATTGCTTGCTTCCTTTCGCTTTCTATCAAGAGACTTCCTTCTTTTTTTTTTCTCTTTCTCTGTTCTTCGTTTTTGTTTTTTTTTTTCTCGGAAACCAAGAAAAATACTTTCGAGCCCTAGGGAGAAAAAGTAAATCAAAGATAAAAATGCAGAGATTGAAGCAGCAGCAACAGCAACAAGCGATGATGCAGCAAGCTTTGATGCAGCAACAGTCTCTCTACCATCCCGGACTCCTCACCGCTCCTCAGGTTTGCTCTTTCTCTCTATTACCATATATACCCTTTTGTTTTCATTTGTGTGATTCTCTCTCTTTCGTTAATCTGATTGGTTAAACGAGAGAAAAGTTATGCTTTTTATGGGATTATTGTCACAAACAATTAGACTTGCTTCTCGTTAAGTGATTGGCTTTAGTTGTTTGGTCTAATAACTCAAAATACAAAAAATGATCCGTAGCTCTAAGTAGCTGAGACGTTCTATAGATAAAAGGGTGATTTAGGAAGAAAGTTTTTTTCCCTTATCCTTTTTTTTTTTCATTTTTTTTTGGTTTTCATTTTATTGTTTTTGCAGATAGAACCAATCCCAAGTGGAAATCTTCCCCCTGGTTTTGATCCAACTTCTTGCCGCAGTGTGTGAGTTTTAGGATTTTTTTTTCCTTTCTTTTTTTTTGGGTATTTTTTTGTTCACTTTTGCATATGTTTTTTGGCCTAATGTTGTCTCTAGTAATGAGCTCAAGTTTCCAGTTTCTTGTGAATTTCAAAATTAGTCATACTTCAAAGATGTATTGATAACTGTGCATTGAATTAAATGAATGCGTTTGTCAAAAGTATTAAGCTTTTCTCTCATTATTTTTGCTATTTTTCACTCATTGAATTGAATACGTTTGCTAAAAGTGTTGGTTATGTGCTGTTTTATTTTTTTTGTTCCTTGGTCTTACCTTTTCTGAAATTGCAGGTACGTTGGAAACGTCCATATTCAGGTGACGGAACCTCTGCTCCAAGAGGTTTTTGCTAGCACTGGTCCTGTGGAAAGCTGTAAGCTTATTAGGAAAGAACAGGTTAGTTACTATGCTAATCTGTTTTAGGATGCTGTGTCTTATGATTGGTATATGGTCTGATCTTCTGGTGTTGATTTGAAATGAGGAGTCTTCCTATGGTTTTGTCCACTACTTTGACCGAAGATCTGCTGGTCTGGCTATCCTCTCTCTCAATGGAAGGCATTTGTAAGTCTATTACTTGGATTAACAAATATAGCATGAGGAACTTAGCTCCGTTTTGCTAGGTTTGGATTGTATTACATTGGTTGATGTGATTTTGCAGGTTTGGACAGCCTATCAAAGTGAACTGGGCTTATGCTAGTGGCCAGAGGGAGGATACATCAGGTTTGGTTCATACACTTATATAGGGCTTGAGGTTTTCTAGCTGTTAACATGACACACGGTTGCAATCTTTCACGGTGCAGCTCACTTTAATATATTTGTTGGGGATTTGAGCCCGGAGGTTACTGATGCAATGCTGTTTAGTTGCTTCTCTGTCTACCCAAGTTGCTCGTAAGTTTTTTCAGTTGCTTACTGCTGCCGTTGGAAGTGAAAAGTTTGAGATTTGCATTCTGATCTTTTTTTTTTTTGATGTTGTATGTAGGGATGCAAGGGTTATGTGGGATCAGAAAACTGGGCGTTCAAGAGGATTTGGTTTTGTTTCTTTCCGAAACCAGCAGGTACTAGACTGTTCTTCTTCTTTCAGTCCTTATCTGTGAACTTGTTTTACTTTAGCCATTTATTGATTGTTGCCCATCTTATTTCGCTGTGCAGGATGCCCAGACTGCAATAGATGAAGCAGGCGGTATGTAAATTATTTTCAGTTATTTAGGGAGAATTGGTTAGAGCTTAGAAGCTTCTTACAACTAGTGAAAAATGTCTTTGGTTTGTTTCATTTAAACGCATGGTGTTGTTGAGTGTATGATGAAGTTTGTCTCACCTAAAAAGACTATATTTAGTGTTATCTACCTTTATTGGCTTATGATTGATAAGAGGTTCTTCTTTGCATTTTCAGGTAAATGGCTTGGTACCAGGCAGATTCGCTGCAACTGGGCAACGAAAGGAGCCACTTCTGGTGAGGACAAGATCAGCTCTGATTCCAAAAGTGTTGTGGAACTAACCAGTGGTGTCTCTGGTATGTTCTAAGTTTTATTAGACTTAACGATGACAATTTCCTGGAAACAAAGAAACATTGCTTATGTGTTCTTGCAGAGGATGGCAAAGATACATGTAACGGTGATGCTCCAGAGAACAATGCTCAGTACACAACTGTCTACGTTGGGAATCTTGGTCCAGAGGTAAAGAAACAAGACATTGTGGTTATAGGGATTCTGTTGGCTTCACACAACCTTTGATATAAAACTTTGTTTAATTTTCCAGGTTTCTCAGGTTGATCTTCACCGCCACTTCTATTCTCTTGGTGCTGGAGTTATTGAGGAGGTTCGTATCCAAAGAGACAAAGGTTTTGGATTTGTAAGATACTCTACTCATGTAGAGGCCGCCCTCGCTATCCAGCTGGGGAACACACATTCCTACCTCGGTGGCAGGCAGATGAAGGTAACACTAACTAACTATATTACTGCATTTCTCCGGTTTGGGAACGCTAAAACAGTCTCTGTGTGTTTATTGTTCCGACAGTGTTCTTGGGGAAGCAAGCCAACTCCACCAGGAACAGCATCGAACCCGCTTCCTCCACCAGGTCCCGCACCAATCCCTGGATTCTCAGCCAGCGACCTCTTGGCTTACGAGAGGCAACTAGCGATGAGCAAGATGGCGGGAATGAATCCGATGATGCATCACCCGCAGGGACAACACGCTCTCAAGCAAGCTGCGATGGGGGCCACTGGTTCAAACCAGGCCATCTATGACGGTGGTTTCCAGAACGCGCAGCAGCTCATGTATTACCAGTGACTTCTCTTCCTTGAAGCCGTGATTTGAGTGAAGAGTTTTTTTTTTCCAACTTTTTTATAATCCTTATGTAATGTCTTTATTCCCTCCTTTTCTTTACGATCTTGTTATAATGTTATCATGTACCTGGGTTGTTTCATCTCTTATATACTTCTTTGTTGTGATGTAGTAAGCAAAAACTCTAATATGTTTCAAGTTTCAACTAGATGATCAGACACTTTGTTGTTGTTATATAATCAAAAGCTATCAGTTATCACAACAAACGACTACAAAATTAACCAAACCAAACCCTCTCTATAGTCCAAGGATTAAAACAAACAAAATTCAAAGTTTGTGGGTGATAAAGAAAAGAAGATAGAAATCAATTTTGGTAGAAAAAAAAAAAAGAGAAACAACAAACGGGGATCTTTACAAAGCTGAGTCGGGTATTTACAAAGATGTGGCTGTTATCGTGTGCTTCACGTTATCATGTCTGTCCAACCCTACCGTATGTGCCAAGTAACCAGCGTTACCTTCCTCTGCATACCACAGTTTCATCTCCACACCCTTGAAAATGCTCTTCCGTGTTGCACCCAGTGATAGAAATCATTTGAGAAGCCAGGTACTAAAACATATTCACCTTCTGTTTGACTCGGACCTGGAAGAAACTATAAAGAAAAACCGCCCAGCGTCAGTGTCTTTGTTTGCAAAAGCTTTACATGAACTTGAGTAGTTAAGACTGATATGATGATGAAGGAAAATACCTCAAAATGGTCCGTGCCAGTTGTAGAAGTGAAGGACTCGGCTATGTCGCTGAACATGTTATCTGACGACATGGAGCTACAAGAAACATTTAGAACATTAATTCACCAAACTTGTATATATATATCTCAACTTACTTAGAACAAGGTTAATGTCTGAATATTGTAAATGAGTTTTCATAGTGCCCCTAGGGTAATATATCAGAATGCTAGTATCAATGATAATTTGTACCTGCAACGTTCAAACATTTCATCTGCGGTGGTGAACTTAGTATTGTATGAGTGTGAAAAACCAGGTACATCATCCAGCCCTTGAGAATCAGACGTAGAGCCACTGTCTGGAAACATCTGTTTGGATCCTGTTCCTCTCAAATGATCTTCAAAGTGGACGCTGAAGATGGTTATCAAGGATGAAGAAGAATCAGAAAGGAATAACAACCAAATGCTTGCAACAAGTTAAAGAAACTTTGATGAACAACCTTGGAGAAGCTGGTTCTGGCTCAAAGAATCCAACTTCTGAATTGGTTTCCCAGCCACCGTTTAATCCTTCACGTGAAGGCTGAGGATTTTCGTTTATCAGCTCCTCAATATCCAAACCCTCCAAGAGGAGGTTATCAGAAAAGGATCTCGAAATTCTTGGCCTGAAGTTCATATTGTGAATTAGAAGATAATTTAGTCTATGTCAACTTTTAAATTATGGTAAAAGTTTACTTGGACTACTGGTTTAGTTACCTCAGGTTTTCTATATCTAGGTTTCCAGTGTTGTGCTGGTCAGAACGCAACTCCCATAGGGCTGGCCTCCCCAATTGAGGCCCAGATTGCCCCAAGAACCTGTCAAGAGAAGTAAATCTTTAGAGTAAAGAAAACACATTAAAAAAAAAGTTTCTAAAATGAAGCTTACATATTGATGGCATTCTGCTTTTCACTGTCCATATAAGCGTTGTTGTAGTGGCGACGCACAGCTGTAATCATATCACGGTGCTTCATCATCATGTTCCAATCACCTCTCAGAGCACTAAACATCTGTTAAACCATAATTTTTCTAAAGTTGTTACACATAGCTCAGTGATCCATCTCAAGCCTAGAAGAAAAATCTGTTGGAAAATAAATCACCTTGATGTGTGCATCCGAGCCAGCATACTGCATTGCTATTGCATCACCCATTTTTTCGTAAGCTTCCATCAATTTCTTTGCCAGGGGATTGTTTTTGTCGACGATAGGAGGTCCAGTGATACCTAATAGATGCAGCTGTTGAGCAAGAGCTACTAATCCATGGGCGTACTGAGCAACATTGGTACGATCCAGACAGTCTATGCAGTTTGACCTCAAGACCCCGTTTTGAAGCGAAAATATATCTGCCTTCAAAGCTTCTTCTTCTGGACTAGTTGCCTCTTCATCCTCATTCATAAAAGGGTTACTGGAGCATGGTAGCATTTGTATTAGAACTCACCAACAAATGTGCAATACAATCATAGATAGACTTCATTTGAAGGACATATATATATGCATACAAAAGTTACTTGAAAAATGAGTCGTTAATTACAGCTTCAGCTCCTACACCTAAAGGAGCTTCACAGAAAAACAAGTTAATTAATTCCAATGCTCTCTTCCCGTAGTTACACAAATGCTCAAATGCACCATCAGCTCCACTGCAAAATTCAAGGGGTGAAATTTTTAAAAGGGGAGACTTATTAAACCAAGCTACTAATATATGCTTAATATATATAGGTGCATAAATGAAGCATCACCTTTTGTAGTGTTTGTTTAGATCAAAATGGATTGCCTTTAAATGGTTCTCCCTCGTGGTGCCTTTGTTGATAGACGAGATTGCCTTTCCAAACTCTGCTCGTAAGATGCTCTCTCTATGCTTTCCTGTCTGATCACAAAAATAGAAAAGTTACTAAATATTCCAAACCATTAGTATAAGACTTGACTTGTCCTAGAAAGCCCTACCTTTAGAAGATTCATGATGATTATAAGCCTTCCATATCTCTGTTTCAGATTTTCAAAATGGCGACGAGTGGCCACGTGTTTCACGTCCTTATTGTTCACTGTGACAAGTAATAGTGAGGAAAAGAAGCGTTAAGATAATGAACTAAGGATCATTTTTCTGACAATGTCATATGGTTGCTTACATATAATGTCGGGTTGTGGGGTGAACACAGATGTCTCCTGTGACCAAAATAGCGGTATGGAGCCTCGCATCTGCACAACTGATGTCATTGGGACTTTCTGACCCTCTGGAACCTCTTTGGTAACAATCTGCTCTATCTCAACCTCATTGGCTACGTTGCCTGCGTCATTTATACCACGCCTTAAATATCTGCACATTAACAAAGAGAGGAGGCGATGTTGTTCTAGCTAATATTTAAAGGCATATCAAAGACTACTAGTCCGTGAGACATAATACATATATGTTAAGAAGAAGAAATTAAATCAAGATGTTGAAGTACCTTGTACCAGCATAATGGCGCGAACGCCGAGCAATGACAGTCAATACAAACTCTTCATCAGATACTGAACACTTAGTCTGTACAGAGCAAATGAATAGTAGATATATTAGGTCACTTGAGCTAGCAAAGTTTTGGGAAATCTCTAGAATAAACCATTCATATAGGCTTTACCTGTTGAAAGAATCCATATACAAGTGAAACTGTCCATACTGTATTCTGGAGGATCCTTCTGATCCCATGCGTTAAATATTCGTTCCACACGAACATGGTTTCGTCATGAATCTCTCCACTCTCAGTGTTGCATACGTTCGTCTGGAGCGTATACATGAGGTGATATGTGTAGCTGAAGTAGAAGTTTTTTCTAACATCCACCATTTTGAGTAGATTCTTGTACCTATAAGTACAAGAAAGTGTGTTCTATTAATTAAAGTTCACACAATAGATTTGTTTTTCTTTCTCATATGAATAACATAACCGTTACAAGAATGATCAATTAAATACCTTCTCTCGGCTAAAGAATTAGCCACTCTTGTCTCAGGGGAAGGATATGGGATCATGATCTGTTCAGTCTCTGCTATACCATAAACAGCGTGGCCGCAGATCTCACCCACTTTCTTTCTTCTTTTAATCACCAGCATGTAGTAAGGCCCCAAGAATCTCACAAACCCTGCACATAAAGTATTATCATTGATCTCCACTAAACGACAAAGAAAACACAAAGACAAGGCTTAGTACCGATGATTCCATAGCAAGTAGTCTCTGCTTTAAGGCCACCAAACTTCTGGTTCCCTCGACTAATCCATTTTTTAAGTTGGACGATTTCGTCATGAGTATACCTTGTAGGATCCTCAAACAGATTCAACTCTGTTGGGTCGGTTCGATCAATCTTGAGAATCCTCCAAAAGGTTTTGTTCTCGTCTCTCCCAATCAAGTAATAATTCTACATCAAACCAAAAAAGAGGTCGGTAGTGATCTTGAAGCAATAAAGCAAAAGTAGAGTTGAAATATTATATAATAATTATAACAGAAATAACTAACAACCAAAAGACTATACATTATATGAAACCAAACAGTCTCATCAAACATAAACCGAAATGCAAACCGGAAAAATAATGTATGAAAGAAAGTGGATGAGATTGTGTACCGTGTGAGTGCTGTAGAGCTTGAATTTGTGAAGAAAGGGCAAGTCAACCAGTTTGCGCCTCGGCTCATCCCGAGGCTCCGATCCCATCAGACCAAATTAATTTTGAAAAATTCCAAACCTGGAGAATGCTCGGATCCGGTTTGACCCCGATTTCGAACCGGTCGATACAGATAAATTGATCGTCAAGAACGAGAGATCAAAACGAGATTCTCAGAAGAATCTCGGAATTTGTTAACGACGAAGAAGGAAGACTATTAGATAGAAGAGTGGAGCCGTCGAGGATGTGACCAGGTCAGGTCGGGGAGGAAGAGAGGAGAGACGACTTGTTTAAAAAAAAATCCGGTAAAAAAACTAATTTATTTTTCGTTAATCTTTTCGGCGCTAAATCGACTGTATATTTATAGCGTTTTGTGAAGTAGCTTGTTCTAAAAGGTTACTACCTTAGAAGCTGTGTTATTTTGTCAAACAATATAACGATTTTTAACCCTTGCATATACCTCTATTGTGATGTACGGGTATTGGTGATCAATAAAACGTATATACGTAATATACTAAAATTAATACATAATTACAGCAAATAAAATAAGTTCATTGAATTTTAATGTCTGTTATACATTATACATATATGTTCTTCAGTTAAAATGGTTTCACCATTCTATACAATATTTAACGTATGTTAAATTTACAAATATCATAAAAATAGATAAAAATATAAAACTGTATGTGTTACTCTGTCTATTATTTCAATATATAGACTGTAATATATATTATTTAGAAATTGTTAATATAATAATTGGTAATCAGCGAGGTAAACATTGTATATGTTGCATGAGATTCAAGTAATGTGATGGATGCAATAAAAGATAATCATAGAAAATGATATAAGAAAGCACTCCTGAGTCCTGACATTACAAATTGTACTATAATGTAATACATTATAGTATATAAAATTTGTAGCGGGGAATTCCCAAAATCTTTTGCAGATATGGACGAGATATGGCTTTTTAGGTTCTATCCGACGCAATTAAATTAGGAAAATTGCCGTAAATACCATATTTGTAGTACTATTTTTCATGTTTATACTAATCATTTTAACCTTATTTTTAATGAAGAGTAAAAAACACTAATACTCCTAGAATTAACTAATCTAAACTTAAATTAGAATGTGAAATTTAGAATTCTAATAAATATATAAATTTTTTTTTTAATTTTAAAAAAAAAATTTAAAAGATTTCAAACATAATTTTCGATTTTCAAAAACAAATTTTGAAATTTTTTTTATAAGAAAGTTCAAATTTGAAAAAGTATAATTCGAAAACATAAATTTTTATTTTTTTATTTAAATAATGTTTTATTATATATATAGAGAACAAATGTATAAGAGTCTTTTGCCAATTAATGAAGAATGTATTTTTGAAAATATTCCTTTAATTATGGTAAGGATAAAAAATAGTACCTTGAAAGTGGTAAACATGAAATTTCCCCATTAAATTAGTATAATATAAACTACATCATGACCAATATGTGGTTATTTATCAAAACAATATATAATAGAACAAAGTCATGATTTATATAAAGTAGAAAGATTATGTGTTTTATATAGAACAATAGAATTTGATCAAATGTTACATATCTTCTTATAAAGTATATATTTGTTTATTTGTTTAAATTTTTTAACCATATTGTATTAAAACTATGTTTTCATTAATATAAGTCATAAATTTATTTAATTATTAATTATGAAACTATAAGTAAATAAAATCAAAGGAGGAAACAATTTTTAAAAAAAAAAATTAAGTGTGTGTCATGAAAATGCAATAGTCATTAATATAAATTATACATACAATATTCTAAGTATTTGTTTGTTATTGTTGACTTTTTTTTTGGTTAAAGAAGAAAGTTTCCCTACTTTTATTATCTTTTTCTTTGTCATTTTAAAATCTGGAAAGGCTCTATCCTTTTATTTTTCTGTTTAGCGGCCAGTTTGAGAATGTATATGTAAGCCAAAGTTCCAAAGTATTATTATTATATTGTTTAGCAAATAATGAGATCACGATGAAACTATATTTAACCGGATTAAAGATTGTAGAATAATTGATCTCAAATAATGTATCTTCCCATTATTTTTAACGATGGAATGTCGAGGTGCACGCTAAACACATGGAGGAAGATTGGGTCCACATATCATCCATAAAATATGATTTACGAAGATTAATTTTTCTGCAAATGATACTATTCTTTGTCTATAAATGTTTATTCATTTTTTCCAGCCTGCGTTAAAATTCAGTTAGTTCTAAATAATTAGAATAAACAAGTTTATAGATGATAGATTGGTGTCGATAACCCAATCGGTGTATATGGCTGGCTAATCTTAAAAGTAAATTGTACATTTTACGGACATGTAGATAAGTAGATATCGTCGGAATTATTTTGATTTATGAAATATTAGCTTTATGAAACTGACTAAATAAACTTATCAAAAAAGAAACTGACTAAATAAAACAATTACATTAAAATCTAAATATTATTTTCAGTTGAAAAATGTAGGATTTAACCATGGACGATGTAATTCTCAGACTAAGCAAAACACCCACCATAACTTCAGTTTAGTGATGGTTTTTGGTAGCATAAAGAACTGAAAATGCATATTACAAACGGTTTGATGTTTCGGATCTGATTAACTATACTCCTTTTTTTAACTAAATATTATTCTCTATCAAAACACAAACTGAACACGCAATGGCCGACCCCGTCTGTTTGTTAGAATAACCAAAGCCCTCTTAGTGATGGACATGTGTTACGTATAAGATATATACGAGATTAGTCTTCTGTCTTTTTTTAATACTACAGATCAAACGACTTAGCTAAATGTAAACAATCCATTCATACAAAGCTTTATAAATTAAATTCTATATATCTGTATATTCATCAATTTACTTGCGTGAGAAGTAAAATTGTTTCCAAATAGTATTTGTTAACGATGACCTTGGAAATAAACTACAAAATTACTATAATGGGTAAATATAGTTAGAAGAAAAATTCAAGTGGTTTATGGTTAAAAAATTCAACATGGTTTAGTAGATGAACGATTATAATAAACATGATCCGAAAAGACCTATACATTTTGTTAGTATTTTATTGCGCTTTCTGGTTTCTACTATGGTTAACTCTTATTCTCACATGCACTTAAAATTACAAAAAATACATGAAACTTATATTAGATAATGCATATATGAAAATTAACTTCAGTTAGTATTTTTAATGTAAATTCTTAATAAATTTCTGGTTCTAATTTGTATCAACTGGAATTTTACTACCGTACAGGAATTTAACTATAAAAAATTTAGCAACACTTGACAATAAAAAACTGCTTTACAATATTTTTTTCAAATTATAAACTACACCAAAAATTATTTTGCTCAAGTAAAACTGAATATCAATTTGAATAAAAATGCATAACATATTTTCATCAAAATAACTCTTTCCTTTTGTAAAATATGTATTTAAAAATTCTAGAATATTATTTAATAAATCAGTTTCCTACGTGTTGCGATTACGTTAATTCTCATGATGTTTAATTACAGAGGCACCCTTAATGAATCAAAATATTATTATTTAATAATATATGCCAATTAAAATTTTAATCTTAGTTTCCTTTTTATATTTTTCCTAATAACATATATAATAAAAAAAATTAAAATTCATATAATAAAAACGAAAAATTATAAATAAAAAAAACATTTTTAATTTTTTATGAAAATATATTTTATATATAGTGTGATTTAATAAAAAGGAAAGTTCACAAAAACAGTTTTGATGCTAAAAATAACATATCTATAAAACATAATATTAAACAGTATATATATATATATTTTTTTTTAAATAATAAAAATATCTTATTTATATCATTGATGAACTACACATGTTTGATATATGCTACTATTAAGATGTTTATTCATTTTTGCATAACATATTTTTGTTAAACTTCAATCTTGATTAAAATTTTATATACAATATTTATGAAACTAAATTTAGAAAAAATATATAAACTTTAATCAAACCTAATATATCACTAAAAATTCTTTAAGGCTTAATATAATTTTAAATTTTGTATATTTATACAACATAATATACCTATAATAAGAATACATAAACCAATATGAGTTTTATGGTTAAGATTATTTAGAATATTTTTAATTTATATTTTGTACATCTAAAGTATAAAGTTACTTAAAATTTTATTGATAGCCGTTCATAAGTTTTCAAAATTTTATCGGTAATGTTCGTTTATAAGAATTCATACTTATCACCATTTTATTTTGTTCTACTATTTGTACAAATCCACAAATATCAATTTTACAAAAGAATTTATGAAAGTATGTATACAAATTTAAGACGAAGAACTAAACTAATGCATGAAATAAAACTAATCAAATTTAGTTTAACTAGAATCAAGACTAATTGTGATTCGATTTAAAGAACTATGTATAATTCAATATAATCCACAAATTAGTAACTTAAATAATCTAAATTTCATGCCCAAAATCAAAAGTCTAATTCCCAAAAAAGAACAAAATTAATCAAAATATGAATCTATTTTAGCACAAAAAAATACTAGGGCCAAAATACTATAGTTAAACTTGAAGAAATAAATACAATTCAATATGTCTAAGTAATAACCAAATTTATTAGATATTATAAATCCAAATTACATGTCAAACTAAAATAATATAATATTACTTAAAATATATCATACATCTAAATTACAAAATAATTAACATTAAAATAAGAATGCTAATAATAGTAATATATTAATTTGTGAATATTTATATGTATTTTTTTTTACAACGTGAATATTTATATGTCATGCACGGAAAATTACCTAGTTGTAATATAAATGAGACGTACAGCAAAAACTATTATCTTGGTTACTAAAACTGAAGATGATATCAATATATAAGTTCCGTTCATTTTTAAAAAAGTTACGTCATGTTATATGATGTCCGACCGATGATGATAGCTTCGCAATGCCTTCTTTAACATCTAGAGACGCCTTTCTAGAACCAGAACCTCCCCTACAATTTTATGGGTCCTATTCAAAATAAAAATCCTAACTTCACAGCATACTATTTGTTTATTTTAAAACCATAACAATATATAGTTTATTCAATGTTTTTTATATTTTCATAAACAAATTCTTTATCCATTTTTTTAGTTTGGCAATTAATATTTGTAGGCTTTTACCAAAAATACACACCATACATATATAATAATCTTCTCTATTAAAAGAGAAGTACCATTTTTATGTACTACAAAATAGTCATACTAGAAGTCTAGGTCCATATATTCAAATAATGTTTTTATTGTTTATATTAGTTTATATAATGTATTACATTTCTAAATAATAATAAGGATATTAATAACTAATCCATTTTAACTATAAATTTAAATTTTAGTTTTAGAAATAACAAAATCTGTTAAGAGAAAATCTACCAAAATCTTTTTAAAAATTTAAATATTATTTTAATTATTGCACTGATTAATTTCGTAATTAATAGTATAATATTATTATAAATTAATTTTAATTAATTTTTTATTAGAAACAAAATAATGAAATTATATGCTAATTTTATAAATTTTATAAATATATTCTACATTATATTAAAATAGAAGTAATTAATGAATTACATATTAAAATTATGTTTTTTGTGCAAACATATTAAAATTATGTTGAATTGGTAAACCAATATATTTTGAAAAATACTTTTATTAAGATAAATAAATAAAATATCATTCACCATTTAAAGTGACTAAAATATCATTCACCTTTTAAAATGATTAATATTCATAAATTAAGTAATAATTTTTACAAAAAATAAAACTGTTAACATATGTTAAATTTTAATATTTAGAACTATATATCATCTATTAAGTTATTTTTAAAATGACAGCAATATATTATCATAAATTATTATATACAAAATAATATAAGATTTTATATTTATAAATGAAATGTTATCCGCACGGGTGTGCGGGTTAGGATCTAGTATTCTTTTAATATAACTCCTTGTCTCCTATAAAGTGGGAGCTCCATAAACTCAGTTTACAAAAAAAAGTGGGAGCTTCATTTAAATGTTTCAGATGATGTCTACCTATCGTCTATAACCATGCCAGCTGGTATTATTGTTGAACTAATTAACAAAGACTTAAAAATGAAAACAAAAAGTCAATATTTAAACGAGTTGCTTTATTTTTGTAGTAAAGATGACTTTGGCTACAGAAAAAAATAAAAAACAAAGACTGGCATCACATCATGTAAACCTTGATTCATTCCATAATCATTAGCATTGACAAAACTGAAAACCCCAATTGTTTGGAAAATTATAATCAAAGACATAACAATTTTCAATTTTATAAATTCATCACGAGGTATATATGTTTTTCTTTGTTTGACAGCAATAAATGGTAATGGCCGATTTAGACTTGCTATTGTACTGGTTTGATTCACCGAAGAAGCAATCATCCGGTTGAGAAAAGTTATCAGTCTTTCTCATGCCAACCCGGTTGTGTTGAACCCACTTACCTCGATTGGATTTGGATAATATAAATCACATCATTTTTTTCCTGATCAATGACTTTGGCCTTGATTGGCCTAGCGGATGATAAAATATTAACACTATACTATAGTAGGGCTGTTCAATATGGTAAAACCGAACCGTATCGAACCGAACCGAACTGAAATAGACAATATGGTTTGGTTTTGGTATATACCATATAAACCGAATGGATATACCTTTATAAAAACTGTAGGATTTGGATATGGTTTGGTATATAACCGATTAAACTGAATAAACCGAACAAAACCGATTAAAAGTAGAAACATGTATCTATTTTATGACAATACATGAATATCTATTTGTTACATAAGTTAAATTTGTGTTAATAAATATTACCATAATTTTATAGTAATAAAAAACCTTAATTTGTAAAACACTTGAACTATAACTAAATAACAATACATCGCAATTCAGACATATTATTTTTTAAGTTTTTTTTTTTGATTTTTTTGCTTTATTTTAGTTTTCACTAAATTAATATAAAGATTATAAATTTGATGGACAATAATTAATGGAAAATTTTTAATTGAAAAAAAATAACTTTAATGAACACTATATATGGTAGAGTGAAAAAATTTTTCTTTCATGTTTCTGTTTTGTTTCATATTTTTATTTTCAAAATTTCAAGCTTTGATTTTAGTTGTAGATTTGATTATTTTATTTGATGATAGAAGTATTTTTATTTTTTTGTTCATTTATTTGAACATGTAATATATTTTTAATAAATGACTATGTTGACAATATGACTCTAAAATTTATATAATATGATCTCAAACAAAATAATTATGTTTTTTGGTATAAAACCGAATAAACCGAAAACCGACGGTATATAAACCGAACCGAACCGAAGTAAATATGGATTTAGAATGGTAGTTATATTTTACTAACCGAAATACCGAAAACCGAAAAAAACCGAACCGAAACCGAACCGATATCCGGATTGAACACCCCTACTATACTATAAAAACAATATGCTATAGAAAATATATATTCTTATTAAACTGTTTATATTTTAAATATGATATATATATATATATTTAATTTATTGTAAATTTATTTTAAAATGTAAATTTTATTTTATGGATATAAAAATAATTTTATGATATTACTAAATAAAACACTTTAATTAATTATATTTTTTTCTTAATTTTATGAATTATAAATGCAAATGCTCTAACAAAATTTTAATACGAGAGCATTGGTCAAAGAGCATTCATAGAGCATTAGCATTTGGTAAATGCTTTTGTAGATGATTTTATAACAAATGTTGATTGGATAACGTAGAGATAATGCTTATGCTAATGCTCTACTAATCAAGACCTAAGCTAGGCTCTTCCTAACTAATTTGAAGGCAAAGTTAGTAAGTCCGTTTAACACAATCGGATTGGCATGAAAAATACCTATAACTATCCTAAACCGGATACTCATTCACCTAAATACAACTATTTGTTTGTGAGATACTCTACTTGTAAACCCCTCCAATGGAGATGGATATGCTCTTACTTCCAACGTTTTCTTATCACACACTTTTTTGAGCATTGGGCAGCAACAAATGACTACAAAACTAAACAAACCACACCCTTTCTATATAACAAAAATCAAAGATATAAATCAATTTCGGAGAAACAACAAACGAGGACCTTTTACAAAGCTGAGTCGGTATTTAAAAAAGATGCGGCTATTATTGTATGCTTCATGTAAACATATCTGTCCAACCCTGCCGTACCTGCCAAGTAACCAACGTTTACTTCCTCAGCATAGCACAGTTTTATCTCCACACCCTTTACAATGTTCTTCCTTCTTCCACCCACTGAGCGAAATCATCTGAGACGCCCTTAAAGATGGAAATTGGACCTGAAGGAACCTAATAAAGATGGAAAACCCCCACCTGAGTCAGTGTCTTTGTTTGCCAAAACTGACAACTTGTAATAACAAGTAACTTCAATACTTAAGACTGATATGGTTATGAAAGAAAATACCTCAATAATTAAGTCTGACGACGTGGAGCTGCAAGAAACATTTAAATTATTAATTTACCAAGCTTGTATATATATGTTACGTATGAGGAGTGTAGACCACCGATTCTGTTCCATTACAAGAGAAAGGGCCGTGTAACGGGAAAGGGCCTGAAAGAAGATTAAGCATTATGAAGAAAGAGTAGCTTTACGGCCCAATGGGAGATAACTTGGTGGACAAGGAGTCGACTTGGGGTCTAGTAGTAGCAGCCTATGAGGTGTCAATAAGACAAGGGAACCACAGCACATGGGGTGTTGGATCTGGAGCCGTTGTGAGTGACAAGAGGAATATCTCCTTTATAAGTCACGTGAGTACGTTAGGAAGAGTATCAAGTTATTGGTCATCATGTTCATGTCATGTTAGAAAGAGAAGTTGGGACTTATCTTTCTATTGTAACCTTTTCTTGAAGATCAATACAATCTGAGTGTTTTATTTAATCCAGTTTACATTAAAGAGAGTAGCAAAACGTAACAAATTGGTATCAGAGCGGTAGATCCTGACATCATGCCACCGAAGAAATCCGATTTGGAGCAAGCAATGGAACAGCTTCAGGTAGATCTGGGGAAGCTGACGGCCCTGGTCGTGGAGCAGAGAGTGGAACAGCGTCAAGAAGGAGGACGAGTAACGTCGTTGGAGAAATCTATGGAGGCGATGCAACAACAAATGGGTAGGCTGAGTGTCCTGGAACGTCTCGAGCAACGTTTTCAAGAGGAAGACGAGGCCAAGAAGAAGTTGCTCGAGCTTGACAAAGGGAAGAGACATGAAGTAGCTGAAGCCTCAACGGGGAGGTTCAACGTCGCCGAGAGCAACTCACCCGTAACAAAACAGAGCCCAGCGAACAAACCCATTGTGATTGAAGAGAACGCAGAAGGGTCCGTGCAGAAGGTCTTTGCAACCTCCCGATACACCAGATCTAGCAGTGGACAACCGTCGGATAGAAGATCTCTTACCCAACAACTCGAGATCCCAACTTTTGACGGAGAAGACGCTGATGGGTGGATCTTGCGTGTTGACCAGTATTTTGAGATCGAAGACTTTACGGAGGAAGAGAAAATGAGGGCGGTACGAATGTGTTTCCTCGGAGATGCCTTGTTATGGTATCGATGGGAACGAGATCGGCGAGCGTTCCAAGACTGGGGACAGATGAAAGCTAGAGTCTTGGAACAGTATTCGAAGACACAAGACTCTACCGCAGGAGAGAGGTTACTGAAACTAAAACAAGAAGGTACGGTGCGCGAGTATTGTCGGGACTTCATCGCCCTGGCGACAAACGCGCCGGAAATCGCAGACAACGTGCTGGGGATGGCGTTCATGAATGGACTAAAACCTCGGATAAGAGCGGGAGTAAAGATGTTTGAGCCTAAGAGCCTGCAGAAAATGATGGAGACGGCAAAGCTGGTGGAAGAATGGTCGACGGGGGAAATCTCCGACGAAACTCCAACGTCGAAAGGAGGAACCTCGACGAAATCCATTAACCCACGACAAACAGGCCCAAATTGGTCTTCGGGCCGAGCGCAAACATCAAAGCCCAATAACCATAAGTCCAGCCCAGGAGGATCAAATACACCTGCGTCGCCTAGGGGTCAAACAAGCCGACCAAATATCGCACACCATCGCCTCAAACCGCCGTTCCGGCGACTCACACCCGCGGAACGAGCAAAATGGCTGGCTGAAGGCCTTTGTTTCAAGTGCGACGAGAAGTTTGATGCACAACACGAGTGCCCACGGAAGGAATTGATGGTGGTGATGGTCTACGACGATGGTACCGAAGAGGAGCTGACGGAGGAGATGATAGAAGAAGAGAGGAACGGAGATACAGAGATAGCGGAGTTGTCCATGAGCTCAGTGGTGGGCATGTCCTCACCTCACACGCTAAAGTTGAGAGGATCGTTTGGTACGCGAGACGTGGTGGTGCTCATCGACAGCGGTGCTTCACACAATTTCGTCTCAGAGAAGCTAGTCAGTGAACTGGGGTTAAAACTCACAGACACCTCGAGTTACGGTGTAATGGTGGCTGGAGGAACAAGAATCAAAGGGAAAGGAGTCGTTGATGGAATGGAGCTGCAGATCCAGGGGCATAAGATTGAAGCAAGCTACTTGCCATTGGAATTAGGCATCGCTGATGTCATTCTGGGGATACAATGGTTAAACACTTTGGGAGAGACTCGTTTCAACTGGAAGCTACAATGGATGAAATGGAAAGAAGCGGAACGTGAGATACAGTTACGAGGAGACCCAAGCCTACACACAGCGGAGGTCTCACTGAAAGTAATGAGAAAAGTCTTGGAGCAAGAAGGAGAAGGGATCATTGTTGAATTTGGAGGTATAAGGAAACAGGAGGAAGCGCAAAAGAGATTAGAGACAGGAAGATGGAAGGGAGTTTTGGAGCAGTATTCAGAGGTGTTTGAAGAACCAAAAGGATTACCACCTTCCAGGGGAAAGGTCCATGCCATCACGCTCAAAGAAGGAGCTAATCCGGTGAGCGTTAGGCCTTTCAGATACCCTCAAGCTCAGAAGGAGGAGATAGAGAGACAGATCACCACAATGTTGGCAGCAGGTATTATTCAGGAAAGCAGCAGCCCCTTCTCAAGCCCGGTTCTACTAGTGAGGAAGAAGGATGGGAGCTGGCGTTTCTGTGTAGACTATCGAGCGCTTAATCAGGTCACGGTAGCAGACAAGTACCCGATACCAATGATTGACCAGCTTCTCGACGAGCTCCATGGGGCTAGAGTGTTTTCGAAACTTGATTTAAAGGCAGGCTATCATCAGATTCTAGTGAAGAGCGAGGACGTACCAAAAACTGCGTTTAGAACACACGATGGGCATTATGAATTCTTAGTAATGCCCTTCGGTCTCTCTAACGCACCATCTACGTTCCAGTCACTCATGAATGACGTGTTTCGTCCGTACTTACGCAAGTTCGTATTGGTGTTCTTCGACGACATACTTGTCTACAGCAGAACGGAGGAAGAACACATGGAGCACTTGGCAGTGGTGTTGAAGCTGTTGTCTGTTCATCAGCTGTACGTAAACAAGGGTAAATGCGAGTTTGGAAGTCAAAGGGTGGAGTATCTTGGTTACATCATATCAGCAGAGGGAGTATCAGCTGATCAGGAGAAAATACGAGCAATGGAGGAATGGAAAACACCAAGGAACGTAAAGGAGCTCAGAGGGTTCCTCGGTCTCACAGGTTATTACCGGAAATTCGTAAGAGGGTATGGGGAGATTGCAAGGCCTCTTACGAAACTGCTGAAGAAAGACAAGTTTGTGTGGGAAGAAGAGGCAACAGTGGCTTTCAGGAAACTGAAGGAGGCAATGATCACAGTTCCGGTATTAGCAATGCCAGACTTCAAATCTCAGTTCGTGATTGAGTCTGATGCATCAGGAAGCGGTCTCGGAGCAGTTCTCATGCAACATCAGAGGCCAATAGCCTTTTTCAGTCAAGCATTATCGGAACGACAGAGGCTGAAGTCTGTCTACGAGAGGGAATTGATGGCGATAGTGTTTGCGGTCCAGAAGTGGAGGCATTACTTGATTGGGCGCAGGTTTTTAGTAAGAACAGATCAGAAGAGTCTGAAGTTTTTGTTGGAGCAACGAGAGGTGAATTTGGATTATCAGAGGTGGCTCACCAAGCTGTTGGGGTTTGATTTTGAGATACAATACAAACCCGGACTACAGAACAAAGCAGCAGACGCACTCTCACGAAAGGTAACAGTGGCTGAGCTTCTAGCTGTAACACTTTCACGGGTGATAGAGCTAGAGGATATTAGTAGAGAGGTGGAGAATGATCAAGAGTTGCAGCGTGTGATCAAAGAGATTGAGGAGGATGCGGGGAAGCATCCTGACTATGCAATAGTCCAGCAGCGTTTACTGAGACAGGGGAAGATAGTGGTACCGAAACAATCTGCACTGATAGGGTTGATCATGCGAGAGTTTCACTGCAGTAAACTAGGAGGTCATGGAGGGGTGTTGAAAACTCAGAAGCGAATTACTGACGTCTTTTACTGGGAAGGAATGTTGACAGACATCAGGAGGTTTGTGGCAGCTTGTCAAGTTTGTCAGCGAAGCAAATACTCCACACTAACTCCGAGTGGGCTGTTGCAACCGTTACCAATTCCAGAGAAGGTTTGGGAGGATGTGTCACTTGATTTTGTGGAAGGGTTACCACGATCTAAAGGAATTAACGCGGTCTTAGTTGTGGTGGATCGGCTCACGAAGTTCGCTCACTTCATAGGCCTCAAACACCCATTCAGCGCAGTGGACGTCGCAACAATCTTCATACAGGAGGTGGTCAGACTACACGGGTTCCCGCGGTCGATGGTTTCTGATCGTGATAGGGTGTTTACAAGCGCTTTCTGGAAGGAGTTGTTCAGACTATCAGGTACAGCTCTCAATCTGAGTACGGCTTATCATCCGCAGTCTGATGGACAAACGGAGGTGACCAACAGAGGCATGGAGACTTACCTTCGATGTTTCGCGAGTGAGAAACCAAAGTCGTGGGCTGAGTTCTTACCTTGGGCAGAGCTGAGCTACAACACGTCCTATCACTCAGCTATTCAAACATCACCGTTTAAGGCTTTGTATGGGAGAGAGCCACCGACGCTGGTTAAGTATGAGAATGGATCTACTAACAATGCAGAGTTAGAGGACAGGTTGAGAGAGCGTGATCAGATGCTGATGATTATAAAGGAGCAGTTGCATAAGGCGCAACAAATCATGAAACAACAGTCTGACAAACACAGAAGGGATGTTGAACTACAGGTGGGAGATAAGGTGTATTTGAAACTCAGACCGTATAGGCAGCAGTCACTGGCTCGTCGTGCGAATGAGAAGTTAGCAGCCAGATACTATGGGCCCTTTACAGTCAAAAGCCGAGTGGGGAAAGTAGCTTATAAACTGGATTTACCAGAGGAGACCAGAATTCACTCTACCTTTCACATCTCGCAACTGAAGAAGGTAGTGGGAGAAGCAGAAGAAGTGTTACCTATACCTAAGCAGCTATCTCAAGACGGAGTGTTGGAGTTGGAACCTGAAAGAGTGCTACAAGCAAGAATCAACACAGTAACGGGTCAGGAAGAAATGTTGGTCAAGTGGAAAGGAATGCCTGACTATGAATGCTCGTGGGAATGGAGTTCAGTGCTGCGTGATCAGTTTCCTTCCTTGAACCTTGAGGACAAGGTTAATTTGGAAGAGGGGAGAAATGTTACGTATGAGGAGTGTAGACCACCGATTCTGTTCCATTACAAGAGAAAGGGCCGTGTAACGGGAAAGGGCCTGAAAGAAGATTAAGCATTATGAAGAAAGAGTAGCTTTACGGCCCAATGGGAGATAACTTGGTGGACAAGGAGTCGACTTGGGGTCTAGTAGTAGCAGCCTATGAGGTGTCAATAAGACAAGGGAACCACAGCACATGGGGTGTTGGATCTGGAGCCGTTGTGAGTGACAAGAGGAATATCTCCTTTATAAGTCACGTGAGTACGTTAGGAAGAGTATCAAGTTATTGGTCATCATGTTCATGTCATGTTAGAAAGAGAAGTTGGGACTTATCTTTCTATTGTAACCTTTTCTTGAAGATCAATACAATCTGAGTGTTTTATTTAATCCAGTTTACATTAAAGAGAGTAGCAAAACGTAACAATATATGTATCTCAACTTACTTAGAACAAGGTTAATGTCTTTAAATTATAAATGGGCTTCCAATGTGCCCCTTCTTATGACAGGGTAATATATCAGAATGCTTTTAGTAACGATGTATAAGGATGAGCAATGATTTTTACCTGCAACGTTCAAACATTTCCTCTGCCGTAATGAATGTAGCATTGTATGAGTGTGAAAGACCAGGTGCATCTTCGAGCCCGTGAGAATCAGACGTAGAGTCAACCTCTAGAAACATCTGCCTTGATCCTATTCTTCTCAAATTATCTTCATCGCGAATAACTGAGTGGACTCTGTAGATGTTATCAAAGAGGAAGAAGAATCAAAAAGGAGTAACAATTAGTGTTTGCAACAAGTTAAAGAAAACTCTGATGAACCACCTTGAAGAAGATGGTTCTTCTTCACAGAATCCAACTTCTGAAGTGGTTTCCCAGCCACCGTTTGAAGTGGTTTCCCAGCCACTATTTAACCCTGCACGTGAAGGCTGATGATTTTCTTGTACCAGCTCCTTCAGATCCAAACTCCCCAAGATGAGGTTATCGGAAAAAGATCTTGAATGATTTGGCCTGCAGTTTATATTGTGTAATGGAATATAATCTTAGCATTTGAAAATATATCAACTTCTACATTCTGGTAGAGAGTTTCAGGTTAGTCAACAAAATTAGGAACCTCAGATTATTGATATTCAAGTTAGAACTATTTCTCATAGTGTTTTGCTGGTCAGAGCGCAACTCCCACAGTGCTGGCTTCCCCAACTGAGGCTTGAATTTCCCCAAGAACCTGTCAAAAGAAATAATCTCTAGACTAAACAAACACGTCCCCATTTTACTAAAAAAAATTCGATGGAAAGTTTCTAAACCAGGCTTACACATTTATGGCGTTCTGCTTTTCGCTGTCCTGAAAGGTGTTGTATAAGTGGCGACGCAAAGCTATGATCTTATCACGGTTCTTCTTTACTATGTTCCAGTCACCTCTAAGAGCACTGAACATCTGTTCAACCATTATTTTTTTTAAAGTTGTTACTCATAGTTCAACGATCCATCTCAAGCCTAGAAGAAAAAAGTGTTGGAAAACAAATCACCTTGATGTGTGCGTCCGAGCCAGCATACTGCATTGCAATTGCATCACCCATATTTTCATAAACTTCCATCAATTTCTTTCCCAAAGGAGTGTTCTTATCGACGATAGGAGGTCCTCTGATACCCAATTTCTGCAGCTGATGAGCAAGAGCTACCAATCCATGGGCCAACTGAGCAACATTAGTACGATCCAAGCAGTCTATGCAGTTTGACCTAAAGACCCCAGTTTGACGCATGAATATATTTGCCTTCAAAGCTTCTTGTTTTGAGCTAGTTGCCTCTTCATCTCGATTCAGAATAGGGCTACTGGAGAATGGTAGCATTAGTATTAGGACTTACCAACAAACGTGCAATACAAGTAGAATTAGGTATTAGGTATTAGGTAGACGTAGTGAATACACAGCTCTTTTTCAAAATTTTAGTTCTCCAGTTTGTCTTTTCAAAAAGTTTTTATTTTTTCGATTATTAAAATATTTTTTAAAAAACATTTCCTAAAAAAATTTCTTTAAAAAAACCCTCTTCAGATATATTTTAAATTCAAAAATTTATAAATTTTATCCTAAATAATATTACATCATAAATATAACTAAACATTTTGACCAAAAAAATATAAGTAAAACATAAAATAAAAAATCAACTATTTAAATGGATTTATGCGGTTCTAGTGGTTACATTTAAATTTTGACAAATAACCCTAATACATCTTAAAACTAACTGGATTTACGCAGTTTCAAAATTTAAATGGGTTTATCCATCCATTTTAACTTCCCTAACATACCAAACTTACTTGAAAAATATGTCGTTAATTACGCCATCAGCTCCTATGCCTGAAGGAGCCTCACCGAAAAATAAGTTAATTGATTCCAATGCTTCCTTCCCATCGGCACACAAGAGCTCGAATGCACGATCGGCTCCACTGCAAAAAAAAAAATCAAGGAAAAAGGTGTAAAATTTTTAGGAGGTAAGACTGATAAAAACAACCCACCAACTTATGCTTATAATAAGTTCAAAAAATGCAGCACCTTTTGTAGTGTTTGTTTAGATCAAAATGGTTCGCTATTAAATGGTTCTCCCTCCTGGTGCCTCCGTTGATAAACAAGATTGCCTTTTCAAACTCTTCCCGTAAGATGTTTTCCCGATGCTTTCCTGCCTGGTATCACAAATAGCATAGATACACACTTAATCTTCCATAAACCAAATGCAATGTATAAAATTTGACTTGTCTAGGAAAGCCCACTTTTAGAAGATTCAAGATGATTATAAGCTTTCCATATCTCTGTTTCAGATTCTCAAAGTGGAGTTGAGTGGCCACGTAACTCCGGTCCTTGTTGTTCACTGTGACAAGTAAAAAAAGAGAAACAGAAGCGTTAAGAGAGTCAGAACTGAGGATCACTTTTTTTTTTTGAATGACTAGGAGGTTCGTACATATCCTAACACAGGTCCATGCCATTGAAGAGGAGACTCGTCCTAACGGAACTTGAACATATGAGCTCTTAGAAATCTACTAGAGTTTTTCTTTTTTTTTTGGTCGAAATGTTAAAAAAAATCTTCTAGAATTCTAACCATTAGGCCAACTTCTCGTTGGTATGCATTTGGTGCTTACATATTATGTTGGGTTGTGGGTTGAACACAGATGGTTTCTGTGACCAAAATAGGGGTATGGAGCCTCGCATCTGCACGACTGATGTAATTGGAATTTTCTGTCCCTCTGGAACCTCTTTGGTAACAATCTGCTCTGTCTCAACCTCATTGGCTACGCTGCCTTCCTCATTTACACCACGCCTTAAATATCTGCACATTAACAGACAGAGGAGGCAGTGATTGTTCTAGTTCAGATATAAAGGCATATCAAAGACTAGCCCCTGTCTTTGAGAGGGAGAGCTACTAGTCCATGAGACGAAAGCAGAGATAAAAAAAAGAAAAAAGAATGAGAACATATTGAGATGCAGAAGTACCTTGTACCAGCATAATGGCGTGAACGACGAGCAATGACAGTCAGTATAAATTGTTCATCAGATACTAAACATTTAGTCTGTATAAAGCAAAGGAAAAGTAGAGATTAGGTCTTGTTGGACTAGCAAAGTTATGGGAGATCTTTAGAATAAACCATTTACCTGTTGAAAGAATCCATATACAAGTGAAACTGTCCATACGGTATTCTGAAGGATCCTTCTGATCCCGTGTGTTAAGTATTCATTCCACACGAACATGGTTTCGTCGTGAATTTTTCCTCTCTCAGTGTTGCATATGTTCTTTTGGAGGCTATACATGAGGTGATATGTGTAGCTGAAGTAGAAGTCTTTGCTAAGATCCACCATGTTTAGGAGCTTCTTGTACCTGTAATACAAAGGGGAATACTAAGGATAAAGTCTCGTATCGGAAACTGGAAAGGATTTTAAATAAGATGGAGCCAATTCACTTTATCATGAACTGGTTTTATATTGGAAGCTTATCTAACTCAATAAAGAACATGTCAGATATGTGTTTTGCTAAGTTAGTTTACACGAGAATATTTGCATATGAATAACATAACCGTTACAAGAATTATCGTTTAAATACTTTCGCTCGGCTGAAGAATCAGCATCTATCGTTTTCCTGGAAGGATATGGAATCATGATCATTTGACTCTCTACTACACCATAAACAGTATGTCCGCAGATCTCGCCCACTTTCTTTCTTCTTTTAATCACAAGCATGTAATAGGGCCCCAAGAATTTCACAAACCCTGCACCAAGAGAATCTCCATAAAATTCAAAAGCGACACACAAATACTGAGAAAAAAGAGATACAATGCTTTGAGACAAAGTCTCTCAGTACCAATGAGTCCATAGCAAGTTGTCTCTGCTCTAAGGCCACCATACTTCTGGTTCCCTCGACTAATCCATTTCTTAAGTTGGGTGATTTCGTCACGCGTATACCTTGTAGGATCTTCGAATAAATTCAACTCGTTTGGCTCGGTTCGATCTATCTTAAGAATCCTCCAAAAGGTTTTCTTCTCGTCTCTCCCAATCAAGTAATAGTTCTGCACAAAAAACCAATGTTTCACATCTTTTATGTTATTACAGAAATAACTTACAAACAAAGACTCCACGTTTTTTTTTTGTGAGAGGGCCGTTAAGCAGAAGACTCTAGGGTGATTGAAATGAGCTATAATTTATGTTTTAAGCCGTAGAATTTAAACTTTATATTTTTTATTGTAAATTATTTTGCTATAACTCTGTAAAGCACTATTTATTCGAGAAATAAAGCTTTATACATTTATTTTTAATTTCTAGAATTTTTTTGCTGTAAATTTTTTAAAGCAAAAAAAGTTTGATTGATTGATGTATATGATTTTGGACTAAATTTTATCTTATATAACATCTATAACTACAAACAATCACCCCCTATGTCAAGCTAACCCTCATGCCTTACACTACAAAGTACAAACCATATGAAACCAAACAATCTCATCAAACATAAACCGAACCATTTTTTAGGATTTGTTTTGCAAACCGGAAAATAATTATAAATATATATATTGGACCATATACTCCCTCCCTTCCAAAAACATAGATTTTTTTTTCATTTGTACACATCTTAATAAAATACATTAAATTTATATTGTAGATATTTATATTCTATAATTATCAATTTTTAATAAAATTAAGTTAATAGTAATTCAAATCAATTCAATTATTTTTAAAACTTTACAATTTACCATCAAATAATATAAAAAATATAACAACACAAAATGTTTCAAAAAAAAAACACAAATAGCATTTTTTTTTTTGACAAAACACAAAAAGCATGTTTGTGAAACAATTCAAACATTGTATCCTTATGAAACGTAGGCAGTATTGCATTAATCGCAGTTATCGGTAAATCAGTTGAGGGTAAAATGATCACAGCAATTTCGAACAAGAAGAGTAACATTCACGTAACTAAGATTAGAAAGTAGAAGAGATTTTTGTACCGTGCGAGTGCGGTAGAGCGTGAATTTGTGAAGAACGGGCAAGTCAACCAATTTGAGCATCGGCTCCGATCCCGTCAGACCAAAAGAGAAACCCGAGCAGACCAGACGAGATAACAAGAAGTCAAGAACGAGAAGTCAAATAGATTTTCTCACAAGAATCTACAGAATTTGCGAAGCAAATAACAAGACGAAGACTATAGGATGAAGAAGATAGAAGAGTGGAGCCGTCGAGGATGTGACCAGGTCGGAGCCTCGGAGGAAATTTTTTTAAAGGTAAAAAAAAACTTTAGTGTTTGCTTTTTTTTTTTTTTGTAAATCTTTTCCGCGCTAAATCGACTATATTTATAGAGTATAATACGCGGCCATTTCCGAAGTACCTTATTATAAAAGGTTACTACCTTTTTGCATATCCAATTATTATATGTAATATACATTAGATCGAAACTTTTACTTCTCATATTTTTCTTTATCAAATAATATATTTTAAAGAGAAACTATAAAAGCTAACCTACTTTATCTGAGAACGTCCGCATCAATAGACCTTAAATTAAATTCCTCAACATAAATTTATATTAATATTTGATTCTTAAATATAAATATTAAGTATATTAACATTTTGTTGGCGATTATTTCAAAAATTGATTCACACTAAAATTCTAAAACCACATGCATTGAGGATTGGGGATTTCATCAATTTTCGAGAATTCAAAAATACAAAAATAATATAAATAAAAAGAGAAAAATATATAATATGAGAGACTTGAAAATATTATTAAAAAATGATTTTACATGTGCCATTTATAAAAAAAACACTGATACCAATTTCATTAAAAGTTAATATATTTATAATTTTGAGATAGAATAAAAACTTTAATTTAAAATTTAAAATATATTTTTATAAACTTAATGAGTTTATAAAAATCGTGATTCTCTAAAGTCTATTATTTCAAATTTTATTTTTTTAAAATAAATTAATAAAATATTAGCATATTTTTGTTGCGTTAAAATAAACATAATATATATTTTTTTAATAGTTTTTAAAAATATTATCCATAATGATGATGTAACATCCTTCAAAAGAGTTAGAGCATCAACATTGGAAGAAAACTTTACAAATCTCAGAATAATGAAAATGATAATATTTAATTATGTAGTTATTTTCTATTTTTCTTTTAAATAATTAATGGAGCGTTGATTTCTCAAAAATGTATGAGAGTCTCTCATATGATAAGATTTTTGTCTTCTCTTTTCTATCTTTAAACTATTTTTCTTTATTCTAAATATGAGAGACCATAAGAAATTTTATATTTTCTATAGCATATAAAATAATTTTTTTAGTAATAGAGTACAATCAGTTTTAGCTATACCTTTAAAAATTAATCTAAAAAGAACTTTTTAAAATCCTACTAATCATCCTACATGTATTAAATATAAAATTTGCCAATTTTACGTCAATGGCAAACAAAAAAAGTCTTACAAGAATGGTTTACAAGAAACTTTATTTTGAGAAGAGTAGTTTAGCTATCCGTGGTGAAAATGATTTTTTTGAGAAAAATACTTTTTAGCTTTTTTTTTGTTGAAAATAAATCATTTTATTATTAATTTGTTAAATTGAATAAATAAAATAAATAAATGAAAATCATATATTTTTGACAAGATGTAGAATTAAATCATGGAAGATCGCGGAACCTGAGATTGTGTAAAGCATGTGAAACACCAACATAACTTCAGTTTAGTTAACTGAATTAAAATACATATTACAAAGAAAAATTACCATAAATACCACATTCATATTACAATTTTTCATGTTTACACAAATCATTTTTACCATCACTTTTAATGAAAAGTAAAAGATACTTAGGGTTTAGAGTTGAATGAGGTGAATGAGAGATAGGGTAGTATTTTTTAAATCTGAAATTTAGGATTCTAATAAATATATAAATAAATACTTAAATTTTTTTTAAGTGAAAAAATAGTTTCAAACATCATTTTTGATTTTCAAAAATCAATTATGAAAAAAAAATAAAAAAAAGATAGAAAACAAATTTGAAAAAAGATTTATAAAAAGTTCGAATTTGAAAAATTATAATTCGAAAACATAAAAAAATTATTTTTATTTTTATATATTTTCTTATTTAAATAATAATTTACATATAGTAATGATATAAAAGACTTTTTTCACTTAATAAAAATGTATTTTTGAAAATATCTGTTTAGTAATAGTAAAGATGAAAAATTGTACCATGAAATGGTAAACATAAAATTTCATCTATTACAAACGGTTTCATGTAGGAAATTACCTTTAAATATCACAAAATCAATTTTAGTCAAAAATAGTCCACAAAAAATAAAATTATCAAAATACTATAAATTATCAAAATACTATATTTAGGAATTCGATCTTTAAATGTCAGTTTTTTATATACACTATAAAAAACTATATAAGAGATTTGCCACATTTGTGATTTGGTTAACTACAATTATTTTTACTAACCTTTTTCTTTAACTAACTAACTTCTTTATTTATTTAAACACAAACTGAACACGCAATGGACGATCTTGTTTGTTGGTTAAATACCAAGTCCTTCTTAGGGATGATGGACATATGTTATGTATAGCGATAGATAAAATACGATTCTATACGCGGTTCGTCTTTCTTTTTTAATATTTCAAATCAGACGACTTGGATAAATGTAAATAATTCATTCATTCTATGTTTTTTTTTTATCAACCATTCTATTCTTTGTAATTTAATTCTACATATTTAAGAGTATTTATCAACTTACTTGTGTGAGAAGTTAATATAATAATTTGTTAATAGGACAAAAACTTTGTTTTCATCACCGAAATTTAAGTGATTAATATATATGCATCATTTTATCCCAGGTTAATTATATACACCCTCAGTTACAAAAAAAAATATATATATATATACACCCCTCTATTTCTTTAAAAATGTCACTTTGACATTTTTCACACAAATTGAAAAATTATTATATTTTTATTATTTATGTATATTTGACCAATAGTATTATTTATGTTATAACTTTCACTAGAATTCTATAATGACAATTTTTGTAACAAAAAATGTTAAGATGACACTTTTTAAAAGACATGGGAAATATTAATTTAGTTTTTCTAGTATGTAATTGTTTCAAACTTTATAAATAGTAAGCGCTAGTTCTCTTTCTTAATGATTGATTTTATAAGGAAAATATATAAAAAGAAATTTATAAGGGGTAAAATGTAGGTAGAAGAAGCCAATTCAAGTGGTACTAAAAATTTGCATCCTGGTTTAACAGTTGAAGGATTCTTTTCCGACATGATCTAAAAGACCTACATTTTTAACAGATTTTCTGTAGCGCTTTCTACTGTGTCTCACTACTTTAGATTACAAAAAAAAATAAACTTACTTGAAACGATAAAAAAAGGGGGTTACTATGATAATTATTTTAACAAATTTTAACGATTTATTAATCAAAGTTAACGATTTGTTAATCAAGTTTTAACGTACATTGTATGAATTTAAACCCATATGGTGATGCATACAAGACATTATCACAAATTACACAAACTACTAAATACATGTATCGTTCAATAATTATGTTATTTAGAAATTACACTCACTGATATTTATATTAAATAATGCATATATGCAAATAAACTTTGACTAGTGTATTATTTTTTTCATGCAGATTACTAACTACAATGGTTTTTTGAAATTATTACAATTTGTAAACCAATAACAATTGAACATAAGAATTCTAACAATCTATAAATGCCACTGACTCATTTTACTTACTAGAATTGCAGGATGATATCGATATAAAAATCTGTTCAACGAAAAAAATTACGTCATGTTTTATGATCTAGAACTGATGATGATCGCTTCCCAATACTAAACAACCAGAAACGTCTACTCACGTATTCTCAAACCATGTCAAATGGTAGTATCGTAAGACTAAAATTTAACGAAGACTTCAAAAAATGAAAACAAGTGTCAATATTTAAACAACTTACTTAATATTTTTTTGTTAAAAAAAGACTTTGGCGTCAGAAAAATAAGAAACAAAGTCTGGCATCAAATTAATCATGTAAACCTTGATTCCTTCCACAATCATTAGCATTGGATCATTGACAAAACTGAAAACTTCAATTATTAGTAAATTTATAATCGAAGAAATAATTTCTTTTTTAAGAAACAATTTTTAAGTTTTATAATTTCATCACGAGGTAGGTCATGTATATAGAGTTTACACATGTTTTAAAACCGAACCACATATTGGTCGGTTTGGTCTGGTACAGCTTACTCATTTAAGTCCGTTAAGTAACCGTCTGAAATAGTGAAGACATCCATTAACCGATTAATCGTATGTCGCCATTGCATTGATGCGATCAGCATATTGACCGCAGAGTTGTCATTATCTCCCTATAAAAATTGAATGGTAGCTTTATATTAAAAATATCTTAAGCAATTTAAAATTGGGAAAATTGTTTTTTAGGCCAAAAATGTTAATTATGTCCTATTAAACTAATCTCACATATTTTATGTCTAATTAGACTAATTATTTTCAAAATAGCAATAATGCCCTTAAATTCAATTATAAATTTGAAATTACCATTAACAAAACAGTTGTAAATATTAAAATATAATAAATAATAAAAGTAATTAAAATAAAAGAAAACATTTAAAATTCTCAAATAAAAAAAAAACTAAACCTACACTTTATGTCCCACGATTTTTTTTATTTTTTTTTTGAAAAATTGATTTTTTCATATATGGAAACTTAATATTTTCAAATATTTTCATTCCATATTTTTCAGAACTGGTTATTTTTATCTATAGAATACAGTAAATCTGTAGAATTCAGTTTCTACAAATTTGGAACGGACCCTAACTATATTTTTCAAAAGAAAAAAAAAACTATATTTTTCACCCCTCCCTCGTGTATGGTCATGCATGGAAGAGATTTTGTACCGTGCGAGTGCTGTAAAGCTTGAATTTGTGAAGAACGGGAAATTTATCACCTCATCTAATCACACATATACAGGAAAATAATATTGTATAATTATATATATAAGATTACGACTATACCGTATAAATGGTTTGTTATATCTTTCAGTTAAACAAACCACACACTCTCTATATAGCGAAGAAACATAAATCAAATTTGGTAGGAAAAGGAGAAACAACAAATGATCGAGGACGTTTACAAACCTGAGTGGGGTATTTACAAAGATGCGGCTGTTATTGTATGCTTCCTGTTGTCATGTCTGTGCAACCCTGCCGTACGTGTCAAGTAACCAGCACTACCTTCCGGTGCATAGCACAGTTTCATCTCCGCACCCTTTCCAATGCTCTTCCGTGTTCCACCCACTGAATGAAATCAATTGAGAAGCTAGGGACTAAAACAATTCCATCTGCTGGTTGATCCGCATCTGAAGGATGATCCGTGCCAGTTGTAGAAGTGAAGGATTTGTACATGTCGCTGAACATGTTATCTGACGACATGGAGCTGTACGAAAAAAATAGATTATTATTTCACCAAGCTTGTATACATATGTATCTCAACTTACTTTGAACAAGGTTAATGTTTGAATATTCTAAAGAGGCTTCAAAGGTGACATGGTAATATATCAGAATGCTATCTAGTAACGATGTATAAGGGATCAATAATAGTTTTTACCTGCTACGTTCAAACATCTCATCTGCCGTAGTGAATTTAGCATTGTATGAGTGTGAAAAACCAGGTACATCATCAAGCCAACGAGAATCAGACGTAGAGCTACTGCCTGGAAACATTTGTCTTGACTCTGTTCCTCTCAAATGATCTTCATCGCGAATAGCTGAGTGGACGCTGAAGATGTTATCAAAGAAAGAGAAGAATCAGAAAAGAGTAAGATGCAATGAGTGCTTGCAACAAGTTAAAGAGACTCTGATGAACCACCTTGGAGAAGATGAATCTTCTTCATAGAATCCAAATTCTGAAGTGGTTTCCCAGCCACCATTTAACCCTTCACGTGAAGGCTGAGGATTTTCGAGTACTAGCTTCTTCGGATCCAAACCCTCCAAGAGGAGGTTATCAGAAAAGGATCTCGTAAGTTTTGACCTGCAGTTCATATTGTGTATTGAAAGATATCTTAGTCTTTTGCAGTTATATGCCAACTTCTAAATTCTAAAGAGTTTCCATGGACTGCTGGTTTAGTCAACAAAACTATGTACCTCAGATTTTCTATATCCAGGTTAAGATTGCTTCTTTTAGTGTTGCGCTGGTCAGAACGCAAGTCCCACAGGGCTGGCCTCCCCAACTGAGGCTTGAATTCCCCCAAGAACCTGTTAAAAAAGAAATAATCATTAGACTAAACAAATATGTAGACAAAGCCGGACCAGATAAATATGGGTCTAGAAGGAAATTTTTTTTTTTGGCCTTCCTTATATTTTAAAGATACTGGAAATAAGAAATTGCAGTTGTAAAGATTTGAATCTGTCTGTTTACGCACTAACAATAATGTTACCAGTAGAGCTACATGATATATTTGGTTATTATTAGCCCAATAAAAATATATTATCTCTGTTTCTGAAAGTAAGATTTTCTAAAGTGTTCACGCTTATTAAAAATTCAATAAATGTTTATAATTTAATTTTTCTTTTACTTTATTATACACTTTCCAATAACTTTTCACCAATGAAATTTAATCAATTCAAATACTTTCATTTAATGTTTCTTAAAAGTATAAAAAAGTACTTTAAACATATAGAAAATCTATCTTTGTGGAACAAGTAAAAAATCTAAAACATCTTACTTTCCGGAACGAATGAAGTTCATGATTCATTGGCTTTTATTCAAATCCGGCAATGCTTGTAGCTATCAATAAACAATAGATGAAAGGTTTATAATATGAGCTTACACATTGATGGCGTCCTGCTTTTCGCTGTCATTATATAAGCGTTGTTGTAGTAGCGATGCACAGCTGTTAGCATATCATGGTGCTTCATCATCATGTTCCAATCACCTCTCAAAGCACGAACATCTGTTAAGCCATAATATGTTTTTGAAAAAAATTTGTTACTCGTAGTTCAAAGCTTCAACTCAAGCCTAGAAGAAAAATGTGTTGAAAAACATATCACCTTGGTATGTGCGTCCGAGCCAGCATACTGCATTGCAATTACATGACCCATTTTTTCATAAGTTTCCATCAATTTCTCTGCCAATGGATTGTTCATATCGACAACAGGAGGTCCTCTAATACCCAATAGATGCAACTGATGATCAAGAACTACCAATCCGTTGGCATACTGAGCAAAATTAGTACGATCCAAGCAGTCTAAGCAGTTTGACCTTAAGACCCCTTTTTGAAGCATAAAGATATCTGCCTTCAAAGCTTCTTCCTCTGAGCTAATTGCTTCTTCATCTTGATTCGGAATATGGTTACTGGATAATGGTAGCATTAGTATTAGGACTTACCAAGAAACGTGCAATAAAATCATAATTATATATTAGAAAGACTTCATTCGAAGGATATATATATATTATATCATATTAAACTTACTTAAAAAAATGAGTAGTTAATTATGCTTTCAGCTCCTATACCTGAAGGAGCTTCACAGAAAAATAAGTTAATTAATCCCAATGCTCTCTTTGCATAGGCACACAAGTACCCGAATGCAGCATCAGCTCCACTGGGAATATTCAAGGAATAAAGGGTAAAAAAATTAGGAGGTAAGACTTATAAAAACAACCTACCAACTTATGCTTGATAGGTGCATAAATACAGCACCTTTTGTAGTGTTCGTGTAGGTCAAAATGAATGGCCTCTAAATAGTTCTCCTTCATGCATCCGTTGATAAACCAGATTGACTTTCTAAATTCTTCCAGTAAGATGTTTTCTCGATGCTTCCCTTTCTGATATCAAAAATAGCAAAGACACACACTCAATCTTCCATAAATTAAACTCAATGTATAAGAACTTGACTTATCCTAGAGAATGAGAAAGCCCACTTTTAGAAGATTCAGGATGATTATCAGCTTTCCATATCTCTGTTTCAGATTCTCAAAGTGGTGTTGAGTAGCCACATAATTTCCATCCTTGTTGTTCACTGTGAACGGTAAAAGAGAGAAACAGAATCGTTAAGATAAAATCAAAACTAAAGATCCTATGCTAAAAATGCATATGGTGCTTGCATTTAATGTCGGGTTGTGGGTTCAACACAGTTGCCTCCTGTGACCAAAATAGGGGTATTGAGCCTCGCATCTGCACAACGGATGTCATTGGGATTTTCTGATCCACTGGAACCTCTTTGGTAACGATCTGCTCTACTCAACCTCATTTGCTACGCTGCCTTCGTCATTTACACCACGCCTTAAATATCTGCACGAGAGAGAGAAGGCAATGATTGTTCTAGTTCAGAAAGGCATACCAAGACTAGCCCCAGAGCCGGTCCTAGTAATTATATGGCTAGAAGAAAATAAAAAAATGTGGTCTATATATTAATTGATTCAAATTTTCTAAGAATACCATCTTCAATGATATTTTATCATTTTCTCTATATTTCACAGTAAAATAAAATAACTCTATTATAGGGTTGGGTTTGCTGTAATTGTTTACTCTATATAATAGAGTTATTCCACTCTATACCCTTAGATAAATTGAACTTGCAATCTGCATCCCTTGTAATGTCACTCTAACCACTAATAGTTAATGCGAACTTTCAGTCCATAAAAGGCCAGTAAAATACATAATCATTTGGTGGCCGGAAGCACAAGCTTCCTGTCTTTGAGAGGGATATAAACTAGTCCATGAGATAAACGCAGAGAAGAAAAAAAATATATACAATTAATGCTATCAAGATGGAAGTACCTTGTACCAGCATAATGGCGCGAACGCCGAGCAATTACAGTCAATATAAATTCTTCATCATACATTAATTGATGGCATCCCTTGTATTCTTGTTCTCTTCGTTTCTCTAGGGAATAGCAATTTTATAGTGGTTAGTCCAATGATTTAGGGAGTATTTGCAGTTTTCCTAAATTAATGGATTAAAAATTAGAGCGATGTCCATGTAACATGAAAAGAAGTTTATCATACATTAATACAAATGTATAATGTGATTTTAAATTTTAAAACAAATTTAAAGATTATAAGCTTCATATATATAGCATTTACCGAAAACTCACTATTTTCGTATGGGGTTAACACATAGATTTTGAAAAAAATTCAAAAAAATTGAAAATACTGTTTTAATACATATTTGAATCATGTAATAAAATATGATGAAGTTCAAAGAGGTTTGGAACCTTTGTTGTCTCTGTTTCTCTAGAGAATAACAATTTTATAGTGGTTATTCCAATGATTTAGGGAGTATTTACAGTTTTGCTAAATTAATGGAAAAAAATTAGAACGATGTCCATGTACCATGAAAAAAAGTTTATCATACATTAATTCAAAGGTATAATATGGTTTTAAATTTTAAAACAAATTTAAAGATGGGCAAATCTCCAAAATAGCACATTTCTAAGTTTATATCACAAAAATAGCACTCAAAAACTAAAATGACCAAAATAGCATTGTATCTTTTGAAAAAATTAATTTTTTTTATTTTTCAAAATTTGAAATCTTAACCCGAAAACCTCACTTCTCAACTCTAAACCCTAAAACCTAAACTCTAAACCCCCTAAATTCTAAACCTAAACCCCACCCCTTAAGTGCTATTTTTGTGACTTTTGGCTTTGAGTGCTAGTTTGGGAACAAAAACTTGATTTAGTGCTATTTTGGTCTTTTTCTCTTTAAAGATTATAGGCTTCATATATAGAGCATTTACCGAAAACTCACTATTTTCGTAGGGGTTAACACATAGATTTTGCAAAAAAATCAAAAAAATTGAACATACTGTTTTAATACATATATGAATCATGTAATAAAATATGATGAAGTTCAAAGTGGTTTGGAAACTTTGTTGTCTCCGTTTATCTAGGGAATAGCAATTTTATAGTGGTTAGTCTAATGATTTAGGGAGTATTTGCAGTTTTGCTAAATTAATTGATAAAAAATTAGAACGATTTTCATGTACCATGAAAAAGAGTTTATCATAAATTAATACAAATGTATAATGTGGTTATAAATTTTAAAACGAATTAAAAGATTATAGGCTTCTTATATAAGATCATTTACCGAGAACTCACTATTTTCGTAGGGGGGGGGGGGTACACATAGATTTTGAGAAAAATTCAAAAAATTTGACAATACTGTTTAATGCATAGTTGAATCATGTAATAACATATGATGAATTTCAAAGAGGTTTCGAACCTTTGTTGTCTCCGTTTCTCTAGGGAATATCAATTTTATAGTGGTTAGTCCAATGATTTAGGGAGTATTTGCAGTTTTGTTAAATAAATGGATAAAAAATTAGAACGATTTCCATGTACCATGAAAAGGAGTTTATCATAAATTAATACAAATGTATAATGTGGTTATAAATTTTAAAACGAATTAAAAAATTATAGGCTTCATATATAGATCATTTACCGAAAACTCACTATTTTCGTAGAGGGGTACACATAGATTTTGAGAAAAATTCAAAAAATTTGACAATATTGTTTTAATGCATAGTTGAATCATGTAATAACGTATGATGAATAACAGAGACAACAAAGGTTCCAAACTTCTTTGAACTTCATCATATTTTATTACATGATTTAAATATGTATTAAAACAATATGTTCAATTTTTTTGAATTTTTCTCAAAATCTATGTGTACCCCCCTACGAAAATAGTGAGTTTTCGGTAAATGTTCTATATATGAAGCCTATAATTTTTTAATTCGTTTTAAAATTTATAACCACATTATACATTTGTATTAATTTATGATAAACTCCTTTTCATGGTACATGGAAATCGTTCTAATTTTTTATCCATTTATTTAACAAAACTGCAAATACTCCCTAAATCATTGGACTAACCAGTATAAAATTGATATTCCCTAGAGAAACGGAGACAACAAAGATTCGAAACCTCTTTGAAATTCATCATATGTTATTACATGATTCAACTATGCATTAAACAGTATTGTCAAATTTTTTGAATTTTTCTCAAAATCTATGTGTACCCCCCCCCTACGAAAATAGTGAGTTCTCGGTAAATGATCTTATATAAGAAGCCTATAATCTTTTAATTCGTTTTAAAATTTATAACCACATTATACATTTGTATTAATTTATGATAAACTCTTTTTCATGGTACATGAAAATCGTTCTAATTTTTTATCAATTAATTTAGCAAAACTGCAAATACTCCCTAAATCATTAGACTAACCACTATAAAATTGCTATTCCCTAGAGAAACGGAGACAACAAAGTTTCCAAACCACTTTGAACTTCATCATATTTTATTACATGATTCAATTATGCATTAAAACAGTATTGCCAAAATTTTTAATTTTTCTCAAAATCTATGTGTATCCCCCCCCCCCTCCACGAAAATAGTGAGTTTTCGGTAAATGATCTATATATGAAGCCTATAATCTTTTAATTCGTTTTAAAATTTAAAACCACATTATACATTTGTATTAATTTATGATAAACTCCTTTTCATGGTACATGAAAATCGTTCTAATTTTTTATCAATTAATTTAGCAAAACTGTAAATACTCTATAAATCATTGGACTAACCACTATAAAAATTGATATTCCCTAGAGAAACGGAAACAACAAAGGTTCCAAACCACTTTGAAATTCATCATATGTTATTACTTGATTCAAATATGTATTAAAACAGTATTTTCAATGTTTTTTATTTTTTTTTTCAAAATCTATGTGTTAACCCCTACGAAAATAGTGAGTTTTCGGTAAATGCTCTATATATGAAGCCTATAATCTTTAAATTTGTTTTAAAATTTAAAACCACATTATACCTTTGTATTAATGTATGATAAACTTCTTTTCATGTTACATGGACATCGTTCTAATTTTTTATCCATTAATTTAGCAAAACTGCAAATACTCCCTAAATCTATGGACTAACCACTATAAAATTGCTATTCCCTAGAGAAACGGAGACAACAAAAGGTTCCAAACCTCTTTGAACTTCATCATATTTTATTACATGATTCAAAAATGTAATAAAACAGTATTGTCAAATTTTTTGAATTTTTCTCAAAATCTATGTGTACCCCCATACGATAATAGTGAGTTTTCGGTAAATGCTCTATATATGAAGCCTATAATCTTTAAATTTGTTTTAAAATTTAAAACCACATTATACCTCTGTATTAATGTATGATAAACTTTTTTTCATGTTACATGGACATCGTTCTAATTTTTTATCCATTAATTTAGCAAAACTGCAAATACTCCCTAAATCATTGGACTAACCACTATAAAATTGCTATTCCCTAGAGAAACGGAGACAACAAAGGTTCCAAACGTCTTTGAACTTCATCATATTTTATTACATGATTCAAATATGTAATAAAATTGTATTGTCAAATTTTTTGAATTTTTCTCAAAATCTATGTGTACCCCCCAACGAAAATAGTGAGTTTTCGGTAAATGCTCTATATATGAAGCTTATAATCTTTTAGTTCGTTTTAAAATTTATAACCACATTATACATTTTTATTAATTTATGATAAACTGCTTTTCATGGTACAAGGAAATCGTTCTAATTTTTTATCAATTAATTTAGCAAAACTGCAAATATTCCCTAAATCATTGGACTAACCACTATAAAATTGTTATTCCCTAGAGAAACAGAGACAACAAAGGTTCCAAACCTCTTTGAAATTCATCATATGTTATTATATGATTCAACTATGCATTAAAACAGTATTTGTCAAATTTTTTGAATTTTTCTCAAAATCTATGTGTACCCCCCTACGAAAATAGTGAGTTTTCGGTAAATGCTCTATATATGAAGCCTATAATCTTTAAATTTGTTTTAAAATTTAAAACCACATTATTCCTTTGTATTAATATTTGATAAACTTATTTTCATGTTACATGGACATCGTTCTAATTTTTTATCCATTAATTTAGCAAAACTACAAATACTTCCTAAATCATTAAACTAACCACTATAAAATTGCTATTCCCTAGAGAAACGGAGACAACAAAGGTTCCAAACCTCTTTGAACTTCATCATATTGTATTACATGATTAAAATATATATTAAAACAGTATTTTCAATTTTTTTGAAGTTTTCTCAAAATCTATGTGTACCCCCCTACGAAAATAGTGAGTTTTCGGTAAATGCTCTATATATGAAGCCTATAATCTTTTAGTTCGTTTTAAAATTTATAACCACATTATACATTTTTATTTATTTATGATAAACTCATTTTCATGGTACATGGAAATCGTTCTAATTTTTTATCAATTAATTTAGCAAAACTGCAAATACTTCCTAAATCATTGGACTAACCACTATAAAATTGCTATTCCCTAGAGAAACGGAGACAACAAAGGTTCCAAACCTCTTTTAAATTCATCATATGTTATTATATGATTCAACTATGCATTAAAACAGTATTGTCAAATGTTTTGAATTTTTTTCAAAATCTATGTGTACCCCCCTACGAAAATAGTGAGTTTTCGGTAAATGATCTATATATGAAGCCTATAATCTTTTAATTCGTTTTAAAATTTATAACCACATTATAAATTTGTATTAATTTATGATAAACTCCTTTTCATGGTACATGGAAATCGTTCTAATTTTTTATCAATTAATTTAGCAAAACTGCAAATACTCCCTAAATCATTGGACTAACCACTATAAAATTACTATTCCCTAGAGAAACGGAGACAACAAAGGTTCCAAACCTCTTTGAAATTCATCATATGTTATTACATGATTCAAATATGTATTAAAACAGTATTTTTGATTTTTTTTTATTTTCTTTCAAAATCTATGTGTTACTCTACGAAAATAGTGAGTTTTCGGTAAATGCTCTATATATGAAGCCTATAATCTTTAAATTTGTTTTAAAATTTATAACCACATTATACCTTTGTATTAATGTATGATAAACTTCTTTTCATGGTACATCGAAATTGTTCTAATTTTTTATCAATTAATTTAGCAAAACTGCAAATACTTCCTAAATCATTGGACTAACCACTATAAAATTGCTATTCCCTAGAGAAACGGAGACAACAAAGGTTCCAAACCTCTTTGAAATTCATCATATGTTATTACATGATTCAACTATGCATTAAAACAGTATTGTCAAATTTTTTGAATTTTTTTCAAAATCTATGTGTACCCCCCCCTACGAAAATAGTGAGTTTTCGGTAAATGATCTATATATGAAGCCTATAATCTTTTAATTCGTTTTAAAATTTATAACTACATTATACATTTTTATTAATTTATGATAAACTCGTTTTCATGATACATGGAAATCGTTCTAATTTTTTATCAATTAATTTAGCAAAACTGCAAATACTCTCTAAATCATTGGACTATCCACTATAAAATTGCTATTCCCTAAAGAAACGGAGACAACAAAGCTTCCAAACCTCTTTGAAATTCATCATATGTTATTACATGATTCAACTATGCATTAAAACAAATTTTTTGAATTTTTTGAATTTTTTTCAAAATCTATGTGTACCCGTACGAAAATAGTGATTTTTCGGTAAATGATCTATATATGAAGCCTATAATCTTTTAATTCGTTTTAAAATTTATAACCACATTATACATTTGTATTAATTTATGATAAACTCCTTTTCATGGTACATGGAAATCGTTCTAATTTTTTATAAATTAATTTAGCAAAATTGCAAATACTCCCTAAATTATTGGATTAACCACTATAAAATTACTATTCCCTAGATAAACGGAGACAAAAAAGGTTTCAAACATCTTTGAAATTCATCATATGTTATTACATGATTCAAATATGTATTAAAACAGTATTTTCAATTTTTTTTTTTTTTTCAAAATCTATGTGTTATAACATTAATTTTGTAAAATTCTCTTACTTACTAGAGTCGAAGATAAAATCAGTATAAAACTCCGTTCATTTTTTACAAAATTACGTCATGTTATCTGATGTCTGACCGATGATGGTAGCTTCGCAATGCTTTCTAAAAAATACAGAAACGTCTTCTCACGTCTTCCCGAACCATGTCAAGCGGTAGTATCGCAATACTAAATTTTAACGAAAACAAAAAGGCAATGTCTAAACGACTTGCTTTACTTTTTTGTTATTAAAGACTTTGGCCTCAGATATAAACAATGACTGGCATCGCATCATGTAAACTTTGATTCCTTTAACAATTACATTGACAAAACTGAAAACCCCCAATTATTAGGAATACTATAACCAAAGACAAAACAATTTTACACCTTTTATAAATTCATCACGACTTCACGAGGTATATGTATATAGAGTTTACACTGTTTTAAAACCACATATTGATCGTTTTGGTCTGGACCAGCCAAGCCCGGCCCTGAATAGAAACAAGAGAATCATAGGCTTAGAGTCTTGGAAAAACTTTTATTTAGTTATGGATCAAATTAAGAAAATTTACTTTAGTAGGTAGCTCTCCTGGTAATTATGGTCTGGAAATTGGTTAGGCTCCCATTACATTCTTCATAGAACTCCTTAAGGAACTCTTCCATGAACTCGTGCATTTTCTATACCCTCCTTCTACCCGCCGGATATATATATATATATTTGAACTACCCCAATTTCTGGAAGAGATTCCATAAGTGCGCTAGACCTGATCATTCGTCTTGAGACCTGGAAGCAAATCCAAGGTAGGTGATAATCATCATCTTCCTAGACAATTTGAATGGTAAAACTGATCGTAAAAATATCTTAAGAAACTAAATTTGTATCTAGCTGAGTAAGAAAGCCAAAATTAATACCTATCTACTAAACCCCATATATTGTGGAAGCACAATACTATTGGTTAAAGTTTAAAAGATTCTACATCTAGGTCTAGGTATGGGATTCGAATACCAGGATATACAATTTTTTGCAGATTACGTTTTATAAGAGGTTCATGTTTTAATTCCCGGAGAAAACAATTTATTAAACAATTATGTAGACTACATAATAAAGAATTACAAGGGATCTTCAACATGGTGCAAGTAAATCCGGTCAGACGTAAGTTTTCGTAGGATGGCTTAGGTGATGCAGTTAGACATAGATCCTCATAAGACAGATAGTATTGTCGGTCGTCGAATCGTCTATATAATATTTTTCATAATTATAATATCATAATAAATCAGCGTTAAAAAAACTTCATATATTTTGCCAGAAATCAGAATTGTATTCAAATATAGATCAATTGATCATTAATATAGATTGAAAGTTTAGATCGTCACTTTGGATTTGTTTCCAGGTTTGTTGAAATCAATTAATTCATTAGGATGATTAAAGGAAATCAATTCATTAGAAGGATAGAATCAATCATTTCGTGAATAAATGATCAAGCTGTCATTTTACCGTGATACTTGGGACAATTAAATGTTAAGTTTAGTCCAAAAAAATGATTAAAATGTTAATGTAATGCAACTATAAGGTGTCATATGTTTTCTTTTGTTATGGCGTCATGGCATCATGTACTTATACAATACGATAATTATGCGTGTTATGTGATCGTAAAACGCGATTCGCTTATATTTTGGTCAGCCATATCTTACGATATAAATATTCTATGCATCACAATTAATTATCCAACGACGACTAAAATGGAAACAATATCTTAAACAGTACATATATTTCTATAAATTTGCAACACATGACACATATGGTAGCTAAAGGGTACGTTTGATATGGAATCGTTCCAAAAGTTGTTAATTATTTGAAAGTGCATTTAATATCAAAATTAATTACCATAAATGGATAAATTCTCTTTATTATTAAATATTAACCCATGAACAACTATAAATACCTTTTTAAGACAAGCCCTAACGATATTTTCCATCCCTCTATCTTGTCTTGTCATGGAAGAAGTAAGACAAACTTTACCGACTACTTTCTTGAAACCTAATGAACAATTTCAAAACCCTAACGTGTTGGTTACTCAAACCAAAAAGGAGTTGACAAAACCACGAAACCCTAAAACAAGCCGAGGTCGACAGAAGATAGAGATCAAAGAGATCAAAGAAGATAGCAAGAGACATGTAACGTTTTCGAAACGACGCCGTGGGCTGTTCAAGAAAGCCGCTGAGTTGAGCGTTTTGACCGGTGCAAAAATCGCTGTGGTAACGTTCTCTAAATGCGGTAGGATCTACAGTTTTGGGCACGTGGACTCGTTGATGGACAAGTATCTTCGCAAGATTCCGGTGAACTTGGAGGTATATTCAGGTGATGACTCAGCGGAGGAGGGAGGGAGGCCGTGGTGGGAGAGGCCGGTGGAGAGTGTGCCGGAGGAGGAGTTGGAAGAGTACATTATGGCGATGAGTGTGTTGAGAGACAAGTTAGGTAAGAAGATTAATGACATGGGGAGTATTGTTCCTGCATGGCCAATCAACATGATGGGTTGGAAACCACAGATGGATATGCAAAGCATGGGGGATGTGACTGATGGGGTTAATCGATGCCGTCTAGGTCAAAACGGATGATTGATATTTAGTAGCCTCGTGGAGTATTCATTTAAGTATTTGATTTTTAGATTTGTTGAGTTTAGTAGTTATATGAATTCATTTCATTCAGATTAATCCTTTTTTTTCTTGTATTTTTGTTACTTTGAAAGTTAAATCCATATTTATGTTTTTGTTTAAATTATGTTAAGATTTGCATCATAAACTGACTCCAAAGTATATAAAGAGCTAAGGGCTTGATGTAAATATCCTTAGCTCAAGCGACAACATTCTTCTCTTTTAGTTGCGACAGCTTGCAAGTGAACTTCATGGCTGGATCTATATCCTATAACATCCAAGCTTTTAAAAGATGGAATCCTAGTCCTCCAAGATCATGACCAATATTGGAGTAGAATTCATAATAAAGATGTTAAGCCAATAGTTCGAGAAATGAGTCAGTAACAGATCTCCACAACTTATCATCTATTGGTATACCATAGGATAAAAAAGTTCGCAAATTCCGCACTGAATTTCTCACGCGATGTGTTTCACAAAAGAGATCATGAGGAACTTATGCAAAGTAAGATGCTACCATGTGTTGTACAAGAGAGTCCAACGAGGAAGATAGTGGAGACTATCCACAAGATGACGTGAAGCTTAAAAGACGACGTGATGCAAATAAAAGAGGGTTTGATGCACACGTGAGTATGTTCTAACAAAAATAAACAATTTTTTGAAACAAGAACATAAATAAACGAAAACGAAACTTTTAACTATGGAAAAGCATGCAAAAGTTCAACAATGTTATAATATTATGTTTTTTTTTTCTTTCTTTCAAGAACGTTATGTTTGGAACTCATCCATGAAAAGAAACGGCATGGTTCTCCTTTTTTTTTATTATTGCTCAAGTAAAGAGATTTTGAAAACAGAATCCGCTTAGTCGCGGAACTCATCCATAAAGCTCTTGTGGAACTCAGTGAGACGGTTCACGATGGCCGGAATCTTATCTTCTTGAGGGAGTATAGTGCACCTGAAATGCCATGTTCCGGGTACCTATACATCAATCCCACCAAAAACACACAAGATTAGTAAAAACAGTTATTAAGTGAGGTTTTTGTTTGGAGAAAAAAAGCTTTGTCAGATTCATCGAACCTGTCTAAATCCAGAACCAGGGACCACGACTATTCCTGTAGCGTTTAAAAGACGTTTGCAGTAGAACGCGTCCGGTGCAGTCTTAGCAGCTTCTGCAGCTGCAATCGCCTTTTGTGGGAGGTTAATGCAAGGGAATAGATACATAGCTCCTTCAGCTCTGTTGCATGTTACACCTTCTAACTTGTTCAAAGCTTCTTCAAGGGTCTGCGTGGTTAAACTCAAAACGCATTAAGACCAGAGCAATCTAAAATCATGATGATTGATAGTAAGTTCTGTGTGAATGACTAACCTTTGCACGTGTTGCTAAAGACGAGAGGATCCCCTCTTTCTCTGCTATGTATGAATCATAGGAGTCATCACCAGGCTGATCAAACAAATTACATAAAAAGCTGTTAAAATCAATTGAGCTTTTAAACCAAACCAGCTGTTAAAGTAATACAATACCTTGGGAGGGCTCATGACGAGGCTGGCGAGAATTTGACCAGAGATGTTGGAGCAAAGATTGACAGAAGCCACTTTGTATATCTGTTCTCTTACATCAGAAGTGAATCCGGTAACCTCCATGTAACCGCCTCTCTTCCCACACTCTCCATAGTACCCTATTTGAAAGTAACCAAGGAGTCCATTTTTGAGACATAGTAATGATCAAAGGCTTGTAAATGGACTTAAGAAAGAACTTGTTTTCAAACCTTTGGAGATAGATTGGAACGAGACCAAGGAGATATCCTTCTCACCGTACCCCATAGACCGAGCTACTTTCTTGAAGGAGTGGAATTTTTTGTCAGGGACGTAAACGTTTTCCTGATAAACCTCGTCTGCTAGAAGCACCAAGCCTTCTTTCTTACAGAAATCAACAATGTCACGCTGGTTTTCTTCTGACAGAACCTTTAACCAGGAAAAATAACAGGCTAGAGTTCAGACAAAGTGTTGAATTTGGATGGAAATAGATTTGTGGTTTAGTCTTTACCTGTCCTGTAGGGTTACCAGGGTTAATAACCGCCAAGGCTCTTACAGTGATGCCCTTTGACTTAGCATCCTCAAGCTGCTTCTTCAGCTCAGATATTTCAAGACCCCATCCTGATGCTTCGTCAAGGTAGTACGGAACCTACCACAAGAAGATGACAATAAATCAGAAGTCACTATAGACATGCAACAAAGAGACACACATAAATGAACATACCAGACTTCCACCGTGAAGGGCTATTGAAGCGGAGTACAAGGGGTACTGAGGAATAGGGCAAAGGATTCCATCTTTCTCTGAACTTATGAGGAGTTGCATCATCATATGAACCTAGAAGAAGGAGAGTAACATTACTAACCTTTTTTTCTGTAATTTATATAAGTTTAGGGAAAGTTTGATAATTGTTTACCCCAGGGCTTGCACCATCTGTCATGAAAATATCATTAGGATCAGCAGGGAAACCGTCACGGGCTTCGATTCCAGCAGCTATCGCATCACGGAGTCCCTTGATACCCTGAGAGACAAAGCAGAAGATTAAGAGAGTGTATCATCCATCATCCACTGTTTAAGATTGAGAACGCCACAAAACCTGGCTGTGGCTGTAAGCACCGGTAGCTTTCCCAGGGATCTGGTCGAGAATCTTCCAAGCACGATCAATAGAATCCGAACTGATAAAAAATTGCAACATCCATTGGTTAAACAAAATCTTACACCACTAGAAGAAAGAAAAAAAAAACAGCTCTGATGCTGAATTGTAGTGAGGTTCAGAACATATAAACGGTACCTGAACAAACCATGTGTAGCACTCTCGTCCAACAAAGCTGTGTGGGAACACAAAGCAAGAACCTGAGACAAATGGATGTCACAAGTTAACTCATGACTTAACAGATGGAACAAACCAGAAGTACTATCAAAGCTCGTTTATTTTACCTCTCTGAAGAAGGTTATAGGCTGTTGGCCAAGAGACTGAGGATTTCCAATATTACAGTAGATAATCTGTCAAAAGAGCAAGTTAAAATCAAGTCTCACGACACCAAAAGGATTAAAACATACCTCATCGAAGGGATAAGCGTCCTTGTTAGTCTTCAAATCATCTTGCAACCTCTGTGAGGTTAAAAGAGGAGAAAGCAAAAATGAGCAAAACAGTTTCAACTTTAGAAAAATGCAATTTGAAGGAGAAAGATGATTGCTTTTACCTGAGCAATGCTGACAATTTCTCCACGGACAGCATACTCGCATTTCAGAACCTAAGACAAGACAACCCCAAACAAAAAAACATCTCACTAGAGTCAGCTGCAAGATGCAGAAACAACTTTGTCTAATAAACAAAAGCATAACCTAAAATATAATACGTAATAAATATGTATCGTTCATGTGTCAATGATCTGAATCCCTAAACAGATTCTCAACAGACTAATCTCCAAAAAACAAACTAACAAAACAGAAAAACAAAAGACTCTCTCTACCTTGGGGTTGATGGAGTCGAGAGTAACGGGGAGAGAGGAGGTTGATGAATCAGAGCCAGACATGTCGGATGAAGAAGAAGAAAAGAGACGCGGAGAAGAAACAGGAGTAGTATCGGAGGCGGGAGGACGGAGAAGAGAGAGGAGGCGGAGGTTATTGTGATGATGAGGTTGAGGAGGACGACGACGAGTCTGATCAATAAGATTTTTGGCTTGGCCAATCACGAATCTCCGCATCTGTCTTGATAATAACAATATATTTGCTGCTCTCTCTCAATCTATTCGATGGTTCTGCTCAAAAACCAAACTTTCCGATTCCTATGCTCGTCGTCTCTTTCCCTTTCACCCTCTTTTTGACAATTCCTTTTCCGACCACCGACTTGGAATTTACGGTATTTTGCATTTAATTTTATAAGATTTTTTTTTTTAAAACAAACTTTTAAACGAATATTTTTCTTATTTTTATTACCTTATATATCTTTATGTCAAAAAAAAAAATCAGACTGTCCAAATAATGCATATCTTACTAATTAGTTTCCAATGGTCTCTACTCTCTAATATACAATGTAGGATTAATAATTCAACATAAACAACTTCTGGAATCTTGATCGTAGATTCGGACAAAACATGTCTTCTTTCCTTTGGTCAAACAAAACCACATGTTTATTGTACGAAGTCAGCAGCGACTAAAACGCTTGTTTAAAAATAAGTTTTGGGCCATTATAGGCCCGGATTGCGGCTAAATCTCTCTTCTGGCCCAACCTTTGATTCAAACGAACCAAGCCCTTCTACTATACAATAACAGAACTAGTGTGCATAATGTTTTGCAAAATTAGTTTTCCAACATTATGGGTCACAGAGGATGGTTTTCAAGCGTGAGACACAAAGAAGTAAAGAACACAGAGAAAGAGGTTGATCATTGTATGCTTTGGGGTTTAATTTCCCACCGAGAAAAAAACATGCTGAGGCTGAGGATATATCTCTTGAAAAGGAAGAAATAAATAGACCTGAAGATACCAAAGATCATTAGCTCAAATGGAACCATTGTGTCAAAAGTTTCCGGTTCGAGTGACTGCTGGGACAAAACTAATATTATATGATGTGATTTCGGGTTTGGGGGCTACGACTTCGGCCTGAACCTCTTTGTAATTCCAAAAAAAGAGAGATTAGCGGGAAGAAGCATAACACAAGGAGGTTGAGAATTTGAAGGTTAGACTACACGACGAGTGTGAGGATTCTTTAAAGTCTCTTTTCTTGATCCATAAGATTGAATGCCTCAAAACTAAAAGATGAGTTCATATATTTCAAGTAGATTACATAATTAAGAAAAAAAGTCTAGTTACCTATTCTACAAAACAAGAGAGGAAAGAAACATAGAAGATCTAAGAAGGAAAATGATAGAAAAAGAAATGTAAATTTAAGGTTTTCTTGCTGCTGCTGTGATTTGCTGTTTCCTACTTCCTTGAACACCTACAGGGAGGTTATACCTGATTCCAAAAAAACGAAAGCACACTCTTCATGTCAGTTACAACTAACACTCATATATGGGGATGCATAAAAATCAAAACTGGAATGTGTCTTGTTTCTTCTTTACTTGTTCTGACTAGGGTTTGAGCCAGTCCTTGGGATTCTTCGGAAACTATCATTTTCTCCTCTAAGCAGCTTTTCTTCCTTCATTTCCTTGCTTGTATGCAAATCTCTCACAGCTTGACTAGAATGTGTCATCCTTAACAGAGAACGTCCATGTACGCTATGATTGCTGCTAAAGAAAGCTACTAGTAGCAGAAGAACCAGAGCCACTGACCAGTATCTCTTCATTGTAGACTTTTCTTTTTGTAACTACTTTGGGAATCTTGAAAGCTCTTAGGTTTGTTTTTGTATTTTTTTACTTAGAACTGAAACTTTAAGAAAATTTTGGATAGAGATGTTAGAGATACTGAGAGAGAGAGATGAGAGACTTGTATAGTTTGTTGCTTTATAGAATAAGATTCCATGGGGTTGGAACACATAGTTATGGGGATCTGATCACGTGATCTTACTTTGACTGATGTAATTAAATCAGATGGAGAGTTAGTTATCTTTAATCTTAATCATTTACTAGAGACAAAGTCACAAAGGATCCTCATTACCTAACTCATGTAAATGCTCAGATGGTGGTCATGTGATTAGACCACGTGATTTCTGCCTACTGTTATTGGGGAACTCAAAAGAGGCTGAAACTTAACTTTGTTATATGTTTTTTAATCTTGAAGTTGTGAAGACATAACTTCGGAACTTGTAGGTACCTGCGCAAGTCCAATTTTCAGAAGTAGATAGTTGCAGGTAAACCAGCTGGTTTGTCTCTCTGTTAATCACTACTTTTGTTTTTTTTCTCTGCAAAATTATATTATTGCTTTTGCAGTCATATATATAAATTTTAGTAATCCATTATTTTTAAAGGAGGAGGAAAAAAAAACAAAATTTGGTTGGAAGAACCGGCACAGATTCTTGAGATGAGTAGATCCTCAAGAGGAGACTTGAGTAATAGAGAAAAGTGCATTACGCAATTTTATTTTTTAATAAATTAAAGCCTTACTTGGGAGGATTCTCTTTAAAATATGACTAATCATCAACTATAGGGTTTCAAGTTTTCTAAAAAAAAAGTTTTAAAATAAAATATTATTGAAGTTTTACTCTATTATTGAAGCATTTTTATTTTTATTAACCACAATATTGAAGACTGTTAGACCATTTAACATTTCAATAAAAAGTTTTAGTGAGAGAACATGTGGCCATTTTGAATATTTTGGCCATATTTTTAATAAAAAGTTTTAGTGAAGACTATTTTTAATAAAAGGTTTTATTTTTTAAAATAAAAGTATTCTATTTTGATCTAATGATATTATATTTAAAGTAAATATATTTTTCACTTTGTTATAGAGTTTAAAATAAAAATGCTTCAATAATATTTTATTTTTTACTCTATAACAAAGTGAAAAATAGATTTACTTCAAATATATTATCATTAGATCAAAATAGAATACTTTTATTTTCTATTTTAAAAAAGAATACTATTAGTTCAAAATTAAACTCTATTATAGAGCAACTAATTGGACCGGAAAGAATGATTGCATACTGAACCGGTAAAACTTATGGGGATTAATTGTTGAATTTGGTTTGGTCTGGTTTAACTAAACCAGCCCAAGTTTGGGTATTCTTTGATTATCTCTCTAAATGTGCTGGAAAGTTTTATCACATTTCCCCCAAAAAAATTGTTCTTGTTCTTGGATCTGGTCTTCTTCGCCTGATGTGATTTCCTTCGTCTTTTCGCGTCTCTGGGTAAGTACAAAGCTTGGCTTGCAATTGGATTATCTATCGAATTGCAGTTGATTCGAGTTGGTTTTGGCCGACTTTAAAAAAAATTTCAATCAGTTTATGAGAGTTTTGCATATATATTATCTACAAGTATTGTTCTTTTCTCTGTATGTCTTGTGAGAGGTAGTCCTATAGGTAAAGCCATACATTGGCTTATTCAATTTTCTTGTTCCATGCTAAAAATGTCCAAACTTGACTTCACTCTAATCTCTATATGTTTTGTTTTTGTTGATGATCTAAAACAGGATTTAATTAACAGTAGCTGCTGCAGTTATTCAATTAGTCCATAGTACATAGATGGCAGAAAAGGCTTGTATAAAACGTCTCCAAAAGGAATATAGAGCACTTTGCAAGGTACAACTCTCTCTCTTCTTTATGCCACACCCAACCTTTTTTTTTATTTTATAGCTCAATTTCATTCTCAGTTAGTTTTATGTCGATTTTTCAAATGTTCCTCTACCTTTATGTGATTGTTTTCTTTGTTTTCTTTAGGGGTTACTTATTGATATGTTCTGTTTTTTGAGCCTGTTAGGAACCAGTCTCCCATGTTGTGGCTCGTCCTTCCCCAAATGACATTCTCGAGTGGCGTAAGCCTTTTCTATCTCTTTATCACTATTTGTGTCTTTGTTTCTCCTACTGGATCTCTTGTAACCCTATTGCAAACTTTTCTATGAGATGAGGTATATTCGATGGAACAGGTCACACTGTGATTATACTTATGAGTCTTTCATAGAATGGTGAATATTAGTTTATCAAAGTTTTATAATAAGTTCAACACAAAGATTTGATATTTCTCTTAGTTTTACTGTTATCCCGATTGTGGTTAGTGAGTTTCAGCCTTTCTGGTATTACTGTAAAGGCTACTACTTACTACCAAAAAGTTAATTATTGGCTTTAATCTTACAGATTATGTGCTCGAAGGTAGTGATGGAACACCTTTTGCTGGTGATAATCTTCTTCCTGAAGTTTCTTGTTAGTTTTTTTTCTTCTGCATCCCTTGTGAGTATCTAATTTTGATACTCAATTCTACTTTAAACAGGTGGATATTACTATGGAAAGATCAAGTTCCCTCCAGAGTATCCTTACAAGCCACCCGGAATCACGTATGTTGTTTGGATCTTCAGAATTTTCTCTCAGTATTACTCTTTATCTCGGTTCATAGTCCAACTTCCTATGAGCCCCTTTTTTGGTTTGCCACAGGATGACTACACCAAATGGTCGATTCATGACACAAAAGAAAATCTGTCTGTCTATGAGTGATTGTAAGCTCGATAATGCACTTTCTATTTGTTGTTTCTTTGCAATTAAGTGCTTCATTATCTGAATAACTTGTACTTGACATTTTCAGTTCATCCAGAAAGCTGGAACCCAATGTGGTCTGTGTCAAGGTATAAATCATTTTTAACATATAGTATAATTGTTTTCATAACCCAGTGTTCATGTTTATTTATGAAATCTAAAGTTCGATGTACCTGTAGACTGTAGTAAACCTTTTCTTTTCCTTGAATGCAGCATACTTACAGGACTTCTCTCATTTATGGTAAGCTCATTGTAGCCTCCATACATGGACAGTTTGTTTGAGAAGTTCACATTCTTATATTGTAATGGTGCTTACTAGTTTTACCATCTGATCATTGAGCATGATATTATCTTCTTGATTCTGTTATGTAGCTTTCTCTAAACGTTTTCCTTTCAATGCAGATGGATACTAGTCCGACAACCGGAAGTGTGAACACTACCGTCGCTGAGAAGCAACGGTTGGCTAAGTCATCTCTCGCTTTCAACTGTAAAACGTAAGATCTTCCCACCATCAAACTTAAGCTCATGTTTTCAGCTTTTTCACCTGAGTCGGATGTTCTTACTTGTTACAGGCCAGCGTTCCGGAAGCTATTTCCAGAGTATGTAGAGAAGTACAACCAGGAGCAACTAGCTGAAGCGCAGCAGACGGCAGCAGAGTCTCCTCTTCAAGAGAGCAATACCAGAGCTGAGTCAGAGAAAGCAGTGGAGCTAAGAAATGAGGACTCAGAGGGTGGCTTGAAGGAGAGGAGGAAGAACAAGAAACAAGGATTACCGGCGTGGATTATACTATTGCTTGTGTCGGTATTTGGGGTTGTAATGGCGTTGCCTTTGCTTCAACTGTGATTTCTTTGCAACACAAAACATAAAATTGGACGACCCTTGAGATAAAATATCTTCCTTCAGTATCAAGAGTAGTCGTGTCTTCTGTCTAGTGTCATTCCTTACTGAATTTAACTCGATTAGCACCTCATGGTTTGTGCTTTTATATGCTGATGACATAAGTTTGGTTTCACAATGTTATATATATAGCTTTGTTTGAACTACTTGGTGTAGCATAAGAAGACACTACAAGAAAACACAAGTTTTACGAGGGCAGTTTTTCTCGTGACTTCGTCGTAAAAGCAGTGTTACGAGGAATTAGCGAGGAAACTCGTTTCGTCGTTATACGTTTGTCGTAACGCATATATCCTCGCTAATTCGTCGTAACATAGCGAGGAAATAATTTCGTCGTAAAAGCAAAGAGGAATATTTCGTCGTAAAGACCACGTAAAGCTTCCACGTAAGGACGTCTCTAAATTTCCTCGTAAATACCACGAAAGACGTTCCTCGTAAAACCACGTAAATAACTCGAAAGTAAATACTCGTAAAGTAAACGTAAATACCTTGATAGCTTTCCTCGTAAAGACCACGTGAACTTTCCACGTCATTTCCTTGTAAACAATTCCTCGTAAAAACCTCGTTAAGCTTCCACGTAAAGAAGTCACAAAATTAGCTACGAATTTACTTCGTTTCGTTATTTTACAGAAATATAAAAAATTATAATTAAAAAAATAATTTAAATAATTTAAATTATTAATAAAATTAAAATTCTAAAAAAAATCAAAACCAAAATATTTTATATATAAATACGAAACAGTGAGCGCTCGGGATAATGTTACAGATCTTATGTGGAGAGGAAGTAGAGAGGAAAGAAAGAGTGAGCGTTCGGGGTGTATATATAAGATTACATACCGTCGCAAATTCCTCGTAATTTTACGACGAATTACAGAGGCCCGTGTTTTTTTTTACGACGAAACAGCGAGAGATTACAAAGGCCCGCGTTTTATTATACGAGGAAGTTACGAGGAATTACAAAGGCCCGTGTTTTTTAGGTACGAGGACGTTACGACGATTTTGCTTACGTGGAATTACCGAGGAAAGCTTCCCTATAAATATACCCGTAACTCTCCTTCTCAACCCACACCCAAACTCCCAAATCACACCCTATCTAACATCATACTCTCAAATCCAATCCTATTCAAATTATAAAAATTTGAGAAAAAAGGAAGAGAAGATGATATTGGAATTTATGTTGGTGAGACTTAAGTAATATAATTGCTGGAAGTCTTGCCACATGTAAATCCAGTATATTTCTTCTTTTTCTTTTTTTTCTAGTTTTTACAGTACGAGGTGTTTACGACGATTTTGGTTACGTGGTATTTACGACGAATTTGTCCTACGTGGTATTTACGACGAATCTCTCCTACGTGGAATAAACGAGGAATTTGTCCTACGTGGTATTTACGACGAATTTGTCCTACGTGGTATTTACGACGAATCTCTCCTACGTGGAATAAACGAGGAATTCGTCGTAAGTTCGACGTCAACATACGAGGAATTAACGAGTATTCCGTTTAAATCCCTAAAATCCGAAACCCCAAACCCCAAACCCCATATTCATTATCTTCTACTTCATATATTCCAAACCCTATCTTTATTTTCATTCCAAACCACAATTTCCTATCTTCTAATTCATATATTCCAAACCACAATTCTCACTTTTACTTATTCATAAAACAAACTCCCACATTTTCTTATTCACAAAACAAACTCCCACATTACCTTATTCATAGAACAAACTCTCACATTACCTTATTCATAAAACAAACTACACAAAATCGAGTATATTTCTTCTTTTTCTTTTTTTTTCTAGTTTTTACAGTACGAGGTGTTTACGACGATTTTGGTTACGTGGTTTTTACGACGATTCCGTCCTACGTGGAATTAAAGTGGGCCGCGTTCATCATTTATTTTGCGTGGTATTTACGACGAATCTCTCCTACGTGGTATTTACGACGAATTTGTCCTACGTGGTATTTACGACGAATCTCTCCTACGTGGAATAAACGAGGAATTCGTTGTAAGTTCAACGTCAACATACGAAGAATTAACGAGTATTCCGTTTAAATCCCTAAAATCCGAAACCCCAAACCCTATATTCCTTATCTTCTACTTCATATATTCCAAACCCTATCTTTATTTTCATTTCAAACCACAATTCCTTATCTTCTAATTCATATATTCCAAACCACAATTTCCACTTTTACTTATTCATAAAACAAACTCCCACATTTTCTTATTCACAAAACAAACTCCCACATTACCTTATTCATAAAACAAACTCTCACATTACCTTATTCATAAAACAAACTACACAAAATCGAAAATACATCAATCGGATTCATCGACATTCTCGTCATCACTAGAAATGTCTTCATTTTCATTAAACTCGTCTTCAACAGCTTCGTATGTGGCATCATCGGTAAGATCTTCGTACTCGTGATTATGCGGATCAATGAGAAGGATGTCATCAATTTCTTGTTCAGGTTCCTCGACTTCATTTATCTGTTCTTCTTGCAATGGTGGTTCTTCTCCACTGATGATTCGTCCTCGAGGTGTTACTTTGATCACTGCTAACCAATTTATACCCGAATCTCTCATCCGAGAGTATGGAAGGAAGCTAACTTGGTTTGCTTGTGAAGCTAAGATGAAAGGCTCGAATTTGTTGTACCGTCGTCCACCGTTGACATCAACTACACCGAATTTGTTAGACCGAACACCTCTGTTGACGACGGGGTTGAACCATTCACATTTGAAGAGGACGCATTTCAGCTTCAGTATCCCTGGAAATTCGACTTCAATAATCTCCGTGTGTCACTTACAAAGTTGGTGGATTCAAAATTAATTAGGTGCAAAAAAAAACGTGTGTCACTTACAAAGTTGGTGGATTTAAAATTTCCTCGCTAAATCCAAGTAAATAGTTTCCTCGTAAATAAGACGCGAAGTTTACGTCTACTTTACGAGGAACGTACGTGAAACATGATATCATCGTTATTTCCTCGTAAATGACACGTCACATTACATCGACTTTACGACGAACGGTTTTTGTCGTTAGTTTACGAGGAAATAACGATGATACCGTTATTCACGTAAAATCCTCGTAAAGTTGACGTAAACTTACGAGGGTTTTTTTTCCTCGTTAATATTCCTCGTTAAGCTTGAGTTTTCTTGTAGTGAGATGTCAATGGCTGGTTTGCATTTGTCAAGCTCAAGATTCAAACCCTCTTTGCCACTATGACTCCCAAGTATTAGAGAAAATTGAAGGAACCAAACATCATATTACAAGTCCAGTTCTTCTTTGTTGAAAGTATCAGAATCCAGCAATTGCTCGTCTAAATCTTCGGCCATGCTTTTAGCTTCTGTATTCTTGAAAGTCACCTTCCTTCCTCGTTGCCTAAGACTTGTGTCCCACGAAATCATGAAATTTATTTAATGATGAATTATGCCACCCAAAGCATGCTCAAACGCAAAAGATTCAAGTGAGGAGGAGTTGAGAACATCCATAAAAATTACCTCTCACTCACTTATAATGCTATTTCGCAATTTATAACAAAAGAAAGAAGAACTGAAAACATAGGAAAGGATACTTGAATTTTATAAGTCGTACTCGGATAAAAGCAAGCACGTGAAAAGGACCCAATCATAAAAGCATTCTTTTTCTTGGTTAAAGACAAAGTTAATAATAAAAACAGTAGAAACATGTAAACGTGACACTTTAGAGATGTCTTAAAGAAAATATCTACGGATCAATTTCCAAAGACAGCAACTTCGACGTTTTTGTTGGAGTCAACGATGGCTGGTGGATCAAAGCGAGTAAAGAGCTTATAAGAGGAAATGAGAGACAGAAGGACATATAAGCAAACCACGACGAATGTGATTATAACAGAAGCAGTGGCTCTATGGCAGAAACTACCAAAGGAGCTGCACGCATCGCTCCACGTAATGGCATTGTCTCCTTTGTAGGCTAAGTACAGAACTTCAGTAGACACAGCTCCAGCAGCAAGAACCACGTATGTCAGAATCTGAGATGACCATGTTGTGAAATTAGTTAGTATTACTAGATGATCATTTGATCAATAAAACCGAATGTATCAAGATCTGATATGAGACCTGGTCAAGACAGAAGAAGGTCCAAACACGAGGCATTGTAGAAGAAGAACCAGGCATGGCTGCAATAGCTGCTGACAGGAGAGAGTAGCCTGCACAAATTCCATTTGCGTGCACCAAGTACCTAATTGTATTTTTTTTCAAAAAAAAATGTACCTAATTAAGAGTAATTCTTGGGTTCATCCCCTAGGGTGAAGAGTAATTCTTGGGTTCAGCCCCTAGGGTGAACCTCTAGGTTCACCAACCAATAGTGTTTGAGTATTTGATATTTGATATCTTTTAAAAAAGGAAACAACATTGAATTTTCAAATAAGATTATCTTTTTAAAATAAAACAATAAAAATACATAAAAATAGTTACAAAAAATAAATAAATAAATATTTTTAAGTCTTCAGCAAAATACTAAACCCTATACCCTAAATCTTAAACCCTAAACCTTAAATTTTGGATAAACTCTAAATGTTTGAAAATCTTAAACCCTAAATCATACATTAAAAACTAAATTTTAATAACACTAAACCCTAAATCCTAATCACTAAACCCTAAACCCTTGGATAAACCCTGAACTCTTGGATAAATCATAAACTGTAAATCAAAAATATTTAAAATTAAACTCTAGAGTTTATGATTTATCCAAGGGTTCAGAGTTTACCCAAGGGTTTAGGGTTTAGTGATTAGGATTTAGGGTTTAGTGTTATTAAAATTTAGTTTTTAATGTATGATTTAGGGTTTAAGATTTTTAAACGTTTAGAGTTTATCCAAAGTCTAAGGTTTAGGGTTTCGGGTTTAAGATTTAAGGTATAGGGTTTAGTATTTTGCTAAAGACTTAAAAATATTTATTTATTTATTTTTTGTAACTATTTTTATGTATTTTTATTGTTTTATTTTAAAAAGATAATCTTATTTGGAAATTCAATGTTGTTTCCTTTTTTAAAAGATATCAAATATCAAATACTCAAACACTATTGGTTGGTGAACCTAGAGGTTCACTTTAGGGGGTGAACCTAAGAATTACTCCCTAATTAATTGTAAGTTCATTAATGTTAACATTATTATTCATTACACTTTCATCCATATCGTAACCATTTAATCCTTATCAATCAAATCCTATCTATGCTAACTTAAATAGTCAACAAATGTACATTGATTAACAATACATGCATGTCTTCATGGTTTGGTATATTGTATAATAATAATTAAAGCACGGTTTATTTGGTCTAACGGTCTAGGAAGTTAATAAACCTGTAAATACTGGGGTCTACTTACAAATTATATATATATATGTGTGTGTGTCAGCCTCTTGGAACTACAACGAATTTTGTGTGTTTCGGTGAGTTTAGGAACACCATCTCACAAATACTAATTGTATATAGTGTATAATTAAGGATATGTGACTCTAAATATTGAATATAGTAAATTAGAATAATTATATATCTATGTATACATACCAGAAAGCTGAGAGATTGGAATAAGAAACTGAACCGAACTCATTATTCTGAGAGTCTTTAAGCATGATAACAAGCGCCGCAAGACAAAGCCCCACCGGAGCTAACCGGAGCATTGTCTCTGCGGTTCGGATTGCAGTACTAACCTCCTCCCACTTCTCCGCCGCAGCACCACCGTGGCTAGTCTTGTGATGATCATCGCTCTTCTCCATTATCTTCTTCAAATTTTTATTTTATCTCTTCTTTCTTTATCTCGCTCTCTTGTTATGGTTGCTAAGGAAAAAATGTGGTTATAAACAAGTGGTGGTGAAGCAAAAAAAAAAACAAGTGGTGGTGAAGCAAGTGGTGAAGCAAGTGTTGGATCGATAGGGTTGGTGAATGCAATTAATTTCGGTATTCATGACACTCCTCGCACTCCCTAGAAGAAACATGTGAGCTAGGCTATAACTCATTGTAATATTAATACGATGCTCTAGAACCAATTATTTGTATCCAGGCCCCGTACGTCATCTCATATTTGTTTTTATTTTGACGTCTTTAGTTTCTCAGTTCAATCTTAAGTTTACACCGTCTCTAAAATAAATAAACAATAGAAGCATTAATGTATTTGATAACATTTACCCTAGGTTTGATTCTTGAACTTTTTGAAGCCAATAATTCTTCGTTTATATATTTTCAAAACGTGAACCATGTTTATATATAGGATATTAAATTTTTGAGCTTGTCCAATCTCGTGACCCATAATCAAGCATTGAATATATATTCTGAGAGAAGCCATATATATTCAAACTAATTAAAAACTAATCTATTCAGAAAGTATTGTGAAATATTGAATATTACGAGCAAGTAGTTATTAAAAAATCAAGCAGTATGTTGTATTATTGTATTGGAATATCTCGTGACTTATTATTTTTAAACGTTATTTGTGGCCGTTTCTTGTTATATTACATGCATGCTTATTCTTGTGTTTTAGCAGACATGTCTCTCTTATGTTTAAACCTTTTAAGCCAATGTTCAAAAAAAAAAAAAACCTTTTTGGATGTATATTCAAACAAATGTTTATATGAGCTGTGTTCGAATGGTAAATTAATTCGGTGTTATTCAAACATCAATTTTAATCACCCCTCCAAAAAAAACTATAAAATATATGGTATAATACTACTAGGCGGTCTCCTTTCATGCAGGGAACACATGTATCGTGTTACAATGTTGTGAAAGTGATATTTCTCCGGTCACATGATGTACTACTATGCTATGGTATACTGGGAGAAGTATGTATGAATAGTAACCAAATGAATGAATGGGAATGACTAGTTTTTTTTTCATTCCTCAAATTTAACACCATTCATAAGAAATTTTTTTTTTTCAATTTTCTTTTTCATTCATAAGTATTTTAAGGTAAAAATACAATGAAACAAATATTAAATTGAGTTAAAAACTTTGTTGCAGTTTTAGGTTAGGTTGAGGGCTCGGATATCTTGTCAAGAAGGTTACAAAGTGTATAACGATCATTCTTATTCATCAAGTAGCGAGGACTAATTCTTAACGGAATATAAAAATCGGCTCTTAAATAAAATATTTACTTAGCGATTTTTAGTTTTTATAATTAAAAGTTAAGAGACAAGTTTTTATATTCAGCCAAGAACATTTCATATATACAAGTACGATAGATACCCTGGCTCATATACAAACTCCGTTTACATACACAATATAACTCCGTTTACATACACAATATACTTTGGCCCAATATGGCCCAATAACTTTGCTATTTTTATTGGATTTGTATTATTGGTGCAAATACGTCACGGGCTTTTTCTGGTGGTCACGATTCGTTCCCTGAAAACGATGTGCGACAACATACTCTAAGCCGGCACTGGTTGAAATATAGAAACCGACCAAACCCAAATGTTATTGTTTTGGGTTGATTTGGCGTTTTCGCCAAAGTATATGACAAATATAAAGCAATTATTAATAACTAACGGTCTTCAATATGTTAAATGTCTACACTCGATAAATCAGAATCTTCTTGCCTTCTTTCCCCAAGCATTTATCGTAATGAAACAAAGATGAAACATGCTCTTATTACCCAAACCACCTCGCAGAATGATTGTATTATTATGATGGCTTGAAGCATAGCAAAAACAAAACATAAAAATGACCGATCTACTCGACCCGTTTTTTCTTCTTTAGCTCAGGAACGAGCTCAGTGACCTTCTCTGAATCAGGAAGAGACTTAGCCACACTGTCTCTCTTCACACACCTTTTAGCCCAAGCAATAATTTTAGGACACTCTGCTTCGATGCTAAAATTCCCATACTTCTCAAAAGCGTCGAACCAGCAGTAGTATCCAATCAGAGCTATGTCCACATAACCAAATGTTTCGCCTCCAAAGTAAGTCCTGTCTCCAAGCTCGGACTCTACCGTCTTGAGCATCTCTACGAACTCCTTCTTCCCCTCCTCTTGCTCCTCACCGTTCGCTCCCCACATCAATTTCCCTAGACCGGGCAGCTAACCACATTTTGTTAATTATATTAAACCAAATATTAACGTTTCTTGCCTTTCGATCTTTATAAGTTTTTTTTATTTTACCATTTGGTCGATGAAATTTCCCCAAAACCTGGCCTGAGCTCTTTGGTAAGGATCAGAAGGAAGGAGGGGGTTCGCCTTTGGCCAAGTCTCGTCAATGAATTCGACCTGGATGAGAGATTCACAGACCGGTTTGCCATTGTGGATGAGAACCGGTATTTTCTTATGAACCGGGTTCATCTCGAGGAGCAAGGCACTTTTATTACACAGATCTTGTTCTATGTAATCGAATTTTACGTTTTTCTCCTCTAGAGCAATCCTCGTCCTCACTCCGAACAAACTCGGCCAGTAATCCAGAAGAATCACCTCGTCCACCATTGTTACTGAGATATTCTATTATTTGTTTGTTTTGTGTCTTAATGAAGGTGTGTGGTGAAGAGAAGCAAGGTTACTGGAGTATTATTTATAGTGGATATGCCCAACAAAAAGAGAATGGACCCACGATACTTTATTGACAACTTTTAAATAAATTTTAACACGTATTTTATTCAGGGTATGTGAATTAACAATGTGTCATCACCACAATAATTTTTAAAATTTCTAAAAAAAATAAGTTGGTCCACCAAAATATATAATAATATTTTATTAAACTTAACCATAAATTAATTACTAAAGTTCTTCACTCTTTCCATAAATAAAAATTACGAAATTTCTTAATGTGGTTAAAGTATATATGATTTTGAATAATAAAGATTTAATAAAAATTAGTGTATTTTTATCATTTTTTTATTTTAACTTATTAAAATAAATTAAACAACTGCATTAACCGTATAATTAAAATTTAATTTTTTTCCGTATATGTTAAATTTTAAATTTTTGAAAACAACTATAAATTACTAAAACTGTTAAAAATCTCACATTAAAATTTTCGTGGACCATGGTTTAAAATTTTTATTACAGGATACAAAAGATTACACAATCATATAAGTATGAAATCTCATTTAATAAATATTAAGATTAATATATATATATATATATATATATATTAATATCATTTAAATTAAACTATATACCATATAAAAATATAAAAAATATTTTAATTTTGAAATTTGCTTTGTAATTATCTTTTTGATAAATGCTTTGAACAAATATTGAAAACTTAAAATTTAAATTTTAAATTTACATTGAATTCTTTTAAAAAATTATAAATTACTAAAATGATTAAACATCACACAGTGAAATTTTTTGTTATTAGTGATTTAAAGTTTTTGTTATAAAAAGATACAAATGATTAAAGAAAAATATGTGTTGACATAATTATTTAATAAATATCAATATTAAAATATACTATATATCTATGTTAATCTCATTTAAATTTATTTATAGACCATATAAAATAGAAAAAGTGTTTGTTCGGATAAAACAAATTATTTATGTGTTCTCATCATTTTAGTAATATATGAAATAGTTACTGAATTTTAATATTTAATATATTTATCATTACATAATATGTAAGAGAATACATAAAAATAATGTTTATATAATATTCATCACGCGAAAGGCATGGGTCTTAACCTAGTATAATGATATACTATGTGTTCCCTACACTATGTGCCGTGAGATTTAAAAAATAATAATTTATATTTCAATATAAATTTTGATTTAATTGAACATAAAATTAAGATAAAATAAATAATTTTGTCTATTTTAAATTATAATCTTAGATAGATTTTTATCTATTTTTGAATAAAATATATTAAATAAACTTGGATAAAATTAATTAAAAAATTTGATATTAAAGTCGTATAATTATTAAAGAGTATAACTAAATAATATTTCTAAAATTTGTAGATATACAAAAGAGCTAATATATTATGATTAATTTTTTTTAAACTGTAAAAAAAATGTAAATCCTTTTTAGTAGTAAATTTATATAATTATAAAAAATAAATATAAATAATATTTAAAATTTGTAAAATATTATTATATTTTATTATTATGCTATTTATTTCATATTTGAATTGATTTATTTCAATGATGATGTATAATTTACTATCATATTCTATACAAAATTTCAAAAATATAAATAAACAATAAATATAATTGTTCATATCACATTTAGTCATAAGTCATGTCATCAATTCTATCATGTCGTTTCGTACTTATTTAGTAAAAATGATTGTATAGAGGACGTGTATCAAAATCACTTTGCAAATAATGTTTAGGGGACTATCACAATGTTACATAGCTAATTTTTCAGTTTTTATAATTTTAATATAAATGTTATACTGTATAGTAATTATATCCATACTTATTAATTTGAATTACACTATTATTTAAGTCAAAATGTATTTCAGTATTCTCTTAACACACACTCTAGTAATATCGACAGTAGTTTGTTTGTCTTTTCAAATAGATAACTAAGAGTTGGGAACAAATCCGAAAATATCTAATATAATTATATCCAAACATATCTTTGTAGGATCTTTTAAAATATGTCTGTAGAGTCTAGACGCTTATTAATTGGATTTAAGGACCAGATTTTTTAAGAACAAAAACTAATCAAATTACCACGTAGATTATTAAATAAATAATATAAAATTAGAAAAAAATAGTTAAAAAAATGACTCTAATTTTAAATAACGTCACCAGCCAAAACCCTAAATTTTAAATCATAAATTCTAGACCCTAAATTCTATACTCAAATTCTAGATCATAAACCTAAACTCTATACTCTAAATCCAAATTCTAGATCTTAAACCATAAATCCAAATCTTATATCTTAATTTAGAATTTAAGATTTATAGTTTAAGATTTACCTGGCAGCATTAGCGTCATTAAAATTGACGTCATTTTTTCTTGTTACTTTTTAAAAACGTTTATATTTTTTATTTAATAATCTAACGTGATGTTTTGATTGGTCATAAAAGATGATATAAATTTTAAGGTTCACCCCCTAAAAGTATCATTAACGGTACTTTCTAAACAATGACATCTTACAAAAATAATAATAAGATATGGTAAAGTAAGAAAAAGTAAGATTAGTTTTAGGACCGAACAAGAAGGAGTTTCTATAGCTGTTGTTTTCCTATTGGTCTGATTGCTTTTACAAGATAAAGATTTAATCAGATAAATATATTATATTAAAATAATAATATAAATGCATATGAAACTGTGTCGGAGATATTTCACCATTAATGATGCTCTAAGGTGAACCTAAGTTTTGTTTTAAATATTAGATAGCACACATTATATTATTGTATAATTTTTAATTCTATTACATATAATTTAAGAGCAAATTTAATGGCACGTTTTGATGCAGCATCATGATTGCTTCACCAACAAGCAACGTTTGTTTCTCAACGGCTTTATGTGATTTCCTTTTCTTAGATAAGTTATAATGTCTTTTCTTATTTATAAGTTTTCCTATTTAGTCAAGGGTTTGGAGGTTTATAAACCGACCCTAATAGCCTATATAAGGCATTCTAATTGTGCTTTTGATAATTAGTTTTGAAAGATAATAAACTAGAGTTTCTCTAAAGCCTTGCATTGATTCGATTCTGTCATCAATACGAGAGCCTTGTATCGAATTTGATTAAGTTCTTCGATTCAAGAAGTCAGGTCTCTAAAGATTTAACCTAAATCTTTAGATTTGAGCTGAGTTACCGTTGATAAGCTGCGCCAGGTTGGTATCAGAGCTTTGCTACGCTCCTTGAAATTTTTTTCGATCATCATGGCAAGACCTCGTCGCGTACCTGTTCGAACCGAAGCAGAAATCACCCGTGATGCAATCGCTGAGCTTCAAGCCTAGATGCAAACCATCACAGCCGCCCTTCAGAACCTCAACGTTCAACGCAACGCCCCACTACCCGCCAATAATGAAGATAATGAAACAGATGGAGAAGATGATAGAGATGAGAACCTGTTCGCCGATAATCCTTTTGCTCCACTCCGAGAAAACCGTGCTGTAGTTCGTGAAGCTGCCCCCAGAGATAATGACGGTTTTCAATGGGAAAAAGGATTTAAAACAGAAATCCCTGAATTCCATGGCAACTCCTCCGCTGAAGAACTACTTGATTGGATTGTTACGGTTGAAGAAATTCTGGAATTCAAAAGAGTCCCAATGGATAGATGTGTTCCTGTTCTAACCATGCGGTTTCGAAATAAAGCAGCGGCATGGTGGACACAACAGAAAGCAACGCGAGCTCGTCTCGGCAAGCAAAAAATCGTTTCATGGGATAAATTGAAGTCAAAGTTGAAGAAAACATTCCTGCCGTATAATTATGATCAGACTATGTTCCAACGTCTACATAATATTCGTCAAGGACCGCGTTCTGTTGCTGATTATTCTACGGAATTTTTCTTACTCCTGACTCGTGTTGACATACAGGATTCTGAACGTCAACTTGTCGCACGGTTCACTGCCGGTCTTCGACAACAGATTCAGCATACAATCAACTTGTTCAACCCGCTAACACTGGCGGAAGCTCATCAGCAAGCAGTCACAATTGAAGCTCAAACAAAAACGGGTAGCTTGTCCTGGACGTCATCTCGTCCCGTTCGTACCACTCCGTTACCAACAGCTCCAGTCGCAAGTGATGATACATCCTCTGCTAAAACAGAGACGGCCATTGTACCACTTGATACTCGACAGACACGCCCAAGTTCCCTTCGATGCTTCTCTTGTGGAGAAATTGGCCATCGACAGGCGAACTGCCCAACCCGGAACCGTCGTGGTCTTCTTCTCGACACAGCAGGTAACGATGTTGAAGTCGTTTATGATGAAGAAATTCCCGACATCGTCGATGATACTGAAGTACTAACAGCGGACACTGGTACCGCATTAATGCTTCGCCGAGTTTGTCTTGCTCCTCATAGCGGCAATGAGAATCCTCAACGCAAAAATCTTTTTCATTCTAAGTGTACCATTGGAGGAAAGGTCTGCAAGTTCATTATTGACTCTGGTAGTAGTGAAAACGTGGTGGCTGAGGATGTTGTGAACAAACTTAGCTTGGCTACAGAACTTCACCCTTATCCTTACAAGCTTGCCTGGCTAGACAAAAAGACAGATTTACTGATCACTCGTCGCGCGTTGATCTCATTCTCGGTTGGTGATTCTTATAATGATCAAATTCACTGTGATGTTGCGCCCATGGATGCTTGCCATATGCTTCTTGGCCGGCCATGGATATTCGATCGTCGCATTCAACATGACGGCTACCTCAATACCTACAGTTTTCGTTTTCAAAATCGTAATTTTACTCTCCAGCCGTCGTTACCAGAGAAACAGAGCTTACCATCCTCACACGCGTTAATTCTGCAACGCAAACCGTTTGAAGCTACACTTCGGGAAGAAGGATTTGTGTTTATTCTGTTAGCTACAGAGCCACCCACGACACTTCCATCAGTCCCTAGCGCGTTTACAGCTTTACTTGACGAATTTCAAGATGTCTTCCCCGATGACTTGCCATCTGGCCTTCCTCCTCTCCGTGATATTCAACATCGCATTGATCTCGTTCCCGATGCAGTACTCCCGAACAGAGCTCATTATCGCATGAGTCCTAATGAACACGAAGAACTCCGAAGACAAGTGGAAGAACTCATCGTCAAGGGTTTCTTACGCGAAAGTCTAAGCCCCTGCGCAGTTCCCGCATTGTTAATACCTAAGAAGGATGGTTCTTGGCGAATGTGTGTTGACAGTCGCGCTATCAACAAAATAACAGTTCGTTACAGATTCCCAATCCCTCGCCTTGATGATTTATTAGATCAAATTGGGGCTGCGTCCGTGTTCTCGAAACTCGATCTAAAGAGTGGCTATCACCAAATCAGGATTCGTCCAGGAGATGAATGGAAAACGGCGTTTAAAACTCGTGAAGGACTTTTTGAATGGCTTGTGATGCCCTTTGGGTTATCAAATGCGCCAAGCACGTTTATGCGAGTCATGAATCAAGCTCTGCGCCCTTTTATAGGGAAGTTCGTGGTTGTCTATTTTGATGATATTTTAATCTTCAGCATGACTCTGGCCGAGCATCTGGACCACTTGCACGAAGTTCTCCTTGTGCTCCGTCGTGATAAATTGTTCGCCACCAAGAAGAAGTGCGAGTTCGGTTCTTCTCAGGTTCACTTCCTTGGTTATATCGTCTCTGCAAGTGGGCTAGCCGTGGATCCCAGCAAAGTGGAAGCAATTAAAACATGGCCAACTCCGTCAACGCTTACTGAAACACGCAGTTTCCACGGTCTGGCATCTTTTTATCGACGGTTTGTTGCACAGTTCAGTAGCTTAATGGCGCCCTTAACTGATTGTATTCGTCGAGAAGGTCAGTTTGTTTGGACTGCCGAGGCTGATATGGCCTTTGAGGCAATCAAAAGAAAGCTCAGTTCTGCGCCGATTCTTGCTCTTCCAGATTTTTCTCAAGTTTTTGAGCTTCATTGTGATGCCTCTAAAACGGGGATTGGTGCGGTTCTAAGTCAGCGTGGTCGTCCTATAGCCTTCTTCAGCGAGAAGATCAGTGGTGCTCGCATGCGTTATAGTACTTATGACATCGAGTTCTATGCAGTGGTGCAATCTATAAAGCATTGGCGACATTACCTTTTTCATAAGGAGTTTGTTCTTTTTACAGACCATGATGCACTCAAGCATCTTAGCAGCCAGGATAAAGTTTCTGCAAGACATGCTGCATGGGTTGCTTACTTACAGCAATTTACTTTTGTGATCAAGCATACTTCAGGTCTTTCCAACCGCGTAGCAGATGCCTTGAGTCGATGCCATAACTTGTTGACTGTTCTTCATGTCTCTGTTCCGGGCTTGGGAACGTTTGCTGATCTTTACCCATCGGATATCTTCTTTGGTCGAGTTCTGGCCGAAGTTCAGTCTGGCCTCTCGCGTGATTATACACTTCACGATGGCTTCCTTTTTCGTGGGGATCGTTTATGCATTCCGGATTCGAGCCTTAGACTCAAGCTTATCTCTGAGATACATAATGAAGGTCATCTTGGGCGTGATAGAACTTTACACCTCGTCTCCACTTCTTATTTTTGGCCATCTTTACGCCGTGACGTTGAACGGTACGTGGAACGGTGTGTTACATGCCAAACATCAAAGGGTCATGCCACCAACGCTGGTCTTTATTTGCCTCTACCTGTACCAACACAACCATGGTCAGACATTAGTATGGACTTTGTGATGGGACTTCCGCGTACTCAAAAGGGTTTTGATTCGATCTTTGTGGTGGTTGATCGTTTTTCTAAAATGGTTCACTTCATTCCTTGTAAGCGAACTACTGATGCTCTCCAAGTTGCTACCTTATTCTTTCGGGAAGTCTACCGTTTACATGGATTACCAACGTCCATAGTCTCTGATCGTGACTCTCGTTTTTTGGGACATTTTTGGCGTTCTTTGTGGAAGATGCTTGGAACTACTCTTGACATGAGTTCGGCGTATCATCCTCAAACAGATGGTCAAACTGAAGTTACTTATCGTTCTTTGGGAAACTTACTTCGTTGCTTAGTCGGCGATTCTATAAAGTCATGGGATTCTAAACTGCCTCAAGCAGAGTTTGCACACAATCGTGCACTTAACCGTAGCTCTGGGTTTAGCCCATTCCAAGTTATATATGCTGTTGTTCCGCGTGGGCCACTTGACCTTGCTACTCTCCCTGATCGTGTACGACTTCATGGAGGGGCTGATGATTTAATTGATGATATACTTAAGGTTCATGGACAGGTGGTCACAAATTTGGAAGCTTCGGCTTCAAAATATAAAGCTGCGGCTGATGTTCATCGCAGGCGTCTTGTGTTTGAAGCCGGTGATCTTGTATGGGCATTTCTCACGAGAGACAGGATGCCAGCTCATACCTACAACAAGCTTAAAGCAAAGAAGATTGGTCCTCTTCAAGTACTTGAACGCATCAATGATAACGCCTACCGTCTGCAATTACCGGCTGACATTACGACGTCTGATGTGTTTAACGTGAAGTACTTGTCGCGTTATGTTCCTCCAGACGCCATCCACGATTCGAGGTCGAATCTTTCTCACCCCGGGGGACCTGATGCAGCATCATGATTGCTTCACCAACAAGCAACGTTTGTTTCTCAACGGCTTTATGTGATTTCCTTTTCTTAGATAAGTTATAATGTCTTTTCTTATTTATAAGTTTTCCTATTTAGTCAAGGGTTTGGAGGTTTATAAACCGACCCTAATAGCCTATATAAGGCATTCTAATTGTGCTTTTGATAATTAGTTTTGAAAGATAATAAACTAGAGTTTCTCTAAAGCCTTGCATTGATTCGATTCTGTCATCAATCTGAGAGCCTTGTATCGAATTTGATTAAGTTCTTCGATTCAAGAAGTCAGGTCTCTAAAGATTTAACCTAAATCTTTAGATTTGAGCTGAGTTACCGTTGATACGCTGCGCCACGTTTTTAATTGGACCTAAAAGTACTTGGGATGAATCTTTGACACTTGCCAGAACTGATATGTTTGGATACTCTGAAAGTCTGAAACCTAACTAATAAGTAACTACATTTTTTTTTGATATCAGGAGATTGGGAGTAGAATCCATAATCCTTCCGAACCAACAACACATTATGTAATATTAGTTTTGTTTAAGTGGTCACTCGAAACGTCTGACACAATAGCCCGTGGATAATGAATGATTATCCTATTTAGTTCTTTCCACCACAATCAAGATCTAGAAAATGAAGAACCATTAAAGCATTTCTCATAGTGAAACAACTGGAGGATGTTTGTATTATTATAATGATTTCAAACAAAGCTGGAACAAAACAAAAACTGAAAAGAAAAGAAAAAGACAGAACATAAATGATATTATAATCGATCTACTCGATACCCATTTTTTTCTTTAGCTCAGGAACGAGCTCAGTGACCTTCTCTGAATCAGGAAGAGACTTAGCCACACTGTCTCTCTTCATACACCTTTTAGCCCAAGCAATAATTTTAGGACACTCTGCTTCGATGCTAAAATTCCCATACTTCTCAAAAGCGTCGAACCAGCAGTAGTATCCAATCAGAGCTATGTCCACATAACCGAATGCTTCGCCTCCGAAGTAAGTCTTGTCTCCAAGCTCCGACTCTACGGTCTTGAGCATCTCTACGAACTCCTTCTTCCCCGCCTCTTGCTCCTCCCCTTTCGCTCCCCACATCAACCTCACTACCCCGGGCACCTAACCACATCTCGTTAACCAAATGAAACCAAATATTTATAATTTTGATAAAAATATTTATGATGTTTTTCCTTATACCATTTTGTCAATGAAGTCTCCCCAAAACTTAGCCTGAGCTCTTTGGTAAGGATCAGAAGGAAGGAGTGGGTTTTTACCTGCCCAAGTCTCGTCGATGTACTCGACCTGGATAAAAGATTCACATACTGGTTTGCCATTGTGGATGAGAACCGGTATTTTCTTATGAACCGGGTTCATCTCGAGGAGCAAGGCGCTTTTATTAAACAGATCTTGTTCTCTGTAGCCAAATTTAATGTCTTTCTCTTCAAGAGCAATCCTCGTCCTCACTCCGAACGTACTCCGCCAATAACCCAGAAGAATCACCTCGTCCGCCATTATTGTTGCTATTTGGTTAAGCTAGCTTACTGAGAAGCAAGTTATCGTAATTTATAGAGGATGTGCGGCATGTGCCCAACAAAATGAGAATGAATCCACAATCTTTGTTAAAAAGTTATATTGTTTGTATTGAAAACTTTTAAATAATACTAGTACGTAACTGGGCTTTTTCTTTTGCAGCTTTGCTTAAAGCTTATATAAAGTGTGATCGTTATACAATGGTTTGGTATTAGATTATAGCGTGGCATTAATAATCTGCGTCTTTTCTTTATGCTACTACAGCTGCATGGGTGGCTTGTTTAGCCATGCATACTTGATAATAATTATCACTCCGTTGAACTCAAAAAAGAGTAAGATAAATTTTGGAGGAGTTTATTTTTTTGTCGACAAATATCTAAATATTGGGGGTTTAAAGTTTTGTTTTTGTCTAAGAACATGCAAGCTTATAGTACAAAATTTAACGGGATAATAGTATAGGCTGTATAACATTAAGTTGCAAAAAAAAACTAATAAACTAGTGTGTACATATATATTTCATAGCTAATATTTTTTTGACACAGCTAAAGAATTTTTTAAAATTTATTTAATCTAGTGTATTAATTCTCAATATGCTATTATTTAACTCAAAAGTGTATTTAAAATTCTCTTCTTTTTTTTAACATACGGTCCAATATGTACACACTAGTACTACTAAGCAGTTTGTTTATCTGTTCTTAAAAAAATTAATAGCTGGGAACAAATGTGAAAGAATATCTAATATAGTTATAGTATCCAAACTAACATCCCTTTCAGTTAATTTTCAGAAAAAAAACATCTCTTCTCAGGCTCTTATAAATACTTCTATGTTTTGTAGACGCTTTTTCCTTGTGAAATGAAAACGTAAAACAGCAACCCATGTAATAATCTGAATCAGTTTCACGTGGCTGAACGTCACCTAACACTTATTTTTGTTTGTTACCATTCTCACCTACTTTCTGGAACCACGTTTAAAAGGTGTGGTATGTTGCGCGGCATGTGTTAAATATAAGGGGCAGACCGAGAACATTATTTAGTATGGGGCACAACCGCACAAGGTTTAATTTGTATATAAATTAAAAAATTATAAATAAATTTCGATTAATTACTAAAGAATTAAAAAAAAAAAACAGTGTGGGGCCTGTGCCACACCTACTTCTTAACTTGGACCCCCCCTGCTGCACTTCAGTTTCGGTTCAAACTTGTTTAATTATCTTACAAAAATCAACAAGAGAAAAGCTAACAAGACTTGCACATAACTCTAAACAGGAAGAAAAACTGAGTAGAACATGAACAGAGACCAAAAGGTCCAAAACTGATTTGATTTAAGGGCCAGTTTGAATAGCCCGTTTTATATTGGACCTAAAGTATCCGAATCGTTGTCAGGACTGCTATGGTTTTGCTTTTATTTGAAACAAACATGTTTAGATACCCTAAAACGACTCAAGAGTCTTCTTCAGATTTTTTCCATCACGATCGAGATCTAGAAGATTAAAAACCATTGAAGCATTTGTTTAGTGAAACTATTAGAGGATGTTTGTATTATTATGAGAACTTCAAATTTCAAACAGAGCAGAAACAAAACATCAACTGAAAAGGTACGAAAAAAGACAGAACATAGATTAAGTTATAACAGAACTACTCGATGCCAATTTTTTTCTTTAGCTCAGGAACGAACTTAGTGATCTTGTCTGAATCAGGAAGAGACTTAGCCACACTCTCTCTCTTCATACACCTTTTAGCCCAAGCAATCAGCTTTGGACACTCTGCTTCGATGCTAAAATTGCCACACTTCTCCAAAACGTCGAACCAGCAGTAGAATCCAATCATAGCTATATCCACATAACCGAATGTTTCGCCTCCAAAGTAAGTCTTGTCTCCAAGCTCAGACTCTAGCATCTTGAGCATCTCAATGAACTCCTTCGTCCCCGCCTCTTGCTCCTCTCCTTTCGCTCCCCAGATCAACCTCGTTGGACCATACACCTAAAAACCACAATTGTTAATCACATTAAACCAAACTCTAATAAAAGCTTAAATATTTAGAAAAAGTTTTTTTAGTTACCTTTTTGTCGATGAAATCTCCCCAAAACTTGGCCTGAGCTCTTTGGTAAGGATCAGAAGGAAGGAATGGGTTGCCCCCTGGCCAAGTCTCGTCGATGTACTCGACCTGGATGAGAGATTCACAAACCGGTTTACCATTGTGGATGAGAACCGGGATTTTCTTATGAACCGGGTTCATCTCGAGGAGAATCGGGCTCTTATTGAATAGGTCTTGTTCTCTGTAGTCGAACTTGATGTTCTTCTCCTCTAGAGCAACCCTCGTCCTCATTCCGAACATACTCGGCCAGTAATCCAGCAGAATCACCTCGTCCGCCATTGTTGCTCTTCCAATTAACCTCACTGAGATATACTAATGTGTTTGTTTTGGTGTCTTTAAGTGTATTATGGATAAAAGAAGCAAGGTTCGGTCATTTATATAAAGGACATAGTCAACAAAAAGAAATTGAATTGATTTTTGCTTCCTGATTAATACTGAAATGCATTAACTTTCGCATTAAAATTTTTTCCAAACTAGTACTCCCTCCGTTTTTTAATATAAGTCGTTTTACAGCTATATACGTAGATTAAGAAAACCATTAATTTCTTATATTTTTTAGACAAAAATATCATTAATTATTTACCTAACCACAATTCAACCAATAGAAAAATAGAAGATATATTACCATTGGTCATACAACATTAATTATTAATAAATTTTACATAAAATACCGAAAACGACATATAATTTGAAACAAAAAAGTTTCTCTAAAATGACTTATATTAAAAAACGGAGGGAGTAATAAATAAAATTTGTACTTAGCATTTTAATATTATGAAGTTGACTTGAGTGAACATATCCTTTTCATTAGCTTTAAGTCTTTAACATTAAAGTCAGAGATTGAGAAACATTAATGTTTGAATCTTTGACTTCTGACGTTAAAGTTAGTGAAAACGTAATCTATTCAAAAGTTTATTCCCTTCTTGCATGCTAATGAAAATATTGACTAATTAATTTTCTTTGGTCAAAAATTGATGAAATTAATGCAATATCTGACTTTATTGTGTGTTCTGAATATGAGTGTAGTAATCGGCTTTGTACTTGTGTTTTCTTCGACTATTGTAAGGTCACTGCATGCGTCATCGTTCTTATGATGGTGGGAAAATTCAAAATCCGGTTTATGCTTGGTACGGTTTAAGTATCGGTTAACATTAAGAGCATAACTTCACATAACAGCGACGCGCGTCTAAGATAAAGAGTTGATCACTTGTAACTTGTCTGCGTGCGTTGACTCAGGTTAAAAAGCGTACGGCGAGTAAGAAGATGATGAAAGGGATATCATTTTCTAGTTTCCAAACAAACATTGAATTCAATAGAGTGATGCCTCCGATCACCATTGTGAATCCAACCCCATCTCGATTTTACCGCCCTGCTCCGAGATGATTTATCCGTGTTCTCTCACTCTCCGTCGACTCATCAGCAAACCGGAATGCTAAATCTCCATTTGACTCCCACGCGCCGCCGCTGGTGGTTGTGGGATCAGCGAACGCCGACATCTACGTGGAGATCGATAGATTACCGAAAGAAGGCGAAACGATATCAGCCAAGACAGGGCAAGCGCTCGCCGGCGGAAAAAGGCGCGAATCAAGCCGCCTGTGGAGCGAAGCTTCTTTATCCGACTTAAGTCCTGTTCGTTTGGTTGCCGCAGGTTTCGGCGTCAGCGGCAGCGTCAATGAGAACAGTTGTTGTTCGTTTTGCAGACGCTGCCGCATACTATATCGCGACCGCAGGTTTTATCGGCGTCAGCCGCAGGGCAGGACGCGGCGTCAGACGCAGCTTCCTGCATCAACGAAACGAACAAGAGTTGACGCAGAATGTTGACGTTGCCGTTGCCGCTGCCGCCGGTACCTGCGGCAACCAAACGAACAGCCCTTTAGTGGGTCGTCTGGGGGACGACGCGCACGGAAAGCTTATCGCGTCTGCGTTGGGAGATGCGTGTGGAGTACACTTGGATTACGTGAGATCGGTGACGGACGAGTCGACGGGGCACGCGGTTGTGATGCTGCAATCGGACGGTGAGAACTCGATTATTATCGTAGGTGGTACTAACTTGAGAGGCTGGCCTGAGAAGATGAGCGACGATGAACTTGAGATCGTAAGGAATGCTGGTGTTGTGTTGTTGCAAAGAGAGATTCTGGATTTCATCAATATTCAAGTTGCTAAGGTAATGTGTGTCTTGTCTTAAAACACACAGTTTTGTCTAGTCTTGAAACATAGTTTGGGACTTTGGAATATGATTTAAATAGATTGATCAATATGCTTGAGATATTTTTTGATAATTTTTTTAAAATTCCCTTTTTTTAACATCATCATGTTGAGATTACTAATGCAAATGGTTTATCTTATATTTAGTTTATAGTTTTAACGACCAATATTATATTCAATTTCTCTGATTTTTATTAGAAATACTAATCCAAATACATATTATTATAAATTTATATATAAGTATATTAACATATTTTAATTAATCGGTTTCTGTAGTTTATTCGGTTAGATCAATTAATATACTGAACCATATCCATATATTGGGGTTTTCAAAATAATATTCATTCAGTTTATTTGATACTACCAAATCCAAACTATTTATTCTATTTTGGTTCGGTTTTAAATGGTTTGGTTTTACCGGATTGACCACTCTTAAGCTATTGTTATTTTGTTGACTTTTTATCGGTTGTAACTAATTATAGTCCTTTCAGTCCAAATACAATAAGTATTTAATTTTAAGTTCAAGTTACCTAATCTGATTATTACATAGAAAAAAATGATCTAAAATCTACATCTCATAAATAAAAATATAAAATAAAATAACTTAATTTAACACATTGATTACTAATATAAATATTGAAGTTTTATAATTATAATATTAATCTAAATTTGTATCTAATTTAATAATTTTTATTAAAAACAAACTTTAGAATTAAAAGTTGTTAGGTGTATATATATTAGTCAGCACAAGAAGCAGAACATCAACTAGTTGATAATTATACAATATAAGACCCAGGTCTTCGGTTAGAAAAGAAATATTAAAAAAAAAGATTACGTGTGGGTTGTTTCCATAATATGTAAGAAAGTGGTTTACACTAAAGAAGGAGTAGGTTTGATTGTCTATGATGGCAAAAACTAGCACCTTTGGACTTTTGCAATAATGCTCTTTACTTTTCCGTAGGCAGCATTATTCAACAACCTTATTATAATTGTTTAGCTTCTCTCTCTCTCTCTCTCTCTCTCTCTGAAGCAATGGGAGGCTGTTTCTCTGTCTCAGTGTCATGTGATAACGTGGTAAATCAAGTCTGCCAATATCTATGCCTCAAAGGAAGTTATATCCACAACCTCTCCCAGAATCTAGCGACTCTCCAGAAAGCCATGGGATTGCTCAAGGCGAAGAGAGATGATGTTCAAGGGAGGGTAGGCAGAGAAGAGTTTACTGCGCATCGTCGAAGACTTGCTCAAGTCCAGGTATGGCTTAACAGTATCCTCACAATGGAAAACCAATATAATGAGCTTCTTAATACTAGTGACGTTGAGCTTCAAAGGTTGTGTCTTTGCCGATTATGCTCTAAAAGTATGAAACTTAGCTGTCGTTATGGGAAAAAGGTTATCCTGATGTTGAGGGAGGTAGAGAGTCTTATCTCTCAAGGAGAATTCGATGTAGTGACAGATGCAGCTCCTATAGCTGAGGGTGAAGAGTTGCCTGTCCAGTCGACGGTAGTTGGTCAGGAAACAATGCTGGAAATGGTATGGAACCGTCTGATGGAAGATGAAGTTGGGGTTGTGGGTCTGTATGGTATGGGTGGAGTTGGCAAAACCACCCTTCTCACGCAGATCAACAATAGGCTTTCTAATAAAACTGGTGGGTTTGATGTTGTGATATGGGTTGTTGTGTCTCAAAATGCAACAGCCCATAAGATTCAGGGGAGCATCGGTGAAAAGCTAGGCGTTGGGGGGAAAGAGTGGGACGAGAAAAGCGACGTGGAGAGATCCCATGACATCCACAAGGTTCTTCAGAGGAAGAAGTTTGTGTTGTTTCTGGATGATATATGGGAGAAAGTGAATTTAAGTACGATTGGAGTCCCCTATCCAAGCAGAGAAACGGGAAGCAAAGTAGCATTTACCACCCGTTCTCAAGACGTGTGTGGACGCATGGAGGTTGATGACCCGATTGAAGTCTGTTGTCTGGACACGGACAAAGCCTGGGATTTGTTCAAAAAGAAAGTCGGGGAAAACACGTTGGGAAGCCACCCAGACATTCCCGAGCTCGCAAGGAAAGTCGCAGGGAAATGTCGTGGCCTACCATTGGCCCTTAATGTCATCGGTGAAACAATGGCGAGAAAAAGATCAGTACAAGAGTGGCGTCGAGCAGTTGATGTGTTGACTTCATCCGCCACAGAGTTTTCAGGCGTGGAAGATGAGATTCTTCCGGTATTGAAGTATAGCTACGATAATTTGGATGGTGAGATGACCAAGTCATGTTTTCTATATTGCTCTCTGTATCCTGAAGATGGTCTTATTGATAAAGAAGAATCGATAGAGTACTGGATAGGAGAGGGGTTCATTGATGAGAAGGGAGGTAGAGAGAGGGCAATGAACCAAGGTTATGAGATACTCGGGACCCTCGTCCGTGCATGTTTGTTGTTGCAAGATGACAAGAAGGAATCAAAAGTAAAAATGCATGATGTGGTGCGGGAGATGGCCATGTGGATAGCCTCAGATCTAGGAAAGCATAAAGAAAGATGTATTGTACAAGCTGATACCGGGATACGTGAAATACCCGAAGTGAAGAATTGGAAAGATGTGAGAAGAATTTCGTTGATGAAAAATGATATTGAAACAATATCTGGGAGCCTTGAGTGTCCTGAACTTACAACCCTCTTCCTTCGAAAAAACGAACTCGTGGAGATCTCAGATGGATTCTTTCAGTCTATGCCAAAACTACTTGTTTTGGATTTATCAGGGAATAATCTCAGTGGATTTCGAATGGATATGTGCAGTTTGGTTTCCTTGAAATATCTTAACTTGTCATGGACAAAGATATCAGAAGTACCTTTTGGTTGAAAATGCTAACACATCTGAATTTGGAGTGGACGAGGAGCCTTGAGCGTTTAGATGGGATATCAGAATTGTCAAGCTTGAGGACACTGAAACTACTACATTCCAAAGTGCGGCTAGATATAAGCCTCATGAAGGAGCTTCATCTCTTACAACATATAGAGTATATAAGCCTAAGTATCTCGCCAAGAACATTGGTAGGGGAGAAATTGTTCTATGACCCCAGAATTGGAAGATGCATCCAACAACTTTCTATCGAGGACCCTGGGCAAGAGTCAGTAAAAGTAATAGTTTTGCCAGCTTTGGAAGGTCTCTGTGAGAAGATACTATGGAACAAAAGCCTGACAAGTCCATGCTTCTCAAACCTCACTAATGTGAGGATAAGTAACTGTGATGGTTTAAAGGATTTGACGTGGCTGTTGTTCGCTCCGAACCTTGTGGCTGACTCAGTGCAACTAGAGGATATAATAAGCAAAGAGAAAGCTGCGAGTGTTTTAGAGAATAATATTGTTCCTTTCCGGAAACTAGAAGTCCTTCATTTTGTCAAATTGCCTGAGCTTAAGAGCATATACTGGAATTCTCTGCCTTTTCAACGTCTGAGACGTCTCCGCCTAAGCAATGGCTGTAGGAAGCTGAGAAAGCTTCCTCTGAATTCTAAAAGCGTGGTTGACGTTGAAAAATTTGTCATAAAGTACGATGATGAAGAGTGGTTAGAAAGAGTTGAATGGGAGGACGAAGCCACAAAACTCCGTTTCTTACCTTTATGTACGACCCGATCGATGATCTTCTAAACTGTTTTTCTGTTTCTCTCTTTTTTTTCTTCTGAAATTGTATTTTGCCTACCTCTGTTTCTTCTGTTTTCTACGTTTCATGGTGTCTTCTCGTTTGTCCTAAAAATAAATCATCATTTATTGTCATATTATATGTCCCAAAAACATATTATTGTCCCAAGCAATAATACTATCAATGATCGTGATGGTGTTTATGTCTCTGTTTCTATGGTTTCTGGATTCGTGTTTGGTTTGTCAGTCTAGGGTTTATAAATTATGTATGATAGAGATACACTTCCATTATGTTGCTTGCAAAGTCAGTCTAATGACAACTCGTGTAACAACTTTAGGAGTAGGACCGTCTTTCAATTTTCTTGTAGGAAAGTCTAAATGTTTCTTCTCAGGTTCGTGCTCTTAAGCCAATCATTATGGCTTGCAAAGGCTAGTGTATCCGAGCTTCTTTGCCTGTTGGAAGAATCAATCCTTAAAACGAAATAATCAGAGATTTGTTGTTGGCTAGTCTCAAGGGAAACATATGGTTTATCTTCTTTAGTCCAGAAAAATAACGCAAGGGAAGTTTCTCCTTCTGCTCTGATGTTGACCATATATGTTGTGAATTGTGATGGTGTCCGTAACTATTGTTCTAATCTCATAAAGTTGTCGGGTACGGTTGGGTAAAACGAAACAACAAACAGGTATACATATATGTTAGCACATCTAGGATATAACGTATTAAAGAGAACCCAGGTTCTGATCAAGATATTTAAGCAAAGAGACTTCTCATTTCTCTCTGATGCTGACTAAATTAAGACAACATTATTTTGATTGACTGAAAACTGAACTCAAGTCTTCTCGATTAAGTGGTTTAGACTCTGTCGCAGAGCTTCTTTGTCAACACTCGCATGGTTTATAATTATTCTACGTGCACTTGTCTTTGATTTGTTAGCCTCTCCACCAATAAACGTTAGTGGTCACTCTTACGGCTTTAGTCGTTGATTCCTGCTCTTCCTTGTAACTTCTTAATCTGTGTGGTTTATGCAAATCTTCGAAGTGAATAATATTGTTACTGGGTTAATAATCTGTGTAATATTTTAGGTAGACCTAAGAGACTTGGTTTGTTTTAGGTCTCAGCTTGAATATCAGTAACCGGATCGCTACGACTTATTTATAACTATACATTACACGGAACTGTGGGCCATGCTAAGTGAAACATTTTGTACAGACCCCAAATCTTTTGAAAAAAATGACATACAAATAGATTTCTAAAAAACAGTTTTAGACCCCCAAATTTGTAATAAAAAAAAAATTCACATAAACACAGTCGAGGCCACCCAAAATACAAGACCTCAGTTTTCGGAGGCAGCATTATTCGACAACCTTATTCGATTATTCCCCTCTCTCTCTGTCTCAATGTCATGTGATCAATGTTGGGATTGTGAAATCCCGTGTCCAACTCTATATTATCCGATTAGTACGATATTGTCCACTTTGGGCCTAATTGGCAAGCCCGCATGGATTTACTTTTGGTTTCCATCCCAAAAGGCCTCGTACTATTAGAGTTGGACATCTATTTATATATTACACTCCTTGTCTAATTCTCCAATGTGGGACTTAGTTTGTTATATCACATTCTCCCCTTCAAACTAAGGATCACATTCATCTCGTGTCCCACAACTGACTTCCAGAATCTTCTGACTTGATTTCTGCCACACACCTCTCATTCATAACTCATAGGATACCCATTCATCACTCATTCATCACTCAAAGGGTATTTCGGTCTTTCTTGCAGATTTCTCGTCAACCTGGCTCTGATACCAATTGTTGGGATTGTGAAATCCCGTGTCCAACTCTATATTATCCGATTAGTACGATATTGTCCACTTTGGGCCTAATTGGCAAGCCCGCATGGATTTACTTTTGGTTTCCATCCCAAAAGGCCTCGTACTATTAGAGTTGGACATCTATTTATATATTAGACACTCCTTGTCTAATTCTCCAATGTGGGACTTAGTTTGTTATATCACAATCAAGTGGTGAATCAAATCTCCCAATGTCTATGCCTCAATGGAACTTATATCTACAACCTCCCCGAGAGAATCTAGCAAGATTCACACGAGATAGTTAGGTTCAGAAATTCTAGCAAGATTGGGATTTAGTGAGACACGAGACAGTCTGGTTCCAAAACTATGAGTGTTCAGTTGTTCCCTTATCAGAATTTGCATTGGTGTGTTCCTTTTGTTCACGTTTCCTGAATTATTAGTTTGATGTCCAAATATTTGTAAAATAATCTACAAGATGTGAACTCTGCTGTCCACATTCTCTAACGTTTTCTTGTACTATGGTACGCAAAGTGGCATGAACCTCCTACAATGACTCTGTTTTCTTGCGCAACAAGAAAGATAATGCATATGGAAACGGAAACAGAGGCTCTGTTTTCATTAACGTCGTGTTAAACAATGTCAGCTAATTTTATTACAAGATTAACACTGAGGAAAGTTATTTAGGCCCTAATAAAGGAAAGTTATTTGGGCCCTATTAGATAGCGGGCTCTGTATCTTCTACGTAAGTCGTGACCCAAACGGATCTACCGAGTGACAGTCATCGGTGCTGGCCTGGAGTCACTCGGTGGGAGGAATCTGAATCTACAACACCTATCTCGATGGATGGTTAACGCTTGAGATCGAGAATAAAACCTCGCTTCGCAGGTACTGCCATTGTTTCAAACATTTGGGTATTCAATTAGCTTAGGCTTCACTCCAGCTCAGTTCACATTATTTTGCATCGAATGTGTTTTGTTTTGGAACTTCAGAGGATCTAGTGAAGAAAAAGACTGACACTTTGATAACAATCAGTTTGTTTTGCCTGAGAAAGAATGATTTCAAACTCAAATCTCGCTCTCCGTCTTAAATTTTCATTCCACCGCTAATTATTGTTACTTATCCTCTGTTTTTTTTTTGTACAGTGATGGGAGGTTGATTCTTCTCATCAAAGATAGATTAGAGATTACGTGTCTGTATGTATGGGTGAAGTAGGCAAAAAGTTCACTCCTTTCACGCTAATAGATGCTAAGTCTTACTTGAAAGTCCATAAATCTGTAAGACTGAAGTTAAGATATTTGCCTACTTCTTCCATACCATACATACTTACACTTAATCCTGAATCCATCTCTCACGAGTAAACTACTCGAGTCTAAACCCTGAGAAAGCCTCTGCACTTTGTTTGTCAGTGTCACTTATACATGAAACCCTGAATTCGTATGTTTCTCTTCCTTTTACCATTACTTCCTCTTTAAGTTTAGGTCATTGCTGAACTGGGCGATTTCCGCTGATTTCTGGTTTAGAAAATATCGGCGTAAAGAAACCACCGGAAAGCAGCGGAAATGGCATGGAGATATCACCGGAAATCGCCCATTAGGCCATTAGTGAGAGAGATAGAGAGACAACGGCACCTAGGGTTTCTGTCTTTTTTACCAAATAAAACTGTATTTATATGTTGGACATATTTACCGGTTTGGTTAAAACATTTTAAATTTAATTTGGGTTAAAATCTAGTTAGGCTAAATTGCTTCGGTTATGTAGACTTCTAGATAAGTCTACAACAATATATTTTTTTTTGTTATTTTTATCTATACTATTATTTGAGAACTGATTTTGCTGATTTGTCATGCTCTACGTAATTTTAGGTTTAATCATATTATATGCTTAATTATTAATCTTAATAAATAATTTTAAAAATAATTTAGTAATTTAGATAATAATTTATCATTATCTTAAGATTAATTAAAATATTCTAACGATAATATCAAAATTAAATTTATATTATATTTACTTTAGTAATTTGTCATGTTTCACATAATTTTAGGATAGTCATATTTTATGTTTAATTATTAATTTTAATAAATAATTTAGTAATTCTAACGATAATATCATAATTAAATTTATATTTTATTTTCTTTAGTAATATTAAAATATGATATATATGCTTATACTATATTTGGTTTAGTAATATTAAACCAACTTTATTTTAATATATATATATATATGTATACCACATAAGATAGAGCTTTAAAGTCCTTATTACCCTTAATAAATAATTAGATTAGATTTGATAATATAAAATTATCCATAAATTAAAATAAATTTCATTAATTTGATAATCAGAGCATTAACTAAAAAGATTCTATATTATGTTATTCAAAAATATTTTACATTATAATATTTTATAAATAAATATAAATCTATGTATATAGTTTTATGTATATATGAATATTTTCAAATTTATTTTACATAGTAAAAGATATTTTATTAAAATATTTTTACCATATATAAAAAATTAATGTTTAATTAATTATTAAATATTTCAAAAGCATAAAATAATTATTCTAATAGTTTTTGAATTGATAATATATCTATTTCTTATTTTTTTTCTAAAATATCAAAACATCTAGTTTTTTACTCCCTCCGTTTTTTATTATAAGTCGTTTTAGAGAAACTTTTTTGTTCCAAATTATATGTCGTTTTCGGTTTTCTATGTAAAATTTATTAATAATTAATGTTGTATGACCAATAGTAATATATTTTCTATTTTTCTATTGGTTGAATTGTGGTTAGGTAAATAATTAATGATGTTTTTGTTTAGAAAATATAAGAAATTAATGGTTTTCTTAATCTACGTGCATAACTGTAAAACGACTTATATTAAAAAACGGAGGGAGTATTGTTTTATAATTTTAATACATAAGTTTAAAAAATAATTATTTTTATTGGTTAAATGACTAGATTCAATTGTCATTAGTGAGTAGACTTTTTTGTAAGTCGACATTGATTTTTTTTTGTTTTTTTTTTTAATTTTTTAAAGTAATTTTAATATATGAATTGCTAAATTTCTTTATTTACTTTTAGCAGTTATAATATACTCCCTCCGTTTTTTTATATAAGTCGTTTTACAGCTATGCACGTAGATTAAGAAAACCATTAATTTCTTATATTTTCTAAACAAAAACATCATTAATTATTTACCTAACCACAATTCAACCAATAGAAAAATAAAAGATATATTACCATTGGTCATACAACATTAACTAGGATAAAACCCGCGCCTTGCGCGGGATAAACATTTCTAATAATCTATTGATCACAAAATTTTCAGAGTGGGAATCTTCAAATTTCTAATAATTTATAGACGTTTTGAAAAATTCAAAATATAACATATAAGAAAAAATATAAATGTTTTTATTATATATTTAATGTGATTTTTAAATATCTTTTAATAATATAAAATTAAAAAAAAAGAACTAAGATACAAAAATTGTTATCAAATATTTATTATTCATATTAGGTAATTTCGTAGCTTTTATTTAAGGAAATTGAAAAACATTTTTTGGTACGTTATTTATCAATTCGATAGTTAGTTTAATAAAAAGTGTAATATAAATTAAGATGGACCAACCTATTTTTCTAAGAATAGTATATTTTGTATAGTTATTTATTAAATAAGAATTTATAATCATACGGTTCTATGATCATTCATATCGTTTTATAACAAAATATTTAAATCATCGATAACAAAATTTTCAATCTGAAATCTTTAATAAGTTTATAATTTATAAATGTTCTTGAAAATTCATTGAAAGTTTTGATATTAAAATATTTATGTAATCTTATGGTATATAGTGTTTAATCTATATATATATATATATATATTTTTTTTTTTATTATTAAATGATATTTTTTACTCATATGGTTTTAAAATCATGTGTATCTTCTTATAATAAAAATGTTAAACCATTGATCATTAATTTTTAACATAATAATTTTAATAGTTTTAGTCATTTATTGTCGTTTTTAAAAATTCAAAATATAACATATACGAAAAAATCTAAATTTTATTTTTATAGCTAATTTGATTGTTTAATTTATTTTAATAATATAAAATTAAACAAAAAATGATGGAGGAGATATAAATTGTTATCAAATCTTTATTATTAAAATCATTAATTGTCATATATATATATTAGTCATTTATGGTAATTCCGTAGGTTTTATTTAGGAAAGAAAATATCATATCATATTATTATATCATATAGTTTGACCAACTTATGTATCTAACAATAAAATCGAATGTGGACCTACTTATTTTTCAGTTGAATGTAATTGACTACCTAATTGAGTGCCACCTATGCGTTGGGGCTTCTTTTAATTAATACAAAATTGAGGTTACAACTTTTCAAATGTTTCTCAATTAATATATAGGGGATTACTAATAAATTTTACATAGAAAACCGAAAACGACCTATAATTTGGAACAAAAAAAATTTTCTACAACGACTTATATTAAAAAACGGAGGGAATACAAAACATCAACTGAAAAGGTACAAAAAAGACAGAACACAGATTAAATTATAACAGAACTACTCGATGCCAATTTTTTTCTTTAGCTCAGGAACGAACTTAGTGATCTTGTTTGAATCAGGAAGAGACTTAGCCACTCTCTCTCTCTTCATACACCTTTTAGCCCAAGCAATCAGCTTTGGACACTCTGCTTCGATGCTAAAATTCCCACACTTCTCCAAAACGTCGAACCAGCAGTAGAATCCAATCATAGCTATATCCACATAACCGAATGTTTCGCCTCCAAAGTAAGTCTTGTCTCCAAGCTCAGACTCTAGCATCTTGAGCATCTCAATGAACTCCTTCGTCCCCGCCTCTTGCTCCTCTCCTTTCGCTCCCCAGATCAACCTCGTTGGACCATACACCTAAAAACCACAATTGTTAATCACATTAAACCAAACTCTAATAAAAGCTTAAATATTTAGAAAAGTTTTTTTAGTTACCTTTTTGTCGATGAAATCTCCCCAAAACTTGGCCTGAGCTCTTTGGTAAGGATCAGAAGGAAGGAATGGGTTGCCCCCTGGCCAAGTCTCGTCGATGTACTCGACCTGGATGAGAGATTCACAAACCGGTTTACCATTGTGGATGAGAACCGGGATTTTCTTATGAACCGGGTTCATCTCGAGGAGAATCGGGCTCTTATTGAATAGATCTTGTTCTCTGTAGTCGAACTTGATGTTCTTCTCCTCTAGAGCAACCCTCGTCCTCATTCCGAACATACTCGGCCAGTAATCCAGCAGAATCACCTCGTCCGCCATTGTTGCTCTTCCGATTAACCTCACTGAGATATACTAATGTGTTTGTTTTGGTGTTTTAAGTGTATTATGGATAGAAGAAGCAAGGTTCGGTCATTTATATAGAGGAGATAGTCAACAAAAAGAGATTGAATTGGTTTTTGCTTCCTGGTTAATACTGAATGCATTAACTTTCGCATTAAAATAATTTCCAAACTAGTAATAAATAAAATGTGTACTTAGCATTTTAATACTATGAAGTTGACTTGACTGAACATATCCTTTTCATTAGCTTTAACATTAAAGTCAAAAACATAAATGATTGAATCTCTGACTTTGAAAGTTAAAGCTAGTGAAAAGGAAACGTAATCTACTCAAAAGTTTATTCCCTTCTTGCATGCTAATGAAAGTATTGACGAATTAGTTTTCTTTGGTCAACAATTGATGAAATTAATGCAATATCTGACTTTATTGTGTGTTCTGAATATGAGCGTAGTAACCGGCTTTGTACTTGCTTGTGTTTTCTTCGACTATTGTATTAAGTTTAATCGAAGAAGGTCACTGCATGCGTCATCGTTCTTATGGTGGTGGGAAAATTCAAAATCCGGTTTATGCTTGGTACGGTTTAAGTATCGGTTAAACATTTAGCGAAATAAGGCGAAACGATATCAGCCAAGACAGGGCAAGCCGCGTGTGGAGCGAAACTGCTTTATCCGACTTATTTCGTGGGCCGTTTGCCCGTTTGGGAGACGACGCGCACATCGCAGCTGCGTTGGGGGATGAGTGTGGAGTACATTTGGATTACGTGAGATCGGTGACGGACGAACCGACGGGACACGCGGTTGTGATGCTGCGGTCAAAACTCGATTATTATCGTAGGTGGTGCTAATATGAGAGGATGGCCTGAGAAGATAAGCGATGATGAACTTGAGGTCGTGAGGAATGCTGGTGTTGTGTTGTTGCAAAGAGATCTTCCGGATTCTTTCAATATTCAAGTTGCTAAGGTAATGTGTGTCTTGTCTTAAAACACACACAGTTTGAGATAATAATGTGTGTTGTCTTAAAAACATAGTTTTAGATTTTGGAATATGATTTAAATAAATTGATTAATATGCTTGAGTACATCATGTTGAGATTACTAATACAAATTGTGTTGTGTACTTAGGTTACTAGTGGATTATTATTTTTTTATGCAGGATGTGAAGAAAGTAGGTGTTCCTGTCATCCTTGACGTGGGAGGAATGGATACACCAATCCCTAATGAGCTTTTAGATTCCATTGACATCTTGAGCCCTAATGAAACTGAGCTTAGTCGCTTGACTGGAATGCCTACTGAAACTTTTGAACAGATTAGCCAGGCTGTTGCAAAGTGTCATAACTTGGTAATTCCCTTTCTTAGCATGTTTTGAATCCAGTTGATAAGGTTTAAGCTATGTTTTTTTTCTTTCTCAGGGAGTTAAGCAAGTCATAGTGAAACTGGGGTCTAAAGGATCTGCGCTATTCATAGAAGGCTAAAAACTTATTCAGCAGTCAGTTATACCGGCTTCACAAGTGCTTGATACTACAGGAGCTGGGGATACTTTCACAGCAGCTTTTGCGGTGGCGATGGTAGAGGGCAAGTCTCATGAAGAGTGCTTGAGATTTGCTAGTAAATTAGTTACAAACACTACTATATCTAGTTTCCTAACACATGCTTATATTGGTTTTGTCTCACTTTCGGTTCAATCCTTTTTTCTGGTTCCTACAGCTGCAGCTGCCTCTCTATGTGTCCAAGTAAAGGGTGCAATACCTAGCATGCCTGATCAAACATCTGTCATGAAGCTTCTTGAATCTAGTATCTAAAACTGGTTCTCTTTCAACTCTTGTTAATTATCAATAAAAGGTATTACGATCACGAGGGAAGACTCTCATCAGTGGTTGCATTAGCTACACCCAAATCAGTGATTGTGAATAATGTAGTCTCTGTCTCTTTGAATATAAACTTATTTAACTTGCTATCTGGTGGGTTCTCTAATTCCATCCATCTCGAAGAATCAAAAGTTATCCAGCACAATGTTGTTATTGGGAGATATCAATATATCATCAATCAAACAAAAATAGTCATATTAAACCAACCCAATTTCTCTTTTGAAACGACTTCTAGGATGTAATCACATTTACGCCAATACTAAATATTAAATACAACAAAAGACAAAATCACTTCAGGTCCTTTATGTATTAAGTTGATGTCGATTAGCTGAATACCACGGCAAGCAAAGCTTTTACTACATTGCAGATTCACAGCCACTTTGTTCTTTGACGTTCTTAAACGTCACGTTTCTGATCTGAACATGAGAATCTCCCTGCAGACAATAAGATCATGGTTAAATTAAGAAAGAGAAGCTTTGTTTCTTGCGTAAGAAGCTTACTAATTTTGGTCACGGCGGGTAAGGACAATATTTCTGTTCGATGTTGATAGGGTGTCCTACATCAACCATCTTGATATTCTCGTATAAGAATCTCGATTCGTAACCTAAGATTCCCATGTCTTGAACCTTATACCGTCACTTGTCCTGATAAAAACCGTGTCCCTAACCCTAACACCTTCGACGTTCTTCTTTGTTTGTACTTTCCCAAGCTTCCGACCCTTATCCCATGTCCGGGACCACAAAGTGATGTTATGGATATCGATGTTAGTGTTTCCGGATACTATTGCAATGCAGTCGTCTCCGGTGCCGATGTGACTGTTCCATATCTTGACGTTGCTGGACGAACCAATCTTGATTCCGTCGGTGTTGGGGCTGTTTCCAGGAGTGAGTAATGTTGAAGTGATCGACGGCGAAGATGTTCAAGTTTTCCGCTTTGCTGTAGAGTGATATTAGTGTTCTTATCTTTGAGTGTCTAACGGATTTGAATCCCATTACAAAAAGGCATGAAAACATTGTAGAAAGACTCAGGATTAGAGGCGAAAAATGTTTGCAAAAATGTTCTATCAAATTTGAAATAGTAGACGAGATTGTTTACTAACCGTGATTAGATGTTTTATAAGAGACTAGAACCAATTTATAAAAAAAAAATTCATTTTAGTTTATAAGTTATAACCGATTTGCCGTGTAGACCACTTTTAAATTTTTTTTTTATAAAACATAAATTTAAAATTCAAAAGTAATAGCCAAAATCGTACTATATATTCTTTTGGCATGTATTGGAGGATGACCAAGAGTGACTTCCTTGGCCGTCGATGGTTCCACTACCGGAGATGGCGAGATTGTCTACGTACCGGAAATTTATCCAAACGTCTTGTTTGATATGTTTGGCATTGGCAGGAGCCAGTAAGGTTCCACTGTTGAAGAACACTATTTTACCTTTGCATGGTCCCTTGAATGTGACATCACTCATATAGAACGTTCCTCTCGGTATGTGAATTCTGTTTCTTACGCTTAAAGCCTATAATACTATAGTAACAGACAAAAAAAATAGATTACATCCAACCAAATTGCATATCAAATAAATTATAAAAATGGGTTAGAAAATGTCATATGTACATTAGCATTATCAGTTTTGCCGTCGCCTTTGGCACCATTAACTTCGGACGTCAAAGACGGCTCTTGGACGACATGCAACCGCAACGAACAAGAGAAACAAACATAAGATCTTAACAACATCAGTAATGCAAGCCATGTTATATATATGAAATAACTAAGAATATCTTATATACTATTTTGTCTTGATGAAGGAAGTAGTATATAGTGGTATAAGAATTCAGATCTTGGCTCCCAAATCCAAAGAGAGTTTAGGAACTCATAAACTCGTTTTCATCTGGTTTTCCAGTTTTTTCATCTGGTACGGGACCGAGTAAAAGAATAGTTATGTTAGTAGGTGAGGAAATGTCAAAAAGGACGACAAAATGAAGATTCACATGCTTTGGTCTCTTTGATTTTAAATGAGGAGAACATAAATTGAATTGTGGTGCCATCTTTGGGGCTTTAGGGTTTTAGAGATTTTACGTACCGTTCCTCATCACATGCCTTTGTCCGTGTCTCCGTGATTCTTGAAGTATTAAGTACACTACAGTTTGGTCTGTCCACTTACTATAAATTACATTGAACTAATAAATCGAAGTGTTTTCTCTAAATATAAATGTGAGTACCATTATTTATTATAGTCCCATTTCTAATTTTGCTTAACCTATGTTAGTACAAAGCCTATCTTGGGGTATGTTCCAAGTTGGAAATTATCAAATTTAAATAGTAATACTTTGAAATACTTCATTCACTCATCACTTAAAAAAATTGTCTATGTTAACCAAAAAAAAATATCAAAAAAAGAAAACTGAACTTACATGTTATCATCAGTACACTTCATTCTTTCTAAATTCATCTCTACATCAAGAACAATACACACTTTCGGATTTTTAAAAAAAATTATTACACTAATTATCTCTAATTGTAAACACGTGAAACTGGATTTCAGGTGAATGATTCAATTATTCTTATCTAAACAAATGATAGAGCCAGCTTACACCTACTAGCTAATGACAATAACTAAAAAAAATTAAATCCAAATTAATTAGTGACAGTGTCAAATAAAATATATAGCTACAAATAAAATACATTAACAATAATTGTTTAGTTATATGAACACCCACAGGGGCGAAGCTACGTTGTTGCTTGTGGGTGCAAGTTCACCCATAATTATTTTAAAATTTTCATGCTACACATAGAAATTATAACTAAATTAGCCAAGTTGGTAAGGAATGCACCCAATTATCAAGGACGGAAGTTCGATGCACCCACAATCACAGTTTATATATATATATATATATACATATATTTATCATTTTTATACACCCATTAATAATTTATCCTGGAATGGCTCATGAACACATTTGCCATCAATACATAGCTACAATTCAATTCTCACTAAAAAATGATATTTTCTATATTTTATATTAAGTGTCGTTTTAGTTTTTAAATTTTTGTTCATTATACGTCGTTTTACATTTTCAAAGTAAATACTAAATATTTTTTCAGTTTTTATTTTTATTCTTAGTTCATTAAATAATAAAATCAAACAAAAAATTATGTATTAAATATGGATAAAATAGAACATTTAAAATTTTTTAAATTTGAGTGCAAAAACTTTAAACGATATTTATAAATAAAACGGAAACCGTATATATATACATATAATTTGGTTTGTTCCAAATATTTTTTTTATTTTCCTTTAATAAACAAACATCAAATTGGTTTCTCAACGTCTGGGAGATCACAAAAAGAAACATCGAAATTAGAGGAGAGTAATAAAAGGGCTTGCAAATTGATATTTGTATAAAACCGACAAGAAGAAACAAGAGTGTCAGAAATATTGATATGTAGGTAAATACATGTGTGCGTATTTAATATAAACTAACATAATTACATAGTTATATGCATATGCAGCTGTCTGTCTGTAGATATATCTATCACGGAATGCCGATAAATAAAATCAAAATGTTCCACATCGATGGTTAATTTCAGCTTCAGTTCCCGCAACTTTTTGTATACATGATTACATCCTCAGTTTCTCGCTAATGTCAGATTCTGGTCTAGAACATCCGATTGTCCATGGTTTTATATGTATTTTTCTTTTTTGATCAAAAAATGGTTTTATATGTATAATGGTTGGTTTTGCCTTGTGTGTACATTTTGTAACGTTATTGGAAGGCTAGAAATTACGCTTTTGCCCCTTTGTCTCCCCAAATGGTCCCTCGATTTTAAAATCTCACTACGCCCAACTTCATCAGCTTTATTTCAAATCTTCAAAAACACATTTCTCTTTCTCTCTCTCTCTCTGTCTCAAGGCTTCTTGATTTTTGAGAGTGTCTTCAAATAAAGCTGTCTGTTTCGAAAAGGTGCATGCGTTACACTACAACTCTCTCTCACTCTGATCTTGGGTCTTGTTCTGGTTTTATTTCATTGTTCCTATCTTCAGCTCACTACCAGCCAACGAAGACAATCTCTCTATCTTTTTTCATATTTAATATATCTCTTTGACTATTTCTACATATTCTCTCTAAGTCACCTCTTGAATTTCTCATCTCCTTTAAGGTAAGTTTTCAATCCTTCTTTGTGTCGTCGAAACCTTGCTTAGAAAGTGAAAACGAACACATAACACGATAAAGTTCTCCAAATTTCTTGTAGCTTTGATAATTCTCTGTCATTTACTTTATAAAAGTTTAAAACCATCGTGAAAGACACTGAAGATTCTGATAAGTTTTTATTTTTTCTTATTTTGGGCAAAGTTTCAAGTTTAATTACCTTATCTAAGTAAATTCCTTAGGAAAAAAAAAATCCTAGAAATTCCCCGACAGAAGTCATGGCTTTTGGTAGTTGTTGTAATAAATGACATCTGCTTTTTCTTTAATTTATGCTTCAGATTTTCACAAGAACTTGATAACGCTTCGAGCTTCCACCAACTTTGGTTTCCGTCTTAGTTAAATCCTCTGCAGAGAATCAAAATGCCAAGACCAAGGTAAAGATTCTGACTACATTTGATCTCCATCTCTGTATGATCTGATATATAAGTAAATGGAAAGTGACTGTTCTGGTGTTTCCTTCTTTAGAGTTTCAGAGGTGTCTCAGAGGCAACAAGCTCCGAGGTTGAGGACTTCATCATCTACTTCTGCCTCCAATCATCCCAACCGTCTGATCACTACTGACCGGAGTTCTAAGCTAGCTGTTGACCGTAGATCTCCTAGAAGCAGTGGGGCTCGCAGTGATCCGCTTGGTCAGAAGAAACTTGGGGGAAGAATCTCGGATCTAGAGTCGCAGTTAGGACAGGCGCAAGAGGAACTAAGATTGCTCAAAGAGCAGTTGGCAAATGCTGAAGCTGTCAAGAAACAAGCTCAGGATGAGCTTCTTCATGACAATAACAAATCCAAGAAACCAAACCCTCTGGCTCGTGTGAAAGGATCTGCTTCTGAGGCTGGTACAGTTGATAGAGACGAAATCCCTGGTGATGTTCAAAAAGAGACTGATGTGTTTGAGGTACCCGTTGAGAAGATTGAGCTAGTAGAAGAAGAAGCTGCAAAAGAAGATGAGATCAAGATGTTGAAAGCTAGACTTTATGATATGGAGAAAGAATATGAATCACTAGGGAAAGAAAACGAGAGCTTGAAGAATCAGTTAAGCGACTCGGCTTCAGAGATGTCCAACGTGAAAGCTAATGAGGAGGAGATGGCTTCAAAGGTGAGTCGGATCGGGGACGAGTTAGAAGAAAGCAGAGCAAAGACAGCTCAGCTTAAGGAGAGGCTAGAGTCCACGGAAGAAGCGAAAGCAGCGTTAGAGAGTGAGATGAAGAAGCTGAGGGTTCAAACAGAGCAGTGGAGGAAGGCGGCAGATGCTGCAGCTGCAGTTCTTTCTGGAGAGTTTGAGATGAATGGTCGGGACCGATATGGGTCAGGGGAGAAGTGTTTTGCAAATGGGTTGTTTGATCCTAGTGCAGTGCTTGGGTTCGTGGAACCGTCAGGAATGGGTGATGATTCTGAGGACGGATTGGGAAGTGGGAAGAGGAAGAGCTCTGGGATGAAGATGTTTGGTGAGTTGTGGAAGAAGAAAGGGCAAAAGTGAGAGATGCAAGACACCTTTTGGGATCTTTATTAGGATGCATTTTGCTGTATTTGTTTGTAAGTTGGTCAATCCAAATGATTTGAAGATCCTCATTCTCTTGTCTGCAAAATCAATTTCATAAACAAATTTCTGGAAATATGCATTTTGATATCAACTCAAGTAAATCTCTTACATGAACAGTATAATGATGGCTCCAATTCAAAACAGTGATATAAGATCTGTGAAAGTGTGAAACCTGTGGAGAACAAAAAAAAACTAAAATGATTCAATCCTCGTCTTCATCACTACTACCATAGTTCTGGAATAAAGATGCTAATCCAGTGTTAGCCACACCCTCGCTCTTCTCCTTCTCTGGCTTTGCAAGAGCTGGAGTAGTCGAAGAACTTGGCTGAGATTGCTTCTTGATGACTGTTATGTGAACGGATTTGAAAGGTTGCTTGCTGGTAGCTCGCTTCTTGGGCTCCTTTGGAATTTCTGATCAAAAGGAGAAATTTGGTAAAGTGTATTCAACCAAAAATTTAGAAATCAACGTCAGTAAACTTGAAAAGAAAGATTGAAAACCCACCTGTAGAAGAACTAGTCAAAATATCTGTAGGGTTGCTTGGACTTTCTTCTGATGACTTTCTCTTCTGTTTAAAAAATTAAAAGAATTAAACAGTTATTCCTGATTCCAAAGGCACATGGTGATAGGAAGAGCCATATTTGAAAACGCTTAAAGAAATAATGTTTTTGCGAAGGAAACCTTTGAAAGATCTGAAGATGATCCTTTCTTCTCCTTATGAAGGCTGGGAGAATCATCACTATCATCATCATCCTCATCATCTTCGTCATCTGCAATTCTCCTAACAACTTCTTTCTGCTTCTGCGTTTAGATAAGACAGCAAATAAATCAGCAAAACTACTGTAATGTGAGGAACCAACATTTACGAAAGAATGATATGAACACTTACACCAAATATCGACTTTATTACTGCTTCATCTTCTTCTTCTATACGTTTGACCTGTCAAAAGACATAAAACCATTAACAGCTCAGCCAGAGGTATAACGTATCATAACAATTTTCAAGAACGACCATAGATAGATGGATTTTCAATGTGCATACAGAAGATAGATGGATTCTCAAAACAACGAAAAGTAGAATTTTCAATTCATATATGACTTAAAAATAACAAGTCGTTCGTGAAGACAGTCTCAAAACATTACATATATGAACAAAGTAACAGGAACATATACCTTCTCAGCGCCTGTTCTTTGCAAGGCCTCCAGCATTGCATCTACGCTCACAGTAGCGTGTCTAGACTGCAAAAAAACAAAGCAAAAGGAAATCAATACAAAAAACAGACTTATTCCCAGAGCATGTAACTGAAGCATAAAATAAATAAATGTATCAGATTTGAAACACTGAGATCAACAGAGAAACAGAGCATCAGTCTCATAATACCTTCATTGATTTCATTTCATCAAGAGCGGCTATAATGTCCATTTCTCGTTTAGAATCCAAAGTCCTGTTCTCCAAAGACTTCATAGCGTCCCCCATCTCCTCGGCATCTCTTTTCTGCTGTTCCTTATCAAGCACCTGTACAGAAAAGAAAACATAGTAAATTAGAAAACTACAAACGTGTCTGAAACAATCCTCAAAAAGATACAGTCTGAAGTCCTTACCTCGTCTTCAGCACGCCAGGGTTCATAGTTACGACTCGCCCCAGATTCGACAATATAATCAGAGTTCTGTGGATCAGTCTTCATAGTCAGCTCTGCAGAGCACTTGGTGCACTTAAAGTAGAACCTAAAGATTTGAATCCCCAGATATGTCTGCACATTGAAAACCAAAAAGCATCAAAGGATAATAATTCAAGCAGTTCGAACCACATTATGGTGAATGTAACTTATCAATAGCCTAAACAACATCCCAATTTCTCAAAACCCTAAACCCCCAAATCTGAAATCGATTCAATTCACGAACTGAGGACAACAATCCCGAATTGGAATCAAACAAAAAAAATCAATTTACCTCGCCGATGACGTCTTCTTTACGGGAATTGAATTTAGTTCCCTTGTAGATGTAGTTTCCGCAGGTACTGCATCGGACACTCATGGGAAGCATCATACGAACTTTGATCTGCTGGTTCTTCGGTCGCCGGAGCCGTGGAAGCTTCGACGGATCGAAGTCCGGCGGATAATACTTGTTAAGCACCTTCCGCTCTCCCATCTCGTCTTCTCCCTCCTCAACCTTCTACTTCTTCTTCTAATCAAATTCTCACAGATTCTGGTTACTGTTTTCTTTAACCTTTCGTGATTTTCCCGGCTTCTCCTTATTTAACCATAACCGCCGCCTATTAGGATTACATGGGCTCGTGTTATCGGGCTAAGTTCATTAATGGGCTATAATAACCGGGTTAAGCCCAATTACTGGGTCATAAATAATCATCAAGAGCTTCTTTTTGTTTTTTTTTTTATCAAACAAGTGCTTTTTTTTTTTTGCCAAAAACAAGAGCTTATTATAACTTAACAATAACATCACAAAATGATATATTTTTGGTAATTTAAAACAATTCTCGTCAAATCAGCATATTTTTTTGAAGTATATTCGATTGTGTCATTCGGATTTGGACACTAGTTCTTATTTTTCTATTAGTTTTTATTTTTAATAATTGTTTCGTCAGATAATTTTTCTCTAGATAACTAAGTTAAAGAAAAAGGGAAACGAACATGAACATCATTTTTGTTTAAAAATATGAATGCTTAAAATGCAATTTTGTCTTATAAAGTTATAATCAATTTAGATACCAATAACTAACTATGTTTAGAAACGTTCTTTGATTTTTTGGTTCTAAAAAGCTGATGCTTGAATGAAATAAAAGCCTTTTAGGTCGACTATAGTTTTTGCCCTCTTATTCTTTATTTACATTACCAGAGACCAAATGATTTAGGAACTCGAGATCATTCTCTTTACGTTTTAGAAAATCTCTCAAGAAAATTTTATCATTTACTCTATTTATTGAAGTTTTTCAGTATAAACTATCAATCATGTTTTGTAATGTCAATTGGTTGTGACTATATAATATAAGCAACTAAATAGATTTATGGAAAAATGGTATACGGTGATAAAAGAGAAGATAAGACAAACAAAATAATATATTCCCAATAAAAATGAAAACTGTGAAAGAACCATCAGATTTTAGATATTTTTTGGGCGCATGGTCGATGAGAGCCTGGATCGACAAATGCTCTTCCAAGGGCATGAGTTCGCGAAGCTTAAGATTAAACTCATAGTGCCTTATAAAGGCAATTGCCCAGCAGATTGCTTAAATCTGAGCGGTAATAGAACATATCAACTTGAGTTTTTTCTTAATCTGAACTCTTTTACCAAAAAAAATAAAAACTATCCAAATCGTTTTCATAATTTCTAACGTGTCCCCATAAAATTATTATATTGTTTTGTTTCACAGTCATCGTTTGCACAAAAAATGAAAAAAAAATTAGCAACATCAAAAAAAAGTGACAAGTGTTAATGTTAGTTTATTATCTTAAGCTCTTACTTTAAAGTATCATATAGTAATGTTTTTTATATCTTAATCAAGCATCGCTCTTATCTTGAAGAAGTTGTAAATGACATCCAAGTCTTTGAAATAATGATTGGCATCTCCATAATCGCAAATTTATGTTGCACAAAATATTATTCCACAAGAGTTACATTAGTTTTAGAAAAATACAGACCGAAGAGAAAATATGTACAAACCTTCAACAAATCTCCATCATTAACATGAAACTTTATAATGAGAAGAACAAGGCGCTTATACTAAATCTTCTTTGAATAAAGGTCTACACGAAAGCGCAAATTGTCCAAGCCTGCAACAATCCCGTCCAAACTGGCAACACGAGAAGATGAAGCTCATTCAGAGTTGTTAATGATGATGCTACGATTAATCGTATAATTCACTAAACTTACGAAAATTAGAAGTATTGCTAACAAAGTAAGATGTAAATCATTGTGAAGAACACAACTCTCAAAACCCTAAATATCTCAAAGAACAAAACCCTAGATATGTGGGGAATTTATTACCTGAGATAAGGTAAAAACTTACTTTAAGTCTCCTTCAGCACTTGTTGTGTAGTAATGCATCTCCGTCAGTAGATTGAGCTTGGCCTTTACATTTTTATGTGAGAAGGCGGAAGTAGGTGAATTTTTTCATCTAAATCTTCTAACCACTTCTTAAGTTGAGAAATGTAGTTTTTGAAGCCACAAGAACGACTTTCTACTAGAGTCAATGGATGTCGTCATCGATCTCCTGAGCCAGGAGATATAATTCAAACCATCACTGCAGAGAGCACCCTTATGTGTTGTTAAGGCACACTCTTTCTCTTGAATTTGTGCTGACATAGAAGAGTTGAATTCTTCAATAGATTCATCATGAGAGAAGAGGGAACCCATGTGAAGAAATTGGATCAAATCCACGAGATCATTATCCAAACTAATATCCTGAGCACACAGAGAAGAAGGTGTATCTATATTGTGATTGAAAAAATAATCAAACATATATACAACACAAGATCACAAACAAAAATCTTGACATTCAAAACTGGTAACCACTAGTGTACTTTGTCAAAAGCAATTTGATACAGGTTTACAAGCATGCATGGATTCAGCAAAAACTATTCCTAACACTGTTGAGATAAAGAATGGGAAAGAGAACTATGCATAACACTATGTTGGACTCAATTACCTTGCAAGGTCAATCAATATCATCTAGGGGTCATTCATTATAACTTAACATCACAAAAATGTTGTACATATTTCTGGATGCATATTTGATCGTGTCATTAAAATTTGGTAGTATACAAAAATTGTGTGTTTAAAATTTCTTCTAAACTAAACAATTCTTGTCAGATATTATTTTTGAAGTATAATCGATTGTGTCATTCGGATTTGGACATCATGTTCTTATTTTCCTTATTTTTTTTTTGCTAATTTTCTTCTCAGATGTTTTCTTTGAATGTCGAAAGAGAAAAATGGAAAACTTAAAAGAAAAATCAAGGAAATCAACATTAAATACAAACACAACCATTATTAAAAGTGAATAGCTATTTTAAAACCAAATTACTATACCTTATTTAATAATGTTTTGAAAGTTTAGAAAACATGTGTATGAAAGACAAAAATATGAAAATCTATGATTAGCAATAACAATCAATGACAATTCATACACAATATTTAGTAAAAAATCATCGAATATTTGTTAAATTTACTCATCTTCTGAAAATCTCTTAACTTCTAGTGTCTCAAAACTCTACACCTATTATATTTCAAATAACTCCTCTAAGTAAAAATATCATTTAGGGCTGTTTAGAGAAGTTGAATTTGTGAAGAATTGGTTGATTTTAAGAGATAAGAAATTTGATAAATGTATAAAGAGTTCTAATAATGAGTTTTCATATTTATAAAGTAGATATAAATATTTTACTAGAATAATTTTAAAAATCTAAAGGATATATGAAATATTTTGAAAGTTTTGCTTTATAACTTAAATAGTTTAGAATTCATATTCCAACAATTCTATATTTTGGTAGAATCATAGAATCATTAAAAATAAAAATTTCTGAATAACAATGATATCTGTATGTCACTAAAAATCATCAAACCTATAACAATAGATTTTAGCATCCATAAGTGATATTTTTCTGTGTAAGTTATAGAATAGTCGATATTTGTTGTTTCTCCATAAACCACCACATCCTACGAATGACAAAAAAAAATGTAAAAAGACGTTATTGATGTCAAGATACAACATCGTTCTTCAACAAGTTTTCAACATTAGAAATGAAAAGAAAGATAAAATATGAAGTTGGAACGATCCAAGTATTATTGCAACTAAAATACAAGAATTTGGAAATTACAAAAGAAAACATGTGATTTTATACAATTTACCAAACCATAGCGAAGTGTAGCGATAGATTTTGTCTGTTGTTAACTCTCTCCTTCAAACTTTGCTTCCTCCATGGGCTGATGAGCTACATCATAAGTTGCATGAAGACCAACAAAGACGTAGTACAAAAGCATCACCATGGTACATATAATGAATCTCAAGAACGCTACATAACCGAGTGATCCTATAAGGAAAAGATTCATGGCTATAGAAAACGATGGCAGCCACGGAACAAGAGGGACTCCCCAGACCTTAGGAACACGGTACTTCGGTATCAATGCCAACCCCAAGGTCCCTATAAACCATAAGACTCCAGTCACCGCGTAACCGATCCAGCCTCTAACGCCTGCGTTCCACAACGCCGATACCGCAACCGAAGAAGCAATGATCAGAAACAAGAAACCAAGAAACTTCAACAAGCCACTCTCAGGAGTAACATCCTTCACGTAGTAACGTCTCACTAGCAACGCTACAGCCACGAGCATGAAAATGAATAGCGTAGCAAAGGAGAAAACGCTCGAAAGAACATCTAAGCTGGTGAAAAATGCGATAATTGCACTGAGTATGGTCACAAGGAGAGTAGCGTTAATAGGAGTTCCCGTTTTCGGATGAACCAAAGCGAACCACGGAGGAATCATATGAGACCGAGCAATCTGAGTCGTGTACCGAGCTTGTCCTAACGAACCAACAAGCAAGCTTGTAGTCATACCCTTCAAAGCACATATACCAACCAAATACTTAGCCCATTTCATCCCAATCTGAGAAAAAGCAACCGAATACGCCGCGTTGGGATCAATCTCAGTGTACTTCACCATCATAGTCAACGCCAAAGCCATCAAACAGTAAACCACAGTGATCATAGACATAGACCCAACCAAACCAATCGGTATATCCCTCGCCGGCTTCTCAGTCTCCTCAGCCATGTTGGCCACCATATCAAACCCGGTGTACGACCAGTACACCACAGCAGCCGACTGAACAACGCCTTTCGCTCCGTAAGGGAAAAACGGAACCAAGTTTGAGGCTTTAGAATGAGTAAACCCAACAACAACTATAAACACAATAACACAAACCGTTACAACGGAAGTAATCAAGTTCAGCCACGAAGTCCTCTTAGTTCCACTCATGGCTATACCGTTAGCAACTAAAAGAACCGCCACAGCGACCGGATCAAGAAGATCAAATCCATTAGCAAAGGAATCAACTCTAATCCGAAAATAATCCGAATCATTCTTAACCAAGCTAGCTAGATAACTAGACCACGACCTCCCTAAACCAGCAGCACCAACGATAGCCTCGAGAAGAATATTCCCAGCAGCTATAAAAGCAATAAAGTCTCCTAACTCAACCCTTAGGTAAGAGAAGGAGCCTCCAGCTACAGGAATCTCGACTCCAAACTCGGCGTAACATAGCACTGATAATAACGCCGAGAGGCCTGAGATGGCGTAGGATAGCACAACGGCTGGGCCCGCTCCTACGCGGGCCTCCTGGCCCGTTATCACGAACACGCCGGACCCGACCACGGAGCCGAAGCTGAGCCAGAGGAGGTCCCACCACGTGAGGCAGCGGCGCATGGGGTTCTCGCTCTCGCGGCGGGCGGCGTCGATCTCGTAGGCGTCGGAGGAGCGCGCGAGGAGACGGTCCGCGAGGCGGGGACACGTGGCGGAGAGAGCTGATTTGTAGGAGGAGAGGCTCTGGAAAGAGAACTCCGGGAAGAAGTCTTGCTTCCTCCATCTCCAGTAGCTCCTCCGGGGGTTTGGATCGTCGGAGATTGAGTCCTGCTGCGGCTGAGCTTCTTCCATTGGTTGACTTGTTTGGAAGCGAGGTCGTGTTGACGACGAGTAACTAACTAGAGAGTAAAAGATTGATAAATATAAAATGTTTAGTGTCTTTATTTTGATTATGGAAGAGTTTTGGACTGGTTCTGTAAATAAAGATATAATTATTAAATTATAGTTATAAACTCGTGCGGGATTTGATTCACCGACAGTAGAAGCCTAATCCTATGAAAAGGAGGTCGTCTACGTCTAGTACGGCTGTACAGGTAATAATAATCAACGAACGCTGGAATGAACCAAATTAAAGGGTGATTTTTGATATATAAAAGTACAAGGATCAGTCGATAAGAAATGAAACTTTAAGGGGATCATTGTGTAATAAATACTAAGCGGACTATATGTGGACGGTGTGATAAACGTTCAGACATGTTTGATGCTCGGGCAGGGCAGGGCAAGGCACTAGAGAGAGAGAAGCTACGCCGATTACCCACCCGACCCGGAACGGTTCGGCCCAGAAACGAACCCTCGCAGTTTACGAAACGTCCTAAGCCGAAGTCGTTTCTTTAGTTTTGGGAGATTTTGAGAAATGCACATAAACTGTTCGACGAAATGTCTGAAATGAAAATAGGTTTTCTTGAACGAGTATTGTAACCCGGGTATGTATTGTGCGTTATGCCTTAGCCATATATACATCTTTATCTTCGAGATTACTTCATTTCTAGCTTGCCTCTGAAGAATCACAATGACATCAAAGTTACAATGATCAGTCCTATACTGCCTTATGTTTTGTAGAGTACTAAGGAAATCTATGCATTTAACTCGATGGTTTTCATGTTTAAGATCATTTCAAAGCGTTATGCATTTGTCTTTTTAATTTTTTTTTGTTTTTAACTCAATTTTGGGATTATGATGAAAAAACTGTAATGGCTGAATATAAAACAAAGTACTGCCCAGCTCTTAGCTGCTGGTGGTTCTCTGTTTTGGATATGATGTATGCCTTACTCATTTGAATCTCTTTTCTGCAATTTTTTTTTTGTATTTTACGGAACTCATTGACACATTCCTGGTTTAAGCTTGCCATGTTTTAAAAAGATTTGACTTTTGTGATCAAATGTCAATTGCGTTTGATGCATATATGTCTTTTAATCTATATTTTCGACTTTCTTGCTATATGAATTAGGCAAAGTTCGAGATCGTAAGGAGAAAGTCCAAAGCGCTGAAGAGTTGACAACGATTATATAATCAGGTAAATTTTAAGCTTTCATTTACTAAAATTTTTTTGTTCATGGGGGCTTGAATTCATAGCTCCTCTTACAGAACGTTACTAATGTAATAGGTTGGAGATTTCTGAGTCTTAATTAAAAAAATTGATATAAGTGGAGTTGCAGTTAAGAAAATGCTAGTAGTCAATGATAAAGTTGTGTGATATTTGCTATAAATTATCTATGGTTCAGATAAGTGGAAGAACAAGTCTAGTTTTACTAATTCAGATTTGCCACAAGCTCTCTTTCAAAAATGAAATTTTAGTCTTAGTAGTAATGCTTTTCTTGGTGTATACATCTAATTTAGAAATCTTCAAACCCTTGTTAATTGATCATTATCCCACTTGAGCCACATATTGATTGCTATCATCAGATACCCTTTTCATTAGAATTATTTTTCTAGACCTCAGATTCAATGGCAAACACTGACCTGGTCACTGAAAAAGACATCTATGGTGATGATCTTTTCAGATGTTATTACCAAACTCTGATGGAAAGTGTGCAGGTGAGATCAAACTTTACTGAAATCAAAATAGAAGTTGCTAATCTCTTTCATATTTATGTGCTTGAAGTTCTTTAGATTTTAGAAATGTGTGGTAAAGTATAATATTAAAAATAATTAAAAGATATTCTTTTTTTCTTATGTGAGAAACTAACAGATTTTGTGAAAAGGAAAGAAAGAGACAGACGCTTTTGTCATGCTTACCACCTTTATCCGTTGAAAAATCTTCCACCGTAGACCCAAAGATATATAATTTGTATACTTTATCCTTTTAAGTTTGTGACAAAAAAAAAAGAATCCTTTTAAGTTTTCTTCTTCTTATAAAGTGATGTGTAGACACAAAACATTTTCAGATTTTTTAAGCTTTCTTCTTCTATCTGTGGAGGGGACCAGATAATCAATCAGTATACACATATATTGGTCCGGTTCCACTTTTCTTGATAATAGAATAGCTTTGGTTTCTCCATTTGAGTTGATTCTGGTTTTTGTAAATCAACTATCATGATCAATTCCCAAGAAGAATGGATACTTATACGTCTATCGTCGTGATCCTATGCATCGCTTTATTTGCAATCAATCTAATTTTTGCTTGTTTCACTTGCTTCTCCATTCTTCATAGCTTCATGACAGAGACAACAAACCAGGATTTTAGTGATCTCAGGAAGAATCTTATTGAACCGGAAGAAGCTAAACCAGATGATGAGAAGGTAATGATCATTGCAGTCTCAAGTAACCAAGGATTCTCTGGCTCTATGGATGGTGATGATTGTGGCCAAGATTGCTCCCATGATATTTGTGCTTGTTGAACAAAGGTTGGATTCTATTTTCACTACACACTTTCTCCTCATGTTTTGCATTTTTTTTTCTTTGATCATTCCTACTTGTAAATGGTGAAATCTGTAGGTAGAGAGTATTACATCTTATGCATCGGAATCCAGAAATGTTTTTTTTCTTTTTCATTTTGTATCACGAGAAATAGTAATCTGAACATGTATTATACTATTTTATGTGTAATGTATCCCCATGCTTTAATATAGTTTGAATACATCAAACTCTCTAATGAATTTTTCCTTACTTCAAGTTATTTGGTTTTTTCAACTATTTGATTTTTTCCTGTGTGTAGCATAATTCAAATGGAGGTGTAGACAAATTTGAATTAATATTTTTGTACTATTATATTAACCTTTCAAGGTTTATTTTTCTTTGAAGACTGAGAATTAAAGGCAAAAGGCTCCACTAAAGACGTGGAGAAAAGAAGAGAAAACAAGTTCCACTCATTGAAAGTAATATAAAGCTTAACAACGAAATTGATAGTTGACAAAAGACTAAAGGGCTGTTCGTTTGGTTGCCGCAGGTACCGGCGGCAGCGGCAGCGTCAACATTCTGCGTCAACTCTTGTTCGTTTCGTTGACGCAGGAACCGGCGGCAGCGGCAGCGTCCGAACGCTGCGTCCTGCGGCTGACGCCGATAAAACCTGCGGTCGCGATATGATATGCGGCAGCGTCAGCGGCAGCGTCAGCGTCTGCGAAACGAACAACAACTGTCTTCATTGACGCTGCCGCCGCCGCTGACGCTGCCGCTGCCGCTGACGCCGAAACCTGCGGCAACCAAACGAACAGGGCTTATTTACCAAATTCAAATAAAGAAAAAAATGAAGGCAGCGACAGCGAATTGCTTATAGAGACAGATTTCTACTTGAATAATAAGAACAAAATAATTGAAGGTGATGTTATTATTTTTTATGATTAATTAGTTGGATGGAAGGGAATCAACATAAAACTTAAATGATTAGGAGCAATTAGTTAATTCCATTAATCCTTCCCATGAAACTTGAAGCTTCTATGGATGAATTTAATAGTGTCATCATAACACACCACATGTTTTCATAAGATTTTTGAAACTATAAATAATATTCCCTTTGGATTTCAATTATTGATGTTGTGGTTTTTTTGTTTATGTATTTAAAATTGGATATTTAAATGTTCAATTAATGAATATTACTCTAAAATCTAATATATACGAATGACAAAATCTCTTAATATCTGTACATAAATATTTTAAATATAAATAATTAAGCTTATTTATTAAACACATTTACTCAAAACATTGCAGTACGTGGGCTGTCAAGACATATAATAAAAACTCTGGGTCCATACTGGAAAATACACATTATCCCGGGATCTATAAGCGAATTATAAAATAGCTGATTTGAAAAAAACTAAAATAAAAAGACTTCAACGCGGCAACACTTTCCATCTCGACCGAGTCAGAAAGAACGATCGAGACGAAAAAAACGAAGAAGAAAGATGGGTCAAGCAGAAGAAGATAAAAGCAAAGGATTTGCTGAGGAAGAAGTTAACCAGCATCATCATCATCATCAATACGGTACGTTTCAAGGTGTTTCCAATTATCCTCAACCTTCGCCGCCTCCTGGAGTTTACGATTCCTCCGCTCCTCATTACGTCCATGGTTATCATTCTGTTCCAGGTAGCTTCTCTTTGCTGAATTTGATGTGCTGATTTACATATTTGGAGAATTAATGTTTTAAGTTGACGATCATGATGACTCTCTTCCTCAGTATTCTGCATTGAGAATTTAGAAACTTGATGCAATTTAGGGGTTGTTTGATCAACAGTATGTTTGCTGACTTTTGAATGGCATAGTCACAAGCCAAAGTATAGTTTAAATTTTGGAGCTTTTGAGATCTAGTAACTGTTAGTTTGTTTCGGTTTGTGTAATAATCCCACAAGGGAAATTGTGTCATTTCTCATTCTCTCTTCTTCTTGTTCAAATGTTATGTTTATTCTTTACTGTTGTCAGTCTATGGCATTGCTGAAGGAAGACCTGTGACTGTGAGACAACGCCGCCTTTCTTGCTGTGGAATTGGTCTTGGATGGTTCTTGTAAGTTCCTTTTGCATCTCTCTCTCTGTCTTCACATGGCAGCTACACTTGCTTTTTTTAACAATGTCCCACTAGCAACAACTTTCAAACAAAGATCTTGCTTGTTTGGTATCTCATATAGAGTTTGTGCTTGATCCTTATTGAAGGTTCATAGTTGGTTTTTTCCTTGGAGGAATACCTTGGTATGTCGGAATGGGCATCATGATAGTTGGAAGGAGGGTTGACCACAGGGAGAAACCAGGTTACATTGCTTGCACCATCGCTGTAAGTTATCCGAGAGTCTCCTCTCTTCATGTTTGTCCTCGGATTGCAATCTGACTCTGATCAAATTGATTGAGATGTATTAAACACACTTTCAGGCTATTCTTGCCACGATCGCTGTTATTCTTGGTGTATCTAAAGGAGCAGAAGATTGATGATCATTCGTTTATATCTATGGTTGATTCAGAACGTTTGTATAGATGCCGATAAACATTGTGTTCTGTATTTTTATTATCTTCGTACTTCTTCTATGAACTCCTTCGAAACATAGAGAAAAATGATGTAAACTTATAAAAGTTATTTGCCAACCAAGTGTGATAGCAATACAACAGAACCTTACATTAATTAAAAAGTGTAAAGCCTAACGTTTTCCAGAGACACTTGCATTGTTGTGCATCCTCAATAAGTCATCAGGAGTTACAAGATACCACCCTCCATCTTTCTGAGCCAACAGCTTCTGGTTCACCGAGTCTATCACCACACTCACATTCCCAAACCCATATATCTGAAGACCATTGTGCATTCTATTCGGCTTAGGTTTAAACAGCAACTCCTTCTCTTGCGCAAACACTTCCAACACTTCTTTCAAAGTCAGCACCTCGTTGCTATCCATCTGAGCCTTGGCCTGAGCCCGAGCCGGCTCAAAGTGTCTCTGCTCTTGTGCCTTCGCCCTTGGCTGAGACACTTCAACTCCTTCAACAGCTTCCATCAACATATCTAAACCACGCTTCAACTGGATTCGGATCCTCTCGTTTGCTGAAAGCTCTTGCGGGAATGACTTTTTCCAGCCGTAGTACCAGTTGTGGATCTCGTCGAACCTCGGTTTGGCACGCAACCAGTGGTACAACACATCCAGCCATTTCGGGAAGAAGAACCTCTCCATCAGATCAGCCATTAGGTGTATCGGCACTGCAGATGCCCACTTCATAACCCAGTTGAACTGGTCTAAATTCTGGTTTGCCGGATTCACCTGAAACTCCTGCAAGGCCAGCTGAAGTTTGGGGACTATGTAACGTCGCATAAGCTGTTCCCAGCTTGTAGCATCAAAAACAGTCTTCCATGGAGAAAGAATAGTGTAGGCGGATGGATCACTAGGATGCCAAGCATCAAGAACATTACTCAGTTTCATCTGAATGATCTGATACAGAAACTCCAACTTCTGACCAAGTCTTGGCAACCAAGGATGTACCCAAACATGGATCGCAACAACTTCCCTTCGTGGGTCCCAATATTCAACAGCTGTTGACAGTTTTGGCAGCACTACTGTGTCCAAAATCGTATCCATGACAGATGAAGGCAGCAGATCTTCCCATGTCTCTATGAATCTAAGCATCGGCTCAGGGTCTCTAGGTTCCCAGGTATTGATGCCAGCTATACGCACAGCAGGTAACACTACCTCAGAAACTAGTTGACTGTAAGGCGTCGAGATTACCCATATATTTTGATTTTCCTCCACTTCCAAAAGCTTTCTCCACGAAGATATAGCCTTCAGACCATGCCCTGCATCCCTAAGAGGGTCCCAACCCTGAAACATTCTGATAAAGAGAGGCAAGGCCAGTGAGCAAGCGATGGTGGACAAGTTACAGAGCATATAATCATGAGGATAGGTTGTTTGCAGGTCCTCGAAACGATTTGCAAGCGAGTCCAGCGTCAAACTCCCAGACGTATTCTCCAGTTCGATTCGACTTATCTCATCTGCGATATACTCCATGTTGTCTAAGTGCGCTTTTTGCTTCTCTTCCTCCTTTATAAGCATCTCCTTCTCCTGCTGCAAGCTCAAGGCTGATTCTCTCTCGTTCCTCAAGTCCCTATCAATCTTTTGAATTTCATGTTCCACCAAATCAACAATCAGTCGCAAGTTGTGTTGTAGCTCCGGCATTGGAACATCTGCTTCTCTAGCTTTCTCCTCAGCATCTAAATTTTCCAAATTCGTCACAACCCGAACCTGTGGTCCTCGCATATCAATAATGGTCTGCCCACCACCAAAACCCTCTTCCTGCTTCTTCTCCAACAGCTCCTCTGCAGTGACATAAACTTCCTTCCTCGCCTTCTTCTTCTTCCAGAGATTTTTCCCTCCTCTATCACCATGACTCTGATCATTCCAACCAACCGTAACAGTCTTCTTCTCCTCCACCTTCTTTAAATCAGGCAACTTTGCCTCCTTGAAATCGTTATACCCCATACCCATATTCTTCGGCCTCAGCTGAGCTTCAATAGGAGCCACAATACCCTGCTGGTTCTTCCCAAGACCACCTCCTTTGTACCCCATCTTCTCAAGAAGCTTCATACCAATTCCTTTAGTAGCCTTCTCAAACTTACCTATATCACTACCACCTAAACCCTCCTTCTTCCCTCCCTTTGCACCACCCTCTTGACCTCTCTTCTCCATCTTAGCCTTCTCTCTCATCTTCGCCCCCTCAGCTATCTTCTTCCCAAAAGCACCAGGTAAAAGACTATCCTCATCATCAAAACCTAATCCCCCAAACCCTAACCCTAAACCTGACCTTCCAGCACCCAATCCACCTCTAACTTCACTATCATCATCAACAACCATATCATCCTCCTCATTAGGTTCCCTAGCATCCCTATCAATCTCTTGATTCGGCATAACAGTACCTGTAGAAACGAAATTGACAGGCTTGGTTAAGTCGGCCTTCCTTCCCGAATCCAGATCCCTGCGATTCTTCTTCCTCCGACCTCCTCCGCCGCTGGAATCGTCGGAATCCGAATCGCTCTCGGCGAAGACTCCGTAAGTAGCGTCGTGCTTGGTTTGTTTCCGCTTCTCCTTCCGCTTTTCGTATACGAACTCGCCGTTCTCCCAGCGGCCTCCTTCGAAGTCGTTCTCCATGCCGAACCTCTCCATCTCTTGATACTCGTCCATGGCGAATCAACAGATCCGAAAAGCTCTGCGAATGATTTTTATTGCAACTCGCCGACGTCGAAGCGTATCGGAGTATAAATATGAACAATTCGTTTGGGCTTTTTAGATAAGATGGGCGTTTTTATTTGTATTTCAGAGCCCATAACTTTCTCACGTGCTATTTCTTTGTAACTCTCACAGTCTCACGTGATCTCTCATCTTCTTCCTTTTTGAACTCTTTTGTTGTGTGGGTGTGGGCCCAACCCTATGTCCTTAGTAAAACGAACATTTTGTAATGCCAGTAAACATGAGTTTGCTGTCTCGAAACCATTGGCTCTGAATTAATAACGATTGCTTAATAATATGTTTACAACTAAAGGAAGATTAAAAAAAAACACATTTAGGATGAGATAAAATAAGAGAATTATTACACCTCCAAGGTATATTATACTCATGTCAAGAGAGTATTCAGTTAACTTGTAACTGAATCCCCTTCAACCATACAACAGGAACTCACCATTCAAGATCAGAGACAACCAACTTGTGATTGAATCCTCACACAAAGCATAAATATAATCAAGAATTCTAGACAGTAAACTGATTATATAATGTAGAGAATCTCTAGTTTGAATCTAATCCTTGAGAAGTCACACAACACTTTAGAGTTTGTACACTTAAGATGAATGAGATTTAGAATCAGTAAGCTAGAGTTTAAAAAGAGATAAAGAAGAGTTTAGACTGAGTTTTACAAGTATTAGGCTGCCTTAAGAGAGAAAGAGTTAAGGCAGCCTCTAAACCATAATGTTTAACTCTCTACATTGTGAATATTGTTTAGACACAAGATAGAGAGAGAGAACCACAAATTTAGACTGAGAGAAACTTGTATTGATACTCGATTTTTTTGTTACAAGTGATGGAAAAGCCTTTAAATAGGCAATACACATGATTAAGCAATTACTATGCAAGATAAACATGCACAGCCTGCTTGAGTGAAAGTAACAAGTTCAGCTGCTTCTCCAAAGCAACACATGTGACTTCATCTTGTCTAATTCAAACCAGATCATTTCTTTTGAATTCAAACTGGTTACCTTGACTTCTTAGAGGTTTCCAACGTCCATATTAGTCTCCACAACTCATTTCTTGCCTCAGTTTTCCTGTCCATGATTTCCTGTCCATGATCTTCTGTCCATGATTTCCTGTCCATGATCTCTTGTCCATGATCTCTTGTCCATGATCAATCAGGTTCTTCATGTCTTTACTCTTGCTTTTTATTGCTTCATGTCAACACTAATACAGCTACTCTTGTCCCAACATGCTATAGACAATTTCGTAAAAATTTGATAATATTTTTATAATTTATAAATTCATATTTATGTCTATTAGTTGTTAAAATTTTGAGAATTTAAAACCACTGTTTTATTTGATTGCGTCCAATATTAACCTTCAACATGAGTTAGTGTCATGAAACCATTGACTCCGAATGAATAACGATTGTTTAGTAAGAATATCTCTAACCTCACTCTAAAATAGAGGTTAAAGTAAAAATACTTCAACCTAATTCTATTTTCTACTCTATCGTATAATAAAGGATGGATTATTATCCATTTTTTTATCATTTTATTTTCGTTTTAAAATAAAGTACTATTAGATTAGAATCTAACTATATTATATAATTACTCTATTATAGAGCTACTTTATAATAGTACTATTATATTTTAGAAAAAAATAGAATGAATCATTGAAGATGATTTAAGAAAAATAATATTTTGGAGACAAAATGAAGGGAATATTAGACCTCCAAGAAAAACAGATTACAAGGTTTACTAAAATGCACTGTTATAACAGAAATATTTCATCATTAATATTTTATTCTTAAAAACTAAACTGGTTTATTCTTATAAAACTAAAATGTTCACAGTCTAGTTTTCTTAATATTGTATAGGTACTAGGTATGCGTTTTTAATCCACATAGTTTCCTCGTTTCTAATTTCTTGGAATTGATAATTGTGGTGATTATTTTAACTTTTCATAATATATTTCTCACGTTTTCAAGGTTCTATTTCTGATGAAAGTCAATATATTTTTGTTCACACAGTATAATTGGTACAAAGTCAAGAAAATTAGGAATAATTTCTTTTCTCTAACCAACTTTTGTTTTTTTGCAACAATATATACACATTCTCAGCTGTTTTCAAAGAAGAATTGTTATGTTTTGTCTGAACCAATACAACAAAATCCCATTTATTCTGTACAAACGACACATATTTGGGATTTCAGACTACAACAAATAAAGACCACCTTTTCAAATGTCATAATAAAGGCCGATCTGACTATGACTAGACTTTTAGTAAGCTTTTCAAACATGTTGTTACAATATTGAATTCATTACTAAACTTTTTATCCAGGGACGTAGAGAAATACGTGTAGACGCATATAATGGCACACATTGGTTGAACAATGCAAATTACTTCCCTAAACATGACTAGACTTCTTTACTTTTCATAACGTATATTTTTTCTAATCTCCACTACATAATATTAATTTCAGGTAGTATGCTTATTTACTTTTATTTATTTCAAGGATTTTTATGAATACTTCTCATAAGTTCATAACTCATAAGTAAAGTATGTTTAGCTTCGCGACAAGTTCTTTAATCCAAGTCTATTTATTATTTCTTGAACAAAAGAATAAACTAGTATAGCTAATCAAATAAGCTTACGTTATAACTATTTTAATCAACCAACAACGTCCGTAGCCGGTAGCTCTACTTTGTCTTACGTTGAGTTTAGTAAATGATAATGACCCTAGTCTACGCGTAAGTGCATTATATTATTAAAATTAAAATTAATTGATATGGTTGGACGAACATCACCTTATACTATTATTGATATTATATATCACATGCGTTTCGTAAGAGAGTTGACATTGCTATTCAGCGTCTCCAAAGAACAACGCCACCTGGTTTCATATTTATTGTCTGCGATTAAATTAATTTAACACTAACAAATCAATATATTTGGTAATTAGTTACTTTTTTAAGTTTTAAATGTAGTAAATTTCAAGGTTCGCTTCAAATCATCTACCTGAATATAGCTCAAGAAAACTGAAAGGGATAAAACAAATAAAATATTAAATTAAGGTGACAATTGCGTGGGAATTCTCCTTTCTCAAACGTAGGCAATTACGACAAAAACAGACACCAACAAGAAAAGGATAAGTAAATATAGAAGTATCATAGAGTATATATTAAAATTAAAAGATAAAAATACACTAAATACTCATGCAATAAAGCCACATGCATGTAGCGTAAGGAAAGGAAGACAAAATTAAATTTTTGGAAATTATACACCAGAAACTTGTTGTTATAAATTCGTTGCCAGTTGCACATACAGCGAGTTATTACATATATCTTCTCTCTACAAACAAGTTTTATCACATTTTTATTATACAGTATATCTATTCAGGCATATATATAGAGAGATATACAGCTGCCTCCAACATATATAGTCAACTGATGAAATTTTAAGCATCATCATTATAGTCTTGTCTCCTTTCTTTCTCTCTTCCTCTCCTCTTCATCGTAGATCAAGAACACAAGATGATTGAGATAATTTCAGTAAAGAATGTGTTATTGATCGGGTTTTTGGTCTTGATACTGAATTGGGTATGGAGAGCTGTGAACTGGGTTTGGTTAAGGCCAAAGAGGTTGGAGAAATATCTGAAGAAACAAGGATTTTCTGGGAATTCTTACAGAATTTTGATGGGAGACATGAGAGAGAGTAATCAGATGGATCAAGTTGCTCACTCTCTTCCTCTTCCTCTCACAGCTGATTTTGTCCCTCGCATGATGCCTTTTATCCATCACACTGTTATAAATCATGGTATGATACATCAAACTCAGCTTAATTCTCAAGCTTTAAAGTGTTGTTTTTAGTATGACTATCTGAAGAAGATGTGAATCTAACTATATAAAACCAAGCTAGACCTGGTCTTTTGTTAGATTCGTCTTTTTGTATTCATTTGGTTAAGAGTTGCTCATCTTCTTCATCTTGAATTTCTATTTTTCAAGGAATGAAATGAACAGAGAGATTCAGAGCCAGGGATTAAAAGAGTTAGCTGTGTATATATATTATAATATATTTATTTGCATAATTGCATAATTAAGATCTAAATCTGATATCTATTTCTGGTTATAATCGAAATCTAGCTCACAAATAATACAATAATAATATTCTTTAGCATATCATATATTGTCTCCAGTACATTCTTGTGTGAGTTTTGTTTCATATGCAGATATAATATAGTTAAACTTAAACTATAACATATGGTAATAAATAATTTATATACTATTTGTTTTAACAGGGAAGAAGTGTTTCACATGGTACGGACCGTACCCGAACGTGATAGTAATGGATCCAGAGACACTACGAGAGATAATGTCAAGACACGAACTCTTTCCAAAACCAAAGATTGGATCACACAGTCATGTTTTCCTCAGTGGTCTTCTCAATCACGAAGGTCCTGAATGGTCCAAACATCGAAGCATTCTTAATCCTGCTTTTCGTATCGACAATTTAAAGGTATTTTTAACAATTTTGTTTTTGGTAAATTAATAAATGAATATACACACTGCACATTTTGACTCTCATAACCACGATGTGAACTTTATGGACGTCATTTTCGTCTCATTCTTTAGATTCTCATCAGTTTCATTCTCTTTTTCCTCTTTTCCGAAAAAAAAGCTAGATGAGTTTGAAAGAAGTCTTGGTGGTTGAGAGATTTAAACAACAATAAATAAATAGAAAACATTTATTTAAATCTTTTTAAATGATTATTAATCAATATGTTTCCAAAATTTTTTTTTTTTACAAAAACGTATTTGAAGAAAAAGAACAAACAGAGAAAAAGTTCGCAAATAACTAGAAGCCACGCCACGCCACCAAATACCGACCAAACTATAAAAAGTCTAAAAGCGAAATAACAGAAAAAGACACTACAAAAAGGTGAAATCATATTTAAAAAATAAAAAATGTCCAAGTACATCAACTTTTTTGCCATTTATCAATATTACATACCTGCATTTATTATTTTTAACAAAAAAAATCATTGGTAGGTTATATATAAATCTCCATTTATGCGAAGTTTTGTATGAATGGTTTTAGTTTTATTTTTTTTTCAAATTGAACTATATTTAATATCTTGTTTCCAAAATGTACAGAGTATCCTTCCAGCATTCAACTCGAGTTGCAAAGAGATGCTAGAAGAATGGGATAAACTAGCTTCAGCAAAAGGAACAGTAGAACTTGATTCATGGACTTACTGTCATGACTTAACAAGAAACATGCTTGCTCGTGCTTCTTTTGGTGATTCCTACAAAGATGGCATCAAGATCTTCGAAATCCAACAAGAACAGATCGATCTTGGTCTCCAAGCTATTCGTTCTGTCTACATTCCTGGATCAAAGTAAGCAAAATGTCTTTTCTTTTTAATTTATCAACCGAGTCTGGAACCGTAAAGCTAATCTTGCTGATTTTTATTGTCGAATTAGAGAAAGAAATATGAGTTGCCTCTTTGGTGAATTATACATAAGAATTAAACATATCTCAAATGAAAATAAGATTTATCTAAATCGATAGTATATATATATATATATAAATCAACTAACCTTTATCAGAATATATATAACTTTTATAATATTTTTCGGTTTGTATTCACAAATTTCACCTCATAATCAAATTTTACTGCTAATAATAGCTTGTCCACAAGATACACATCTCACTTTTCAAGTTATTCTAATACTAATATCAGTTTTTTTGTATTTGCAATTTGCAGATATTTGCCAACAAAGTTCAACAAGAGGTTGAGAGAAACTGAAAGGGACATGAGGGCTATGTTTAAAGATATGATTGAAACAAAAGAGAAGGAGATAAAAAGAGGAAGAGCTACTGACAAAAACAGCGACTTGTTGTGCTCCATGTTAGACTCAAATACAAAGCAAGTAAAAGAACAAGGACCAGATTCAGGGCTTAGTCTCGATGATCTGATAGATGACTGCAAGGCTTTCTATCTAGCTGGTCAAAACGTGACTTCTTCATTGTTTCTTTGGACTCTTGTTGCTCTAAGCCAACACCAAGACTGGCAAAACAAAGCAAGAGATGAGATCTCTAAGGCGTTTGGTAACAATGAGCCAGATTTTGAAGGGTTAAGCCACTTGAAAGTTGTAAGTAAACATTTTCAAAACCGATCAAACCACACACTACACATAAAAATTAATTGTTTATAACCTTTTCTTCTGATTTTGGGCCATTAATAGGTATCAATGATCCTGCATGAAGTGCTTAGACTCTATTCACCAGCTTACTTCACATGCCGGATAACTAAACAAGAAGTGAAGCTAGAGAGATTCTCTTTACCCGAAGGAGTTGTGATCACAATACCAATGCTATTGGTGCACCATGATCCTGATCTATGGGGAGACGATGTGAAACAGTTTAAGCCCGAAAGATTCATCAATGGAGTTGCAAGTGCAACCAAAGGAAGACTCTTTTTTTTGCCTTTTAGCTCTGGACCTCGGACTTGTATTGGTCAGAACTTCTCCATGTTGCAAGCTAAGCTCTTTGTAGCAACGGTTCTTCAAAGGTTTAGTGTAGAGCTATCTCCATCGTATACTCATGCTCCTTTCCCAGCTGCAACAACATTCCCACAACATGGAGCTCATCTGATCATTCGAAAAATTTAAAGCAAAGGTGCTTTGTATATAAGAAACAGATTCGAATCTATAAATTTCAATAGATTTCTTGATTTTTATTATTCCTTTATGACATATAGTGAAAAACATTAATAATGTGTTACAGTTTCCTTTGCATAGTGCTGCTAAAATCTTGATTCTGACTTCTGTTTACATAGTAAATTATTTCAGATTAAAGAAATTTATTTTCTCTAAATCATTTGAGCTATTTATTGCGTTTCTGATAATTTTCCAGACACCTACCCAATCTTTTGTCAGAAACTCAATAAGTAGCTCAAATGATTTAGAGAGAAAAAAACCCACAAATTGTTAAATCATAGAGCTTTGCAGAAGTTAGTACCAGTAAGGACTTAGCAAATCTATTATTATATTTTTTTTTGTGCAACTAGCAAATCTATTAAGTATATGGAAACCTCAATAGTAACAGTTAAATGTATGTACTTACGTTGAGGTTTATGTTATCCAAATGATGAAATTAATTGATTTAGAGAGAAAAAAACCCACAATAGATTTCCAGTTAAACCTCATAGTGCTGAAAAATGTTACAAACCAAAAACAAACATTTTGTCTTTAATTTGGTTCAGTTAAATTAAAATCTATTAAGTATATCTATAGTAAAACTAGTGGGACAATAAAGAAATTCCAGTCCGTTTAGGCTATTTCAAATTGGCATGCTTTGTATTTTTATTCGAAAGCTCTGAACATTTTCTTTCTCAATTCGATTCAATAATAAGAATCAAGATTCTTGATGAATTAATTGACATCCATCGTTCATTATCAATTAAATATATATACAGATCTGTTTATGTTATCCACATGAGTGAACAAGAGATTAGTAATACGTTAAGTAAAATGTATGTACTTACGTTGAGGTTTCGTATGTTATCTAAAGAATCTTGTGAATTAGGCTTTTCTTAAAGCGCACGTTAACAAAAAAAAGTTACCAAGTTTGGGAGTCAAAGATTGAAACTGGAAATTTTACGATAAACCATGTATAACGATAACAGTGTGTGAATCATGTGTTCACTATTATTAGATAACGCTTTAAGCAACAACGAACATTAAGAAACGGAAACGTACATTCATCTTATTATAGCAATACGTAGAAGCATTCTTATTATAAGTTCATATAGATTTGTTTATTGCAGCAATCAAGAAAACACACGAAGAGAAACAGAGTATATATTTATGGTAGAGTTTCTTAGGACGCAAGGCATTACTTTCTTTATATTTTCAAAGCATCGAGATAAGCTTTTCCGTCGAGTGTACGAGAGAACACGCCATCCATATACTCTTTCATGGTCAGACTTTTGAATTTTCTAACCTTCTGCCTTTCAACGAGGCTTTGTGCTGGACCAACTTCTTTATACATTCCAGGGTTGTGAAACGTCGCAATAGAGAGCCTCTCTTTCTCTGAGTTCACAACTCCTCGATGCTCGATGCTTCGATATGTCCCATTTGTTATGATCTACATCAACCCACTAGAACCATTTACAATGATCGATTTGTTACCGTATGCTTTTTGATGTAATTTAATTACCTCTATGACGTCTCCTATGTTGACAATGAAAGAATTTGGGAGAGGTTTAACAGGAACCCATTTCCCATCTTTCTTGATTTGGAGACCTTCAACTTCATTAACCTGCAACAGTATGGTGAGTCCGTTTGGATCTGAATGAGGAGATAGTCCGATAACCTTATCAGGTTGTGGACACGGTGGGTAGTAGTTCATCCTCATCATCTGGACCGAATCAACATCATCAAACAACTTTAACATTTCCTCTGGTTTGACGTCTAGGACTCTCGCCATTTTTGCTATTAAGATCTTAGCTATGCTCTGCACTTCAGTAGAATACGTCTCCAGAGTATCTCTGAAGAAGTCAGATAACCAATATTTATACAGAGAAAAACTTTTTAAATTTTAAGTTTCAAAAAAAAAAACTTTGTAAAATTAGTTTAAAAAAACAAAAAAAAACCTAAAAGGAAGAGGTAGCTTGGGGAACAAGTGAGGCTTGCGTTCTTCAATTGGTTGCACAATATGGTAGAACATATCTGCCCAATCGAGCTTCTGATCTTCTGAAACCACAAAAGCTTGTCCGAAACCTTCGATCTCATTTGGTTGCTGCCAAAACTTCTTCTTTTCTTCCATGGGAAGATTGAAGAAACCTTGAATCTCCAACTTTATTTTGTCCAAGAAACTTGGATCTATTCCATGGTTTACAAGCTGTAGATTACAACAAATACACAATCACAATGATTAATAAACAGAAATTAATCCATGGTTTTTTTTGTAAGAAACAATTTTTTTTCCCAGTTTCTCAAATCAATAATACTCTTTATATGTTTGAGTTTATTTGGTGTTAAAAGTTTTCTTTTACAAATTATAAATAAAAATTTAATATCGTTTGAGATTTGTGACTAGTTATATAATCTTTTTTATTAGTAGAAAATTAATTTTTAGTGATATTTTTATGTAACCAAGATATATTGTATGGACCATTTTTAATTTGTGTGCATTAACTGTAAACATCAAATAAAATGAAAAAGAGTATTAGTAAATTCTGAGACTTGACTCGGAAGAAACAAGTCTGAAATCTTCATATGAAGTTTTGACATGTTAATAAATAAAGATGATCGTTGATTTGCAAAGTAGTAAAAAGTTTGGGGATTTACCTGGAAAAATCCCCATTCTTTGCAAGCAAAGTCGAGCTTCTCAACCTCAGAGCCCATGGTTGTTGAGGAACATAACCGCTTCATGTCAATGATTGGGATCTCGGTATTTAGACCAGAACCATCGGTGACTTCAGTCTTGTCCTGATCAGGCCGAACATACCTGGGAGGAACGGTCGTGACCATCTTTTCCTTAACCATCTCCTGAACAGAAGGAACTATAATCGAGCTCCACTGAGCTGCTCCTTTGGATTCCATGGCGGTTTCTTTCTTAGACCAAAAAAGATATGGTGTAGATATGTTTAGCGAGATGTTGTGTTAGGTAATTTAAAGGGTATTCCGATTTCTCCTATGTTATAATGATTGATTAGTTTGACCCAAATCCTCAATAGTCGAAACTGTTTGATTGTCCTCTTTGGGATAAAAATGACTCCAATTGTTTCAAAGATTAGATCGACAAAGATATGTGGCTGCCTTTGTCAACTGGTTGTTACTTGTTAACCCCATGTTATATTCATATTTAACATTAAACATGTTACCCTACATATAATTATTTTAAGTGTGAAACTAGTTTTATAAAAGAATCACCTGACCCCATATATTATATAAACTTGTTTTTGGGTGTTCGAAAATATCGTCCTCTAGCGCAAAATGTTGCAAGTGCATCCCCTACAACTTGAGGTTTCGTGTTGAACCCTCACATTCTGTTACCAAAGGAGATGAAAGTTGGATCTGTAGACGAGAGACCCTTTATGATCAACCTGGACCACCTTCAATCTTTTTTTATGCAGAGACCATGCAATTTTTGCTTGGTTATGATTTGAAAAGGAAAAAAAAATCAATGATCCAATATTTGTTAAAATGTGAATTAGATGTATGCATGTATACCAAGAATTTGCTAAGTAGTCAGGTTTATTAGGCCGAACAAAGTTATTTCTTTGTTAGAGTCTTAGAGAATGTTAGAATCATGCATTCTTTATTTCTTTGTTAGAGAATTTGATATTTCTGTTAATAAAAATATTTCGCCGACACTGGGACAAGATTTTCTGCTGTCCGCCGTTAAGTTTAGACCAAAGAATAACTCAATTGTCTGCCATTATGTTTAGACCTAATTCTTATGACATGCGACTGATTTAGTTAGTCAAGTGGGTTTTAGTTACTAATTAACCCCGTGCTGTCGTTCATATTTAACTCAAAACTAAAGATTGATCCGCACATCTATGCGGTTGGTTCTCATATTTTTATACGATATTAATTCTTCATAATTAGTGTTAGATATTTTAGATGAGTCATAATATAACTAATGGTATTCAAAAAAGACTGAATTGGAGAATATGATTATTTTTGGTACAAATAACCAAACATGTTTCAGATACATTTGTTATTTAGATATCACAACCGAACTCATTCAGATTCAGAAGGATCCAACTCAAAACCCACACACAAATTTATAATATTCAAGCGGGACCTAATTTCAAAACAAAAAAAAAACGATACCCGAAAATAACAACTTATACCTAAATAGATAGTCAACGTTCATGCCTAACTGATTTTATAAACTAATAAAATGACTATTTTTATGTGTTTGGCTAAAATAAGTGAAATAAAAAAGAGTTTTAATTTAGTAAAATAATTATATAGATTGAAAAATTAAGTGACAATAAATGTAATACATTTTATTTTTATTTAAGTTATTATTTTATTCACAAAAACATGTATTTGAATTATGTTTTTGGCTACGTAATTTTTTATCGATTGAAATTAAAATTTAAAAAAAAAAGTAAAACAAACTAAGCAGAACGTTTAACCATATGCAAAACCAAGTTATTTTACATTTTTGATTTTATAATTGGCACAAAGTTAATTTTGATTAACTAATAAATAAAAATCTGCACTTTTATTATTATGGTAATATAATTAATGATGTGATGTATTGCCAAGGTAAAGTAATATAATTAATGAAATTATTAAACTAAATGAAATATGGAAAAACAATTAATGTAATTATATTAATGAAATTACTAAAAAGACGCTATATTTCTTTTTTTTAATGATATCTATGTTTCTAAACAATTCTCATTTATACTGCTATATTTGTTTATAAACAGTACCAAAAAGTATTTCAATTTTAATAATATAGATACATTTCTACACTTACAATTATTTTGAAATATGTAATTAGCTGAATGCAGTACCAGACAGTATAGTATATAATTGCTTTTGGCTATACGCAAGTAAATATTGTCCTCTGGCGCAAATGGTTGTAACTGCGCATTTCCTCGTCGTCCATGTTGTCTAACTAAGATGGATAAATGGATATTTACAAAAGAAATTAAGATGGAGAAATATTGATTCAAGAAGCGTGATAAAAGCTATTTTGACATAGGAAGGATGCAACATTTTGACATAATGAGTTAATTAATCAGGAGTTAGAATTTAAAATAACATGGTATTCTTGTTTATAAATGTGATTATATTTATCATGACTAACCCGAAATTTATGGGACATGTCATAGAGAATTTGCATGTTTACAGCATGTTTTACTGTGTAAATCAACATTATAATAGGACAGTTTCAAGGCTCCTTAAGGTGTCCACGTAGGCAAACGTGTGGGACCCACCTTTTAAAAAAAATGTCGAAACATGGGTCATCGGTTTCATCTGTATTTTGGGTCTTTGCATATTTCTTTCATAGGCTTCTCGGGCCTGTTACCGTCCTCATGGGGGTCGGCTTTGGCAGATAAGGGTTGTCGTCTTTCTTCGTTTGAGGGCTGAGGGCGCTTCCTCTTCCAGAATTCATTTTTGTTACTCGATCATAATAAACCTACACACGATCTCTGCCGACGTCGCGAATCATCTTCCTGTAACGGATTCTCCAGCCTCCTATATATCGAGATCGTCTATGACTTTATGGTGCGTCCTCATTTGTCTCTAAAATTTTCTTCTCCCCTTTTCCCCTTCGTTTAACTCTCGAAACTTCATTGCTTCGTTGTTTCCTTGGTTTTGTGGCTACTTTGATAATGTTCGGTGGCCCATGATGCATTTTTACAGCCCAGTTTCACTTTTGCTTAGCACCTCATTGTTAGAAAAAGCATCAACATTATAATAGGACAGTTTCAAGGCTCCTTAAGGTGTCCACGTAGGCAAACGTGTGGGACCCACCTTTTAAAAAAAATGTCGAAACATGGGTCATCGGTTTCATCTGTATTTTGGGTCTTTGCATATTTCTTTCATAGGCTTCTCGGGCCTGTTACCGTCCTCATGGGGGTCGGCTTTGGCAGATAAGGGTTGTCGTCTTTCTTCGTTTGAGGGCTGAGGGCGCTTCCTCTTCCAGAATTCATTTTTGTTACTCGATCATAATAAACCTACACACGATCTCTGCCGACGTCGCGAATCATCTTCCTGTAACGGATTCTCCAGCCTCCTATATATCGAGATCGTCTATGACTTTATGGTGCGTCCTCATTTGTCTCTAAAATTTTCTTCTCCCCTTTTCCCCTTCGTTTAACTCTCGAAACTTCATTGCTTCGTTGTTTCCTTGGTTTTGTGGCTACTTTGATAATGTTCGGTGGCCCATGATGCATTTTTACAGCCCAGTTTCACTTTTGCTTAGCACCTCATTGTTAGAAAAAGCATCAACATTATAATAGGACAGTTTCAAGGCTCCTTAAGGTGTCCACGTAGGCAAACGTGTGGGACCCACCTTTTAAAAAAAATGTCGAAACATGGGTCATCGGTTTCATCTGTATTTTGGGTCTTTGCATATTTCTTTCATAGGCTTCTCGGGCCTGTTACCGTCCTCATGGGGGTCGGCTTTGGCAGATAAGGGTTGTCGTCTTTCTTCGTTTGAGGGCTGAGGGCGCTTCCTCTTCCAGAATTCATTTTTGTTACTCGATCATAATAAACCTACACACGATCTCTGCCGACGTCGCGAATCATCTTCCTGTAACGGATTCTCCAGCCTCCTATATATCGAGATCGTCTATGACTTTATGGTGCGTCCTCATTTGTCTCTAAAATTTTCTTCTCCCCTTTTCCCCTTCGTTTAACTCTCGAAACTTCATTGCTTCGTTGTTTCCTTGGTTTTGTGGCTACTTTGATAATGTTCGGTGGCCCATGATGCATTTTTACAGCCCAGTTTCACTTTTGCTTAGCACCTCATTGTTAGAAAAAGCATCTTAGACGACTAATCTTCTTCTTTAGTTTAGATATAGGTTTACTCCATTAAAGCGCCTCACAACCTCATACATTTCCCTTTCTAATTTTCATTTTCAGATTAAATACATTAAACTGTTCATTTTCCTACCAGAGCTTCTCTCAACCAGAGCAGGTTTCATCCAATCATGGAGAATGTCTTCCTCTGCTGCGACGCTTTCCAACTTAGCCAGACTTCTTATTTCATCGTCTCTAGCCTCTTGCGCTTTGGGGATTCCCATAACGTCAATAAAAACGGTGAATTTATGGGAATCAACCTCATCTTCCTTGATGAAAAGGTATCACACCTTTCACTCACTCACAAATCATATAGTCAAACTCTGTCACATGAATCCTAAATAATGTTTGATTTTACTCTTCTGTCTCCATATGCAGAATTTTGTGATCCACGGCTCATCCCAGCTGCTCGCGCAAGTCAGTTATGTGCTGAATTGATCGTTAAATTTGATCGGTTTGAAGTTGCCCGATGCACGATTACGCATCATCCTTTTGTTATCCCCAAAAAACTGTTGATGAAGTCGTGACAACTCCTCCTACGAATCAACCTTCAAAAATTCATGCTTTGCAATTTTGACCATGTCCAAGCTCTTTCAAACACAAATTTGGAACTCTCCGGTAAAGCATTCTAAAACATTTTCTTTTCCATGTTACTATTCGACGACTAGACTAAGAGAGAGGCACCAACTCTTGGCAACGATAGTGCGTTGTTTGTGGTCTTGGACAGGTAGATAACTAAGCTAACAAAGAAAAACATACCAACTCTGGCTTTTGAGCAGGTATGTTCTTTTTGCTCATACACTCCATTTAATTGGATGTAATGTTAGTTATATTTCTGAGCAGGTATGTTCTTTTTGAGCATCTTATATTTTTGTTTTCTCTTTTTTTTTTTTTTTTTTTTTTTCTTTAGCTGAATATAGCTAAAATCTAGAGATGATTCGGTACAACAAATGATCATAACTTCTGCCATACGATTAGGTAAACATCACGACCTTTTCATGTATGTTAAATCAGTTCCGTACAATTTGTGTTTATCTAAAGCAGAAATAAATTCAGATTTGTGAGTCACCACTCACCAAAGGCATTACTTGGGACTTGGGAGTGAGAGTGAGTCATCACTCACCAGCGTTGTAATAATCAACGCTATTAGGCAACCATTTCACAGCTGTGAGAGTCAGCTAAACACTGCTCAGTTATAGAACTCAAATGTTCAATCGTGACAGCTCAGTAGCTAACTGAACATTTCTGATTATTTTGATATTTGTTACTTTCAGCTTTTATTACTTTCTGTTTAAATACATGTCCTCTAATTACTTTCTAAGACTTCTCGACTTCGGTTGTGCCGTAAGATCTCAGTTGTGAAGTTGCTAAAGTCGGTTTTATCTTCTCCTCCTAGAAAGAAGCTAACCTGTTGACAACACAAGGTAAGGGTTGTTTACTCTTTTGGGTGTACAGTTTTAATTAGCCAAAATATAAAACATGCAACTTGGATTTGTGTTAGCTTTGACCTGGAACATGTTAAAAAGCGTACATGCTACTGCTTTATCTGGGAATGAAGTTAACTTCTGAAATGTTTACAACGAGAATGATCCTGCTAACAAACATTTTCTCCACATAGCTGAAGGTGAAACTATACGACCTTAATTGCTTTTACAACGTGTTTGAACTTAATACCCTTATACACTTCAGTTAAGGTGCCTTATATTTGTCTCATTTTTTAATTGAAACTTAAATGGATAGCCTAATTTCTCTGGGTGAGCAGTTCGTAAGGTGAGATACATGGGAGATCTTGTGGAAGTGTATGGAATGAGTTTTCGTTATTTACGGTGGAATAATCTCGGTGGATTGATTATGCACTGATGTTCAATCATCTAACAGTAAGTCCCTCCGAGTAAATGAAGACCATTGAATTTTTTTTTTTTTTACTTTTTGTGTTTTAATTCTTTTTTTTTAATTGTATCTTAATCTTACAAACATGTTTTATGAAAGACTAGATACAATCCAATAGCTACGAAATATTTAGGTTCTCTATACATCACCATCTTAGACCTTATACTGCAACAAGTTCAATTATAACCAAATTTAAGTGCAGCCCGAAAACATTGACATTTAGGTGACAATGCAGAAATAAAGCATACTCAGTTTAATGGGATAAGTCATAATTTGGTAAAACAATCTACACTTTTAAAAGCTTAATACACCAACTAAAAAGAAGGATATAAATAGAAAAATATAATAGATAAAACTAACATACAAAACACTAAATCACTAAGATTCAAGAATGATAAAGAAAACCCAAAATTATTAATTAGAAACAAAATAGAAAACACAAAGCCAGACAAATCCTGCGCTTGCGCGGGGTTAACGATCCCTAGTTAAGTCTAATAAGTGAGACGATCGTCTACTTTATTAAAACAGAAGGTCATAAAACCATCAATAACAGTGATTTATAGAATAAACTTAAGACTTAAAGAAAGTAAATAAAATGGTAGAAACGAGAGGAAAAATTAAAAGGGTGAAAAGAAGATATATAATAAAACTTAAGCGTAAAATCAAATTACTCTCATAAAATCTAGAGTAATTTTTTCTAGTAAATAATGAAAACTGATATTCTACTTGATTAGTGAGTTTTTACCTCAACTAAGAGTAAATACATATCTAAAGTAAAAATTTATTCTATAAACATAAATACCATACAGTCACACCCTTATTTTTCCGTTTGAGAGTGAAGCATGTGCTACTATTCTTACATAAATACTTTAAGGAACACTAATTTCGAGAAATGAAGACACACAAGCTATTGTCTTATGATAAAACTACGCGTCAGTGGTTGGGTGGCACAAGACATTCCGTGAATCTTTAAAAGATCCGAGTTCAAATCAATAACGGATCCATCATTTTTTTATTAGGTGTGTCAAATAAATCAAGTGTATTAAAATTAAGAATATCAAAATAAATCTCAAATAAGAGTCCATATAATGGTTCGAACCTAAGATTAAGGGGTGTCCCACTTAACTGCTCTAACCAAAATAGCCATGGTAACTTATTGACCACAGCTTGCATATTTAGTTTTTATAGTTTAACCTGTGTCAGTTGGCACACATTTTCACCATGTGGATCTGCCTCTGGTTCAAATCCTCTGCTATCCCAGATAAAAACGGCGTGTGCTCACCGGTGCTTTCATATTCTCTCTCTGAAAAAAAGAGTCACTCACTATCTTTTTTTTTATTATCTTATGATACCAACCCTATAAGCAATGGACCTATGTCTTATTATATCAAACCTTCAATTAATCTCACTGTGCAATTTTGAATTTAACAGATTTAATCAGAGACAAAAGAGAAAAGCAAAAACAAAACACATGGACCAGTTTGGAGAAGACATATCTTTGGGGAAACAAGATATCACTTCTCTTAGATTCTCATCGCATCGAGATAAGTTTTTCCGTAGAGTTCACTGGAGAACAAGCCTCTCAAGTAGTCTTTCGTTGTCAGGCTTCTAAAATTTGCATCCTTTTGTTGCTTTTCAACGAGGCTTTTCGAGGGTGAAATTTCTTTATTCAGTCCTGGATAATGAAATGTGGCAACAGACAACCTTTCTTTCTCCGAGTTCACCACTGCACGATGCTCGATGCTTTTGTATGTTCCGTTCGTAATGATCTACATTACCCGTACAAAATGGGTTAGTTACAACATAATAATATTGATACGACATGCTCTGTCGTATAATATGGTTTTACCTCTAAGATGTCTCCAACATTAACAATGAAAGCATTTGGGAGCGGTTTGATAGAAACCCACTTGCCATCTTTCTTGATTTGGAGACCTTCAACTTCATTCACCTGCAACAATATGGTGAGGGCCACCGCATCCGAATGAGGAGTTAGACCAATAACCTGATGAGGGTCCGGACAGGGAGGATAGTAATTCATCCTCATGCTCTGTAGCATATCATCACCAAATAAATCTTCATTTTCCTCAGGGTTTATCTGAAGGGCTTCCCCCATTTTCGCTATTAAGATCTTAGCTATACTCTTCACTTGAGCGGAATACATCTCTAATGTATCTCTAGAGAACATAAAACAAAAATGTAAACAAAGAGAATTTGTGGAGTTAGTTGAGAGTGTTGGGAGTGTTGCAAAACCTAAAGGGAAGATGTAGCTTGGGGAACAAGTGAGGCTTGCGTAATTCAACAGGTTGCACTATAAAGAAGAACATATCTGCCCAGTCTAGTTTCTGATCTTCTGAAACCACAAAAGCTTGTCCAAAACCTTCCATCTCATTTGGTTGTTGCCAGAACTTTTTCTTTTCTTCCATGGGAAGGTCGAAGAAATCTTGAATCTCAGACTTTGTTTTGTCCAAGAAACTTGGGTCTAATCCATGATTTACAAGCTGTAAATGACCATAAAGAAATAAGATCATCTCCAATGATTTATCATATTTTTCATTTTAAAATATAATGACTCTATAATATAGTTGTGATATATTTCAATAGTACTCTATTTTAAAGTGATGAAAAATAACTCAACTTACTTTATATATAAAGCAAACCAATTTTTACTCTATTATATAATAAAAAATAAAGTATTATTGGATCATTTTTATTCTAAACTCTATTTTTGAGTAGAAAATAGAACGAAATTAGAGATTCCTTAACATATAACGAATAAGTATCAACGTTCACAAAAATTACAATAAATAATACTTCACCAAATCATTAGACGGTAGCTGATGTAGAGAAATATCTTAATTATTTATTTTGATATTTATTTTAGTTAATCGAAATTATCTTAAAGATTTTGATAGTTTAAGTTATTTGATTTTCATATAAATAAATTTATTATGCCAAGAATTGTATTCAATTTATGATTTGATTAATAAAAAAAATTCTTAAAGAGATTTTAATAAATCACTTCGAACTTTAATTTTCAGGTATTCTTAAATCCTAATTTTGAAATATTCTTGAAATCAACGGATGTACTTTAAGTCTTTAATTCTATTCTTAGAAACTTTTACTACATAATTATTAAACAAATTAAACAGATAAGTGCATAGATAGTGTTTATGTGCCGCCTAAAATGATTTTTTTTTGGTTAAAGCCTAAAATGATTTTTAAAACATTAATATATATCGAGACGGAAAGGGTTATGCTCCATATAAAAGTAAACTAAGACGTGGCATATTTAATAAGCTCCTGAGGTCGTCTAATTATTTTGTAAAACAGAGAAGTTGGAGACTTTGCCTGGAAAAATCCAAATTCTTTGCAAGCCAAATTGAGTTTCTGAACCTCCGAGTCAGAGTCCATGGAGGTAAAAGAACACAACTGCTTCATGTCGATGATTGGGATCTCGGTTAATAGATCAGAATCTTCAATGACTCCAGATTGGACATACCTAGGAGGAACGGTAGTGATTATCTTCTCCTTCACCATCTCTTGAACCGAAGGAACTATAATAGAGCTCCACTGCGTTTCTCCTTTGGGTTCCATGCCTGATTAGTTTCTCCTTAGATGAAACAGATAAAATGTGTATATAAAAGCTAAAAGCTACAATGTCTTCTTCAGACCGGACTCTGTATGGGTTTCCTGGTTCAAAGAAGTGATACTTAAAGGATCAGTAACCAATTTCTGGACAACAAACCCATCACAGAACTTCTCTTGGTTAGCAAACAAATTGTTGAAGTTACGAGGTGTGGCTTACCCCTTGATTCATCTGAGAATACAAAATGGAGAATGTGGCAGATTCTGGATTGACAATTGGAGCCCCTATGGGAGTTTGAGGGAATATTTGGATGGAGATAGATCGCGACTTGGAATACCAAAAGATGCAACACTAGCCTCTCTTTATCGTAATGGAGCATGGAGGATTCCTGCAGCAAGAACAGAGCATCAGTTACAGGTTCTCTCTTTCATTACTACGATCCAGTTCAACGACGAGTTAGACTACTACGAGTGGGAGATAAATGGAAGGGTTAAAGGAAAGTACAGCACAGGGGAGATTTATCATCACCTGCGAGGAGAAATTCAGCGAGGAGAGATTCAGGAGGTCGATTGGTCAGCGGCGGTTTGGACTTCTCGAAGTATCCCACGACAAAGCTTTCATGCTTGGCTTGTCGTGCAGAACAGGATTCCTACACGAGACAGGCTGATCAGTTGGGGCCTTCAGGTCCCTTCACTATGCCTTCTATGTAACACAACTGATGAATCACGGGATCATCTGTACTGGGAATGCGACTTTGCGTTTGAATTGTGGAGCCGAGTCACGGGCAGGTGTAGAATTTATCCCGACAGGCGATGGGAGAGAACCCTCAACCAGATGATTTCTCTATCTCCCCCTACTGCAACTCGATCGCTGATTCTTCTTGGATGGCAAGCTACTATGTATTGGATTTGGCACGAGCGCAATCAACGACTGCATACAAACCAATTCAGATCAATTGACTCTCTCTTCTCTCAAATTGACCATCAGATCAGAAACAAAATTCAAAGCTTTCGGGAATCAAACCCTAGGCGATCATCAGAGATGATGCAGCAATGGATTCGCTGACCGGTATGTTGATCATCGTTACTTCTCCTCTCGCCGAACACATTGATCGTCAAAGTCGTGTTTCTCGAACTTCCCCTGCGACAATTACAAAGCTCTCTTCCTCTCTATTGGGCCATCTCTTCTTGGGCTCTATCACTAATTAGGATAAATTGGGTTATCATTATATGAGTTTGTTGGGCAAGGCTCTAACACTATAGTCTATGGGCTATTGTAAAACATTTTTTTTTTAATTTAAGAAAGCCGGTTACAAAAAAAAAAAAAAAAAAAGCTACAAGCCTACTCTATCGATAGCATATGGAATGAGTGGTCACACTCACCCATAAAAATTACGTAAGGAAGTATCTAGCGGTTCACTCCAATCAAGCATTTATTTATTTATGTTCCCTAAAAATTTATATTTTATTTGCAATTTTATGGTTGCATGGAAATGGTATGGGAGGACTACGTCATAGTCATAGATATCACAAATAATTTCTTTTATAGACATAAATTTTGACTTTTTTTAGTGTCTATCATTTCACCAATGTTTTTACATTCTGGTTATATAGCCGGTGAATCTATTCAACTACGATTTTTTTCGAAGTTCAAATAGGAGACTGATTCATCTCACTTTATCAGTTTCTCCTCTTATTGTGATTACCATTTAGAGTCGTACATGTTATAAAGTCAAATTGATTAATGAAAATGATGGAAAAATTCCTGGGCGGTGCTCGAAGGTGAGCCACATAGCCAATGTCCTGAACACCTCAACGCGGTAAGAAAGTCTGTGCCCACGTTGAGACCCACTCATCGCTCCATGATGTCGTCATGTGCATATATTCACTTTTGGGTTGCATAATTGCATTTTATTTATTTATAAATTCTTATATCTATTAATCTTTTGCCAACGTATATAAATAAATTGTTATATCTTTACTGTTATGATACACATATCATTTAACGTTTTAGGTAAATAAATACTAATAATTTATTTAAATTATGTACTTCTAATATATTTTGAACCAGATAAACGTCAATAGTATTCTTTTTGACTGATCATCATGAATAGTATTTTCCTAGGAGAATTATATTAAAATTTTAAAATAATATAAACTCTACTTCCGACAGTGAGACTCGCTCTAAAACAAAGTAGAAATTGTAAGCAGGGACGAATCCATAAAATTTTTATGTGGAGTCAAAATAAATAAATTTAAAAGGGTCAAAACAAAGTAGAAATTGCAAGTAGTGGCAAATCCAGAATTTTTTTTAATGTGGGTGCGAAATAAATAAATTTATAAAGGTCACAAAGGGGAGTTGAACTCAAATTTGGGAGTTCATTCAAATTCTTATCAACCAAATTGCCAGAGTTAATTAATAATGATAGTTTACAAAATTTGAATTATATTATTTTTGTGTGTCAAGTACAACCCCACCACCGAACACGTGGGTCCGCCCTGGTTGCAACGTTTTAACCCAAGTCAATTTGTTTACCGTGATCAGCTGAGAAATGGCGTCGAAGTTGCCATAGCGGTTAAAGAAGTCCAGAAGCGATTCACACCAAAATTGACGAAACGCAGCGGCCAACACGCACCAACCAGCTAAAAGCTGTAACGTTCTCGGATCTGTATATGGGTAAGAAGGAGAAGTGTATATTCGTCAATCAAAATATTTACATATATAAATAACTCAGCGACTCCTTCCTCTCCAAGTACCTCCTACCTTCTCATCACCGAAGGCATTGACACCATCATGCACTTCGCCTCACAGAACTCACGTGGACAACTCCTTCCGTAACAGTTTCGAGTTCACTAAAAAACAATATCTACGGAACGCATGTCCTTCTCGAGGCTTGTAAAGTGACTAGAGGATAGATCAGGAGGTTTATACATGTGAGAGCAGATGAGGTTAATGGCTGAGACAGATGAAGATGCTGTTGTTGGACCTAAGTTTATTTTTGTTGGTGATAAGAGGTAAAGCTCTTCCTATTCATGGAGATATGATACTAATGTTCGTAGCTATCTTTACTGTGAAGATGTTGCTGAGGCGTTTGAGGTTATGCTTCACAAGGGAGACGTAGCTTGGACATGTTTATAATATTGATACAAAGAAAGAGAGGAGAGTGAATGATGTTGCGAAAGATATCTGCAAATTGTTTGACAAAGATCCTGAGGTGAACATCAAGTTTGTGGAGAACAGACATTTTAATGACCAGAGGTATTTTCTTGATGATGTGAAGCTTAAGATCTTGGGATGGTCTGAGAGGACTACGTGGGAAGAACTGTTGAAGAAGACGATGGAATTGTACACGAAGAACCTGGAAGGGTGGGGTGAATTGATGTTTCTGAAGCATTGCTTACTCATCCGAGGATGCTGATGATGATGCCTGGTGGAAGACTTTCTGATGGGTCTGAAGAGAACTCTGGAGCCGTTTCTTAATTTAGCTGGAAACTCAAGTCAGAGCCAGATGGTGATGCGAACTAGTGGCTCCACTTAACCAAATTTAACCGATTTAGAATAATGTAAACCGATTTGAGTCATATAAATCGAATTTTAAGAAAATCGGCTAAGACCGGGTTGACGTGTAGACACCGATTTTTAGAACTATGTGATTACATGTTTACTTAGATAAGCTTGTTTTCTTAGAATGATGTGGTTGTGACCCGTCATACGTTTAGGAGCTTCTTAAGGAGTTTGATAATCTATGCACTCTTAAGAGTTAGGATGCCGATATCCTCTGATCTAAACAACTCTAGAAACTTCATGAGTAAGATCTCCCGGTACAAAGTAGTGAACATCCCAAACAGCACATGACCGTGCTAGACGAGCTGCTTCCAATCTCAATAGAGATGGCGAAAAGAAACCTGAGAGGGATTTGGGACTTTACAACCCTGGTGTTGTGAGTCACAATGAGGTCCTAGAGATGTACTAGAGACTACATCGACTCAGCTTCAAATGGGCAAACTTCACACCAGAGGAACAAGTTGAGGTCATCGTAGCTCCTAGAAGCAACAACGCATCCCATATCTCTGTTTACAAAAACTTTTTTTTTTTTGAACATTACAAAAATATTTTAAAAAATCATACTGTTTATAGATAGTTTTGATCATATATATATATTTTTTATTGGTATTGATTGATCAGTTCAAACCTGGAAATGAATAGGGCTCTTTCAAAACGTTAGGATAACATTTCAGGTCATTTCCACCAAGTCATGATTTTGAAAAAAAAGTTACGAACAAACTTATACTACGGATCTTCAAATGATGGAGTCTATCTTAAGGATTTATGGTGTGAAGTACTATACCTATATATAGTCAGCTTATATAACCATGGCATATATGTATCCTTATTAAGGCTATATGACCGTGGCATTTATGTATCCTCAAAAGTAAGGATATACATATAATTTTATGTGGTTGGTCAAACACATGCTATTGCGTATGGTCTTGATTATATATTTTAAACATCAAATTAAATAACAAAACTCTTTCAAGACAGTATTTGTGTGTATGTGTGTGGTAATGTGAAATAAAGATGGCCGACGTAATAAACTAAAGTGAAGTAAACTTTGATACATCATTATCAAGAAAATGAAATGAAAAGATGGAGTTATTCTAAGTAAGATGCACTAGTGTTATAAGAGTCACATTGGTAGATTCACATGGTGATAGTGAAACTAACGTATTTTACAAGTTTAAAAACAAATCTAGAATAATGCAAATTTACCAAGATTTATAGACTAATCTATGATATAATGACCCAATTGAACGATTTAAACTTGGCTTTCGGGTTTGAAGTAAAATACAATTATAAAACGTATTTCAACAATTTCAGAACCACGTTTATCTTACAAGCATAATTCAACCATTGATATAACATTAGCGTGCTATCTATGGAATCTAAACTGATACCTACTAGTTTTGGATCATACTTGACAGATATATGAATGTCTTTTAACAATTTATCAAGTCAAAATCAGAAACACACTTTTTTCAAAAAAAGAAAAAAGAATCAGAAACACAGATTCTTTCAAATTTGAAGCAACGTTTATCTGACATGATGTTATGTATGAAGATCATACGGTTTGCTTCTCAAACGGGATATGTAAGCCGATTGGGTATATCAAAAAAGAAACTGATATTTTTTTTTGTCACAAGACTCAGATTTAAATATTGTGTAATTTAAGTGCTGATTTTAAGATACATATATAACATGCATTGAATGTGCAAAGGCGGCTCCATCTTACTAGTTGGTTAGTTAAACTTATTAAGAAAATGCAAAAAAGGAAAGTGGGAGAAGAAGCTTCGTGACAAAAAGTTAGTCCATAAATAGTATAATCCCGGAGATGAGCAATAATGGTGTTCCTTATATTATTGCATGTCTATTTTCATTTTGCGCTTTTTTCTTCTCTTTTGTCTTAAACTCTGAATCTATTCATAGAAGATATAACGTCAACAGGACAGAGGAAGACGTCTCTCGTAAAACACACAAATAATTATAGGTTATTGTCAATTCATCAACTTTGCTACAAAAGTGCCAAATAGAAGCTTTTGAATTATTATTACTATCGACTTATAAAGTTGTAGGGGGCTTATAACTATTAGCTTCCTTCCTGGTGTAAATTTAAGTACGCAACATATATAGTACATCGTCTCAAATGATTATGATCCAGAATGTTTTCTTTGATAATGTATGATCGAGAGAGACATGTTTTTTTTGGATAACTGTGAAAATTCGGCGATCAAGGTTAACCGATTAGTCCCACGAAACACATAGCATTCCATATATTTTCATCATTTAAGATAGTCTAGGTGGTCAACGGGAATCGAACCAAGATTTTACTGTACTGAATTTTTATTTTCTTTCAAGCACCATTGGACTATACCGCTGGTTGATCTATACAAGTCTCTCTAAAATCTATTGTAATAAACTAATTGATATAGTCGTTGGAGTTGTTTAAGTTTATAAAATGCGCTAAACTATTAGCTTACCAGAAATGAAAACATAATACGGCTACAACTATTGTAATAGACTAATTGATATAAAATGCGCTAAACAAATTGATTTTGTTGTGTTCTTATACAGAGTTATTTTTAAAAAGCAATAAATTTTCAAAAATATCTTGATATAAAACTTTTAAGATCCTCTCCAAACGCTTTATTGTACATGTCTTTTTCATGGTCTTTCTTTCTCTTTTCATTTTTATTATAATTATTGAATAAAATAATTACTTCGATATTTAAGTATTTAACCGCTGGCCAAGAACCGTGCCTGAATAAAGCAGATAAAGTATGTGTTTTGAGGCCAGACAAGATTTATATATTTAGGGGGTCAATATTATCATAAAATTTACATAGCTTTACTGGTAAAGACCTTACTATCTCAGGATATATAGTCAAAGTGCAAAGTTCAATTCATTAAACTGTAATATTTTTTTAAAAAAGATAAAGGGCCAAAAAATACTTTTTGCTTGGTGGCCGAATATCTTTCAGGTCTGGCCTTGGCCATGTTTTAAAAATACATAATTCATATACAATAATTTTCTCAATTTTTGTCTTATTCATCGCGAAAAGAAGAGCTGCATGTTGTTGCCTACATATTCATAAGTACCATATGCTAAACACACAAAAAGACAATAAATTTACTGTAAATAGTGATTTTTAGTACTCAATTAATTATGGATTACACACGCAAATACATCTATTTCAGTAGTCAGTACCATATAATACACAGACACACACACAGACTTCACTATAAGACGACGTACAATATATATGATAATATGATGAAACGAAGTCGAAAATAATATATAAATGTCGGTAATCAATGTGCCTAATTACCGACGCCGGGGCTAGGGACCGATCCTAGTCGACGGTAAATCTCTGGCGAGATTTCTGGAACCGTATGATGATCGGAATAATCCTCTGGCGGAGAAGTGTGACCCTTGTCGCTTGGAGCTGAAGGTGGGACATTGCCCTTTGGTAGGGCGCTAAGAAACAATCCCTTGCTTGCACCATAAGGCATTAGAACCTTTCTAGCTTCACAAGATTGCGAGACAAAACCTACAATTAAAATCAATAAGCAAATAATCGAAATGGAGATCCTTACGCGAGCCATTTCGTATAATTGATTTATAATGTTGGAGCTTAATTAATATTTCAATGTTCAGCCGTTTATTTTTTGGATGTTGTTGTGTGTTTTTTGTGTGAATGAATACTTGGCAGAGTGGATCTATATATAGAGAGCGCAAATGGAGTGGATCTAGGTCAATGGTGTAATTTGCGTTAGGTACATATGAACTAAAGTGTTGAGCTTGTATATATACACAGTGTTTTTAAGCATCTACACAGTGTTTATGATTATAATTCATATATAAATCAACTAATGCATATATAGATGTGTGTTTTTAAGCATCTACACAGTGTTTATGATTATAATTCTTCTGATTAGTAATCTACAAAACATAATAAGCATGTCAAAGAGAAAAAATTACTCCAGCAATTTAGTATATAGCTTAGTAATAATATAATAAAGAAAAATTGAGTTCTATGAGACAGAAATGTATTTTCACGAATAGAAACATTCAATTATTCTGTGTACTTTGAACATTATATAAAAATAAGATACGAAATAATTTTTTTTTGTCATTCAGTTCAATATATGTCTTATTAAGTTTCCTTCCTAAGAAAATAGGTTCCGTAAGAGACCAGAAAACAACTAAAGAGAGTGCTATTTTCTTCAAATTCATAGTTGAACAGTTATTTAGATGGCTCATTTAAAATGTGGTTCATGATGGCTATTATTATATGTGACTGCCTTTATGTGTTGGAATTTTGTGTGTTTATAGCTAAATCTTATCGTTGCGACACAATTATATGTTTAAAAACATTACTTTAGTTACATACCTCTACACCAGAAAGATCTAAAGTGAAAACATATTGTTTGTTGAATAAAAAGGGTACATCAGAATGTGGTGGAATATATAATTGCAGGTTCACATTGTTTTAGTATCTGAAAAATGTAAACTGAAACATCATATGGTTAAGCAGAGCATAAAGTAAATAGCAGAGTTAATTGTCCTACCTTGGAGATTATTTCATTGAGATTCCTAATTAGGCAGCGCCTATTACGACTTCCCAAAATATGGAACACAAAATGACCTGCAAAGCTCAAACCCTAAAGTACATGACTTCCAATCAGGAGAAACCGTTAGCACAAGTAAACAAAGAAAAGGGCTTGCATGTTCCAAAAGCTCTACAGCGAACAACAACTTCACACTCCATAGATTGTCTTGGCAATGCAAAGAGCTCGTTTAGGATCACATAATGTTCTTCTTCTATCTGATCTAAACGGAGTGTAAATTTCTTGAGTGCTGTTGAATTAGCCATAAAATATCTCCCTATTTTCTTCATATCTGCCATGTCCTTTGCTCTTACCTCAACAAACTCAAGCGATGATAAGACACACTGAGGCACATCGAAGAAGTTTAATCCATAGTTGTAACTTTTAAAGTCCTGCAATGTAGAGAGAGTAAAAAAGAAGATAAAGTAGTTAGTATAAGTATTTGAGACAGTTTCAGAATCTAAGTATTAATTAGCTGGTTAACTAAGAGAAATACTAACCATGACAAGGGATTTTAGATTTGGACACTTCTCAAGAAAAACTAGCAAATGTTCCCAGAATCCAAAGTTATTGATAGCCTTGACGCTCAAGAAAGAAAGTTTATGAAACTGGGGTAATGATTCCGATTTGGAGAACTTACGATGGACCTTCAAACAAAGAAAACAACATATAAATATGTTAAGAGAGAAACAACAACAACAACAAAAGTCTTAAAGTTAGAGAGAAAAATAGTTTACCGTGAGAATGTCAGAAGAGATGGTTAACTCTCTTACACGAGAGATCACTGTAAGCAAATGAAGATAGTTTTCAACGGAAGTAATCAAACCAACAAAATACAACTTAACAATGGAGCTCAAATCATTCATAATGATTCTTTCAATATAGCGACTGTTCAAAAGAGACGGAGATGGGACTTCGACTCCATACAATAAATCCACAGTGAGGGTTTCTAAAGCTGGACAGACAGCGATCAGCATATCCATTACCAAACTGCCAACAAACCAGATTTGTTTGAGATCCATGAACTTGAGACAAGGCAAAGAAACTGACTGCGGAGGTGTAGGCAAGGTTGCACGATAGAGTTTCAAAGAGACCAACCTCTCACACGATGTATAAATGGTTGGAGGTATCTTAATTAACCTTAAACGAATATCTTTTCTTCTTTTTGGGTCAACATAACCAACATCTAAATGTTGAATTTTCTGCTTAATAGCAGTGTCTATTGTTGTCTCGTTATAAGTATTGTCCTTGTATCTAACATACCGTAGCTTAATTCTTTGTAAGCACACGTCCCTCTTCACATCTAGAAATCTGTAGAAGAAACCGTATTTATCAAAATCTCTGGGGCCCTTAAACTCCAAATCCAATCCAAGAACAGATTGCCAAAGATCTCTCCATCTGCGACATAACAGGCTAGCCTTGATCACATCCTTCGTGGGAAGATTGAGAAGTATCTCATAAAGCAAGCAATCTGGTAACTGGCTGATCTTATCTTCTTTTTTTTCGATGATTCTATCAACACCAACAGGTTTCTTCTCTAACGTCATCTCTATAAAAAAATTTAAGCCGTGTGATTTTACCAATGAGTTCGAAACGCAAACGTCTAGGCTTGAGTTAAAGTGTTAAACAATTGAGAAAGCTTGTTGAACAAGCAACACCAATTCGAGCTAGGGTTTCTGAGTCTTGATCACCTATTCATGTTAATGCCGCTATTTATATAAGGTCAACTGAGGAAGCTAATCCTGATCATGAAGACGTTGAGAAACAATAATGGCACAATCCTATTAGAAAAAAGGTAATTTAGCATTTGTCATTTAGTTATTCTTTTAATACATTCAAATTTACTTTGTTTTAATTTAGTAATTAATGACCAAACATTCAGATAAGAAAATGGAAAACTTCGTAAGTTATAGGGATTCATGAATTTTCTTTAAAAAAATTTCCTTATTAATGAACTAGAATGTTAATCAACCATATATTATTTAGTTTATTTATCTATAGTAATTACTTAAAGTTACATTATAATAATCATGTATATTTAAGAATACTCCTATGAGATATTTAATTGACAATTGATCACACGCTCTGAGCTCTCCAGGAACTATCTAATATATTAAAAGAAGAGTACAAAATTAGATTAACTCTTATATTTGCACAACATTTATAATAGAATGTCATTGGATTAATTAATAAATTTCTTTTTTATTATTCTTTGTATTTTTTTATTTATTAATTAATTTTCCTAATTCAAATTTTAACTAAAAAATGGACTACAAGCCTACAATTACTTCAGAAAATCAAAGTGACGTTGTTTTCATATCGTCGATCTCATTGATATACGAACTGTTCATCACTTCCATGTGAAGACGAGGCCACGAGACTGGTCGGATTTTAGGGTTTAGTCGCTGATGCTCGACGAGCTGTTTTTCCTTTGGCTTCGTCGGCTTTCGGCTCTGAGACAGTGACATGGGGTTGCATTTTGTCACTCTTGTTATAGATCTGGAAGCTGATGTTGCATGCTGGCTTGCAACTTAGAGAAGTAAGAAGAGGGGTGTAAGGTGGCGCGTGAAGCAGTCTTGACGTGTGGGTGACTCAGCGTCACTTCTTACTCGTGTGAACTTTAGAGACTCTCCTTTGAAGGCTCACTAGAGGTAATAAGGCTGATGGGTGTTCGTCGGATGAACTTTCTTTATGCATGTGCTGTTCCTTTTTGACTTTGGAAGGATCGTCTATGGTTTGGATGGAGAAGGAAAAGGTGGTGCTTCACCCAGATCAGATGAAGCCTCAGCGTTAGAGTAAAGACGTTCTGTAGAAGAAGCTGCTCTTACGGTTCTCGTAGGTAGAGTGTGGTGGGTTTTAAGTTTCCCAAGTGGTCTTCGGGAGAAGTTCAAAGACCTGGTGGCGAACACACTTAAGAGTTAGGACTTGGCATATGCAGTACCAGAGTGATTGACAGATCCGGTCGTGTGGCACTTCTCCAGTTTACAAATTTTCTGGCTTTGCTGTGAACGATGTCACTGCCTCCACCAGTCTTTTCATATACAAAACCTCTATCCCAAGCTCTTAGTCGATTATCTAGACACGGATAGAATATCCAGGTTTTTGAAGGTATTTGTGATTTGCTTCGCACGCCAAAAATATCTAATTTTTCGATTTGCTTTGCTTCGGAAAAATACGGATATTCGGAAAAAACGGATATCCGGAAAATAAATAGATATTTGCGGATATTTACGAATACTTATGGATATCTCATATGTTTTGATTATTGCAAATAATCTTAAAATTTTGATACAAATTTGTTTTGTAAAATATTTTTTTGCATGATATATAAGATAAAAATTAAAATGAATAGTGAATCTACATATTTTATAATTTTTTAAAACTTAGCTAATAATTCTAAAAGATAAAACTGAAGAAAAAAATTATAATTGTCATAAATTTATTCATTTCCTTTTATATAATATTTTTATATAAGTAATAATGTGAAAAAAATTTGTCAAATCATATGTTAGAATAACAATTATATAATTTTATACATTTAAAACTTTAAATATAATTAAGATATACATGTATATATATTACCGGATCAGATCAGATATCCGCTTCCTAAAATTTAAATATTTGTGATTTGCTTCGATTTTAACAGATATTGATTTTTAGTATTTGCTTTATTTCAAAAGTTTACGGATATCAGAAATTTTTGAATCGAAATCGAGATGAATAACAAATCGAATCAAATTTAACAGATAAAATGTCCAGCCCTATCGCGCAAGTGACACTACACGTGGAGGATAAAACTGACAGTCACCGACGCGTGCGAGAGATCAACGGACCAGATCTCAGCTTATAATCACAACACTATCACCGCCAGTCACGTTAACTGTTACACCATCTTCTCGAGTTATTTCAAATCTCAGTTTGTTTACACTGAAGCGTCTCTCTCACTCTCTCTCAATCAATCAAGCAAGCAAATACGGGAGACGGGGGAGATGGCAGGGTACAAAGTGGAAGACGACTACGATTACCTCTTCAAAGTTGTTCTTATAGGCGATTCCGGAGTAGGCAAATCCAATCTCCTCTCCAGATTCACCAAAAACGAGTTCAACCTCGAGTCTAAATCCACCATTGGAGTCGAGTTCGCCACTCGGACCTTGAAGGTTGATGATAAGGTCGTCAAAGCTCAGATTTGGGACACTGCTGGTCAAGAGAGGTTCGTTTTTATTTTTTCGTCACGCTAGATCTTGCGCTTTTAGTTTCTCTTGCGTGTTTTCGATTTTATCATTGTTTCGAAGATCACACTAACAGTCATAGATCTATCTTTTTTTTGGTAACTTGGATTGTGAAAGCTAGCTTTTGATCGCTGAGTGTGTGGCATAATTTGAGCAAATGAGATTACATTGGAATTGAATCTGTAGGTCTCTAGAGATGGTGATTATTTAATGTATCATTCATTCACTGGCTTCTATGCTTGTGTCTAGTTTTTAAGCGTTTGGATTAGTGAATGTGTTCACCAGCATTTGACTAGATAGTCTTTCCGTTGACTTTTTGTACTCAATGGTTGACTGCACTTGACCACCATTGAAGGATAGATTATGGAGGAAGCTAATAATAATAGACTCTCTTCTGAAAATAAGTCTTGTTTTGACTCAATATGACAGTGATTTGCTTGAGGTGGATGATTCTTAATTAAATGGTTGAACATGAATTTGTCTGGTTAATGATCACTTGAATCAGAATCACTTCAGATTATTATTAGAATTAAGCAATGAACTTGCTCTCTTTACTAGTAGAGTTGCATCCATTTAAACGATTGTTTTCACTGCCTTGAGCCTTCTTTGAGCTAGCAATTTAGTTTATATCCCTATTTTAGGCAAAACTAATAATTGGAAATTGAATCAGTATGTACATCCTTCTGTCCTTGATCTAGATTTGGGATTGGCCTGAGATTAGGATGATGAAAGTTAAAACCTTTATTATCACCTTTGCTCAGTTTACCACTGGTTCTTGGCACCATCTTTAAGACTTGGTTTGATTCTGGTTGCAGGTACCGTGCCATCACCAGTGCATACTACCGTGGAGCAGTTGGCGCACTCCTAGTATACGATACCACCCGCCGTGCAACATTCGAGAACGTAGACCGGTGGTTAAAAGAGCTCAAAAACCACACAGACCCAAACATTGTGGTGATGCTCGTTGGTAACAAATCCGATCTGCGCCATTTACTAGCTGTTCCGACAGAGGATGGTAAATCGTATGCTGAGCAGGAATCGCTTTGCTTCATGGAAACATCTGCCCTTGAAGCCACCTATGTCGAGGACGCTTTCGCAGAGGTTTTGACGCAGATTTACCGCATCACTAGCAAGAAGCAAGTCGAAGCTGGTGAAGATGCGAATGGGTCTGTCCCGAAAGGGGAGAAAATCGAAGTTAAGAATGATGTCTCTGCTCTGAAGAAACTCGGTTGCTGCTCAAATTGAAGTTTTTTGGTTTATATATGTTGAGAGAGAGAGAGAGAGAGACACAGAGAGAGTTGTAATACCCCAAGGTCCATTGTTTGGTTATGTTATTGTTTTGTAATAAATATGAGTTTTTACACTATACATATGATATAATGTTTAACTTTGTTCCAAAGTATTGTTGGTCAAACCAATTTGTAACTTCAAAAATAAAAAAAAACTCAGAACCGGGTTAAACCCGGTCGGGTTGCGTTATGTTGGTCGTCGGGTTAGGGCTCATTTCGTTACATACAGAACATAGAAGCGACAACGTTTTGGAAAACAAACTCTTGAGAGGAGAAGAAGATAGCGATTAGAAGGAAGAATGATAGAGGAAGGTCCACCGGCTCCGAAGGTTCTCCGTATGGTCTACTTCGTCGGCGCCGGATGTAAGTTAGATCGAAACTCTTATCCGCTTGTATTTTGATTGACTAAATCGATGATTTTGACTATGTTCGATTTTGGCAGTTTTATGCACTTTCGCGATCAACAAATGGCGTGAAATGGAGAAAAAATCAAATCTGAAACAGCAGGAGAAGAATCAGCAAGCAGATGGAGGAGGTTTATTGCATCAAATTCCTGCAGATTCGGTTCAGAAAGCAATGAAATGATGATTTATTTTCTCTTTTCTGTATTATCTGTATTTTTTTTTTTGATCCAGATGCAAAAGATATGGCAACTCTAAGTACTATCTTGATGTTGAATTTTTATTTTCCCTCAAATTTTGCTTGCATTTCCTTAAATCATCTGCAATTGTGATATTTGAAAACAATGGTTTGCAAAGACTATTGCTTTGAGAGCTAATTTTGATTTTTTACACGACTTATCTACCTGTTTAACAACAATTTCTAGTGTTGGGATTTTTAGTTTCCCAACTTCAAAACAAAGTTTCGTCGCTTTCAGTATCCAACAAAGATAGCTTTACCAGTGGAAGTCTTAACATCTTTTAGTAACCCTCTAGACCTATAAAACTCAGTTCAGTGTCCAGTTTTGAGGTTAATGTAACAACTAATAACTGCTCAGTCTCGTCTTTAAACGTCCCCCGTTCACGGTTCATAGTGGTTTGTAGTGAATCTCTCCACAAGGCAAAAGGAAGATCATGTTATTGATGTTGACACACTAATGCTCTCCCAATAATGTCTTAACTTTGTTATCCCTTCTTTATATTTTGCGTTAGACCAACGCGTCGCTAAAAGGAAAAAAAGAAAAGGAAAAAGAATAAAAAACAATCAAGGGTCACAAGACAAGACACGACGTAGCTTCGTTCTCTCTCAAAAACCCTAATTATCTTTGACATCGATCGAATCCGATAAGCGAGCGAGAATGGCGAATAGTAATCTACCGCGAAGAATCATCAAGGTGCGTTTCCCGATCTCTTTAAGTTGCCAATTGATTATAGCTCATCTGATTTTTACTTTTTCTCGGATCTGGTAGGAAACTCAACGCCTGCTTAGCGAACCGGGTAAGCTCTCATCAGCTTCATTCTATCCTTGTTGATTTTTGATATAGCTGTTATTATGAAATTGAATTTTGGAATATTGGTTGTGTGTGTGTTGCTTGCTGCAGCTCCGGGGATAAGTGCGTCACCGTCAGAGGAGAATATGCGATATTTCAATGTTATGATTCTTGGTCCTTCCCAGTCTCCTTATGAAGGTACTCAAGATCATTGATTAAGTGCTGCATCCATTTATCTTTTTTTAAGTCTTGTTTATTAACGTTCATTAAAATGTTTGTTAATTGGTATTGTTTTTTTTTTTTAATTTTATCCTCAATTTGTAGGAGGCGTTTTCAAGTTGGAGCTCTTTTTGCCTGAAGAGTATCCTATGGCAGCTCCCAAAGTAAGTTGCTTCAACTTTTGTGAGTTTTACTCATTTTCATTTCATGTTTCTGATGTTTTGGCTGCATTCATTACATTCCATTGTAACTTGAGTATAACTAGTGGAACCCAACAATATTGTATAAACGCAGTGTAAATGACTATTAAGGTGGTTGTCTTTACACATTATAATTTTTTTTTTGTTTTATACCGATTCGGGTTTTATGAGATTGGTTACTGTGGTTCGTTATGACTACTTCAAATTCATTTTCACTTGTAAGATTAGATAGGGTATCCAAGTTTCAATATTGATATAGGTTCTTACCATTTGTAACACAGGTTAGGTTTCTCACGAAGATTTACCATCCTAACATTGACAAGGTTTGTTGCAAAATTTATACTATTTTATTTTCTCTTACTATCTTATATATCCTTATGAAACATGTTTTGTATGCTTTCATTTATGTATATATAGCTTGGAAGAATTTGCCTTGACATATTGAAAGACAAGTGGAGTCCTGCGCTACAAATAAGAACTGTGCTTTTGAGGTATAGTTGTTATTCCAAAGATTTACTCTCTCTAGTCTCTAATGCATAATAACGGTTGTTAATATCAATTATTGAAACTTTATGGTTCTCCAATGGTGGTTTAAAAATCAAGTATTCAAGCTCTTCTAAGCGCACCAAACCCAGATGATCCACTCTCTGAGAACATAGCCAAGCATTGGAAGAGTAATGAAGCTGAAGCTGTGGAGACAGGTGATAAACATGATCTTAAAACTGTCAACAAATCTTTGTTCCTCTATAATCTGGTGAGTCTCATATCGTTGTGAACATATGCAGCTAAGGAGTGGACTCGTCTGTATGCAAGTGGCGCTTGATGGGGGGAGTGCAAGAGGAGAAAGATCATTGTCATTTAAATAACATTATATATGGTGAAATACTCTATCTCAAGGTTTTATCCAAATCCTTTTTTTTCTAAAACAAGAAAAAAAGATTTGTACTCTCTGGATATGTATAACTACTAGGGAGGATTTAAGACTAGTTTATCCATATTTGCAAACTAACTTTCTTCAAATGTGCTTGCGCTTGTGCTTTCTCTGTGTTTTTTAAACTGCTCCAGTTATTAGAGCACTGCTAGTGATAAGATTTGACAGATCGTGAATGAAGCAAATTTGGTGAATGGTTGAAGTAGAGAGAAATGTTAATAATACAGATGCATGTATGAGCAAAAGCTACTAAAACGAAGCAGATTATTTTGGTCAAAAGTAGAAAAAGGTGTAAAAAATCGTTATGTTGGATGAGATTTCAATTTGTTTCTTTCGTTAAATGGCCTTTTAGAAACAGGACTCGTTAGTTGATGGACGCCTCAAGTAGTATATCCTATTGGCAAGAACCTACTATCAAAATGAGATTTTGCTCAATAAGCGGCAAAAATATAATATCTGAATTTTTACGTGCTGGAGAGGCTTGATTAGGGCTTTGTTTCTGTAGCTTACTTGGAACTTTACCTTAGCCAACGAACCTTTTTTGTTGTTTATCTCACATACAACACGAAGAAGCAAGATGAGACAAAGAGACGTTTAAACCAATTAATTACTTCCAGCGACGCTAATGTCTGAAAAATGATCCTCACCAGCTCAACTAAGTGACTAACACTTGCTAAGATGGTAAACAAAAGTTAAATATGAGTCTCGCGACTTTGGAATTTAAAAAGAGAATATGGTTTTATCGTACTGATTAGCATATGGTTACGATGGTCGTAACTCGTAAGTACCGAACCAATTCTACAGTAAGTGGCAAGTCATACATGTCAATAAAACGGTCGGGTATAAACCGGATTTGGGTATAAAACGTAATAGTAAAGTCTTACATGAGCCCACCTCCTTTACGTTCGACCTTCACGTCGGTCTGTGGTTCACGCGTCAGACACGTGTGGTGTCCCCACCACGTCTCACTTGCCGACTTGCCTTGGCAAACAGTAACCTTTGTAACACATTTTGTCTACCACAAGTTTTATTCCTTAAGTTCAACTCACCGGCATTATTTAAACACACAGAGAGAAAGCAATATAGAGAACCTTAACAACGAAAATAAACACATGGCCGGAAAATTAATGACTTTGCAAGTTTTCCACTTGCTAAGCATATCTTTAGTCATCTTCTTTGTATTCTCTGTGAATGTTGTCAGTGAGGAGGATTACCAGAGAGCGGTGCCTCCGGAAGATAAAACGACTACGGTTTGGTTCTCTAGGATCAAACAGTCTGGTAATGATTACTGGGGGAAACTCAAAGAGAGTTTAGGTCGTGGTCACGCCCGCTTTTTTCCTCCAAACATAGAGTAAGTAGACACTCAGTTCAAATAGTCAGTCTTACAGATCATATAATATTATTCTCCATTTGTTTCCTATTTTTCTACCGTATATTTCCTTCAAAAGTGTCAATAAAACATAATTTAAATTTTATTTATTTAATTATAAATAAAATAATAAAATATATAACTTTGGTTATATGCATAAAGTTAAAGTTAATTAGATATACGAAAACATGATATCGATATCGTGAAACAATGAAAATTCTCTAATCGGAACTGAGACATACGTGGTTTCTAGTCGAAGTAGCTTCTTTCTTAATAACGCGCGTTATTTTCTTTGCATTTGTGTAGAGGAAAGGATGATCCATCAATGGGAGCAGGAGGAAAGATGAAAGAGGCGGTCACAAGGAGCTTCGAGCACAGTAAAGATTCGGTGGAGGAAGCTGCCAGATCAGCAGCGGAGGTGGCGTGTGATGCGGCGGAAGCAGTTAAAGAAAAGGTGAAGAGGAGCTTTTCCGGCAGCGAGACGACTCAGCAGCAGTCATATGGTACTGAGGAGCTCTAAATACCTCGTTATGTTCGATTGAAACGACATAGTTTCGGAAGAGAATCGCAACATATCATTGGTTGTTTGATTTCTAAGTCAACTTGCGTGCTTTTTTCTATATAGTATAGACAACGATCACGTCACGTGAGGGATTTGAGATCTCATATCTCATATTCAAGTATTAGAGTTATGGTTCTGGCCTTAACCATTGTGACTCGCAAATATCTTCTTTTCTTTTTCTTTTTGCCAACTAGCGCAAAATATCTACTTGTGAGTTGTCACCCAACATATCCATCTAAATTCTAAAACAATAAAGGTGTGAGAATCGTTATATCTAACCTATACTAAAAGGGGAATATGGTTAAAGGAGAGCCTGTCCACGTTGGATTAAATAATCAACCAGTAAAAAATTGACATGGCAGCTTCATTTTTAAGTAATCCTCTGTTTTTGTCCAGTCTTTATTTCTACAAACCCAAACTCCTACCTAATTTTTGACAAAATATCGCCTCCAGACCGATTCGACTTCTTCTTCCTTCTCATTGAAAAATCAATCATAAATCACTATGTTATCTTCTCCACCGATTCACCTGCGTAGAGTCTCATTTCCACCCCTATCACTCATAAAGACCCAACCGTTATTGCATTAACACAAAGCTAATCAACTCTTCCAATTCTCACACCTAAAAACGTTATATATATAGCTCTTTTACGGTGCTCTCATTCACCAAGAAGCTACCTTCATCAGTTTGCAACTCTTGACTAATGCTTCTTCATTAGGCCAAGATCTCATACATTTATCCTTTTGCTCCCTTCTTTGCTCGACAATCTTTCGCAAGGTAATTTTGTTTGATTTTCTTCTATGATTTTATCTCTAATTCCTCTCGATGTTGTGTTCCCCGATCCCTTTGTGATTTTTTTATACATGTTGATAGTTTGTTTATGAGCCGAATAATATTTGTTTTCATTTTCAGTGTCTTTCTAGATCTCTCTTCTATGTATGTGATTTTTAATCGGTACCTGGCTACCTACTCAAATTCCTCTCCATACTTCATTTTGATCTCTCCAGGTGGATTATCTATGTGACCAAGGAGCCACCGAAGTGAGCAGGATGTAGCAAAGCGGCTGCAACTGATCCAAACAAACCAAAAAGGCCAGCCGGGGCCTTCTTCTTTTTCATGTAATAATCGCCTGCAAATTCTTCTTTTATTTTGTGTTCAGTAGTTTCCATGGGTTAAATTTTTTTATTTAAAAAAGTTCTTCCTCTGGCTACTGTGAAATCTAATACAGGTTAGATGGTTCGAATCCTTTCTGTTATTTTGATGTCAAAAGTATTTGACAATGGTTATATGAACTTATAAATCTGTTGCCATTATTCCTCTTTTTAATTTGATTGTAATGTATTTTTTGTTGGTTTTCTATTATTTGTATGGACATACAAGTTGCAAAAGCTGCTGGAGATAAGTGGAAATTCTTGACAAATGGGGTATGTTCTCTCAACAATTACCCATAGTTGTGTTATTAGCTTATCATCTCAGTTGTCATAACAAAGTATAATACTTGTGTTTTACAATAAGTGAGGAGAAATAACTTCATGTTGCCAAGGCTGAAAATCACAAGTTTGACTACGAGAAGAACATTGAGACCGTACAACAAGAAATTGGTAAAACAAGTGTCAATCAAGTGTCAGTTTATAGATTGGTTGTTATGTTGGTCGTTGACCAATCATTGATTACTTTTCACTCATAGAAGAAATATCCAAAGGAAGATGAGGGATCTGAAAAATCAGTTCCAGAGGTTAGGATGAAAGAGAAAGGTTAGTGGTTTTGAGCTATTACACATCATTGCATAAGAAAGAGCTTTGATTTACTTTTGTACCATTTGTATAGATGTCTGCAAAGATATCTCTATATGTTAATCTTAACTTAAATGTTTGTGGGGCTAATTAAAAGAAGACTGAACAGGGTGCAAGAGCATAAAAACTACACGCTACACAAACCTCTTGAAGCTAAGGACATTGCAGCTAAGAAAGCTCAGAGAAATTCTGAGTATTTAAGGGAGAAAGAGAAGAAAACGGTATCAGCGAAAGGCTACAATTGTTTAAGAAATATGTGAAGCAATGAAATTGAGCAAGGAATCGTCTGGTGATGGTGGCAGAAGCTGCTCATTACGCCGAAGTGGCTACTCATAAAACAGATGTGGTTGGGTAGATAGTGCAAGGGACAAACTCGATTGCAGGGACGGTGGAAGGTGCAGTGGGATATGCAGGGCATAAGGTGGCTATAAGAATGTGGAGTTGATTAAAAATAAATCAGCAGCGGCTGCTAATATGGTGGTTGGATACACAGTGAGCCAGAAAGAGAAAGCTCAACACAAATGCCAAGAAATGCACCAGGTACTACTCCGCTTACGTCAAAGATCTTGATTTAGCTCATTCAAGTATCATAATGTTGTTACGTGGTTCTCAAGAAACTGTTTTTAGATTTGTTGAGTGGGGGTGAGGAAGAGAAGCTACCAGGGTTTGTCACCGAATCAAGAAGATGCTATGGACCGATGTAAGAGAAATTAGAAGTAAGGAAATTGTATTCGGATATGGACCAAAAGGGTTCGGGTATGAAGAAAGATGTTTAAATATCAAATGGAATGTTTTTTCAATTGTTTTTGCTTATAAGGGTCCTTTATCTAAATAGCATGAGACTATGCTTCAGAATAATTCCCTTCTAAATAAAAACCGCTCTTTTTCTATTAAATGGGTTGAAGTATGTAACTGGTTAAGGTTTATCAATCTAATCAATCTCTTCATATTTTCCTTTGAATTACTAATATTTATCTACTCTTTGGAGACTAAGTCAGTGGACTTTATACTTTGAAGTGGATCGTACAACACTATCATACCAAGAACATTAGCTACCTTCAATTTAAAAATACCAAAATTTCAAACATGTGATTGCAGACAAATATCTTGGATGGAAGTCATCCTCATAATCAAATCACTTCAATCGAGTTGCATGTTAATTTGTATCATATTGTATAATAGCAGACACATATATATGTGCAAATACTACATATAAATACACATAAATTTGTATTTTGATCGGCAAGAGACGTCGGAGACCATATATGTTTTCACACAATAATCAACAGGAAGAACCATATTAATCTTGGATGATGCAATTAAATAAGAAAAATGCTTAAAATTACTAAATATAACTACAAATAGTAATAAATAATTAAATTAAAAATTAATCAAAAATGATATGTGATATCAATATACAAAGAAGAGAAAGAAAAAAAACCCAAAAAACTAAAGATTATATTACAAAACAAAATGTAAAACACATAAAGTTATACGTAAGTCTTATATTAATTCAGTATAACTACATGAATAATTTCATATGCACAATAAATCTATTATTTAGTTCAAAAAAAGTAAAATAAATCTATTACACTTAATAAAACTCTAATTATATAGGAATCAAGAAGACAACATAGAAGACCAAGACAACATAGAAAACCAGCGTCGTTAACAAACAAAAAAAAAATCTTCTTCTTTACTGTTGTAAATATTCTTCTATGTATTAGCTTGATCAATGAAGAATTATTTAAATAAATAAGAATCAAATGAAAGCAAAAGTTTTTAGGGAAAATTGTTTTTAGAGCAAACAAATGATAACTATGTCCTTTTAGACTAATATTTATTTTGTGTCATTTTTGTCCATAACATCCTTTAATATTTTTGAAAATAAATTCAATAAGTAGTTTTACAAACCAAAAAAAAATTGGAAAAATAGTAACTTTTGATAAAATACCAATATGAATTTAGTGGTATTTTTTCAGTTCTAAAAATGTTTAAAACATAAATTTTAGATTATGTTCTAAATAAAGTAGAAATTGCATTCTACAAAGTAGAAAACAAAATCCACTTTTTTCATTGAATCTACAATGTTTAGAATACATGATCTACGTAAATAAGAGTATTCTAAAAATATTTAGAATACACATTACATGCTTAACCTACCGATCTAAAATCTTTAGAAATCAAAATCTACACATTAATATAAATCTACAACACGTAGAAACCGACTTCTACAGATTTACTGTAAATCTAAAACATGTAGAAATCAAAATCTACATATTACTATAATTCTAAAAACCTGTAGAAATCGATTTCTACAGATTAGCTGTATTCTATGGATAAGATATCAGTTTCTAAAAATATGGAAACAAAATATTTGGGAATGTTCACTTTGATATTTTTTTAAAAATCGATTTTTTTTTAATAAAAAAACAAAAAAAACGAAAAAAATAAAAAAAATAACAACTTTAAGGGCATTATTGCCATTTTGAAAATAATTAGTCTAATGGAACATAAAGTATATAAGATTAGTCTGAAGAGACATATTTATTATTTTTTTGCTCTAAAAAAATAATTTTCCCAAGTTTTTATAACAAAGATTCCGCGCGAAGCGCGGAAAAAAGATCTAGTAAATGAGAATTACAAAAAACATTGATCGTTGTATAAACAAAATAAACTTAATATAATTATCCTTTTATAAAACAAAAATTACGATAAAAAAGGGGAAAATGCTCTTCTTATCCTTTTATCCACAAAACCAAACCGAAACTCGTGTCTTATCTTTTAATTACAGCTTTGTTCCAGAAAGTCAGAAACCGTTTGTCTCTCTCCCTCCATCTCTCTCTAGATGGCTCGTTCCCTCTCCTTTTCACTTTCTCTCTCTAAAAACCGTCTCACCGCAGCTGCAGCCTCCCTCCTCCCTTCACCACACCTCTTATCCTTCCGATCTCAATCCTCCGACCGCCGCGGCGATCTGTACGAATTCGACATCGCCGCGTCTCAATCTCCATCTGATCCCTTAATTCAGAAGCTAGAAGACGCCGTTCACCGTATAGTCGTCCGCCGATCGGCACCCGATTGGCTGCCGTTTGTTCCCGGTGCGTCGTACTGGGTCCCGCCTCCTGGATCTGGATCTCAGACTCACGGGATCGCGCAGCTCGTTGCTAAGCTGGCTAATCCGTTAAACGACGAAGAATCTCTCTCCACCAATTCGTCTCGCGGATGGCCTTCCTCTGATTATTTCCTTAAAGGTTCGTACTTTGGGTTTTGATCGTGTTAGTGCTACATGTTAAATGTTATGTTAATTAACATTTATTGAATCTTATATGTAAAAATCGCAACTTTATTCTCATTAACGTATTGTTTTTTTGGTTGGTTGGTTTAGGTGTGCAGCCTCTATTGATGGAGACTAAGACCGAGACGACTTCAAATACAGAGTCTCACTCCGAGGATGAGGAAGGGTAAAGAGAATGCTACTTTGAAGAATCAACTGGCGCGTTTGGGTGAGTTGTTTCTTAAATTAAAGCTGTGACCTTCTTTATTGAAAGATCATTGTATAAAGAGTCAGACGTCTGATGACTTTTTGGTTGGGTTTCATTAGATAGAAGAAATAATGAAGCGATCAGGATCTATTGGATCTGTAGATTGTTATGAACACGAGCCGGGATGATTCTGATGACGACTGAACCAAGTCAAGTGCAAAGACTCGCCATATAGACTGCTTTACTAATCCTGAAATGTAAAAAAAGAAGAAGAATAAGAGTAGTTAGTTGTAGCCATTTTACCTCTGTTTAATGTAATCTTCTCCTTTTTTAGAAAGCTGTTGTATATATTTCTGTTTCATTGCTCTTTCAGTTATGTAACGAGTTTATGATAAACTCGAATGAATTAAAGGGGAAAAAAATTGAGCTTTCACTTTTAAATACAATGCCAGATAGGGAGTTTCAGTAGGGTGGATGTTGTTTTTCTTAGGTTCGTTATATGTGGTTAGGAGATTTGTTTTGGTGATCCTTTTGCATTGGATCATTCATATAGCACAAGATAAACTTGTTTTGTAAAACCAGGTGAAGATACACACGCAGGCTTTTAAATTGTTTGGTTTATATTACAGTTTATCCGGTGTTTGTTTATTTTTTTAGATATTTCATTTCTATAAATACATAAAAGAAGTACATATACGTTATACAGTTTCCTCAAAACTCAGCCAGCAGAAACATACAACTCATGGCAAGAATCAGAAACATCAAAGTCCCCACACCATTTCCCAAAAACCAATCTAAACGCAGAATATTAGCATATAGAAAGTATATATTACTAGCCGTTAGTATCTCATTGATTACTACCATATCTTGACAAGAGACAAATCACTTTAAAACTTAGTATTAAGATCCAACTCAACTCCCTCCTCAACGCATTCCCACACAATCTTCTTCAACCTATCCTTATCTCTCTCCTCGCAAAAACCAGAGATAATAGTTCAATTTGTACAAGAGAGAACAAGCTTCATCCATCTTTCTCCCACGCACAAGTCCCTTAACTGCTACTGTATACGACACAACATCTAACGGATGTTTCTCCACGACCCATCTGTTAAACAAACGAATCGCTGCACTATACACACCGATCTCCACAAGACTATTGTGGTCAAGCTGTATGTAAAATTACATTACAAAACCTGCAACACAAAAAGCCACAGATCGACAAAAGATTTAGAGGCAAGACCACAATAGACTCACATATCTGCCTCTAAACCCTTCTCAGAGCCAAAACGAAAGCATAAGCCACCGCAGTCCCACAGAGAAGATGGTGAACTCCCAACAAAAGGAGATCGGTGGAAAAAAAAACGAAAAGACAATGAGAGGAACAAAAGACGTACAACGCCTGGACTCGGATCAAATCCCAAATATCCGTGTAAAAACGAATCAAGTCACAGATACGAATCAAATCACAAATACTAATATTCCTAGAAACGGATATCCTATCGGAGCCGTTATATGCATATATCTAAATATATATATATATATAACTTATATAAATATTATATATTTTATATAAGTTTTATAATATTTTTATTTATTAGTTTTGTAGTAGTTAGTATAATTTTAAAAGTAAATAATTTTTTTTTATTTTGTAGTCAAATATTATTATTTTACATTATTTCAAATTTTTATTTAATTTGTTTTTTAATTTTATTTGTACAATCTGATATTCGGTTAAAAATCTAAAATTTTATGGATATCGAGAAGACTGAATATTCAGATGGTTACGGATCGTATCGAATTGGATATTTTATTATTCGGACAAAACAGATCAGATCACAAATATATCTTTAAAAATCTGAATATGCACTTCGTGTCCACCCCTAATAAAAAGTGATAGGATGAGACCAATAAAACTTAAGTCAAAGATTTAGTTTGACTTTTGAGTTTAGTTTCTAAAAGTATGGTTGACCACTACCATTACAGTCAGACCAAATAAGTAAACATTACCATAAAACTGGATTATGGTTGACCACTACAATCAAATATATACTTATGTTCTGCCAAAAAATCTTCTGTTAAGGTAGCTACTTTGTAAGCATTATCATTTATGCATAATGATACTATCATTCTTGGTAACACAAACTGAGCTTATCTGGATTGATTGTAATGGTCAACTATACTTATAGAATTAAACTAAACTTAACATGACTAGTTCATTATGTATTCAAAGGCTATAAATAATCAAACATGTTTGACATCTTTATCATTACAAAAAAAAAATCATAGATCCACAACATGAATCGTTTGATACCTTTTGTGTTTATTAGTGCTATGTTCTTTGGGTTGAACGAAGGTTGCAAGCAAAACATTGTAAAGATTGTTAATCAACTATATTCTAATCGTAGTAATTTGCTGATCGATTGTAGTGATAACAAGGGGAAACTTATATCTTATCTGTTAAGTTTCAATGCAAGTGAGTTTAACATTTCTTTCAGGGACTATAAATGGCCAGAAGAAACACGATGGTCTTGCACTATTAGTCATGGAGATAACTATAACTATTATTATGATCTTCAAGTATATCATGCAAATTTTCCGCGATGCGGTCAGTTACGTATGTGGATTGCCAAAGATGATGGAATTTGGTTTACAAGAAGATATGAGAATCCACCAGGGTTTGTTTTACCTTGGAAAACACGTGCCTAGCTTTCTGCTTTACTTTGTTCTTACAATAACTTCAAACATTAAATAAAAGAAATCGATTTGGTTTTAATTTTGTTGAATAAAAAAGTTTGATATAAATTAAAAAATTATGAAATAAGATCTCATTTCTATAACTATAATACATAAAAGAATTACATTGCCTATTGTACACATACATTATACAATTCTCTCATAACTCAGTAGAAACATATAACTCATCGCAAGAAGGCCGGACAAAATCAATTACGGCTTTTGGGTAAAAAAAATAATATGGCCTAATAGTAGATTTTTATTTTTAAATTAGTTTAAATTAAAATATAATATAATTATTTAATCTATTTTATTATTGTGTATGAAAATTTCCAAAATAAATTTGGTTTTTAAAATATATAAAACCAAATTTAGTTAGAATAACTTTGTATCTATTTTTAATTACAAAATTCAAATGAATCTATACTAATAAATGGACCTTTTAAGGCTCTATTGGATGTTCACATCAGAAAAAATGTCACATGGAACTATTACTAAAAAATAAAAAATAAGTAAATATACAATATAAAGGAAAAATAAATAATAAGTAAATATATAATATAAAAAAGAGAAATATTACATTAAATATATATCATAATATTATCATTTGATATAAAAAATAAAAAAATAGAATAAGTAAATATATAATATAAGAAAAAAACAAAAGTAAATATAAAATTAAGAAATGAACAAACTAAATATACATCTATCTTAAAATGTATAGTAAAAAAAATAATAAGTAAATATACAATATACAGTATACAAAATATAAATATTATATTAAAAAATTATTGTAATATTAGCATAAGTAAATATAAAAAATAAATAAATAATAAGTAAATATACAATACATGAAAAATAAGTATACAATATAAGAAATAGAAAAACTAAATTAAACGTCTATCTGAAAAATGTATCGTAAAATAAATAATAAGTAAATATATAATATGAAAAATAAAGATATTACATTAAAAATATATTAGAATATTAGAATAAGGAAATATAAAATATAAGAAAAATATATAATAAGTAAATATATAATATAAGAAATAGAAAACTACATTAAACATCTAGGTGAAAAATATATAACATTAGTGCTATGTTCTTTGGGTTGAACGAAGCTTGTAAGCAAAACATTGTAATGATTGATAATCAACTATTTTCTAATCGTAGTAATTTGTTGATCGATTGTAGTGATAACAAGGGGAAACTTATATCAACAATGAACATATTCATCATCACGACGTCAAAGAAGACGCACCGTTTGTGTCACCGTTACGGAGACGTCGCAAGCTGTGGAAGAAGAAGATATCAGCTGGGTTCATGTGTTGATATCACAGATCTTGAAGGAAAATGGTGATGATTTCAAGAAGATGAAATCATGGAGCAGTAAGTTAATCTCTCTCTACTCTCGGTGATGAATGAAGCGACATTGTTACTGCGAGTATGGTCGTTCAAGATTGGAGGCTTCAAGATTGGTCAAGACTAAAGCAAGAGCAGTGGAGCAATGAGCGTTTGTGCGTGTCGTTGAGGCTAACGAGAGGAGGATGACTCAATGCTTAGAGTTTGGTTTCTGATTGAGAAGAGAAAGAGGTTGAGATCTTTCAACTCAGGGTTACACAATCAGAATGGATCAAGCAAGTGTAAGGCTCAAATCACAGGGTGGTTTGGATTTGAGTGAAGGTTGTGTGTTTGATTAGTCTCAGAAGTAAAGATCAGAGCTCAATAATCTGAGAAGTCTACAGGTCGTGGTGAACATGGTCAAGTGGTTGATCATGATAACTGTGGAGGTACAGATGGTTGGATCAAGGTGAAAGACAAGTGTTTAGTGTGCTTTCTGAAGTAGCAGATGATGAGTCTAAGGCGTGGTGATCTAGGGAGTGATAAAGGAGTGCTGCAAGGAAGCTGCTGTAGTAGAATAAATCTGAGAAAAGATTCATGTCTGTGGGAAGAACGTGTATGTTCTCTAACGATGGATGGACAGAGACTGAGACAAAATCATATTGGAGTTCTCAGTGGGAACAAGAAGAACTTGTGGAGCAGTGTTCTTTTCAGAGAAAATTTCTCAGAAGAGAGTCAAGTGAATGTAACACTCAAAGTCAGTTCAGTTGAGTGGCGCAAGGAAGCAAAAGGAAGTCTCTGGTGGATCTTCTGCTTTATCAGAGAATTGTTGCAATAATAAGGAATGTGTGTATTGCGGTTTTGAACACATTATATAGCAACATGCCATGGTTAAAGATTGAGGCAGTGATGATTAACTCTGAAAGGTGGAGCTATGTTTGACGTACATATGAACTTTGAAGGATTCAAGCTTCAGGTGGAGTTTCTGTAAGTAAATGAACTTCAGAGCTACTTAGTGGAAGTTTGGTCGCAGGTGGAGTAATGAACTCAGACGGAACCCAATTCCTCAACAGCAATGGTGATACACTAGCGTCCCGCGTATCAGTAATCCTATCGCCTTTCCCATTTCCCCCCATCTCTGAATCTTATTGGTTCCGACATCGTTCGTTAGTTAGTTTTCATATAATATAAAACAATGAAACAGCGACGAGTTTCGGTTTGCCTGTCTGACTTCGGTTCACATTTGGTTTGATTCTTCATAAGAAATTTGACGGCTAAGATTAATTATGAATCAAATGTGCGTTTAGTTAAGGTAAAGAAGGCCACACTCGAATTAAGGTTAAACCGGTTACCTATTAAACCGTTTGATAAAACTTGGGCTTATATTGGGCGGGATGAGCAAAGAATGACTCATGAAAAGTCCGGATAGTAAACTATATTAATGAGTTCTTTTTCCTTAAAAATAAAATTAGTATCGTATGATCCGATATGGCCACATATCAGATATTTAAACTAATAATAACATATATTACACTTGAAATTAGCAAAAAAAAATCGAAAAAGGTATGAGTTGCAAAGAGGATAAGAGGTGCTTTACATATGACTTGGATTTGGAAGAACACACACTAATGTGGGACAAAAAATGACTTATATAAATATTATATTTTATATCAGTTTTACAATATTTTTATTTATTAGTTATTATAGTAGTTATTATATTTTTAAAAAGTAAATAATTTTTTTTATTTTATAATCAAATATTATTATTTAACATTATTTCAGATTTTTATTTAATTTGCTGTTTTAATTTATTTGAACAATATGATATCCGATTAAAAATCTAAAATTATCTAAATATCCGGAAGCCCGAATTTTCGGATGGTTACAGATCATATCGAATCGAATAATTGATTATTCGAATGAAACGGATCGGATTACAAATACCTCTAAAAATCTGGATTATCCGCTCCGTATCCACCTCTGATAAAAAGTGATAAGATTGGATCAATAAAACTTAAGTCAAAGATTTTAGTTTGAGTTTTGAGTTTAGTTTCTAAAAGTGTGGTTTTAACAGTCAGACCAAATAAATAAACATTACCATAAAGCTCTGGATTATGGTTGACCACTACAATCAAATATATATACTTATGTTCTGCCAAGAAATCTTCCGTTTAGGTAGCTACTTTGTAAGCATTATCATTCATGTATACTGAGACTATAACTGGTGACAACTAAAACGAATATGTGGAATGATATAAATTATTATTTCTGAAATTTAATGGAATGGAATCAACATTCCACTTATTCCAAAACGTTTTTGATTTGGAATGATTTTTCAAATGATACTTAATTTTTTTTCTGGAATGGTATGAAATGTTATTGAATTAAATGGAATACACATTCTATTTTTTAATTGTAACTGGTGAATTTTTTTTGGAATACACATGAATTAAGCATTCAAGATGTTTGCGTTCGAGTTGCAGTCTGATACTATCATTCTTAGTAACACAAACTGTACTTGTCTGGATTGATTGTCATGGTCAACTATATTTATAATAGAAACTAAACTCCCATGTTTTAGTAGTATTGATTTTGTATTCAAGATTTAGCCAAATCCAGAAATACACGCATTGCTAATTTGTTTTTATAGAAAAGGTTAAAAAGAAAGAATGTTTTCCATTCAAAGGTTATAAATACTCAAACATGTTTGACATCTTTATCATTACAAAAAATAATCTTAGATCCACAACATGAATCGTTTTATAGCTTTTGTGTTTATTAGTGCTATGTTCTTTGGGTTGAATGAAGCTTGCAAGAAAAACATTGTAATGATTGCTAATCAACTATATTCTTCTCGTGGCAATTTGTTGATCGAATGTAGTGATAACAAGGGGAAATTTTCATCTAATCTGTTAAGTTTCGATGCAAATCCGTTTATCATTTCTTTCAGCGACTATAAATGGCCAAAAGAAACACGATGGGATTGCACTATTAGTCATGGAGAGAATAATAAGTTCTATTATGATCTTCAAGTATATCATGCAAATTATCAACGATGTGGTCAGTTACGTTCATGGATTGCCAAAGATGATGGAATTTGGTTTACAGAAAGATATGAAGATCCAGCAGGGTTTGTTTTACCTTGGAAAACACGTGCCTAGTTTTCTGTTTTACTTTGTTCTTACAATAACTACAAACATTAAATAAAAGAAATCGATTTTGCTTTAAGTTTGTTGAAAAAAAAAATATAAAATAAGATATCTCAATTCTATAATACATAAAAGAATTACATTGCCTATTCTACACATCTTATTATATAAATCTTGGTTCTTCAAAGTTGTTAATTAACATGATCGCGACATGTGTCAATAAATTTTTTTAAAATTGCGACATGTGTCAAAAATATGATCTATTTTCTTAAGATTTAAAAGAGATTTAGAAAATAAAAGTTATTATTACAAAAAATATCTTTTTACGATTCTTGTTAAGATTTTGGAAAATAACAATTACTATTACATAGTCTTTTATATTATATATTGTTAAAATTAGGGGTTATTGGATAGTAATTTTTATTTTTTTAAACCAAAACAAGTAAATAATTGTAAAAATTTATTTGAAGTAATTTTTTTGTTTAAAAAAATCTAATTTTCGTTTTAAATGATAATAAAGAAAGAAAATTGTAAAAGAAAAATATTGACTAAAAAATCTAAAAAATGAATTATAAAATCCTACAAGTACAAGATATTATTTAATAAAAATCATAAAGTAAAACTAACTATAAATTAAGTAATATTTTGTTTTTAAAAGACTAAACAAAAGAAAATTTTAAAGTATTACCATTATATTGCTATTACATAGTCTTTGACAGATATATATTGTCAAAATTATTGGATAGAAATTATTATTTTTTAATTCGTAAACAAGTATATAATTGTAAAAAGGTATCTGAAAGTAATTTTTTTGTTTAAAAAAATATAAATTTCGTTTTAAAGATAATAAAGAAATAAAATTGTAAAATAAAAATATTAACTAAGAAAATTATAAAATCCTACAACTAAAAAAAATATTTAATAAAAATCACAAAGTAAAACTAACTATAAAATAAGTAATATTTATTTTTTTAAAGCCTAAACAAAAGAAAATTGTTAAATTATTACTACTATTTTACAATAAATAACAAACTTCCATTTTTATAGATAATTGTATGTTAATAATTTATAATCCAAAAATAGCGATAAATATTTCACAACTATATTTAGGTTATATTATCTAAGTATTTTATATTAATTTCTTGATACAACTCAAATTTTCTTATAATCTTATTACATTTTATGATGCTAACACAATTATTTTCAGTTATGATGTGTTGTCGTATATGAGTATGTGTGAATATGAAATATATGAAAATATGTGTTTGTACGTATAAGACAAAATATAAAATTCTGTTAAAAATAAATTAATTTAAAATTTTTAAACAAAATGAATATAGTATCCTACCAATACAAGAATACTTTTAATAAAAAATATTAAATAAAATAATTATAAAATAAGTATGTTTCCTTTTTTAAAAGTCTAAATAAAATAAAATTATAAAAGAAATATTTTTTTTATAAATAACTAACTTTCCTTTTTAATAGGTAATTTTACCAAAATTACTTCAAATATTTCACATGTATGATTGTTACATGTGCTAATAAAAATTTTATTTTGTTAATGTGTCAATAAAAACCTGCCATTATGTGAAAATAACTTTTGTTTCCTAAAATCCTAAATAAAATAGATTTGTAAAATGTTATTTCCTTTTTGAATCTTGACCAAATAAGATTTTTTTTTTAAAAAACAAAATCCTTACAAAAGATAATTGTAAAAGTCTATTTAATAGTAATTTTCATTTTTAAAATTTAATGATAAAAATGATACTAAAAATTATTTAATTACCAAAGAAAAATTGTTAAAATATTTGTGATATTGAAAAAAACTAATTTTGAAAATAGGAACTTTAAAAAATAGTTAATATTAACTGGAAATAATTATTTGATTGTAATGTTTTTCTAAATCCAAAAAAAAAAAAATTAAAACATTATTTAATATTAATTTCCTTTTCTAAAACCCTAAAAAGCTGTAAGAGAACATTTGATATATTTTTAAAAAATCATAAACAAAAGAGATTTGTATCTTATTTTTAAGTTCAACCCTAAATAAAATTGTAAAAAGTTATTTGGTTACATTTTTACGAGATAATTTGATGATGAACATGATACTAAAAATTACTCCCTTTGTTTAAAATTAGTTTAGATACGAATTGTATAAATATTATTTTTAAACCTATTTAATAGTAACTAGAAATTATTATTTGATAATAATTTATTTTTTCTAAAATTTTAAAGTGAATATAATTGTAACAGGTTATATGATAGTACTTTTCCTTTCCTAAAATCCTAAACAAAAAATATAAATAGTACTTTTCCTTTCCTAAAATCCTAAACAAAAAATATAAATAGTATTTGATATATATATATATATATATATATATATATATATATATATATATATAATGATTTTAAATGAAAAGGAGCCCTTTTTAAAAAAAATCCAAACAAAAATAAAATTTAAAATTATTCAATAATAATTAAAAAAAAGAATTCGATGACAAGTATGATGTTCAACCTATTTAATTAACAAAAATAAAAAAATTAGGATATATATTTGAAAATCAAAATCATACACATGTTTGGTAAAAAATCATCGTCATGATTGCAATTTATATTGGTTTGGTCGTACGAAAAATCATACACATGTTTGATATATATTTTCATGTTTGGGTATAAGAAATAGACTAGATTTTGATCCGCGCAGGCGCGCGGATGTATATTTTGAAAATATGTTGATATTTGTTTTTCATGTAATTATTAGGATTTGGAAAAATGAATCCGAGGAACATAACCGATACCGATCCAAAGATATAGTACCAAACCCAAACATAAATTGATTAAATATTCTAATTATTCAAAATTTTGTTATTTAGAGAACCGAATCTGATCCGAACCGAAGTATTTGGGTATCCGAATTTATCTAAAAATAGATTTATATACTTATATATATTAATTATTTTTAGATTTAACGTATATAAAACATCAAAAATGATACTTTTAAATTGGTTTAAATACTTGAAAATATATATAGATAGTCAAAAGTAAATATCTGAAATAGTTAAAGTATACTCAAATCACCAAAAATACTTAAAATAATTATTGATTTCGTATCCAAAATTTTAAATCAAGCCAATTGATATGTTAAGCTTAAGTATTATGACATATGTTATTCAAATTTATACGTAATATATTATTTGATTTATACATTTTGAGAAATTTAAAATATATAATGATTTAAGACTTTAAAAATAATTTAAATTAGTTATCCAAACCCAAACCAAACCCGCAAAGATCCAAATCGAACTCAAACCAAAATTTAGAAACATTCTAATAAGGCTGAAATCTTTGACCCCGAAAACCCAAAATACAAACCGATCAGAACTAAACCCGTATGGGTATCCAAAAGCTCATCCCTAGTCATTATTATATATCGTATTTTATCATCATGTAATTAATCGTATTTTATATGTACCATCATATAAGTAATCATATAATTAATAGTATTTTATACATACCGTCATATAAATAATTACATATATTATATTTTTAAAACTTAATATGAAATATGAAAACCATAATTTGAGTTGGTATTTCAAATTGGGCTTTGTATTATATTTTTCTTATATATATTGACAATATTTTTTTATAATGGTTATTGAAAAATAGTTTAGTAAAAATTCATTTTTGAATATATGTATATTTTTGAATCAATTTTTGATATAAATCAAATTTGAATTATTATTTTGATTTGAAATATGTATATAAAGTTTAAATTTTGTTTTATGGTTAGTTTAGAAAAAAAAATTTTAGGGAATTAGATTGACCCATTTTGGTATATTTTAAAAGTGGCCTAGATAACTTTCAATTTTAAAAAAAAAACATAAGCCCATTACTTTTTTTCTTAATACTACTATCCTTGTTTTCAAACAAAAATATTTTTTTTTAAAAGACTGCAATCCATGTTTCCAAACACTCCAAATTTTTAAAAGTCCTATTCAAGTCTCCAAACACTCCAATTTTGTACTTGAGTTTTAATAAGATAGATTATTATTATTATTGTCACTGAAGTGATTTTTATATGCATTTTGTCAAAAAAAAATCAAGTTTCATCGGCATCTTATTACAGTTTTTGTTTTTGCTATGTAACATTTTTCTACTTTATTTTTAATTAAAATGTTGTTATAGAAATATATCCATAAAGCTCTAGATTATGGTTGACCACAACAATCAAATATATATACTTATGTTCTGCCAAGAAATCTTCCGTTTAGGTAGCTACTTTGTAAGCATTATCATTCATGTATACTGAGACTGTAACTGGTGACAACTAAAAAGAATATGTGGAATGATATAAATTATTATTTCTGAAATTTAATGGAATGGAATCAACATTCCACTTATTCCAAAACGTTTTTGATTTGGAATGATTTTTCAATTGATACTTAATTTTTTCTCTTGAATGGTATGAAATGTTATTGAATTAAATGGAATACACATTCCATTTTTTAATTGTAACTGGTGAAATTTTTTTGGAATGCACATGAATTAAGCATTCAAGAAGTTTGCGTTCGAGTTGCAGTCTGATACTATCATTCTTAGTAGCACAAACTGTACTTGTCTGGATTGATTGTCATGGTCAACTATATTTATAATAGAAACTAAACTCCCAGGTTTTAATAGTATTGATTTTGTATTCAAGATTTAGCCAAATCCATAAATACATGCATTGCTAATTTTTTTTTATAAAAAAAATAAAAAAGAAAGAATGTTTTCCATTCAAAGGTTATAAATACTCAAACATGTTTGACATCTTTATCATTACAAAAATTAATCTTAGATCCACAACATGAATCGTTTTATAGCTTTTGTGTTTATTAGTGCTATGTTCTTTGGGTTGAATGAAGCTTGCAAGAAAAACATTGTAATGATTGCTAATCAACTATATTCTTCTCGTGGCAATTTGTTGATCGAATGTAGTGATAACAAGGGGAAATTTTCATCTAATCTGTTAAGTTTCGATGCAAATCCGTTTATCATTTCTTTCAGCGACTATAGATGGCCAAAAGAAACACGATGGGATTGCACTATTAGTCATGGAGAGAATAACAAGTTCTATTATGATCTTCAAGTATATCATGCAAATTATCAACGATGTGGTCAGTTACGTTCATGGATTGCCAAAGATGATGGAATTTGGTTTACAGAAAGCTATGAAGATCCAGCAGGGTTTGTTTTACCTTGGAAAACACGTGCCTAGTTTTCTGCTTTACTTTGTTCCTACAATAACTACAAACATTAAATAAATGAAATCGATTTTGCTTTAAGTTTGTTGAATAAAAAAATATAAAATAAGATATCTCAATTCTATAATACATAAAAGAATTACATTGCCTATTGTACACATCTTACTATATAAATCTTGGTTCTTCAAAGTTGTTAATTAACATGATCGCGACATGTGTCAATAAATTTTTTTAAAATTGCGACATGTGTCAAAAATATGATCTATTTTCTTAAGATTTAAAAGAGATTTAGAAATAAAAGTTATTATTACAAAAAATATCTTTTTGCGATTCTTTTTAAGAATTTGGAAAATAACAATTACTATTACATAGTCTTTTGATTATATATTGTTAAAATGATTGGATAGTAATTTTTATTTTTTTTAAACCAAAACAAGTAAATAATTGTAAAATTTATTTGAAGGTAATTTTTTTGTTTAAAAAATATAATTTTCGTTTTAAAAGATAATAAAGAAAGAAAATTGTAAAAGAAAAATATTGACTAAAAAAATCTAAAAAAACGAATTATAAAATCCTACAAGTACAAGATATTATTTAATAAAAAACATAAAGTAAAACTAACTATAAAATAAGTAATATTTTGTTTTTAAAAGACTAAACAAAAGAAAATTTTAAAGTATTACCATTATATTGCTATTACATAGTCTTTGACAGATATATATTGTCAAAATTATTGGATAGAAATTTTTTTTTTTAATTCGTAAACAAGTAAATAATTGTAAAAAGGTATTTGAAAGTAATTTTTTGTTTAAAAAAATATAAATTTCGTTTTTAAAGATAATAAAGAAAGAAAATTGTAAAATAAAAATATTAACTAAGAAAATTTTAAAATCCTACAAGTACAAAAAATTATTTAATAAAAATCATAAAGTAAAACTAACTATAAAATAAGTAATATTTATTTTTTAAAGCCTAAACAAAAGAAAATTGTAAAAGAATTGCTACTATTTTACAATAAATAACAAACTTTCCTTTTTATAGATAATTGTTTGTTAATAATTTATAAACAAAAAATAGCGATAAATATTTCACAACTATATTTAGGTTATATTACCTAAGTATTTTATATTAATTTTTTGATACAACTCAAATTTTCTTATAATCTTATTACATTTTATGATGCTAACACAATTTTTTCAGTTATGATGTGTTGTCGTATATGAGTATGTGTGAATATGAAAAATATAAAAATATGTGTTTGTACGTAGAAGACAAAATATAAAATTCGTTAAACAGAAAATTCTATTAAAAATAAATTAATTTAAAATTTTTAAACAAAACGAAGAGTATCCTACCAATACAAGAATACTTTTAATAAAAAATATTAAATAAAATAATTATAAAATAAGTATGTTTCCTTTTTTTAAAGTCTAAATAAAATAAAATTATAAATGAAATAATTTTTTTTTAATAAATAACAAATTTTCCATTTTCATAGGTAATTTTGTGTTTATAAAATTTCAAACCATAATAACTTCAAATATTTCACATGTATGATTGTTACATGTGCTAATAAAAATTTTATTTTGTTAATGTGTCAATAAAAACTTGCCATTATGTGAAAATAACTTTTTTTCCTAAAATCCTAAATAAAATAGATTTGTAAAATATTGTTTCCTTTTTTAATCTTGACCAAATAAGATTTTTTTGTTTTTTAAAAAAATCCTTACAAAAGATAATTGTAAAATTCTATTTAATAGTAATTTTCATTTATAAAATTTAATGATAAAAAAGATACTAAAAATTATTTAATTACCAAAGAAAAATTGTTAAAATATTTGTGATATTGAAAAAAACTAATTTTGAAAATAGGAACTTCTAAAAATAGTTAATATTAACTGGAAATAATTATTTGATAGTAATTGTTTTTCTAAATCCTAAAAAAAATTAAAAATATTATTTATTATTAATTTCATTTTCTAAAACCCTAAAAAGCTGTAAGAGAACATTTGATATATTTTTAAAAAATCATAAACAAAAGAGATTTGTATCATATTTTTAAATTCTAACCTAAATAAAATTGTAAAAAGTTATTTGGTTACGTTTTTAAGAGATAATTTGATGATGAACATGATACTAAAAATTATTTCCTTTGTTTAAAATTAGTTTAGATACGAATTGTATAAATATTATTTTTTAAACCTATTTTACAGTAACTAGAAATTATTATTTGATAATAATTTATTTTTTCTAAAATTTTAAAGTGAATATAATTGTAAAAGGTTATATGATAGTACTTTTCCTTTCCTAAAATCCTAAACAAAAAATATAAATAGAATTTGATATATATATATATATATAATGATTTTAAAGGAGCCCTTTTAAAAAAAATCCAAACAAAAATAAAATTTAAAATTATTTAATAATAATCATAAAAAATAATTTGATGACAAGTATGATGTTCAACCTATTTAATTAACAAAAATCAAAAATTAGGATATATATTTGAAAATCAAAATCATACACATGTTTGGTACAAAATCATCGTCATGATTGCTATTTATATGGGTTTGGTCATACGAAAATCATACACATGTTTGATATATATTTTCATGTTTGGTTATAAGAAATAGATTATTATTATTATTGTCACTGATGTGATTTTTATATACATTTTGTCAAAAAAAGAATCAAGTTTCATCGGCATCTTATTACATTTTTTGTTTTTGCTATGTAACATTTTTCTACTTCATTTTTAATTAAAATTTTGTTATAGAAAGATATCCATAATGCTCTGGATTATGGTTAACCACAACAATCAAATATATATATTTATGTTCTGCCAAGAAATCTTCTATTTAGGTAGCTACTTTGTAAGCATTATCATTCATGTATATTGAGACTGTAATTGGTGACAACTAAAAGGAATATGTGGAATGATATAAATTATTATTTCTGAAATTTAATGAAATGGAATCAACATTCCACTTGTTCCAAAACGTTTTTGGTTTGGAATGATTTTTCAAATGATACTTAATTTTAATTCTGGAATGGTATGGAATGTTATTGAATGAAAAGGAATACACATTCCATTTTTTAATTGTAACTGGTGAAATTTTTTTGGAATGCACATGAATTAAGCATTCAAGAAGTTTGCATTCGAGTTGCAGTCTGATACTATCATTCTTAGTAACACAAACTGTACTTGTCCGGATTGATTGTCATGGTCAACTATATTTATAATAGAAACTAAACTCCCATGTTTTAATAATATTGATTTTGTATTCAAGATTTAGCCAAATCCAGAAATACATGCATTGCTAATTTTTTTTATAAAAAAAATTAAAAAAGAAAGAATGTTTTCCATTCAAAGGTTATAAATACTCAAACATGTTTGACATCTTTATCATTACAAAAAATAATCTTAGATCCACAACATGAATCGTTTGATAGCTTTTGTGTTTATTAGTGCTATGTTCTTTGGGTTGAGTGAAGCTTGCAAGAAAAACATTGTAATGATTGCTAATCAACTATATTCTTATCGTGGCAATTTGTTGATCGAATGTAGTGATAACAAGGGGAAATTTTCATCTAATCTGTTAAGTTTCGATGCAAGTCCGTTTATCATTTCTTTCAGCGACTATAGATGGCCAAAAGAAACACGATGGGATTGCACTATTAGTCATGGAGAGAATAATAAGTTTTATTATGATCTTCAAGTATATCATGCAAATTTTCAGCAATGTGGTCAGTTACGTTCATGGATTGCCAAAGATGATGGAATTTGGTTTACAGAAAGCTATGAATATCGAGCAGGGTTTGTTTTACCTTGGAAAACACGTGGCTAGTTTTCTGCTTTACTTTGTTCTTACAATAACTACACACATTAAATAAAAGAAATTGATTTTGCTTTAAGTTTGTTGAATAAAAAAATATAAAATAAGATATCTCATTTCTATAATACATAAAAGAATTACATTGTCTATTGTACACATCTTATTATATAAATATTGGTTCTTCAAAGTTGTTAATTAACATGATCGCAACACACATGATCGCGACATGTGTCAATAAATTTTTTAAAATTGCGACATGTGTCAAAAATATGATCAATTTTCTTAAGATTTAAAAGAGATTTAGAAAATAAAAGTTATTATTACAAAAAATATATTTTTACGATTCATTTTAAGATTTTGGAAAATAACAATTACTATTACATAGTCTTTTATATTATATATTGTTAAAAATTATTGGATAGTAATTTTTATTTTTATTATATATTAAAGACGCGTGTCGTCTCTGTAGAGAAGGAGTTTCCATGTGGACACACATGAGAAATACCAACAATTATATATATATATATATATAGATAAGGAGATTTAGCATTTATCATTTCACTGTTTATGTGTGATTTAAAATTTTTAATGAGATGATTTAATAATTTGTTTTAATTTGTTAACTAATGACCCAATATTTCAAGATTTTTATGATTTTTTATCAATTATATATATGCTAGGAGAGTGAGTTAAAGGAGAAAACAATTTTAGACAGATTGTGATTGTGAGAGTCAAATGTTAAGAACTCTGTAGCTGATTCTTCTCATTCTGAAGTCTCTCTGTTAGTTCGATTCAGTACAGAGTTTCCGGTAGATTGAGAGTTCTGACAAGCCATGTAGAGACAGAACAAACATAGTCCTGTTTCAGACAGAAAGAAAGTATTAGTCAGAAACAGGTTCTGCAGATTCTTTTACATACATTATTCTTTTACATACATTCAAAATGAGTAGTCTTAACACTTGGGAAAGAGTATATGCTTACCCGCATAAGCAATGGTCATACCCGATATGATTCGTCCCAGAGCTGCCAGGAAATATAGAGAGATCACGACCTGAAAGTAAGAAAACATCCCAAGGGAACAACAATAAAGTTTAGAAGTTTGTCAATACGTAGAAGAATCATGTCTGATAATCGCGTTAGAAAAAAGGACAGGATTCTACAGAATGTTAGTCAAATGACATAAACATCAGTAAATGGCATTCAAAGTATCTCTTCTACTGTAATATAACCAAGGAGACGAAAAAAAAAACTGAACTTGCCTTAAGAAAAAGTCTCTTGTCATGTCCTGTTGCTGCAACACGCAAAACGGATTCAGCAGCACCAACAGTATTAGCTAATCGTGCAAAGATGTTACTGGCTGTGTCTTGTGATATTTGCCACTCTAATGGATCCACAGGTACCCTTCAAAATAAACATTCACAGTAACAAAATGCTTCATTTTTCGTATCCTAATTCGTTGTGATGAACAAAAAAATCAATATCAAAATCAAACAACAAAGAATCCTTATCGAAGAAGAAAGTTCAACATTCACACGATTATGATAAAACCATAGACAACAAAAGGCACACTGAATCTAACAGATCAGAGACAGAAGACAAACAAATTGGAGAATCTTACGAGACATTGAGTTGACGAAAGAGAAGACCGAGAATGGCGAGGGAGGACAAGAGAACGATGAGGACATCGGAGAAGAGGGAGAGAAGAGTTGCGTTTCGATTAGCGCAATGGTGATACACAAGCGTCCCGCTTATCAGTAATCCTATCGCCTTTCCCATTTCCCCCATCTCTGAATCTTATTGGTTCCGACATCGTTCGTTAGTTTTCTTTCATATAAAACAATGAAACAGCGACGAGTTTTGGTTTGCCGGTCTGACTTCGGTTCACATTTGGTTCGACGGCTAATTGAATGAAATGGAATACACATACCATTTTTTAATTGTAACTCGTGAAATTTTTTTGGAATGCACATGAATTAAGCATTCAAGAAATTTGCATTCGAGTTGCAGTCTGATACTATCATTCTTAGTAACACAAACTGTACTTGTCCGGATTGATTGTCATGGTCAACTATATTTATAATAGAAACTAAATCTCATGTGTTTAATAGTATTGATTTTGTATTCAAGATTTAGCCAAATCCAGAAATACATGCATTGTTAATTTGTTTTTATAAAAAAAGTTAAAAAGAAAGAATGTTTTCCATTCAAAGGTTATAAATACTCAAACATGTTTGACATCTTTATCATTACAAAAAATAATCTTAGATCCACAACATGAATCGTTTGATAGCTTTTATGTTTATTAGTGCTATGTTCTTTGGGTTGAATGAAGCTTGCAAGAAAAACATTGTAATGATTTCTAATCAACTATATTCTTCTCGTGGCAATTTGTTGATCGAATGTAGTGATAACAAGGGAAAATTTTCATCTAATCTGTTAAGTTTCGATGCAAGTCCGTTTATCATTTCTTTCAGCGACTATAGATGGCCAAAAGAAACACGATGGGATTGCACTATTAGTCATGGAGAGAATAATAAGTTTTATTATGATCTTCAAGTATATCATGCAAATTTTCAGCGATGTGGTCAGTTTCGTTCATGGATTGCCAAAGATGATGGAATTTGGTTTACAGAAAGCTATGAAGATCCAGCAGGGTTTGTTTTACCTTGGAAAACACGTACCTAGTTTTCTGCTTTACTTTGTTCTTACAATAACTACAAACATTAAATAAAAGAAATCGATTTTACTTTAAGTTTGTTGAATAAAAAAAATATAAAATAAGATATCTCATTTCTATAATACATAAAAGAATTACAATGCCTATTGTACGCATCTTATTATATAAATCTTGGTTCTTCAAAGTTGTTAATTAATATGATCGCGACATGTGAATAAATTTTTTAAAATTGCGACATGTGTCAAAAATATGATCTATTTTCTTAAGATTTAAAACAAATTTAGAAAATAAAAGTTATTATTACAATAAGTATCTTTTTACGATTCTTTTTAAGATTTTGGAAAATAACAATTACTATTACATAGTCTTTTATATTATATATTGTTAAAATTATTGGATAGTAATTTTTATTTTTACTATATATTGAAGACGCGTGTCGTCTCTGTAGAGAAGGAGTTTCCACGTGGATACACAGAAAAAATACCAACAATTATATATATATATATATAGATAAGGAGATTTAGCATTTATCGTTTCACTGTTCATGTGTGATTTTAAATTTTTAATGAGATGATTTAATACTTTGTTTTAATTTGTTAATTAATGACCCAATATTTCAAGATTTTTATGATTTTTTATCAATTATATATATGCTAGGAGAGTGAGTCAAAGGAGAAAACAATTTTAGACAGATTGTGATTATGAGAGTCAAATGTTAAGAACTCTGTAGCTGATTCTTCTCATTCTGAAGTCTCTCTGTTTGTTCGATTCAGTACAGAGTTTCCAGTAGAATGAGAGTTCTGACAAGCCATGTAGAGACAGAACAAACATAGTCCTGTTTCAGACAGAAAGAAAGTATTAGTCAGAAACAGGTTCTGCAGATTCTTTTACATACATTATTCTTTTACATACATTCAAAATGAATAGTCTTAACACTTAGGAAAGAGTATATGCTAAAGAAGGCCACACTCGAATTAAGGTTAAACCGGTTACCTATTGAACCGTTTGATAAAACTTGGGCTTACAACGGGCGGGATGAGCAACACGAGAACGACTCATGAAAGTCCGGATAGCAAACTATATTAATGAGTTCTTTTTTATTTTCTTTTTTTAGGTCATGAAGAGTTATTTTTTTATAAAAATAAAATTTATATAGCTTGATCCGATATGGCAACATGCCAACATATCAGATATTAAACTAATAATAACAGATATTACACTTTAATAATAATATAGATTCATAATAAGGGAAGTTCACAAAATAATCTTAATTTTAAAGTAAATAAATAGTCTTCCCTTTTAAAAGATAATCTTAAACAACATAATATATATTTTAAAATTATTGAGAATTTTATTTAAATCAATCTATTTCCCAAATTATTACAAAATAATTAAAATAACATAAATTAAGATATTTTTAATGAATAAAAATTAATTTAATCTTTCTTTTTTATTTAAGTTCCTTTTTATATCTTTCAAATAACATATATGATAAAATAAAATATTAATAATATTTAATGAAAATATATTTTTATATATATAATGTGATTTCATAAAAAGGAATGTTTAGAAAAACAGTCTTGATATTAAAGTAAAAAAATAATTATCCCTTTTAAAAATTCATCGGTTATGTTTTTGATCAAAAACATTCAATGTATTTGACAAAAAAATGAGTTTTTTCCTTAAAAATAAAATTAATATCGTGTGATCCGATATGTCCACATATCAGATATTAAACTCGAAAAATATCAAAAAAGGTATGAGTTGCAAAGAGCATCAGGTGCTTTACATATGACTTGGATTTAGAAGAACACACCTTCGGTAGTAACTAATGTGGGAAAAAAATGACTTATATAAATATTATATTTTATATAAGTTTTACAATATTTTTATTTATTAGTTATTATAGTAGTTATTATAATTTTTAAAAGTAAATATTTTTTATTTTGTAATCAAATATTATTATTGAACATTATTTTAGATTTTTATTTAATTTTCTTTTTTTTAATTTAATTTACTTTTTAATTATTCGAATGAAACGAATCGGATCACAAATACCTCTATAAATCCGGATATCCGCTCTGTATCCACTTCTGATAAAAAGTGATAGGATGGGATCAATAAAACTTAAGTCAAAGATTTAGTTTTAGTTTTGAGTTTAGTTTCTAAAAGTGTGGTTTTACAGTCAGACCAAATAAATAAACATTACCATAAAGCTCTGGATTATGGTTGACCACTACAATCAAATATATATACTTATGTTCTGCCAAGAAATCTTCCGTTTAGGTAGCTATTTTGTAAGCATTATCATTCATGTATACTGAGACTGTAACTGGTGACAACTAAAATGAATATGTGGAATGATATAAATTATTATTTCTGAAATTTAATGGAATGGAATCAACATTCCACTTATTCCAAAACGTTTTTGATTTGGAATGATTTTTCAAATGATACTTAATTTTTTTATAAAATAGTATGAAATGTTATTGAATGAAATAGAATACACATTCTATTTTTTAATTGTAACTGGTGAAATTTTTTTGGATTGCACATGAATTAAGCATTCAAGAAATTTGCATTCGAGTTGCAGTCTGATACTATCATTCTTAGTAACACAAACTGTACTTGTCCAGATTGATTGTCATGGTCAACTATATTTATAATAGAAACTCAATCTCATGTTTTAATAGTATTGATTTTGTATTCAAGATTTAGCCAAATCCAGAAATACATGCATTGTTAATTTGTTTTTATAAAAAAGGTTAAAAAGAAAGAATGTTTTCCATTCAAAGGTTATAAATACTCAAACATGTTTGACATCTTTATCATTACAAAAAATAATCTTAGATCCACAACATGAATCGTTTGATAGCTTTTATGTTTATTAGTGCTATGTTCTTTGGGTTGAATGAAGCTTGCAAGAAAAACATTGTAATGATTTCTAATCAACTATATTCTTCTCGTGGCAATTTGTTGATCGAATGTAGTGATAACAAGGGGAAATTTTCATCTAATCTGTTAAGTTTCGATGCAAGTCCGTTTATCATTTCTTTCAGCGACTATAGATGGCCAAAAGAAACACGATGGGATTGCACTATTAGTCATGGAGAGAATAATAAGTTTTATTATGATCTTCAAGTATATCATGCAAATTTTCAGCGATGTGGTCAGTTTCGTTCATGGATTGCCAAAGATGATGGAATTTGGTTTACAGAAAGCTATGAAGATCCAGCAGGGTTTGTTTTACCTTGGAAAACACGTACCTAGTTTTCTGCTTTACTTTGTTCTTACAATAACTACAAATATTAAATAAAAGAAATCGATTTTGCTTTAAGTTTGTTGAATAAAAAAAATATAAAATAAGATATCTCATTTCTATAATACATAAAAGAATTACAATGCCTATTGTACGCATCTTATTATATAAATCTTGGTTCTTCAAAATTGTTAATTAACATGATCGCGACATGTGTCAATAATTTTTTTAAAATTGCGACATGTGTCAAAAATATGATCTATTTTCTTAAGATTTAAAACAAATTTAGAAAATAAAAGTTATTATTACAATAAGTATCTTTTTACGATTCTTTTTAAGATTTTGGAAAATAACAATTACTATTACATAGTCTTTTATATTATATATTGTTAAAATTATTGGATAGTAATTTTTATTTTTACTATATATTGAAGACGCGTGTCGTCTCTGTAGAGAAGGAGTTTCCACGTGGATACACAGGAAAAATACCAACAATTATATATATATATATATATAGATAAGGAGATTTAGCATTTATCGTTTCACTGTTCATGTGTGATTTTAAATTTTTAATGAGATGATTTAATACTTTGTTTTAATTTGTTAATTAATGACCCAATATTTCAAGATTTTTATGATTTTTTATCAATTATATATATGCTAGGAGAGTGAGTCAAAGGAGAAAACAATTTTAGACAGATTGTGATTATGAGAGTCAAATGTTAAGAACTCTGTAGCTGATTATTCTCATTCTGAAGTCTCTCTGTTAGTTCGATTCAGTACAGAGTTTCCAGTAGAATGAGAGTTCTGACAAGCCATGTAGAGACAGAACAAACATAGTCCTGTTTCAGACAGAAAGAAAGTATTAGTCAGAAACAGGTTCTGCAGATTCTTTTACATACATTCTTCTTTTACATACATTCAAAATGAATAGTCTTAACACTTAGGAAAGAGTATATGCTAAAGAAGGCCACACTCGAATTAAGGTTAAACCGGTTACCTATTGAACCGTTTGATAAAACTTGGGCTTACAACGGGCGGGATGAGCAACACGAGAACGACTCATGAAAGTCCGGATAGCAAACTATATTAATGAGTTCTTTTTTCTTTTCTTTTTTTAGGTCACGGAGAGTTATTTTTTTATAAAAATAAAATTTATATAGCTTGATCCGATATGGCAACATGCCAACATATCAGATATTAAACTAATAATAACAGATATTACACTTTAATAATAATATAGATTCATAATAAGGGAAGTTCACAAAATAATCTTAATTTTAAAGTAAATAAATAGTCTTCCCTTTTAAAAGATAATCTTAAACAACATAATATATATTTTAAAATTATTGAGAATTTTATTTAAATCAATCTATTTCCCAAGTTATTACAAAATAATTAAAATAACATAAATTAAGATATTTTTAATGAATAAAAATTAATTTAATCTTTCTTTTTTATTTAAGTTCCTTTTTATATCTTTCAAATAACATATATGATAAAATAAAATATTAATAATATTTAATGAAAATATATTTTTATATATATAATGTGATTTCATAAAAAGGAATGTTTAGAAAAACAGTCTTGATATTAAAGTAAAAAAATAATTATCCCTTTTAAAAATTCATCGGTTATGTTTTTGATCAAAAACATTCAATGTATTTGACAAAAAAATGAGTTTTTTCCTTAAAAATAAAATTAATATCGTGTGATCCGATATGTCCACATATCAGATATTAAACTCGAAAAATATCAAAAAAGGTATGAGTTGCAAAGAGCATCAGGTGCTTTACATATTACTTGGATTTAGAAGAACACACCTTCGGTAGTAACTAATGTGGGACAAAAAATGACTTATATAAATATTATATTTTATATAAGTTTTCCAATATTTTTATTTATTAGTTATTATAGTAGTTATTATAATTTTTAAAAGTAAATATTTTTTATTTTGTAATCAAATATTATTATTGAACATTATTTTAGATTTTTATTTAATTTTCTTTTTTAATTTAATTTACTTTTTAATTATTCGAATGAAACGGATCGGATCACAAATACCTCTATAAATCCGGATATCCGCTCTGTATCCACTTCTGATAAAAAGTGATAGGATGGGATCAATAAAACTTAAGTCAAAGATTTAGTTTTAGTTTTGAGTTTAGTTTCTAAAAGTGTGGTTTTACAGTCAGACCAAATAAATAAACATTACCATAAAGCTCTGGATTATGGTTGACCACTACAACCAAATATATATACTTATGTTCTGCCAAGAAATCTTCCGTTTAGGTAGCTATTTTGTAAGCATTATCATTCATGTATACTGAGACTGTAACTGGTGACAACTAAAATGAATATGTGGAATGATATAAATTATTATTTCTGAAATTTAATGGAATGGAATCAACATTCCACTTATTCCAAAACGTTTTTGATTTGGAATGATTTTTCAAATGATACTTAATTTTTTTATAAAATAGTATGAAATGTTATTGAATGAAATAGAATACACATTCCATTTTTTTAATTGTAACTGGTGAAATTTTTTTGGAATGCACATGAATTAAGCATTCAAGAAATTTGCATTCGAGTTGCAGTCTGATACTATCATTCTTAGTAACACAAACTGTACTTGTCCAGATTGATTGTCATGGTCAACTATATTTATAATAGAAACTAAATCTCATGTTTTAATAGTATTGATTTTGTATTCAAGATTTAGCCAAATCCAGAAATACATGCATTGTTAATTTGTTTTTATAAAAAGGTTAAAAAGAAAGAATGTTTTCCATTCAAAGGTTATAAATACTCAAACATGTTTGACATCTTTATCATTACAAAAAATAATCTTAGATCCACAACATGAATCGTTTGATAGCTTTTATGTTTATTAGTGCTATGTTCTTTGGGTTGAATGAAGCTTGCAAGAAAAACATTGTAATGATTTCTAATCAACTATATTCTTCTCGTGGCAATTTGTTGATCGAATGTAGTGATAACAAGGGAAAATTTTCATCTAATCTGTTAAGTTTCGATGCAAGTCCGTTTATCATTTCTTTCAGCGACTATAGATGGCCAAAAGAAACACGATGGGATTGCACTATTAGTCATGGAGAGAATAATAAGTTTTATTATGATCTTCAAGTATATCATGCAAATTTTCAGCGATGTGGTCAGTTTCGTTCATGGATTGCCAAAGATGATGGAATTTGGTTTACAGAAAGCTATGAAGATCCAGCAGGGTTTGTTTTACCTTGGAAAACACGTACCTAGTTTTCTGCTTTACTTTGTTCTTACAATAACTACAAACATTAAATAAAAGAAATCGATTTTGCTTTAAGTTTGTTGAATAAAAAAAATATAAAATAAGATATCTCATTTCTATAATACATAAAAGAATTACATTGCCTATTGTACGCATCTTATTATATAAATCTTGGTTCTTCAAAGTTGTTAATTAACATGATCGTGACATGTGTCAATAAATTTTTTAAAATTGCGACATGTGTCAAAAATATGATATATTTTCTTAAGATTTAAAAGAGATTTAGAAAATAAAAGTTATTATTACAAAAAAATATCTTTTTTACGATTCTTTTTAAGATTTTGGAAAATAACAATTACTATTACATAGTCTTTTATATTATATATTGTTAAAATTATTGGATAATAATTTTTATTTTTATTATATATTGAAGACGTGTGTCGTCTCTGTAGAGAAGGAGTTTCCACGTGGACACACAGGAGATTTAGCATTTATCGTTTCACTGTTTATGTGTGATTTTAAATTTTTAATGAGACGATTTAATACTTTGTTTTAATTTGTTAATTAATGACCCAATATTTCAAGATTTTTATGATTTTTTATCAATTATATATATGCTACGAGAGTGAGTCAAAGGAGAAATTTTTTTTAGATAGATTGTGATTATGAGAGTCAAATGTTAAGAACTCTGTAGCTGATTCTTCTCATTCTGAAGTCTCTCTGTTAGTTCGATTCAGTACAGAGTTTCCGGTAGATTGAGAGTTCTGACAAGCCATGTAGAGACAGAACAAACATAGTCCTGTTTCAGACAGAAAGAAAGTATTAGTCAGAAACAGGTTCTGCAGATTCTTTTACATACATTATTCTTTTACATACATTCAAAATGAATAGTCTTAACACTTAGGAAAGAGTATATACTAAAGAAGGCTACACTCGAATTAAGGTTAAACCGGTTACCTATTGAACCGTTTGATAAAACTTGGGCTTACATCGGGCGGGATGAGCAACACGAGAACGACTCATGAAAGTCCGGATAGCAAACTATATTAATGAGTTCTTTTTTCTTTTCTTTTTTTAGGTCACGAAGAGTTATTTTTTCTTAAAAATAAAATTTATATAGCTTGATCCGATATGGCAACATGCCAACATATCAGATATTAAACTACTAATAACAGATATTACACTTTAATAATAATATAGTGCAATTCATAATAAGGAAAGTTCACAAAATAATCTTAATTTTAAAGTAAATAAATAGTCTTCCCTTTTAAAAGATAATCTTAAACAACATAATATATATTTTAAAATTATTGAGAATTTTATTTAAATCAATCTATTTCTCAAATTATTACAAAGTAATTAAAATAACATAAATTAAGATATTTTAATGAATAAAAATTAATTTAATCTTTCTTTTTTATTTAAGTTCCTTTTTATATCTTTCAAATAACATATATGATAAAATAAAATATTAATAATATTTAATGAAAATATATTTTTATATATATAATGTGATTTCATAAAAAGGAATGTTTAGAAAAACAATCTTGATATTAAAGTAAAAAAATAATTATCCCTTTTAAAAATTCATCGGTTATGTTTTTGATCAAAAAAATTCAATGTATTTGACAAAAAATTAGTTTTTTCCTTAAAAATAAAATTAATATCGTGTGATCCGATATGTCCACATATCAGATATTAAACCCGAAAAATATCAAAAAAGGTATGAGTTGCAAAGAGCATCAGGTGCTTTACATATGACTTGGATTTAAAAGAACACACCTTCGGTAGTAACTAAAGTGGGACAAAAAATGACTTATATAAATATTATATTTTATATCAGTTTTACAATATTTTTATTTATTAGTTATTATAGTAGTTATTATAATTTTAAAAAGTAAATATTTTTTTATTTTGTAATCAAATATTATTATTGAACATTATTTTAGATTTTTATTTAATTTGCTTTTTTTAATTTAATTTACTTTTTAATTATTCGAATGAAACGGATCGGATCACAAATACCTCTATAAATCCGGATATCCGCTCTGTATCCACCTCTGATAAAAAGTGATAGGATGGGATCAATAAAACTTAAGTCAAAGATTTAGTTTGAGTTTTGAGTTTAGTTTCTAAAAGTGTGGTTTTACAGTCAGACCAAATAAATAAACATTACCATAAAGCTCTGGATTATGGTTGACCACTACAATCAAATATATATACTTATTTTCTGCCAAGAAATCTTCCGTTTAGGTAGCTACTTTGTAAGCATTATCATTCATGTATACTGAGACTGTAACTGGTGACAACTAAAATGAATATGTGGAATGATATAAATTATTATTTCTGAAATTTAATGGAATGGAATCAACATTCCACTTATTCCAAAACGTTTTTGATTTGGAATGATTTTTCAAATGATATTTAATTTTTTTATGGAATAGTATGAAATGTTATTGAATAAAATGGAATACACATTCCATTTTTAATTATAACTGGTGAAATTTTTTTGGAATGCACATGAATTAAGCATTCAAGAAATTTGCATTCGAGTTGCAGTTTGATACTATCATTCTTAGTAACACAAACTGTACTTGTCAGGATTGATTGTCATGGTTAACTATATTTATAATAGAAACTAAATCCCATGTTTTAATAGTATTGATTTTGTATTCAAGATTTAGCCAAATCCAGAAATACATGCATTGTTAATTTGTTTTTATAAAAAAGGTTAAAAAGAAAGAATGTTTTCCATTCAAAGGTTATAAATACTCAAACATGTTTGACATCTTTATCATTACAAAAAATAATCTTAGATCCACAACATGAATCGTTTGATAGCTTTTATGTTTATTAGTGCTATGTTCTTTGGGTTGAATGAAGCTTGCAAGAAAAACATTGTAATGATTTCTAATCACCTATATTCTTCTCGTGGCAATTTGTTGATCGAATGTAGTGATAACAAGGGGAAATTTTCATCTAATCTGTTAAGTTTCGATGCAAGTCCGTTTATCATTTCTTTCAGCGACTATAGATGGCCAAAAGAAACACGATGGGATTGCACTATTAGTCATGGAGAGAATAATAAGTTTTATTATGATCTTCAAGTATATCATGCAAATTTTCAGCGATGTGGTCAGTTTCGTTCATGGATTGCCAAAGATGATGGAATTTGGTTTACAGAAAGCTATGAAGATCCAGCAGGGTTTGTTTTACCTTGGAAAACACGTACCTAGCTTTCTCCTTTACTTTGTTCTTACAATAACTACAAAAATTAAATAAAAGAAATCGATTTTGCTTTAAGTTTGTTGAATAAAAAAGTTTGATATTAATTAAAAATTATGAAATAAGATATCTCATTTCTATAAGTCATAAAAGAATTACATTGCTATTGTACATATACATTATACAATTCTCTCATAACTCAGTAGAAACATAAAATTCATAGCAAGGCCGGCTCATCAATTAGAGCTTTTGGGTAAAAAAATAATAATATGGCCTATTGACAAATTTTTATTTTTAAATTAGTTTAAATTAAATATAATTATTTAAGCTAATTTATTATTGTGTGCGAAATTTTCCAAAATAAATTTAGTTTTTAAAATATACAAAACCAAATTTAGTTAAAAATGTATTTATATATATTTTTAATTACAAAATTAAAAATTAAATCATTGACTCTTGGGCCCGGGGGGAAGTCGCACTCTTGGCCATGCTACCTAAGCCGCCCCTCCATCACAAGTATCATAATATCAGCACAGAATGTGTTCTATGCCTATCCATTATGGAAACTTGGAATCACTTGTTTTTCTCTTGTCAGTACTCTGCTCAGGTGTGGAGTTCGCTAATGAGAGGTCTGTTCAAAGATGACTATAGTCTATAGGACATTAGCACGGACTGGAATGTCACTACAACGCTCATCAAAGACACCGCTTACAATCAATGTCACTATAGGACATTAGCACGGACTGGAATGTCACTGTAACAGTCTTTTGATTGAATATAATTTCACATTCATTAAAAAAAAACATGGATAATTTCTCTCCATTTCTCTCAGTCTCTGCCATGTGTATAAAAAAATACACCTCTCGTGGGGTGTCTCGTAGTCGTGTCTGTTCCAGCTGTTGACAAAGATTGTTTTGTGATTGACATAATAGAACAAGTTTGGAAATTGAGAGATACAGAAGGAATAGTGAACATCCCACGAATATTTGTCAATCATAAAAAGACCAGAGGTCACATAATAAAAAAAAGTTATGGGAATAACACAAGAGAGATCCAACAACAGTAGTTGTTTAACAAAGCCAAATTTATCAATAAGCAGAGAGAGAGACAAGGAAGAAGGTAGATTTAACCAGGTCCGACTTTAGGGATATCGTAGTGCTCACTCATGTTAGCCAGATACTGATTGAAATCCTCAATCCTGTTACGGTGAGACTTGTTCGCTTCCTTGGCTAGTTTCTGCACATCCAGTTTCTGCTTCTGCTCTATGTACCTTCTTTCTGCTGGCGTTAACAGATCATCATCCTCATCATCAGGTTGCACTTTCCCATCCTCCTTTTCACTCCTACCCTCCTCCTCTTCTTCTTCTTCCATCAATTTACCCAATGTTTCTACGTTTTCTCCTATAACCCAAGCCGACAAATCAGTCAACACCACATCGAATCTCTTCTTTCAATTCGTTATAAAATATTACGAAATGAAAAGAAGCCTGTCATGTGTTACCTTCTATGAGTTCATGTTCAGTAATCTTAAGAGCTTGCTCTTCGTGTTTCTTCTGCTTCTTCTTCCTCTTCTTTACTCCACCTGCTTTCACATCTAAGGCCTTCCCTTTCAGCTTTAGCTTCCCACCAATAACATTGTCGTATGCCGACATCTGAACAAACACAAGTAGCACATAACAAAAATATTACAACTGTAAAACCAAAGAGGAAGTAATGTAGTAGTCAAGGCAAAGACTTTGAGAGGGGCACACAATAGTCTGAAACTCACAAAATACAGTTACAAGTTAAAACTAACCATTAGAAAACATAATCAAAGATTATTAACGAGGTTACTGAGATCAATCAGCTATAAACCCTAATTTGATTCCCCTTTGAATCAATCAGACATCGCAGTCTTTAAGCATCCAACAAAATTAAAGCGAGCCATTACATAACGCACAGTAGATCTACAGTGTATACCCTAACAATCAGCAGAGTCCATAGCTACGAAGCATAAAGAGAAACCCTAATCGAATCACCTAAATCGAAGCAGAAGCATGAATTAAAACTCAGAACCCTAATCGAATCAATCACCTGAAATCGAGAGAGGAGCTTGCAAGAGACCGAGAAAGAAGAGATTAATTATTTTTTTGTTTTTTCTAAAAAGAATTAATCGAAAGAGGAGCTTGCAGGTCAGTGTGTTTCCCGCGTACGAAGCCCGTTCCTTAACGGCCCATTATCTATAAAACGATGTCGTATCAACGTACTCGCTTTTTAAAGGCAAAAAAATAATTAGGGCCTGCATAAAAAGCCCATTCAATAACGGCTCGTCATCGAATAAACGGGGTCGTTTCATCCTTCTTCTACGCTCGCTTTTTAAAGGCGAAAAAATAATAATAAGGGTTTTCAAATTGGTTAAAAATTCGATTTCTTCTTCCTCTGTAACATCGGAAACTTCAATTCCCGTCGCCGGAAACTCTTGACTTCGCCTCCCCTGCCGAGGAGGAGAAAAATGACGAGTAAAGCCTCCTCAAGTGTTGAGATCCTGACCCGGTGGAGGAGAATCGAGGAAGACGAAGAGGAGAACGACGATTCTGATCCCTCTACAGTACGCCGTCTTAACCAGCGCAAAGAACAATGGTTCCCTTCCTTCTCTATCTCTCTCTCTCTCTCCCTCTCACTTCTTTCGTTAAAATTGAGTTTGAATCCGAGCCCAAGCTGATGTTTTCTACAGGTTTACAGATGCATTCACCATGCTGATCTCCTTGCCGAAGGAGACTCATATCTGGTGCGGGTGTAGCGACGTGATGGGACCTCTTATCGAGACGTTCTACAATTTCTTCAGAGACGATAGAGAGGACTCGCCTCTTAAAGTTTTGTGGAAGAGAATCTCTGGGGAGATGCGGACTTGTGCTCAGTGTATCTCTCAGCACCATCAGACGCAAGAGATGTATGAGAAAGAGTACGAGTGCGCTTCCGTTGGTCCGTTGCTCGTTGTGCTGCGTAAGCTTGATGAGCAGAGAGTGACTACTCACTTGCAAGAGATTAACTTGATGATAGAAAAAGGAGCGTATGATCCTGATCATCATCATGCTGAAGTTGTTAGTGTAATGTACGAGGTAGTGTCGGAGATTCTGTGATTGTTATTTCAATGATGAACGATTTGTGTTGATTCCGGGGGGTGTTTTCAGGTTTTGATGTTTCCCTTCTTCTTTGACGACATGTCCTTATGCACTGAGTTTGAGAAGTTCATTGAGTCGATCGACAACATTCATGAGCTGGCATTTGCTGAGAATCAAGAATTTCCGGTATAGTCTTATCCCGTGGAGAGGTTCTTGTGTTTCTTGCTTAACTAAAATCTCTCTGACTTGGTATATTCTCTCATTTTATCCTTTTTAGGGTGTGTATGCGCTTCTTTTTCTCAATAGAAGGGTGCGTGTCATTGGTTATCGCTTGGCAAGGGCCATGGGGAAGTTGAGGTATATATATATATGTTCTCATGACTGTATTTATTGCTTATGAAACTTTGATTGCTATAATGTATGTTATATTATCTGCTTCCTTGGCAGGTCAGCAACTCAGTTGGAACGCCTTCAGCCATTGCTCAAGAAATTCATTGGAATTCTTGAGATGGAGGGAATGCCTTCTTCATCTCAGGATCCAAGGCCGAGGATTAATCTAGACCGCTCATCCATATGGCTTGGGATGACATCATTGTAAGACTTAATGACTAAATCTCATTTTGTAGTTTTTGTCTTATATTGTTGTTATTTAATTTTTCTTGATTTGCTGATTCCTGAATGTTTTCGGTTTCTTAAAGGCTTGAGTTCTTAGAAGGCCCTGCTTTTGAAGAGGGGATATTAGAGCCTTATCCCATTTTTGTTGATACAGTGTTGAATCATATAAGCGGCGATTCACCTGAGTTCTCACTGGCTGTTAATTGCCTCAAAGAGCTATTTAAGACACTTGGTATGGTAACTATTGTTGTTTTTCAAAGTACTCAGTGTATCTTGAAACTCTATATTATGTTTAGATGATACATTCTCACATTCTCAAAGGTTGTAAGCTTTGGCTTAGGGCTACCTTGTCCCCAAGTGTGATGCGTAACACGTTGTTGGGTCAGTGTTTCCATACAAGAGCCGAGAAGATCCACAAAGCCATTTTTGATCTTTTCCAGCCATTATTACAGGCAAGCTTGATATAGTTTCTCCTAAATATATGATTTCTCTAAAGAGATTTGTCATGATTGACGTGTTTTGTGCTCTTCGTTTCAATTTTACTTATCTTTTCATATTATGCATTATGTCCAGTCCCTTGAGGCTTTGCGAGATGGTGAGCATGAAAAGCAACGTAGACACTTTCTCTACTTTCTCCTTCATCAGGTCCCAGTTAGCAGTAACTTCAGTGTTTTAGCGAGAAGAATTGGCCACAAGGTAGTTCTACTAACACATATTTGTTGCATTTTTTTCTTGGAGTGAAACTCTTTGATCCCTTTATCTATCTTCACCAAACTTTTTTTCTTTCTTTCTTTCAGATTGCTCTTCTTATTGTGCTCAGAGGTTACAAGATGAACCCTCCTTGCCCTCCCTTTGAGTGTGCACACATGTGGTTAGTATAACTGGTCCTATCTTTTCTTTTGCAGCTGTTTGTTGTGTCTGGTACTTGAGAGAATCGGCTTTAAATTCCATCCTTGGCTTTGAATATCTATAAAATACTTTTCACATGAGCTTGAAGGATATTAAGTATGAAGATTCTTGTTTCATTATATATATGTTGTGGTTGTGATTGTTTCTTTCTTCTCACAAGTTCCCGTTCGCTTATTACGTATTTTATTTTGGTATGATAGATGAAAATACACGTTTTCTCATAGACAATTGATTTGACAGGGGACCGTCTCTTGTGTCATCGTTTAACGATTCTGCACTACATATATCATTGCGTCAACCTGCTATTGATCTTGTCCAAACTATCCTGGTATCTGATGCTACGGCCCTACTAGCTTCGCTGCTACGAAATAATACAGGCAACTATATGGGAAATGAGGTAAAATATGACGACGATGACAGTAATCTTCCCTTTCCCCATGCTGTCGAAGATGTAAGTGATCGTCCGTGGAGTGACTTTACCCAGCAGAGCAAAGTTACTCTTGGGGAGTGTAAAGAGTGGATGTGCATTCCAATGCTCTGGATTACTACTCTTACAAATACAAATCTTCTAAACCTTCCAGTATCGCTATCCCAAGCAGTATTTTGGTCTCGGTCACGTTTTTGTTTGGTGGAATCTGAAAAGAACGATGACATGACGGTTGATATGGAAACCTGGCTTTCATCTTCCGCTGTTGAAATCAAAGGCACGCTTGGATGGAAGGTAGCAACAGGTTCTGATGACGGGGGGCCAGGAAAGGAGTCAAAAAACTCTGTAACAGTATCAAAGATGTGTCCTACTTTAATACGAACATTGAAGAGGTACTTTTTCATTTCACTATTGTGGTAGGAAAACCACGAAGTCTCTGTTACGATTTGTTATAGTGAGGCTTTTGGGTTTTGATTTTGTAGATTGACCACTGGTTTTCTGGTCCAAATGGGTGAAGAGTATCGAAAACAATGGACCTGGGTACCAGGGATGAGCGAAACTTTCATCCTTTCTCTTTCAGATCCAGATGATGTACGTAACAACCTGAAATGATTGATGGGTACCATCTCACGAGATGATTGCTTTATGTTTAAAACTCTCTGGTTCAAATGCGTGTAATGTTGAGCAATGTTGCTAGTGTTGTTTTTGTTGACAGAATATACGGCAGTTTGGAAAGTCTATGCTGGAACACGTTTCAAATACCAGAGGTCTGTCTTGTGGGCTGAAGTTTCTCTGCTCTCAAAGTTCACACCTCGTACATGTTTTTTCTGGAGCTACACATGTTTTACAGCAGGTAGGCAGCAGCTACATTCTATTCAAGATATAGAACGATACACATACAATGAGTCCTTCAACTTTTGTCTCATGAATGCAAGTTCAGTAATAATTTGCATTTTTCTGCTCCGTACGTGATGATGTTCTTAATGTTAGTCTTTGCTTAGGCTACAACACGTCCACCCTTTGCCACTATTGCTTATTTCAGTTTTGCTGATTTTGGCAGGTCCATTTGAGCTCTGTCCTACAAAGATTTCAGATCCTGCATCATTTTTTCTTTCTATTATTCAAGCTGCTGAAGGAAGAGGATGTGGTCATTATTACTGAAGCTGTGAAGAGTTCTGCAGGGGGATTTTTGAGGCAACCGGACTTCAGTGCTCCTCCTGTGATTGAGAGCAGAAATTCCTCCACTGCTACCCCGGAATTACTGAAGTTTCTCTACTCGCTGGCAGAAGTTGCCTGGGCCGCAGTAAGGAAGTGCTTAGCTGAGGGAAAGACTTTCATCCATCAAAGTCTTTGCCAGGTATTAGATAGTGAGCCTTTGTTATACATCTATTGCTTATGCTTTATTCTACTGTCCTCTTGGGTTGTCTATCTTTGAGCTATTTGTGATTCAAATTAGTCGAGTATGGCTTTTTGCTTAGGTTCCAATTTATCTTAATTGGCAGATGACGTGTGTACGTTTGCTTGAGATAACTCCTGTCGTTCTGGGAAAGCTTAGACTAAGCCGTGAAGAGTCCTGTGCTATTGGAGGAGCTTTGAAAGATGCATCTGATCTTAAATGGCTTCCTGATCTCATTGATTGGGGAAGGTCACAACTTAAAGTTGTTGTTACGTATTGGAGACGAGCATTAGCGGCTTTGCTAGATATCTTGCAAGGATCAAAGAGTGACACTTGTTCCTCAGCAGTCCAGGCTATCAGACGTGTGTTGTCTGCTGGTAAGTGGTTTTCGTGCTTGCCCGTTGTTACTAATTGGCAATTTTGAATTATATTTCTCTGATTATAGAATTCATCATGCTTTTCCTCTTTTTAATTCAGATGATCTTGACATCGAGCAATTAGCAGACCAAATCTCCCGCCTTGTTCCCAAGAAAAATGAGTGCCTTAAACCTGTTAAAGCTGTTGGCAGAGCACCAGATAATGTGATGGATCTAACAGAGGATGTGACTGAGAAGGAATCATTGAAGAATTTACCTAGTTTGCATAAGTCTCATCAACTTGATATCAATAAAACTCTTCCACCTATCAGAAGCATGTCACGGGTCCCATCTCTGAAGAAGGGTACTTCTAGTATTGATACTTCAAAGAGTTCGGCGGCAGTTGTCTCAGAGAAAGATGTTTCAGTAAGATCCAGCAATATGGTTAGGGACCTTCCCACCACAAGCGCTGAACCAAGCAAGGTTGGTAGCATGAGTAAGGATGCAGAAAACAGACAGACTGTGGGAGGTCCTCTTTCACTTGTAAACAGAGCCAACTTAAAGAACGCTGCTGATGAATTCATCTCTCGTGGAACTTCGAAAGAGGCCCAGAAATCTGCGATTTCCAACACCAAAGGCATGGATTTGAGAAAAGTAGTTATTGAGCCGGAGGTTGATCCACTGGATTTGGCACTTAAATCTCTGAAACCCCAGCCATTGCCCCTAGCAAAACCAGGACCTATTGTTCCCAAACGACAAGTTATTCAACTTTGTGCACCTGTAAATAAGAAAGCTGAGCGTTGGCAGAGGCAAGCAGCTGGATTTAAAAGATTCAGGCCACCAAAGCTTGAAGATTGGTTTAGAAAGATTTTGCAAATGGACTACTATGCAATAGTGGGACTGGCGTCAACAAATAAAGATGAGAATCAGAATGTCGGAAAGTTCAGGGAAGTTCCAGTGCGTTTTAGCTCACCTGAGCAATATGTACAGATTTTCCAGCCCTTGGTTCTCGAAGAGTTTAAAGCACAGTTGCAAAGTTCCTTCCAGGAGATATCGTCATTGGAGGAGATTTATTATGGTGATCTGTCTGTTTTGTCGATTGAAAGGGTTGATGACTTCCACTTTGTTCGTTTTATTAAAGACGAAAGTGATGGACCCAACTCGAAAAGTTTCTCTGAGAATGATTTGATTTTGTTCACAAAAGAGCATCCAGAAAACAGTAATGTTGGTGGTAATATGATTGGAAAGGTATGTGGTATTGCTAATACTTGAACTTAATAAATTTCTCACATATAATCATATGATCTTTATTGGCCTTGCTTGTTTCTTAGGTGGAAGGGCGGGAATGGGATGAGAAAAAACGGTCGAGTATTTTGAATGTGCGCTTGTATCTTCAGAATGCGTCTTCACGATTAAATCAAGCTAGAAGGAATCTATTGGAACGTAGCCAATGGCATGCATGTCGGATTTTAAACATTACATCCCAAATCCGAGAGTTTCAAGCGTTGTCATCCATTAAGGATATCCCCGTTCTTCCTGTGATCTTGAGCCCTTTGGGTGACTCGAACTATGACTCTGAAACTAAAAGATCAGATCTGCGTTCATTACCACATTCTTTACAACAAATACTCAAATCATCTTTCAATGAGAGTCAACTTCAGGCTATTAGCGTTTCCATTGGCTCATCCAATCTGACAAAAGAGTTTGACATTTCACTTATTCAGGGTCCTCCAGGTTAGTCGTTTTCTTTCTTTGTCAGTATTAACCAATTATTTTGATACTATGCTAGTCTTTGATCTTTGATGAATATTTTTTTTGCTTGATAGGAACTGGCAAGACTCGCACTATTGTTGCCATTATTAGTGGTTTGCTTGCTTCCGTTTCACGTAAAACTGGAAATTCTGAGCAAGATCATAGTTCTTCTACAACTTCTAGGCAGAGAATGAATCCGAATGTGGCTATGGCAAGGGTATGGCAAGATGCAGCTCTGGCTAAACAGCTAGATGATGATGGGGAGTCAAAGAAAAAGATAGGAGAAAAGATTGGTAAGGGAAGGGTATTGATCTGCGCTCAGTCAAATGCTGCAGTTGATGAATTAGTTTCGCGAATATCTAGTTTAGGCATTTATGGTATGGATGGGAAGATGTTTAAACCGTATCTTGTGAGGGTTGGTAATGCAAAAACTGTTCATCCAAATTCACTGCCCTTCTTTTTGGACACCCTGGTCGATCAGCGCTTAGCAGAGGAGAAATTGCGGATAAACAAAGCTAAGAGTAATAAGGCTGAAGATTCTTCTGCCTTACTGCGCTGTAATTTAGAGAAGGTCGTTGATCAGATCACCCGTTTTGAAGCTAAGCGTGCAAACTTAAACCAGGAAAGTTTGGACGCCAAAGAAAAGCTAGGGAGTAAAAACCTCGATATAGATGATGATGGCAAGCCAATGTCTGATGCAGAGCTAGGAATAAGATTGCGGAGGCTATATGAGCAAAAGAGGAAAATTTACAAAGATCTTGGTGCTGTTCAGGCTCAAGAGAGAAAAGCTAACAATGAAATTAGAGCATTGAAGCATAAGTTGAGGAAGTCCATTCTTAAAGATGCTCAAATAGTTGTTACGACTTTAAGTGGTTGTGGAGGAGACTTGTACAATGTGTGTGCTGAATCTTCATCAGCCCATAAATTTGGCAGTCCATCTGAAGATAATTTGTTTGATGCTGTAGTGATTGACGAAGCAGCTCAGGTGAAGACACTACACGCCTGATTGTTTTGCAGAGGTGTTCGTGTCACAACTCATTACTAATTTGTTTTTGTTTTACAGGCTCTGGAGCCAGCTACCTTGATTCCTCTACAGCTCTTAAAGTCGAGAGGGACTAAATGCATAATGGTGAGAATCGTTCACTTGTGTTACAAAACGTTCTATAAATTTGCAGTTTTTTTCTAATAACATTTTCGGTGATTAAAGGTTGGAGATCCAAAGCAGCTTCCAGCAACTGTTCTCTCCAACATTGCTAGTAAATACTTGTATGAGTGCAGCATGTTTGAACGCTTACAAAGGGCTGGTTATCCTATCCTTATGCTTACTCAACAGGTATACATCACCTGATTTTCTTGGCTCGTAGTTTCAGTTTTGGAATTTCTCCTTTCACATAATCTTATGTTTACATGATGTAATAGTGAATTTGGAACTTGGGCTTACACTTTCTCTGCTAAAAACAGTATAGGATGCATCCAGATATTTGTAGATTCCCGTCTATGCATTTCTACGACAATAAGCTGCTGAATGGTGTCGACATGTCAAGTAAATCAGCTCCGTTTCACGAGAGCCCTTATCTTCGACCATATGTTTTCTATGATATTGTTGACGGCCAAGAGCATCGAAGTGGGGACTCTAGCTCCGTCTGCAATGAACAAGAAGCTGAAGCTGCTGTTCAACTGCTTAGATTTTTCAAAAAGAGGTCTATAACTATCTTAAGCTCTCTTTGTTCACACTCGTTTTAGAAACATATTAAATATTATTTTCTTCACTGGCTGTCTCGTTGCTTACAGATACCCCTCTGAATTTGTCGCTGGAAGGATTGGCATCATTACTCCCTACAAACGTCAGCTTGCGGTTTTGCGTTCTCGTTTCTCTAGTGCATTTGGATCTCAAGTGGCAGCAGATATGGAACTGAATACTGTGGATGGCTTTCAAGGGAGAGAAGTCGACATATTGGTGCTATCCACTGTAAGAGCTACTCATTCTGCTTCTGATGGGAACAATCAAAGTCGGATTGGTTTTGTTGCAGATGTTAGACGTATGAATGTTGCTCTCACAAGAGCCAGACTCTCCCTTTGGGTTTTTGGTAACACAAGAACGTTGCAAAGAGACCATAACTGGGGTGCTCTTGTGAAAGATGCAAAAGAAAGAGAAGCCATCATACCAGTTAAGAGACCATACAACATGTTTGGCGAGAAAGCCACGGAACAAAAACAGTTTGAGAATCTTTCAAAGAATTTTCCTGAGCCTGAGAAACAGCAGCAGCATTCTCGCCGTAAAGAACATAGAGCAGAGACATCCTCTGATAGAAAAATGAGGAAACCTGATGGAGACGTTGTGCCTCTCTCATCAAAAGGATCAGAGAGCAAGCAGAGCAGACGAAAAGCCAAAGAAGAAGCTTCTTCTCAAAGGGAAAACCAAGCAACAGGCAGTGAGGAAGTAAGATCCGAAGTGAATCCTAGGCGGAACCAAGAGAAGAAAGAAAAAATGAAAGGTATAGAGAAAAGCAGTAATCCAGAGGATACAGATGTAACTAGTTCGAAGAAGAAGAAGGAAGAACCAAATGCGTGGAAGAAATCTAAGAAGGCTTCATCGAAGCTTGACAGTAACAAGAGGGAGAAATCCACAGATGAATCTGAACAGAGAGACCGACAAATAAACAAAGGCAATGCTTCCTGTAACCAAGGAGGTGGTGAAGATGTAGTATCTAAGCGGAAAAAGCAGCGTGAAGCTGTTGCTGCCATTCTAAATTCGTCTCTGATTCCTTCACATAAGCCTAAACCTCCAAAGCGACCGTTGTCCCCAAGTTCAACTGCAAGCAGTCACACAAGACCGTCTAAAGCTATCAAAGGTAAAAAAATTCATTGCATACCTAATCTTGAGTGATGTTTTGCCTCAAATGCTGAAACCTTTGAATTCACTCTTCTTATTTGCAGAATCCACCAAGAACAACAGTAAACAAAGATAACAAATGATTTCACAATTGTTATTTCAGGCAATCATGAAACCAGTTGCTAACTAATGTTTTTGGGTGACTACTTAAACATTTACTGGCATCATCATAGGTTCCTCGAGTATAAGATTAAAAAGTAGCACTCGGGATTTTTTTTGGCTCACCTATAATGAATTAGCCTATCCTTTACAATATTTTGTATCTCCAGTTTCAAAATTTTGGATGTAAAGTTGCCTGTTATGCTTGCCATCTATTAGTTTTACATTTGCTTTGTTCCTTCCAAGGATTTTAGATGAAAATTAGTTGGGAACTGTATAAAAATTGAAGTCACTGATACTCAATTACGCTAATACAAACACTGGAAAAAACTAACAAGGAACAAAATCAAAACAATCAGCTTCTTTCTTTTTTCCTGAATGTATATATACGTTGTTCTTGGCTTTCTTCTCCTGCAAATCAAAATCTCAATCATGACTCATGAGTGTTTATCTCAACAAGATTCAGACATAACTTCATACGTAACAAGAGTGTCATATCTTACCAGACTCCTCTGTTCTCGAAACTATGAGTTTGATATAGAAGATCCTGGATTTGATATAAAAGGAGCACTCCTACCTTCCTGCAACTCCCCACAACAATAAATCAAACATCATACAGATATATAACCAAATCTGATTCAGTGTCTACAAATTAAATACAAAAGCTTACCGATGTATAAGAGACTTGGCTAGGATGTGACATCCGTCCATGACCAGCAAAAAACACACTCTCAAGACTCTCTTCACCCATCTCTCTAAGTCTATTAAGCTCAGGCATCACTTCTTTACTAAGATCAGGCCTATCTTTCCTTCTCAACTCAGCACATTGTAACGATAACTTAGCAAGACACAAAGCTTCCTCAAATGGCCAGTCCGGTACTTCAGGATCAAGCATATCTTTAAACTTCCCTTCTTCAATAGCTTGTTCCACATAATAAGCTAAACCCATTGGCTGTTTAGCAGTCAAAAGCTGCAAAAGCATGATTCCCAGTGAATAAACATCAGACTTCACACCTAACATTCCTGTTTGTTGATACTCAGGGTCGATGTAACAGAACGTTCCTGCGGCTGATGTGACTCGGTAGTGTGTCACGTTCTCTGCTACGGCTGGGACGAGTCTTGCAAGCCCGACGTCGCTGATCTTGCTGACGTAGTTTTGGTCGAGGAGGACGTTTCCTGGTTTCAAGTCTCTGTGGACAATGGGTTCTGGTTTGGTTTGGTGTAAGAAGAGGAGACCTGTGGCTATCTCAGCAGCGATTCTGAAACGTAGTTGCCAAGAAATGGGAGGCGTGTTTCCGCGTCTGAACAAACGGTCGTCTAAGCTTCCTCTGGCCATGTATTCGTAGACGAGGATGCCATATTCTGGACATGCTCCTAAAAGAAGCACCATGTTTGGATGCCTTATGCAACTTAGTACTTCAACCTGTGTGTCAAATCACACACAAACTTCAAACAACACTTCCTTGTATCACAAGGTTGCTGTCTGCCACCTGGGCATTTTGAGTATGGGGTCGGATAGTTTGGCTAAGAAGCTAGAGGATCCATATAAGAACATATAAATTTTCAAGTTTGGATAGCTTCTAGTAGTTTCGGATTTGGGTTGTTTCGGATAGTATAATTAGTAACCATCTAACAACCGGAAAAAATTATGTTCCCACTTGGTTTCAGTTCTGATTCAGTTTTTCGGTAATTTGAATAAAAATATCAAGTATTTGAGACAAAATATTGAGTAATTAGAATGATCCGGATAAAGAACTCTGACAATTTGGATAAAAATTATGGATATTCTCTGATATGTGTTTGGGTAGTTTAAATATTTTTTGATAAATTAATTTTTTTCAAATACTTTTAATATGTTTTTAAATATATTTTTTAGTTATGTTATTTTATATCTACATATAATTAATATTTTTATATATTTGGGTATCCGTTTGGTTTTTGGTTCCGTTATTTGAGATATAGAAATATAGAAACCATTCAAGTGTTTGAGTGTTTCTATCCGGTTCTGGTTTTGGTTATTTCAGTTTGGTTTCGGTTTTTTTGCCCAGACCTAGTCTTGCATCTGAAAGCTATATCTTTACCTCTTTGTGAAACTGTGATCTTCCTTGAGCAGCGTCAGGACGTAACACCTTAACAGCAACACTTGTGTGATCAAGATGACCTCTAAACACAGGACCATACCCTCCTTCTCCTACTTTTCTTGATTCTGCAAAATTATCAGTTCCTTCTTCGATTTCATGAACAGTGTATTTTCTGTATCGAACGATGCTCTGTCCAGAGAAAGAATCACTTTCTTTCAGCACCTTCATCTCTGCGTTTAGTCTTCTCTTTGCTTCTGCTTCCGCAAGCCTGTTTGCAGCTTCAGCAGCTTCCATAGCAGTTTTAACCTTTGCTCTCTCATTTGCCACCATTGACATTGCTGTCTCCTCTGTCATCTTTAATTCTTCCATTCTTCTTTCTTCTTCTGACCTCAGATTTTTCAGTTCTGTCGCCTGACACAGAAGTTTAAGCACACTTCAGTATGGTTTTAATGAATCAAGTCACTTGAGATACACACAAGGATGTATATATTATATAGGGGAATCTCATAAATAGCACATTTTAAATTTTGTCACAAAATAGCATTCAAAATGAAAAATCTCTAAAATAGCATTTATTAACCAATAAAACTAAATTTAACATGCATCCTTAACACTAATCTCACCCTCACTCCTTAAATACTAAACCTTAAAGTCTAATCACTAGATCCAAACCAAAAAAAAAAAATTAAGTTGTTTTGGTGATTTTCCTTTTCGTGTGCTATTTTTGAATTAATGCTATCTAAGGGTTCTTCTAATCTTCTCTATAATATAATACCTCTTGCCTTGCGGTTAAAGCTTCTTTACAAGCTGAGCTATACATATCCATGGTTTGTTTTAGCTCTAAACGCAGTCTCCTCATCTGAGATTCGACATCATCCTGAAACAGAACAAAGGTGTTCGTGGAATGTAACAAAAAAAATTATGCCGAATATGAACGTGATTATAACTTATACCAAGCTCTGAGATGAGTAAGAGCAAGAAGTTCTTCCACTCTCCTCAGAAACCGTGGAAGAGTTATTCAGAAAACCCAAATCAGTAAAATTGATTCCTAATCTATGTGACCCTATGCTCTGCTCTGAGCTAGTTGACATTCTTGATGTTCTTGCTGAGTCAGGTAAATCGTATGAAAAAGAACACCTATCTGCACTACTCGGCGTCCCCGAGCTGATAAAGGAGTTTTCTGATCCTTGATGTGAAGCACTTATGAATGAATACTCGGACTCTGAATCTGAGAAGTCCCCAATTAGTTTCATATGTCCTTGTGGTGGTTTTGTAAACCTTGGTTTACACAAAATCAATACCAAGAAACTGTTAAGTAATTGTAAAATTACTTATTATATAAGTAATGTAACATAACATACCTTTTATCAACTGATCTTCGTGGCCTAGGAGATGCCGGTGTGTTAGCTGTTGTAAAGAAGAAAGATGAACAAGTAAAAAAAAAGAATGTATGTTGAGTTACTTGAAAGCAATGTTCTAAAAATTGGTTTAGCCGACGCTTAACCAGCAAATCGGTTATATGTGAAACGATTTTTAATCAGGATCTAGACGGGCGACTAATCACCCGCCTAGACACCTAATAGCGAGTTTTTGAACATTGCTTGAAATGCAAGCAAGCAACATGCATAATGGAAGAGTAGAACTCTCTTACCTATTTTAGGTTTATTCTCAAAGTCAAAGTCGCTGAGAACTGATGGATGGTAAGGAGCAGGACGAGAGGAGCTTCGTAAGGAAGAGACTTTGCCTTTGGAAATGACGTAAACATTGCAGAAATCTGGAGCTGCCTTTGAAACACTCGTTGGTAAATCCGTTTTGAATCTTCTGTTGAAAGAAAAAAAAATTACTATTTTTGGTTATATTCTTCTGCACGCTATTAATCACACTATAAACCCTAATGATCTTCTTTTTCTTTTTTTTTTTGTATTACCTCATAAAGCTACTTCTTGAAGGAGCACCAAGTACCAAATTCTCGATCGCAGAAATTGTAACATATTCCACAATAGCTTTGACTTTGTCTACGTCTTCAAGCAATACATCCAGACATTGGATCTGCACATATACATTTTTAAATATTAAAATAAAGCTTACAAGTTTGGTCGTTTTTAACAAGCTCTAGCTTTCAATTATTATTACTTCTTTACGGCTGCAGTAACAATGGAAAGATACAAAGAGATCTTTTGTTTGCTTATCCATGTGCTGCATATGCATTGTTCCGTCTTCAATGTCTGCAACTCTCACAAAAGTAAAAAAACTTAAACTCATTGAGCAAAACCATTCCTTAATTAATGTGGATATAAAGTAACCTGAAGAGGATTGAGATTTGGGAGCGACATGAATAAGAGCAAGAGTTTGGCCACGAGTAGTAAGATTCTCCAATGTCCATTTGAGAGCAATTTTGCTAGTTTTGTCATTGTCTATTGCAACAGCCACTGAACCACTTTTTTTTCCTTTACTTGTCGCATCTGTTTTCGGTAGCCACATTCTTGTCTCTCCCTTCTTCTTCTTTCTTTTTTTCTCTCATACAAGGAAAATAACAGAAGTGTAGAGATTTCTCTATTTTTCCTTATATTTGGAAGAAACTAAAAAAGACAAAAGTAGATAATGTAATGGGTTGAAAAACCTTTCTATTTTACTACTTCTAATCTGATGGATGTTATATCTTTGGATGAAAACCTAATTTTGGAGTTAAACCACAAACCACATAACTTAAGCACTGGTTTTAAGAAAGCTATTAGACTTTTTTTATTGAATTTGTGGAAACTAAGCTTAAGGTATAAATTTAACATAGACATACGACCTCTCTTTTTTAACCTTCAAAATGAATGTTACAAGAGAACCCAGTTATAAATACATAACTAATAAAAAAAATTACATCATGGTCTGAAACTTTTGTCGCAGGTCTTTGGTTTTTTTTTTTGAATATCAAATCCAACATTGAAGCAAATGTGGAAGTGTGAAAACGGAGTATTCTTAGTATGGAAAGTCTTCATGTGATCCAGGTGGTTTTATAAAATAGAAGTAGAACAAAAAAAAAAAGTGGAAGACCAAATAATCTGATTTCTATATTCTTGAACAGTGATACGAGTTATGAGCCAATTAACAAGCCACGTACACTCTCACTTTTCCTCTTAATTTTTTTATTTGATTTCTTTCTTCACTTTGCATGCTAATCTGTCACTTCTATTAAACCAAAATCTATTTGAATTAAAGATATGAAAAATGTTATTAATACAGAGCATCAAAAATGTTAAGAGACGTATCCATAGGACACTCCCTTCATCTTACTTGCCTATAAAGTTAAGAAACTACTTATACATAGTCAGAGGATCGTTGCCAAAGGCGTTTATAAACTACGAAAAGAAGAGCAAGTCACAGTGACTTGAAGAGTTTCTCAGCCTAAGTGCCACTTATGCAGAAGAATCTTCGTAGATGCTCAACTCATGCTCTGGTCAGGCCGCAATTAAATTTCACTCTATAGCTTCATTGGTTGGGTGATCCATTGATTATATACACTCTATTATTTCTGCTGCTTACCATAACTTGCTTCGAGTGGAGCTCAGAGACACACCAGCTTCTTTCTATCTTCTTAACCTTCGGAAAGAAGATCAGTTTTCCACCTCTACTTAGATCCTAAATGAAATAAGTATATATACAAGTTAATCAACTGGAGGTCCCAGCGACTTCTGCAGCTCTCTGTCTCATCATCTCCATCACTGCTGCTCTGCGCCGTGATTCTGATTGCTGCGCTAACCTTCTCAGATGTTCCTTTAGGTCCCTGCAAAGAGAAAATCACAATGATCAATACAAAGAAATCAACAGATGTTAGAAAGGGACATAAGCTAAAGAGATTACCCGCATCTAGGTACATTGCAATTTGATTCCTTACAGGCCCTAGCATGGATCTGCAAGAGATACCACATTTTCTTGCATAGAACACAACCTCCTGCAGCGCGTATTGTGCAACGGATACCATGTCTGAACAGCCCCTTCACTTTGCGGCAGTTTGGATACTGACAATACATAGCACGGCATAGCGCCGCATGCACCAGAAGATCGAGCATTTTCCTAAGCTGCAAAATTATTAAAACAACGAAAACGTCAGTAATCAAAACCAGATGAAGTCTAGAGCAAAGAGAGAAGATGATGCAACTTGACTATTTCAATACCTGCAAGACTCGCAGTTGCCTAGCTTCTTTATTCTGCGCATCTTGATCAGCTAGAGAAGGATGGTTTGTCAGCTTGTGAGGATGATTAACACCGCTCTCTTTACTGTAACAAGCATTGCACACATCGTAGTCGGGGCAAACTTCACATCGCCACCCTTGGCCACTTTCGATATCGAGGTGACATGCGTTACACGTTGTGACAAAGGCAGGAGCGGTTGGATTGTGGAGGTGATAAAGCACCATCATGGAAGAATGTTTTGCCCGCCTCAGTGTATCATACTGATAATGGTTTCCTTGGCAAAGACTCAGGAACGCTTGCCTCGTATCGAAAAACTCACTCTCAAGTATCTCATCTTTGTCCATGGTGTCTGCTGGAATATCGGTGATCGCAACCTAAAAAATAAATATAAAAAAAAACTGTCTCGTTAGATAAAAATAAAAATAGAGAAACAAGTAACGTGTATTACAAGCCAAAGCCAACTTACAGGATGCAGTGTATGTTTATCCTTTTGATTAACAGGATGCCTTTCTCTGTCCTCTCGTTTCTGTTCAGCCTTATAGCACCTGAACGGTAGAAAAACATATCAGAAACTGCAGTACTCTATCAGGTAAAAACACATATAGGTGTACCAATAAGTCACAATAACAAAAGAGGCAGGACAATACTTACCCATCACATAACTGAAACTCTTTGCATTGGCTGCACACCCAACGGTTTCCAGTTACCATCAATGCACAGCAATGCCTGCAACAATGCTGCAAGTGAACCATGATAAAGTCCTCCTTCATTGGATGAATGGTCTCACCAAGCTACAAACAAACAGAAAAAATGTTAGCAAGTTAACACACAAAACTATACAAAAGAACCGAAGCTGTTATGCAGGAGAGGAAACGATTACTTTCTGCATTAGCAGCAGATCTTTAGATGTATTCCCAGGCAGACCAGACTGGCCACACGCTTTCAAAGCCCTTTTTGTGATGGGTTTCTTAAGTACTCCTTTCTTATTTCCCTTTCTACCATCATCTTCTTGACTCATTTGTTGTATGATATCCTCTGCTGCACCTGGCCAATAGTCACCATCGAAATACGGGAGCCTAGCCGCCGTAACCTTAGCTCTACACTCACCAGTTTGCAAGAAAAAATGGTCATACAGATTAGTAGTTTCCGCTACAATCCCTTCCTTTGCAGCTTTCTTCAACATTGCCAAGTACCTGAACCAGAAACAAGTGGAGGATGTAAAGGATACGAAAAATATATGAAGAAAAATCACTAAAGGCAATTTGTTACTAACCACTCCCGTAGTTTATCAGACTTTGGCGTTTTCTGAATCTCTGGATGGCAATATAGGATATAGTCCTCACCCTTCAGAGGTGGACAAGCCCATATATAGCAGCTCGTGAAGCCACGCATTTTGCAGTACTCCAAGTAACCAATCTGAAAAAAAGCATCAATGTATACTCATGAAACCTCCATGCAATGTAAAGACCACACAGATCTTTCTTTAAACCAGGACTTACAAGAATTTCTTGGTATACAAAAGTGCGGAGAGCCTCTCCACTAGCTGTTTTAATCTCAGGTCTAAAGTACTTCACAGAATCCAGATACGAGAGATACACACGGCGATGATTAGGAGATGAACACTCGGATCCAAATTCTTGGACATACATCCCAAACAAGCATACTTCTACACCTTCGATCTTCTGGAACAATAGAACGACCTGCCAAAATAAAATATGGAGAGTGGAATAATGAAACTGTGAACGTGAAAGTAAACACAATAGAGGTGTGTGTGTGGATCATTCTTACCTTGGACTTGTATGGAAACTCAGTGGGGAAATTATCCTCCCTGAAAATTTCAAGAAATCGAGATTTGACTTCCAGCTTCTTGTCAACGGATAAAACAACTCTAACCACAAGGGATTCAGCAGTTGGAACCTGTCAATGGCAGTAAAAAAAAAAGCAAAACAATGAGTGACCAACCAGTAAACTTCAATCTATTGTTTCCAAAGAAGAAGCACTACAGCCATTTAATACCTCATCACAATTTTGTCCTTTAGCATTGGCTCTCTCAGACCTTTCCTGCTCCAGCCTTTTAAACAAACGCTGCTCTATATGGTCACTGAGAATCGTTTTTGGCAGGTCTTTCGCTCCAAGAACAGAACTTTGAGGTAAAGGCACTCTCTCGTTTTGCTCCACCTCAGTTATATAGCACCTTGTGCAGGTATACTCAGCTTGCCCTCCATCATTCCTCCGCCCATTAAATAGAGCACATATTTGATGCTGCCAGGCCTCACATTTATCACACTGGACCCACTGCAAAAACCATGGAAGCGCAATAGACCAAACTCATGAAAACCTACAAAGGGGGACACACACATGACTAATACAACTCTACTGAGTGAGTGGACTTTACCGCTTCTTCAGTCTCCTCATCGTTTCTCTTTTTCTCGAGTTTTGCCTTCGGTATTGAAGTCCCTTCAGCGAGTATTGTGTCTCCTCGGGATTCATTAAAACATGGAATACAAAAGTAGTGACGAGTTTCACCAGCTCCAACGGTATAATACATTGCATTTCTTTTGATACGAGCACCACAAGGAGTGCAATAAAGAGGAGGTGGCTCGAATGTAAGCCTCTCCACCGCACATAACTGGCAGGAGTTTGGACTCATCGAATTCTCCATGGCCTGATTCTTCTCTACTTTGGCTTTACTCTGCAGAAAGAAACACAAATCAATAGAAAAGTTATTATTCATCAGCGAGCACATACTTCTGGAGAGAAAATAAAAGGATAAATCTATGAATAAAAATAGCTTTTCTGTAAATTTTTGAAGTCAATAAAATTGCACACCTGGCCAACCCACTGACGGAGACTAAGAATATGTTCTCTCACTTGGTCCGGAGTGAACATTTCAGTTAAAGAAACACCCTTTATCTTTGGTTTTCCAGGTCTTGATGCACCAACGTCAGCAGACTCCACCACAACTTCTTCCTTCGGCTCTTGCTCCATTTTTATGTTTTCTTGCTTTACCGAGGCACCAGATAAATCATGTTGGCCTGGTTCACTCACAGGCCTAGGTTTGGGAACATTTTCAACAGCTTCATGTTTTATCTCTTTAATGCTGAATCCCGCTTGAACAGAAACATCAGGAATCTCTTCTTTCACTTCCAACTTCTCTGACTTCAATGCCGCATGTGCGTCGCTCTGCGTATGATCCTTTCTTTCAGCATCCCGAGATGATTCCGTCTCAGCTTTGGGAACAATGGAGCTTTTACAAACTTCACTCTCACGGACCACTGGTTGAAAAGAAGGCTCCACCTTCAACCGTTTTGATGAAGGTTCCAAATTATCTAAACTATCAGCACAGCCAGGGACACCAGAAACGGCTCCATCAGTAGCGCATGGTGAATCATTTGATACTACAGCTCCGTTCACTCCGCTCACCGCACTGCTTTCGCTTTTTAAACGGGCCTGGACACGCGCATTAGCTTGCTGCTGTTGGTAGGTCTTCACTGGTACACAGACGGGGCACCGAAGATCCTTGCAGTTCTTATAGTGGCTAATCAGTGACTTTGTGGGACGACAGCGAGGATACAAACACTGAGGCTCGACACAGCTGTTCATGTGACTCAGTAGCTTCTGAACAGTAACGCAGTTTCGTCCCGGGCACTTCACTCCTGGCCGTTTGCAGGTCCGTGCATGAAGCAGAAACAAGAGCCATCTCTGTTGATTTTGGAACTTGACATCGCGATTTCCATATCTACATGCAGTTCCGGTTGCATTTTGCAGACTATGGGATTCGGATGTGGTGGAAGCATGATCTTGACCCGTTACAGACCCTTCGATCATATTACTAGGTTGAGCTTCGTCCATTCTGGTAACTCTCTGACGAAAATCCTCCTGAACGTTCTGCTCACTTGACATACCATTAGACTGGGAAGGCCACTGATCCTGTGGATTGGTTTCTGATTTTGCTCCAACAGCAAGGTTGTTAAAGTTGTTGATAGTATCCGATCCCATATTCTGCGGGTGCACCATTTGATGAACCTGTTGGCTGTTTTGAGGAAGTGGCGTGCATATATCACTCTGACTTGTAACTGAGACATGTTGAGCGTCTGCTCCCGAGTTCTGATACTGATTCTGGAACTGAGAAAGCTGGAGTCGTTCTGATGCTTGGGAATGCAAGGCTTCACTATGGTTTGCCGTTCCAGGTTCATGTTTAACATTCGTAGCAACGTCAGGAGTCACCTGAGTTTTCCCGGGACCGTCTTTGCTTATTAATTGATGTTGCTGCATGGTGTGCTGCTTCAATGTCTGTTGCTGGATAAATTTCTGCTGCTGCTGTTGTTGGATCTGATTCGGCTGTTGCGGAAATTGTTGTTGTTGATGTGACTGCAGAGAAGGGTGAGCTCTGGACACAGACTGGAAACTTGCTGCATTGATATTCTGAGCACTTGTCATCTTCCCAACCGATGTTACACCTCCATGTAAATTTTTAGATCCAAGGTTGTCAGGATTTGTTGTTCTATAACCTTCCCCTGGAATATGAAGGAACGAACATACTTTAAATATTCTGACAGGTTCGTACTAGTGCCAAACCACAAGAAAGAACCATACATATAAAATGAGATGATTAGGATAGCCGAAAAAGAGAGAGACTGAAGAGTTACCTGTGTCTACACTTTTTTTGCTCACTCCAACACCACCATTTACAGAGTTACTAGCCACACCAGCCGGCTTTGGTTGCATGTTGTCCGGTCTATGACCAGCAGTCATTTGGTTAGACAACATTTGACTATTCTGACCACCAGTATCCTGCCTTTGCTTCTGCTGCTGAGACTGAGGTACCACCGTGGGCTCAGCAGAAAATCCACCACTGTTGTTATTAGCACCACTATTAACGAACCCAGGTGTAGGAATCATCTGGGGAGCACTTCTTTGAGAACCCATGTTCCCTCTTGTACCAAGAGAAAAGTTTCTCGATGAATTCTGGTATCCATTAGACATATTACCTGCAATGAAATTGCTAAGGTGTCAGAGACTCATAAGATTAAAAAAAAAAAATCCAGGAGATGTATCTACGATCAAACCTCCATGCATGCCGCCAGACGCTAGAAGGTTTCCAGTGTTAACAGCTTTGCTTGTGCTGCTGTTGTTTCCAGCTATAGTAGTATCAGCAGAGGGTGTAACCATCGAACTAGGATTATCACCAGTATGTGGTAATCTTGGAGTAGGTATCATCGTAGTACCCCCACCAGCATGTGGTAATCCTGGAGTAGGTATCATCATCCCAACCGAAGGAGAATTAGCATGTCGCTGATTGTAGTTATTCAAATGTCTTCCTTTAATTAGGCTCGTAATCCTAGACTCAAGGGTTGACCGGTTCACGTAATCCTCCTGTTAGTATAAGTTGAAAAGAAAAAATCTTAAGGAATGACATGAGACAACAAGCTGGATCTAGAGGCAGATATATTTCGAGATACCTTAGAGACGGCCATCTTAAATAGCCCCTCCTCTAAGCGTCTAGCAACATCCATATACTTTGCCTTTGATGCAGCATCGGCCTGTGATGGTTGCCGTTGCTGTAACATGTTAAACCTGGACGATCAAGGAGATTCAATTAAAAATAGTCCCCCATGAAGTAATTATCATAAAATCCCAAGGAGCATAAACACTAAAGTATCAGGTCTTAATCAACAAAGAAGATATACATTAGTAATGCAGCCAAGAAAAATAATCAATTTGATCATTCCCATCCCACATTTAGATAACATCAACTCAATCCATTATAAGCAAATATAAGATGAAGGCTTACACAAGGGTTTGCATGTACTGTCTGAGTTTCAAAATATCATGGTCCATGGGACCAACAATGTTACGTGAAGGCCCTACACTAGCACCAGCACCAGCTGATGAAGCTCCAACTACATTCTGCAATTGAGAGTTCCCATTACTCTGCGGAGGCATAGTCCCTTGGTTCGGAACCTGGCCCCCCGACAAGTGAGCCTGAACATTCATGTTACTTCTAAAACTTTCGTCTCCTTGTCCTAACTCTTCTTGCAACCAGCACTAACAGACACTGCATAACTCTTCCACCCCAGAGAGAAAGCTCATCTCCTAATCTTAATTATTCTTCAAATGGTCTCACTCAGTGTAGCACCTCCTGCAAAACAATCTCACACTCTCATACATACAATCATTGATCAAAGCAAAAAACAAAGCCCAATTGCAATAACCAACAAAGAAAACAAAATGTATCATTCAAATAATATGAATTAAACCCCTAAATAAAATTAAACATAAACCTAGAAACTCAATCCAACCTTGAAATTGATGCACAAAGAAGCAAACTTGGTACGTTACTAGTGATTAGGATGATCGAAACGCAGTAAGAAGAGAGCAATAAAGTCGGTGATGTCGCACGTGTGAAACGGAACCTCACACAAGCCAGGGAAGACGAGAAACAAGACAATACAATTTCGAATCAAACGAGCGAAGAGATTCCGAAACCTAGACGATGAAAATAACGATTTCGAAAATCGGAGACTTTCTTCGAATTGGGGATGGCGCTCGCTCGATTTTGGGGATTTTTGTGTTTTTTTTAGGGATTTTTCGTTTTGATTTTTGTTTATAAGTTAAAAAAAAAAAAGACACATTAAATAACTATTACCTTTATGTTTCTTTTCCATGTCTGAATACATAAAGGAAAATTTTAATTGGGGGAAACCGAGGTCGAGAGAGAGAATCCAACGGACGAGGGAGAAGTGTCGGGTGATTGTTTACGTTCCTGACCGTCCGATCCATATACAACAATGTCCTAATAATTTACATTCTTTACCCTTGTAGTTCTGTTTCTTTTCTTTTTGGTACTGAGAGTAACAAAACAATAATCATAATAGCCCTGGCATCAATTTCTATCGAATGCTAGACATTAAGGACGAATTAGATATTTATAAATTTTCGGTTTAGATTTTGATCAATTTATGTCAGATATGAATCAGTTCGGGTCTACGGTTAAAATACATGTAAAATACCTATAATTTTTAAGTATATTTTGTGTTTAGGTATTCAGATATTTAAGATCCGAAGAGCCGAAAAATACTCTTTCAAAGATCAAACCAGAAACAATTTATAACGCGTTTACCATTGGTACGTACGATCTAACAGCAATGCGGTAGCAAATGTAAATACTGAATAAAAATAGAAAAAGACGAAAACGAAAAAAGACGCTCCCCCAAATACGCGACTCCGAAGGCGAACCCTAACAAAACTTCAGCTTGCTCAGCCGACGGCGACCTCCGGTGCTCCGGCTCCGGTGTTGACTCCGTCGTCGGCTGTCTCCCTTGTCCCTACGCTTTTCTCTCTTCTCCATTGTTTCCCCTCCTTTGTTCCATCTCTTGTTCGTCGATATGCCTTCCGTTGTGGGCTCATCTCCGGCGTCGCTGCCCGGAAGGTTGAGTTCTGGAGCGGTGGTGAGGCGTGTCTAGAGTTGGAGCGTGGGTGGTCTCTCCGCGGTTGTTCTCTGAGATCTCGTTCAGATCTGGCCAGATCTGCCTTGTTGGTGGTCCGTCGGGCTCAGTGGTGGTGCTCTGGTCTCGTTTGGTTCTTCCAGCGGTGGCTTGCGCGGTTGATGAAGTGAACCTGCGTTCTCGGTAGGGAGGTTAATGATTCTCGGATCTCTTTGCAGACCCTTCTTCTTCTCTCATCACCAGTGAGAGACTGTTGTGGTAGGCTGAGATTTTGGGTCCTGGTCGTATGCCTCGGTGGTGGTGGTGAGCTACTGCCGGCGGTTTCTCTTTGTAGGTGGTTGCGGTTGGTTCTTGTGGCTAGAAGGCTTGACCGTCAAACCTATGTCGAGGTCTGAGCTCTCCCTGCGTGTCTGAGTTGGATGTGGCGGTTCTAACGAAGCGAGTAGGTTGGAGCTTTCTTGTATGGTGATTTGCAGTCTTCGGTTCTCGAAGGTTGTCCCTTGTGCGAGTGTGCTGGTCCATGGTGTTGTCGACCTGGTCTACTCTCTCGGTGGCGGCTTGGGTTGCTTCACTAACAGTTATAGGGCGAGATTCTTCGGATTCAAACTCTTGTGGTGTTAGCTTCTATCATTGTGCAGGTCCCGGTGGTTGTGGCGAGCTTATCATCCACTTGCCTCTCCGAATAAGAGCGGCTTTCTAGCTTGTTGCTATGGTGTTTGTGGTTTGGTGGGTCTCTTGAGCTCAATAGGAGTTTGGGTGCTTGTGAGGTTGGATAAGGAGTAGTAGAGGAGGCAGGTCTGGTGGATGAGGTCAACGACAGCCGATGCTTCGACAAGTGTTTGGTTGGTCGGCCGGAGCAACCTCTATTGTCGTCTGCTGCAACTTTTTGCCTCATGATGCGTCGGTGCTTGATGCCCATCGTCGGACTTCCGTGGTAGGTGAATTTTTTGGAGGCGAGCTTGGGGAGGCCAATATTTACCGGCTCGTGACTCATGGTGTTCAATATCGCCTCAACACTGTCTTCCGCAACGCGTGTCGCACACTCCAAGTAGCTTTGTTGAGTCCTTCCACCTTTCGCGCTGGCTCTTGGTTTTGGGTATAGTAGTCGTGTTTTACACTCTGTTCTTCGTTGTTGTGTTGTAGGTTGTTGTTTTCCGCTACTTGTAACTCTTTGTAATTTCTGTAAAAAACTCGAAAATGGTAATACAATCTTAACATGTTTACCAAAAAAAAAAAATGTAAATACTGAAGCATGGAGTTACACTTATATGATTCCATCATTACTTGTAACACAAGTAATTGAAAAACATTCGGATCATGTTTCAGCGATAACCCTCATGGACATCAGAATCTCTGCCACCTCTAAATCCAACTGATCTCTGTTCTCAGGAACCTTCTCTATCTCCTGCATACAACAACAAACAACAACAAATAGCCGTCTCTTAGTTTTAAGATTAGGAGCAATTATTATGTCTAGTATAGGTCTATTATGATCACGTACCATGGTGGTCTCAGAAACTTCAGGAGTGGTTGTTATTATAGTCCCAGGTGCAGAAGAGTTGGCATTTTGCTGAATCTGATTGTCATCATTCAATTTTATCCTTTTTATTAACCTTGACATGCGAGATTCGAGGGCTGATGGTTTAACGTAATCCTCCTGTAAATTTTAAGTAATAAAAGAGTGTCACAAACGAATGAAAGATCTTCTAAAGTGAGAGCATGTAGCTAATAATTAAGCTTCAGACAATCTTGTTTAGTTGGAAATTCTCAGTATATCAAAGTTGTGTAACTACCTTTATGTTAGACATTTAATAAAGAGTATCCTCGTCTAAGTTTCTAGTAACATACAGATACTTACCTTTGATGCATCGTCAGCTGCACACGGATTCTGTTTCTGTACCTCGCTGAGGCTGGAAATATCAGTTAGAAGAGAATCCCTCGTTAATGAATTCTCAAGGATATACCAAGGGAAAGATAATTAGTCAACGATAAAAAAAAACACCAACGTGACATAATTGGAATCGAGGAAAATAAAAACAGAGCAGACATGCAGGTTACATATCCACAAAAAGTAATATGTTTGATCGTTCCTAGCTCAGAATGAGATAATTAACTGACAGTGAAATCAGTGCAAGAAGAACCAGTTTAGCTAAAAAAGGTTGAAGGCTTACACAAGCTTTCGCATGTACTCTTGAAGATCAAGGAGGATCAGTTAAAAATAGCCCACCATGAAGTAACTATCAAGAAAATCTAAGGGAATAGAACACTAAATTTATCATTACTTAAGCATAAAAGAAAATATACACTAATGCAGCCAAGACAGTAATCAGTTGGATCATGTCCCCACTCCCCAGCCCACATTGAGACCATATTAACCAGACATGCATGATATGGTAGACAGACAAAAATGGTGTAAACTAAAAGTTGAAGGCTGGTTCATTCAGGGGTAGTCCTGGACATAACCAACTGAAAAGTGAAACATTGGTCTTTAGTCCCAAAAATTTTAAAAATAATTGATATAGAAAGAAGTTCTCAAATTTGTAAAAATGTTTTTTTAATAACAACTCTTACTAAATTGTTTATAGCTAGCAAAATCTTAGGATCGCTACTAGGTTCACGTAGATGTAACATGTTAAAAGTGGAACATGTGGAAGATCAATGGGGTCAATTAGAAATCCCCATTAAGTTATAACCAAAAAAAAATCCTCGAACACTAAAAGAATTTATAACAGGCAGGTTTGATCATTAATCTCAGCCCAGCAGACAACATGAACTCAAAGCAATGCAATATGGTGGGAAGAAGCAAGGCTTACACAAGCGTTCTCATGTCCTCTCGGAGTTTCAAATTACCGGAAGTATCAGCACAACGAGGAGCACCAGAACCAGCTCCAGCAGAGGCCCGTACTGAGTCGTTTGATACTCGAGCTTTGTCCACTTTACTGCTTTTGATTTTCAAACCGGCCAGGGCACGCTCATTAGCTTGTTGCTTACGGTATGTCCTCACTGGTACACAGACGGGGCACCAGAGATCCTTGCATTTTACATAGTGGCTAATCAACGACTTTGTGGGACGACAACGAGGATACAAGCATTGAGGCTCTACACAACTGTTCATGTGACTCAGTAGCTTCTGAACCGTAACGCAATTTCGTCCCGGGCACTTCACTCCTGGCCGTTTGCAGGTCCGTGCATGAAGTAGAAACAAGACCCATCTCTGCTGTTTATGAAACTTGTTGTGAACCATCTTTGTTGGTTTCAGAGCTCAATAAAAACCAACCTCCCGAGATCACACGGACACCAAAAGGTTACTAGTGATTGCGATTACTGATTCTCCACAACGCACAATGAAGTCCGGTGATGAGACCTAAAAATGGATTTATTTATGTGAATTCTTCGAATCTAGGGTTCCTATATTTCCTGTGAAACTTATATCTTATTCTCTTATTTCATTTTAATTGTTGTTTTAGATTTACATTAAGAAAACATTTAATTTTGTATATTTTTAAAATAAAAATATATTTACTTATATACCTAAACATATTTCAACCAATAGAAAAATAAATAAACTGAAGAATATTATTAATAAATTTTGCATTGAAATCCTAAAATAATTTATTTTGAAATGAAATTTTACTGTAAACTGAAACGGAAAGAGTATTTGGTAAGTGAAAGATTTATTATAAATTTTTTATTTTCAGTTTTTTTACTTGCTCTGATTTTTTTCTTTGTGTGGGATCTAGACTCGAGTAGCAGCTCCGTTGAATCATAACTTCATATTCCGTGGAAGCCCCCTTACTAATTTGATGAAAAGATAATTAATGATTCTACACTTGATATGAGTTTCGAGTAACGAGCTAATATTATCTCCAATGTAAAACTCCATAATAAAATTAAGTTTACACAAACCCTACTATATTGTTAGAATGAAAAATTAAATAATGTAAAAATAAAACGATTACTCTATTTATAGAATAAATCTATTTTCTACTTCATAGGAATGGAGCATTTTTTTTCCAAACTTATCGAGTTCGGATCTTTCGAGTCCTAGACATTGAGGACCAACTAGATATTTAGAAGTTTTTGGTTCGGATATGAGTTATTTCCTTATAAAACGGTTCTGATCTACCGTTGTGACAAAAAAAAAAGATCTACAGTTAAAATATTTTTAAGTATATTTTGTGTTCAGGTCGGTTCAGATATTTAAGACCGGGAAAAGACCCGAAGTATCCGGAGAGCCAAAAAATACTCGAAACCCCAAAAAAATATTCAAAGATCAAACCGGAAACAAATTATAACCCGTGTCACCATTGGTACGTGCGATCTTACAAGCAATGCGGTAGCAAATGTAAATACTGAAGCATGGAGTTACACTTATATGATTTCATCATTACTTGTAACCAAGGTTCTAAAAATCGCTCTAGGTCGCGCCTAGGTCCCCGCATAGGCGGCAACTCAGTCCTATCCGAAACGATTTTCTTAAAATCCGATTTATATGATTTAAATTGGTTTAAACTGTTTTAAATCGGTTAAAATTGGTTAAAATCGATATAAACTGTCTATATATGTTAAATTAAGCAATAATATTATTACAAATCTATAAATTTGTCTACTTTCTTATGTTTGTATATCTAATTTTGATAATTCATCAGAATAATTTTATAATTAAATTTTAAAATTAAAATATGTCATATAAATGTATAAAATATATAAAATAAATCAATAATTTGTTAACGCCTAGGCCTCGCCTATACCCCAAATAATCCGCCTAATCGTTAGTCCTCTATAAAGCGCTTAGTTACCGCCTAACGATTTTTAGAACATTGCTTGTAACATAAGTAATTAAAAAACATTCGGATCATGTTTCAGCGATAAACCCTCAGGGACACCAGAATTTCTGCCACCTCTATCTCCAACTGATCTATGTTCTCAGGAACCTTCTCTATCTCCTGCATAGAACAACAAATAATCGTCTCTTAGTTTAAAGATTATGAGCGATTATTATATATAGGTCTATTATGATCACGTACCATCGTGGTCTCAGCATAAACTTCAGGAGCGGTTGTTATCATTGTCCCAGGTGCAGAAGAGTTGGCATTTTGCTGAATCTGATTGTAATCATTCAATTTTATCCTTTTTCTTAAGCTTGACCAACGAGAAACGAGGGTTGATGGGTTAGTGTAATCCTCCTGTAAATTTGAAGTTATAAAATTAAGTGTCACAAACGAGAGAAAGACTTTTAAAGTGAGAGCATGCAGCTAATAAAGCTTCAGACAGTCTTGTTTAGTTGGAATGCCTTAGTAAATCAAAGTTGTGTAAATACCTTTGTGTTAGATACTTACCTTTGATGCATCATCAGCTGCACGTGGATTCTGTTTCTCTACCTCGCTGAGGCTGGAAAGATCAGTAAGAAGAGAATCCCTCGTTAATGAATTCTCAAGGATATACCAAGGGAAAGACAATTAGTCAACGATAAAAAAACACCAACGTGACATAATTGGAATCGAGGAAAATAAAAACAGAGCAGACATGCAGGTTACGTATCCAAAAAAGTCAAAAATAAGTTCGACCATTCCTAGCTCAGATTGAGATAATTAACTGACAGTGAAATCGGTGCAAGAAGAACCAGTGTAGCTAAAATGTTGAAGGCTTTACAAAAGGTTTCGCATGTACTCTTGAAGATCAAGGAGACTCAGTTAAAAACAGCCCACCACGAAGTAACTATCAAGAAAATCTAAAGGGAATAGAATACTAAATTAGCAGTAATTAAGCATAAAAGAAAATATCAGTAATGCAGCCAAGACAGTAATCAGTTGGATCATGTCCCTAGCCCACATTGAGACCATACTAACGAGACATACATGATATGGTAGACAGACACAAATGGTGTAAACTAAAAGTTGAAGGCTGGTTCATTCAGCGGTTGTCCTGAGCATAACCAACTGAAACATTGGTCTTTAGTCCCAAAATTTTTTAAAATAATTTACATAGAAAGTAGTTCTCAAATTTGTAAAAATATTTTTTAATACTACTAGGTTCATGTAGATGTAACATGTTAAAAGTGGAACACTTGGAAGATCAATGGGGTCAATTAGAAATAGTCCCCCATGAACACTACAAGAAAACAGCGGTATTCTGACGGACGTTCCGACGGAAAATGAATTCCTCGGAATATACCGAGGCATTTCCGAGGCAATTCCGAGGAAACACAAAATTTTTCTTCCTCGGTATTCCGTCGGAATATTCCGACGGAATTCCGAGGAAAATTCATCTCGTCGGAATATTCCGACGGAATACCGAGGAAACTAGTATACCTCGGAAAAAACCGATGAATTCCGAGGAAATATTATAGACGTTAGAGAGCCGTTGGAGAGCCGTTGGGGGGATTTTAAAAATTCCGAGGAAATTCCGACGAACTAGCCGTTTGCATCGGAATTCCGTCGGAATTTCCTCGGACCGTCGGCAGGATTTCAACTATAAATACAAGCACCCCTCTTCCTCTTCATTCACTCCATATCTTCATCCTCCCTCTCACTTTCTTTACACACGAATTTGATTCATAAAAAACATGTATTCTTCAAATTATTTTCGTTCTTGGATCGATCGACCTCATTTGGATCCGAACACGAGATTGCTTACGGAAGAATACCAACAAGGTATAACCGAATTCATGGGGTTAGTTCACCGACAACCGGAAGCAAAAACAGGTATGTTAAGATGTCCTTGCTCTAATTGTAAAAATAAAAAAGTTATTAAAGAATGGGATGTTTGGACTCATCTATATTTGAGTGGGTTTACACGAAGTTACAAAATTTGGTATCATCATGGAGAAACTGATTATGAACTTGGTAGTACTAGCGAACCTCAGCCAGCGGTTAGATTAGAAGATCCAATTAGAACGGATGTAGATTACGGTGTAGGTACTGAGCAGATGGTAAATGATCATTTTAGAGGGGAAGATTTACCCAATGCCGAAGCTAGGAGATTTTATGATATGTTGGATGCTGGAAAGCAACCATTGTACGAAGGTTGCAGAGATGGTCATTCAGCTTTATCATCTGCTACAAGATTGATGGGCATTAAGACGGATTATAATTTGGCTGAAGACTGTGTGGATGCGATTGCTGATTATGTAAAAGGTATTCTACCCGAAGATAATGTAGCTCCTGGCTCATACTACGAGGTTCAGAAACTCGTAGCTGGTCTTGGTTTATCGTATCAGGTAATAGATGTATGCAGAGACAACTGCATGATTTATTGGAGGGCGGATGAACAGCGGGTTTCATGCAAATTTTGTGGGAAGCCTCGTTATAAAGATACGAGTGGAAGAGTTCCAGTACCATATAAAAGGATGTGGTATTTGCCTTTGACGGAAAGGTTGCAGAGGCTGTATCTGTCTGAACGCACAGCGAAACCAATGAGATGGCATGCGGAGCACTCAACAGATGGTGAGATCAGACATCCTTCAGATGCAAAAGCGTGGAAGCATTTCCAATCAAAGTATCCCGACTTTGCGTATGAGAGAAGAAATGTCTACCTTGGATTATGTACTGATGGTTTCAGCCCGTTTGGCAAGAGTGGAAGACAGTATTCTCTATGGCCAGTCATTCTTACACCATACAACCTACCCCCAAACTTGTGCTTGCGACGAGAGTTTTTGTTTCTCTCGATTCTCGTTCCCGGACCAGAGCATCCTAAGAGATCACTTGATGTGTTTCTTCAGCCACTAATATATGAGTTGCAACAACTATGGACTCAAGGTGCTGAAACATACGATGTTTCGTATAAAGAAAACTTTCAAATGCGGGCAGTACTAATGTGGACAATAAGTGATTTTCCAGCATATGGTATGTTATCTGGATGGACAACGCATGGAAGGCTATCATGTCCATATTGTCAAGATAACACTGATGCTTTCCAACTAAAACACGGAAGGAAAACGTGTTGGTTTGACTGTCACAGGAGATTTCTACCACCAGATCATCCATATCGTAGAAGTAGGAATTTGTTTACGAAGAACAAGAGGGTGTTTGACAGTCCACCTCCGGAAATTCGTGGGAAAGATTTGAAGACACAACTTAGAGATTTTGGTGCAGAAAGGACGCCAGACGTCGGTGGACATGAGCATTTTCCGGTAGATGGTGTTGGAAACCTACATAACTGGCACAAAAAAAGTATTTTTTGGGATCTGCCATACTGGGAGGATCATCTACTAAGGCATAATTTAGATGTCATGCATATCGAGAAGAACTTTTTTGACAATCTCATGAACACGATCCTTAATGTTCAAGGTAAAACAAAGGATAATTTGAAGTCAAGACTCGATTTAGTCGATATATGTGCTCGTTCAGAACTTCATGTTGATGAGAGTGGTAGGGCTCCTTTTCCCATATACCGACTTGATGCAGCGGGAAAGGATGCGTTCTTTGATTGGATTTCAAACGATGTGGAATTTCCAGACGGTTACGCATCTAATTTGCGTAACTGTATCGACAGAAAGGAAGGAAAGTTTACTGGCTTGAAAAGCCATGATTGCCATGTAATGATGCAGCGTCTCCTTCCGTTTGCCTTCAAGGAACTATTACCACGAAATGTTCATAAAGCAATTGCAGGGATAAGTGGTTTCTTCCGCGATTTATGCACAAGATCAGTGACTCTTGAAGGTATTGAAAATTTGAAGACTAACATAGCTGTGATTCAGTGCAACCTTGAGAAGATATTTCCTCCCTCATTTTTTGATGTTATGGAGCATCTTGTTATTCACCTGGTAAGAGAATTGGAACTTGGTGGTCCTGTGCAGTATAGATGGATGTATCTGTATGAGCGGTATATGTTCCATTTGAAGAAGATGGTGAAAAATTTAAGTAGGGTGGAAGGGTCTATAGTCGCACAGATGATCAATGAAGAAACTTCAAACTTTGCCGAGTACTACTTTCCAACAGAAGTTCAGACCAAAAACAGAAGACCTGCTCGGCATGATGATAGAGGCGAACGGGCAACATATCATTGGAAGGTTCCAGACATTTTCACAGACGTTGGACGACTTAGCGGAAAACCAAAGGACCGTCGACTTACTGATCAGGAGCGCAGTCATTTGCAAACATATTTACTCACCAACTGTGAAGATGTTCTTCAATATGAAAGGATTTTCATGGCAGAAAAGCGGTTAGAATATAGATACGCCACAGAGGACGAACTAGAAGAAATGAAGCAGAGAGAATTTGGTGGATGGATGTTTACTTATGTGAGTGATGGTTTGGCCAGAGGTGAAACATTTGACGATTGGATACGCGAGATGGTCGTTGGACCAAACTTTGTTGTGAAGTCATATCCGAGATTTTGTACTCGAGGATATGCATTCACAACTCAGAAGAGGAGACGTTCGAGTACGACTTACGATGCTGGTGTTTGTTCTGCATCAGGAGATGATGTATACTACGGACACATAAATGAGATTTTGGAAATCAAGTATTTGGGCATGGTTGGATTGCGCTGTACTGTTTTCTATTGTGACTGGCACGACAACACTCCAGATCGAGGTGTGAGAACAGATGCATTTGGTGTTACATCAGTAAATTCAAGACGGAAGCTGCAATATTATGATCCTTTCATTCTTGCTTCTCAGGCCGATCAGGTTTGTTATATCAAGTACCCCCGGGTAAGGAACAGAGATGATCCATGGGTTACTGTTACAAGACTCAACCCGAGAGGCCGAGTTCAGGGAAGTTCTGAGCTGGAAGACCCACTACAACCAAGCACATCCGGCAACTTAAGTGCATCCGGGAAGTTCTGATTCATGGGTTACTGTTACTGTTTACTTATTAATAATTTATTTTTTTTATTAGGTTCAACCGATCCGGGAACGGGATCAGCGCATGGATCAACCGTATGATGTACTCGGCCCTCGACAGCGGACATCCGACTTTCACTCACTTCCCTGTCGAGAAGCAGCATCTGTGGTTTCGTCAGTTTGCGGTAAGTATTCTAATTTTTAAATTATATTTTTTATATTATTAAAACTATTTTTTGTAATTATTAAACTATTTTCTATATTTATTAGATATTTTAAATATTATTAAAACTTATTTTTTGTAATTATTAAACTATTTTCTATATTTATTAGACATTTTAAATATTATTAAAACTTATTTTTTGAAATTATTAAACTATTATATTTTTGTGCTTAAAAACTATTTTTAAACTATTTCAGCAAGAATTCAACTGGAATTCCGATGATACGCTCTCTATCTATCACCATTTTGTCCATAAAGTTATGGACAACTATGGGAAGCAGATGTACGAGTGGAAGAAGAAGTGGGAAGTAAACAAGGTAGTTTTTAATTTATTAAACTATTTTTAAAATTATTAAATGTTTTTTTTTAAATTAAAAGGTCCCAAAGTCGATGAACGACACGGTCTGGAAGGAGTTGTGTGCGCATTGGGATAAAGAAGAGACGAAAGAAACTTCTTCCACCAACTCCAACAACCGCAGGAGCGACCGTAAAGGAAAGGGCATCTACAAGCATAACTTGGGTGCTCAATCTATTGCCACTCTGGCGGATCGCATGGTAAGCTCAACCGCTTTTTCTTCAATTATTTAAGTTTCAGAATTTTATTTTTTTTGCATTTTCAAATTTCTAATGTTTGTCTAATTTATTTTTTTTCAAGGCGGAAGAAAATGAAGGCCACCCAGTTGATGATCTCGCCCTTATGAAAAGGGCGTATACCAACAAGAAGACCGGCCAGATTGATGATGGTCTTGTGAGGGACGTGGTCGACCTGGTCCAAACTCAGGTGTATGACGAAGTGTCTCAGCTTCAAACCGATGATGACGATTCGACGGCCTCGACCAACTTGTCTCGGGTTCGAATCAACGAAATCGTTGAATCGGTAAGTTTTTTTTTTTAAAGTTCAATTTAATTATTTCTTGATTTTTATTTTATCATCAATTTAAATTATCTAAACTTGGTTATTTATATTTCAGTCGGTTCCAAAGAAAAAGGGACGTTTGGTCGGTTTGGGTCGTCGCTCCCGGTCGGCTGCTCCTTCTTCTGCACCACATGCGTATGTTGATCCAGAAGTTCTTACGGCTCAGCTGAAGGATAAGGATGATCGGATATCTGCGTTGGAGACCCAGATGGCAGCTCAACAGGCGGGCTATGAGACCCAGAAGAGGCTGAACGAGCAGATGATGGAGATGATGAAGAGGATGTACCCGAACGAGACGTTCCCGAACATTCAAGACCCGTAGTTTTTTTTTTTTCCAAAAACTCTGAATGTTTTATTTAAATTTGAATATTATCTACTATGTTTTATTTTATGTTTTATTCAATTTTAATTTTAAATTTTAAAAATTTTAATTTTTAAAAATAAAATTAATTTTAAAAAAAAATAAATTTTTAAAAAAAAAAAAATTTCAAAATTCCGAGGGAATGGAATTCCTCGGAAAATTCCGAGGAACTTTCTCCCCTCGGCAATTTCCGACGAACTTTAAGTTCCTCGGAATTTTCCGAGGGAAAAAGTTCCTCGGAATTTTCCGAGGAACTCCATTCCCTCGGAATTTTCCGAGGGAAGAAAGTTCCTCGGAAAAGTCCGAGGAACATTTGTTCCTCGATATTTTCCGATAAACATTTCGAGGATTATTTCGTCGAAACTTCCGAGGATTGGACCATCGGAATTCCCTCGGTGTTTTCCGAGGAATCTTCCGACGAACTTCGTGTCCTCGGAGTTTCCTCGGAATTTTGTTTCCTCGGAATTCCGTCGGAATTTTCCGACAGAATTCCGAGGAAGTATGAAATTTCGAGGAGATATTTCCGAGGACTTGTTTCGTCGGTATGTCCTCGGAATAGCGTTATTCCGACGACATACCGACGATTTTTTCCCTCAGTATCCCGATGTTTTCTTGTAGTGGAAGTTATAACCAAAAAAAATCTCGAAAAATAAAAGAATTTATAACAGGCAGGTTTGATCATTAATCTCAGCCCAGCAGACAACATGAACTCAAAGCAATGCAATATGGTGGGAAGAAGCAAGGCTTACACAAGCGTTCTCATGTCCTCTCGAAGTTTCAAGTTATCGGAAGTATCAGCACAATGAGGAGCACCAGAACCAGCTCCAGCAGAGGCCCGTACTGACTCGTTTGATACTCGAGCTTTGTCCACTTTACTGCTTTTGATTTTCAAACCGGCCAGGGCACGCTCATTAGCTTGTTGCTTACGGTATGTCCTCACTGGTACACAGACGGGGCACCGAAGATCCTTGCAGTCTGTATAGTGGCTAATCAACGACTTTGTGCGATGACAACGAGGATACAAACACTGAGGCTCTGCACAACTGTTCATGTGACTCAGTAGCTTCTGAACAGTAACGCAATTTTTCCCCTGACACTTCACTCCTGACCGTTTGCAGGTCCGTGCATGAAGTAGAAACAAGAGCCATCTCTGCTGATTACGAAACTTGTTGTCAACCATCTTTGTTGGTTTCGGAGCTAAATAAAAATCTACCTCCCGAAGATCACACGGACACCAAAAGGTTACCGGTGATTCCGATGACTGATTCTCAACAACGCACAATGAAGTCCGTTGATGTGACCTAAAAATGGATTTATTTATGTGATTTCTTCGAATCTAGGGTTCCTATATTTCCTGTGAAACTTATATATACTCTCTTGTTTCATTTTAATTGTTATTTTAGATTTACATTAAAAAAAACATTTAATTTTGCATATTTTCAAAATAAACATATATTTACTTATACACCTAAACATTTTTCAACCAATAGAAAAATAAACTGAAGAATATTATTAATAAATTTTGCATTGAAATCCCAAAAAAAAATTATTTTGAAACGAAAAATTTTACTGTTCAGCGACAATTAAACTGAAACGAAAAGAATATCTGCTAAGTGAAAGATTTCTAATAATTTTTTTTGTTCAGTTTTTTTACTTGTTCAGATTTTTTCTCGGACTCGAGTAGCAGCTTCATTGAATCATAACTTCATATTCTGTGAAAGCCCCTTACTAATTTGATGAAAAGATAATTAATGATTTTACACTTTACACTTGATATGAGTTTTGATATGAGTTTCGAGTAAGGGCTAATATTATCTTCAATATAAAACTCCATAATGGAAAATTTTACACAAATCATACTATATTGTTAAAGTGAAAAATTGAATAATGAATAAAAAAAATTACTCTATTTATGGAATAAATCTATTTTCTACTTCATAGGGATAGATCATTTTTTTTCCAAACTTTATTTTGGAGTAATTTATAAAGTAGAGTTTGGAAATGTTTTAAAAACTTACATAGCTAAATATCTTTATTGAACCATGCATAAATCTTTATAAAAGTAAAGGTAACGCAAGTAGAACCGTCAAATCTTACACTTCATCCGTTCATGAAAACGGTAATCTTGACATTTTTATTTGTTTCATAAAGATAATAATTTTATGTTTTCAATTAATTTGTATTTATCATTTTATTCATACTAATTAACACAATTACTAATAATATTTTTTATAAATTATGTATAAGACTATACTATTTTTGGTATTGTCAATGTGAAAAAAAACTCCATAAAATTACAATGAAAGAGTATAGTATACAAACACTCGAATCAGATTCAATTTCAAACTCATATATATATACACTCAAATCTTTGTTTGCAAATTGCAACTGAAGATAACTTTAACAACAGTGAGGCATAATCTAACAGAAAACCTCTATTTGAATCCAAGAAAGAAGAAGATGGTGCTGAGACACACAGAGACATCACACTTTTTCTCCCATTTATATCTCAAAAACAAAACAGAGAAAAAAAAACACTTTATTCTTTTCTAAACGGTACTGATGAACCCCCTGATGAGCAAGCATTTGAGTTCTCTCCAGTCCCGGAGCTAGACGAGACATTATAAGAAGAAGGGTTTGTGCAGTTGTGTCTGTTCACTTGCTCTGCCTTTGTCTCGACCGGTTCTCTCACTTTCAAGTCCATAAAATCAGAAATCAAACCCGGCCTTGTTATTTTCTTGTTGTCTATATTCTTCGTCCCCGTTAACAACTTCACCACTGTGGACATCTTTGGCCTTAGCTTAGGACTGTCTTGCGTGCACAAAAGACCTACTTTTAGGTACCGGCAAGCTTCCTCTACGTCAAAGAGTCCGTCTAACCCTGTATCAACAAGATCCACTAGCTCATTCCGCTCATAAAGTTTCCAAGCCTGTGGAATACAAGACAATGTTATCCCTCCAAGTAAGAGCTTAGACATTGAGAACTAGACCAGATAAAAAAAAGAGCTTACTCTTTCTAGAAGATATTCATATTCTGTGGGTAACCGTGTGTTTTTGTTACTTCGTCCACTGACTATCTCCATAAGAAGGACACCAAAGCTGTATATATCGGCTTTACGTGTCAACTGTCCCCTAACCGCATACTCTGGCGCTAAGTAACCACTATAACAAATGTGAACACATGTTAAGACCTGCAATTTTCAGCGAGAATAAGAAGAAAATGGAAATATAAACATTTTGGAACTCACAGTGTACCCGCAACACGAGTGCTGACATGAGTCATGTTCGGTGGCATAAGCCTAGCAAGTCCAAAATCAGATATCTTGGGGGACAAGTCTCTGTCAAGTAAAATGTTGCTCGCCTTGATATCTCTATGAACTATGTGTGGTGTTACTTCTTCATGAAGAAAGGAAAGACCTTTAGCAACACCAATGCAAATATTGGCCCGTGTACTCCAATCAAACTTTATTCCACTCTGAGTGTAGCCCCCAACTGAAAAAAAAACATTCATTCGGTTAGAACTTAGAAGTGACATTACAACCCCCATAGACTACGAGAATCACCTAGAAGCGTCTTGTCAAGGCTATTGTTCTCTAGATAATTATAAACAAGGATCCTGTGATTCCCCTCCACGCAGCATCCATATAACTTGACCAGATTCTCATGCTGTATCTCTGATATCACATTTATCTCAGTCAAGAACTCTCTAACGCCTTGTCTTGATTCAGCCGACAGGACTTTGATAGCTGCCACCTTTCCGTCTCTAAGACAACCCTAAACTCATCAAAACATTTCCCTTAAAGAGTTAAGAAGATGAAGAGAGAATTTAAAACAAGAAGAGTAAACAAATGATTATTTTTTATCATTTACCTTGTACACAGAACCAAACCCTCCTTCTCCAATTTTATTGATGGGATTGAAATCATCTGTAGCCTGACGAATCTCTTTGTATTTGTAAATCTTTACCTTGTCTGACACTGAAAGTTCTGTTTGCATATATACACACTAAGTTAGAGGAAACCACCATAAAGTAGTAATCATTATAATTCAAGAACCCATAGATCATGTACATATGTACCTCCATCAACTTCTGAAGGCTTTCCTCCACTCTTGTGGCGTGAGAACCAGAAGCAACCCATCAATGTAAGACAGACCTGTGAACTGTTTATGCTATTAATATTAAACCAGCCATAGATCCATTTAAATTATCACTAAAAGAATCATTTTCCAAGTAATAAACCTTTCAAACACCACTAGTGGGGGACCAAAAACCTCAAAAGGTAAAGCAACTATAAAAAGCTGTTAATTTGCAATCTGGGTCTTCTCAAGATTGAGAACAAAAAATAGAAATATACGCAGATAAAACGATATTAACCGAACAAGGAGAGAAACCCACCTGAGGGAGGGAGAGAGAAACTGATTCAGAAGTCGCAGGTTGTCTACTTGGCTTAAAGTTCGAATATAAAGGCGCTGTCTTTACGCGAAACAGAGTCGCTGTCTCTTTCTCTCTTCTTGTTTTGGCCTCGTGTGTGTGTGGATATCAGGTTACGGGTTTGTTGAAATGGAGGACTAGAAGAGAGAGATGAATGAAGAAGAAGGAAGACGTTCTTTTGTCTGCTGGCGGGTAAAAGTCAACGTAACACACACGTCTGCATCTTATACGTTCATGTCGACGACCGTCTTTTTTTACTTTTATTTTATTTTTTCAAATGTCTATCCGGTTAATGATTTATGAAACGACTTTCTTCCTAATCCTTCGTTTAATTTATTTGACTTTCGTATTATTGGCAACTTTACGTTTCATCCATGCGGGCATAATTCTTCATCTTTCTTGGAAAGAAGGTATTGTTTTTAGTATTAGGCCATGACTAGTCTAATTATGGGTGAACCAATTATTTGCTTTCTTTGATTATAATATTGGAGTAAATGCTTTTCAACGACAGCATGTATCGTCAAAAAAGGATAAACCAACATTTTTTTGTCAAAAAAATGCATCATGATTTTCTTCTGCAAGTTTTTTTTTTTAATTCACATACTTGAATAGAGAATTCCTCACACCGATTTACACACACAAAAGTACAAATATTTATATTTTGAAATAATTTATCAAATGTATTGGAGTATAATTACAAGATACACTTAATCTAACAAAATAACCATGAAGGTCTATTAGGAATTCTAACCTATTTAATTTGTACTAGTAAGTATTATTGTGTCGATACCACCTAGCATAATGGAAATCTATTTTGTTTTCAACTTTAAAATGAGTGTTAACTTATATATTAGATATTAACTAGTAATAATTTGATAACGTGTACGGGATTTCTTATTAAATATGGAGATTTTCAATGATAGGTTTTAAATTAATAGTTAAACTTACAAAGTTAGGTGATGAAATGCATAAACAATGATAAAAACCGTGGATTTGAAAGCAATTACGGTGAAAAGTCAAAGGAAACATTATCACATTTTCTTGTATATAACACGAAGTCACGAACACAAGAAAGAAATGGGAGTATGGGACTATGTTCACACGACAGAAGATGGGGACTGGTAAAACGCTAAAAGCAGAGTTTCAAAGCTTTAGGGTCAGCGCTTTTTAGCAATGATGACGACATATCTTGGGTGAGATGGTGGGCTCAATGATGGGAAGCATTTTTTTTTATTTGCTAAAAAGTAGAGTCTCCTTGTTCTTGGAGAAACATAAGAGCATCTTTAACCCTAAGCAAGATCAATGTCTCAAGTACCAAGCAAGATCAATGTCTCAAGCACTGGTCCTAATGCAGCTCGAATAGACCAGTACGGCCCTATCAGTTCCTGTTTTTTTAACACCACCAAATACAAGCATCCATCAATTTACGCGAATCCGAGACGAAAGAGAGGACGAGAGATTTGAAGAATAACTTACCATGAATGCACCATGAGAATCCTTTGTAAAACTTTGTTTGACGAATGAAATGTGTTCCTGTTGGAGGTGACGTTTGAAGTGTTAATTCATACCGGTTTCATTCATCAAATTTCATGGAGCAGTGAAGAAAGTTCACCTGGAGACTCTGTTTTTACCGGTCCACATTTTCAGTCGTGTGAACACAGTCCCATTTCTTCCTTCTGTACGTGATTATACAAGAAAAAAACATGAAAACGTGATGAAGTTTCCTTCCACTTTCTCATAACCGTAATTCCTTTAAAAACCACTGTTTGTCATTGTTTATGCATTTCATCACCTAACTCTATAGGTTTTAACTATTGTTTTAAAAAAATATTTCATTCAGAATATCTATTTAATAAGCAGTTCCGTGTTATATTTCTTATACACGTTATCACACTATTACTAGTAAAAAGAACATAACACTCAGTTTAAAAGATAAAACATGTTTGAGTATAAATCCTAATAGATTATCATGGCTATTTTGTAACATTAATGATTAAAGTGTATCTGGTAATCATACTATTCATTTTAGAAGTTATTCAATAAATAGTAGAATCATTTTGTTTGTGTATCGGTGTGAGGAATCTCTATTGAAATATATGAATAAAAAAACTTAACAAAAGACAACAATGAAGCATTTTTTTGACAACAAGTGTTGGTTTTTCCTTTTGACGTACATGTTGAAAAGCGTTTATTCCAAATATTGTAAATTTGTAATCAGGAAGGAAAATAATTGGTTATTCATCCTTAATGGACAAGACATTGGCATATACTACAAAAAGCAAATTTTTACACCAAGAAAGATGAAGAAGTATGCCCATGAATAAAGCATAGATTAAAGATTAGTGATAATACGAAATAATTAATAATTAAACGGTCGACGACTTCTTAAAAAGGTTGGTTCATAAATGATAACCGGGAGATGAGAAAGAAAGAAATAAAGTAAGAAAAGACCGTAGGTTGCTTGGTCGTCAAAAGACCGTAGGTTGCTTGGTCCTCGCCACTAATGACTCACCCCTTTTGCCACCTTCTCCTCCATCAAGCTTCTCTGCCTTGTCTACCTTCCTGTAACACAATACACAAACTACAGAATATATATTATATAGAACGCAAAGAGTCAGAGGCAGATGTTCCTGTGACCTGTAAAGGCCTGTAGACACATAATCATAAAAGCTGAGACAAATTGGACCTTATGAACATGGCGATCAACTCCTCTAGTCGTCAAGTAACGACCATCAGAGTTAACAGCTAAAGCATCTACAATTACAACAAACAGCAATCATGAATACAAAATGAAACCTCTGAGCAATGGTTCCAAGACAGACCTGGAACGGAGCGGAAGCAGGAGTAACCATTATTCTTTGCACAGGAAGACGTGGTGGAGGAGTGCAAACAACAACATCTTTGCCTCTCAGATGTTCCATTGGCTGCACAACAAGCTTCCATCAAGATACAAAACACGTGAAGAAGCAGCAACGGAGTGAGTTAAAGCAAGTACCTTTAAATCCAGGAGAGGCATTAGACTGATGAGGAGGTTTGAAAAAATTAGCATTAATGTTATTGATAAGAGGCAATTAATTGCTAATCCCCTAGAACAACACTAAACATCGCAATCAAGAACAAAGAAGAGAGGAGTATAATCGCAAATATGAACGAACCTCATAAGAAAAAAATGGAGATTAGAGCTCCATAATCGCAAGATATATTGATTTCAGTAAACATACACAAGGAATAAGGTCCAATTTGTCAGACCACCACCATTCTCCTCTGATTGTTACAAAAGAAAAATAAAAAACAGAGAAGAATTGAGATGAAAGGAGAAAGAATTGAATCTGATGAAATGAGGAAAGAGGAGAGAAGAGGACGAACAATGGAAGGAGATGGAGAGAGAGTGGAGGAAGCTAAAGCTAGACTTATTACCGAACTCCAGCTTCTGTAAGAGACGAGGAAAAGATGTGGAGAAGGAAAGAGAAGACAGTGACTGATTGACACGTGGTCTGAACCGCTTCATACAAGTTCACTACTAAGGATCGGTTCAATGAATTAAAATCATTTTTTATTTTTTTAAATCAATTCGGGCCTAGGAACTTGAGCCCATGAACCCCATTACATCCTCTAATGCGCCTGCTCTCAGAGCAACATATAAAGAAAGATACTGACGTGTGCTTACGATTGACTTTGACCCGCCTCTATAAATAGAAGAGACCATCTTCCTTCTTCTTCTTCATTCATCCCTCAAGTCCTCCATTTCAACAGTCCTAATTAATCGCACAAACAGTTCACAGGTCTGTTTAACACTGATGGGTTGCTTCTGGTTCTCACGCCACAATAGTGGAGTAGAGCCTTCAGAAGCTGATGGAGGTAAATATACACGTTCTTCAAATATATGGATTACTATCTATTTGGTTCATTACCTCTGTTGCTGGTTTCCTCTAACTTTGTTTATATATATGTATGTATGCAAACAGAACTTTCGGTGACAGAAAAGGTAAAGATTTACAAATACAAAGAGATTCGTCAGGCTACAGATGATTTCAATGCCCTGAATAAAATTGGAGAAGGAGGGTTTGGTTCTGTGTACAAGGTAAATGAGAAAAAAGATCATTTGCTTACTGTTCTTGTTTTAAATTCTCTCTTCATCTCTTTAACTCTTTGGGGGAAATAAAAGTTCGATGACTATAGGGTCATCTTAAAGATGGAAAGGTGGCAGCTATCAAAGTCCTGTCAGCTGAATCAAGACAAGGTGTAAAAGAGTTCTTGACTGAGATCAATGTGATATCAGAGATACAGCATGAGAATTTAGTTAAGTTATATGGATGCTGCGTGGAGGGGAATCACAGGATCCTTGTTTACAACTATCTCGAGAACAATAGCCTTGACAAGACCCTTCTAGGTGATTCTCGTGTTTGTTTACTCTCTAAGTGTTTGTATTGTCATTTACTCATTTCTAACCAAATAAATGTTTTTTTTTCTAGCTGGGGGATACACTAGGAGTGGGTTACAGTTTGATTGGAGCACTCGTGCCAATATTTGCGTTGGGGTTGCTAAAGGTCTTGCCTTTCTTCATGAAGAAGTACAGCCACACATAATTCATAGAGATATCAAGGCAAGCAACATTATACTTGACAGAGACTTGTCCCCCAAGATATCTGATTTTGGACTCGCTAGGCTTATGCCACCGAACATGACACATGTCAGCACTTGTGTGGCGGGTACAATGTGAGTTCCAAATGTTTATATGTCCCTTCTTTTCAAATTCTCACTAACGTATGTTTTTGGACAGTGGTTATTTAGCGCCAGAGTATGCGGCTAGGGGACAGTTAACACGTAAAGCCGATGTATACAGCTTTGGAGTCCTTCTGATGGAGATAGTCAGTGGAAGAAGTAACAAAAACACACGATCACCCACTGAATATCAGTATCTTCTAGAAAGAGTAAGCTACTTTTTTTTTTTAGCTGGTCTAGTTCTCAATGTTTCGAGAGATAACCTTGTGTTACACTCCACAGGCTTGGGAGCTTTATGAGCGGAATGAGCTCGTAGATCTTGTCGATATAGCGTTAGGCGGAGTTTTTGACGCAGAGGAGGCTTGCCGGTACCTTAGAATAGGTCTTTTGTGCACGCAAGACAGTCCTCAGCTAAGGCCAACAATGTCCATAGTGGTGAAGTTGTTAACGGAGGAGAAGGATATAGACACCAAGAAAATAACCAAACCGGGTTTGATTTCTGATTTTATGGACATGAAAGTGAGAGAACCGGTGGAAACAAAGACAGAGGAAGTGAACAGATGCAACTACACAAACCCTTCTTCTTATAATGTCTCGCCTAGCTCCAGGACTAGTGACAACTCAAATGGTTACTCATCAGGGGCTTCATCAACTAATGCAGTTTATTCGTTAAGCATTACCAATTAGAAAATAAATGTTTTTCCTTTGGTGTTTGATGTTTTTGTGTGTGTCATCATCCAGATTCTTCTTTCTTTGATTTGCAAACAGAGATTTGAGTGTGTGTGGGTGTTTGTGTATAAGCTTGAAATTGAATATGAATTGGTCCCAGAAAAAGAAGAAGTAGGTTTTGATATATTTTTTTATCAAGGTTGGAAGTGGTTGGAGTCTCAGAAACATCTGCGCTCGTGGTTTTGCGCTATAATGCAATGATCTGGGGAACACACAGAAACTCTCGTGGAGCGTCAGACAGTGGCGGGAAGCTATGGCTTATAACGGTATATGAAAAATGATGATAATGTTACTTTTGGTTTTCATTGAAGGGAACGTAGACCAAAACACACATAGATGATAGACCAAGTTTCCATGTGAACATGGTTGCTTTGGAAATGACAACGCAAATATCAAACTCGAGCAGGCATATTGAGGTGCATCAAAAGACAGATTTTCCTGCGCCAAGCAAAAGATAGGGATGAGATATGAAAAAAAGCGATAAGAAACAAAAGCACGTTTGGAAAAAACTTATTTCGAAAATATATTCGTGAGGAGAAGACTATTGACTGGTTGGGTTTTATAAAAATGCGTCAAAATGAGCCGTAGAGCTAGCTCAGCTCAATTTTCCGTGAGCACGAGCTCTATATTTTTTAAATTCATTTAATAAATGAGCTTTCACGAGTTATATGAACGATCTGGTTCATGAACTTGGTCATTTTTATACTTACAATTATATATTTTGGATAATTTCTATATTAATCATATTTATCTTTCAAAAATTTATATGCAAAATATACATAAGTAATATAGAAATTAAACTTTTAAAATTATCTTTAACATTTTAGAAAAAAAAAAGTAGACTCTCACGAGGAATAAGGATTTTGGATCATTGTTTCACCTTTAATTTAGTTTATATAGGTGTTGATTTTATTTAGTATTTAATGTTTTGGATATTTAATATTTAAAGTTGTTGTCTTTTTTTTTTCAAATTTTATTGTGTAATTAAAAATACTTTTGGAAAAAATGTTAGTTAAGTTTTACAAAATAAAAGTTTTTTTTAATAAAATCTATACTATTAAAAGAGAAACATTCTGAAAAAATCTACTTATAAAAGGTTGTTGGACCTTTTCATTAGATTAACATTTTTTTGGTATTCCCTTATTTATCTCTAACAATAAATAACTCAATATTCAATAACATTATATACCATATCATTCACCTATTTTTACTCCTTCTATGAGTTAATCATATAATTTACAATATTTTTAAACAAGAATATGCTTGCGAATTCACATTATCATTAAAATTATTGAAGATTTTGTCATTCATAATTGGTAAGCCTCATTCTCATCAACACAAATCTTACTTGTAGATGACAAATCAAATAATTTTTTAAATTTTGCGTATTATTATAAAATATATGAGAATTATAAACAATTTTTAAAAAAATATTATCAAAATTTTCTAAGTTTTTATCGGGTCAACCTGTGTCGGTTCACGGGTTAATGGCATGATTTTCAGTTTTATCGGATTTTTAATTAATAGGTTTTCCTTAAATATGAAATTTGTGGAAACATATCAGTTAGTATAATCATGATAGAATATTACATGAAGAATATAAGCCAGTCCATATTATATACGGCCACCAGTTTACTGGTCCAATTACAGGTCCGAATCAAATATGAAAACAATGCTTATATCTTAATTCGTCAATAAACTGCATATGTATTCCTACTAAAAGGAGTTAAATAATTTTCAAAAATAAAATGTTTTGTTTCCGTACCATTTCAATGTTTCACGATTGATTTCAGTTTTTTGGTTCTAGAGATATAGGATTTGCTCAATTATTTATGAAAGTCAGTTTAATGTAGGTTTCGTTTTTCTTCTTCAGTTTGCTACAGTTTAGTTGGCGGTTTGGGATAAATGTACACAAACCTATACACTATATATATTATGTAGAAATTCATTTAAATCTATATTTAATTTTGAAAACAAACCCGCGCTTTTAAGCGCGGATCAAAATCTAGTACCATATTTAAAAGCCATCAAAAGTGATACATGGCCTTATAAGCTAAAAGGCCTTTTAAAATAAAACCCACCCACGAATCTTTCTATTGGACCAAACAATTTTTCTTTTCACAGTCTCCCCTCTTAACTTTTATCCGCTAGGGTTTTGAAGCAGCGAGAGAGAGGTTTCTTTCGCCTTCGCTCGATTATCGCGCCCATGGCGAAACCAAGCCGTGGCCGTCGTTCTCCTTCCGCCTCCGGATCCTCATCTCGTTCCAGCTCCAGATCTCGTTCCCGCTCCGGTTCGAGTCGGTCGAGGTCTCTTTCTTCTTCGTCTCCTTCCCGTAGCGTCAGCTCAGGGAGCCGCAGCCCTCCTCGTCGCGGCAAAAGGTTAGGGTTTCTTCCTCACCTCTGGATTTGGTAATGTTGCTCCTTTTAGGAAGTGGATTGAGTCCAAATCTGGTTAATCTTTATAGTTCCGCTGGGGCTGCTAGGCGAGGTCGCTCTCCTCCTCCTCCAAAAGGAGCCTCTTCACCCTCTAAGTAGGTCTAGTTAGAATGTTTGACATTGAACATTAACATCTTTCTTTTATCTCTCCCTGTAAAGAAAGATGTTGAGGCTTACTTTTGCTGACTTTACAATCGAATTATAAATTTCAGGAAAGCTACTACGCCTATTCAGGAATCACTTGTTCTCCATGTTGATTGTCTTAGCAGGAATGTGAACGAAGGCCATCTGAAAGAGATATTTGGTATGTGGATTGTTCTTTCGTATCCCTTCTTCCTCTGATTTAGTTACATGGTAACTGTGTACACCAGAGCTGATGATCTCAACTAAGATCAGTAGTATATTGGTCTTGGATAGTCGCTGGCATTATGGTTGTTGTATTTTGCTTGGCTTCAAGTTATATCTTCACACTGTGTGTTTATAATGGCTTTTTGTCGTATTTTTAGGAAACTTTGGTGAAGTTGTGCACGTAGAACTTGCGATGGACCGAGCTGTAAGTTGCTAGTTCGCCTTTTCTCTGTTGTTTCTGGCATTACTTGTTCCTAACTTGTTCTCACATTAACAGGTTAATCTTCCAAAAGGATATGCTTATGTTGAGTTCAAAGCAAGATCTGATGCTGAGAAAGCTCAACTGTCTATGGATGGTGTATGTCTCTCTTCAAATATGAACTGCACTATGTTATTATCTCAACATGTTATCTGAGAAGATTTATGCATGCATCTTTTGTTTACTTAACGCAGGGTCAAATTGATGGAAATTTTGTGAAAGCGAAGTTCACTCTACCACCGCGTCAGAAAGTTCCTCTACCTCCACCTCCTAAACCTGTTTCTAGTGCACCAAAAGGAGAGGCTCCAAAATCTGATAATGCCAGTGCTGATATTGAGAAAGATGGGCCCAAGCGTCCAAGAGAGAGTATGTTTTTTGTAATTTTTGTATTGTTGTATATATGCTTCATATGGTGTTAATGATTATTACCAATATATGTGATTAGCTTCTCCGCTACGGAAAACGTCACTTTCTCCAAGAAGGCGATCACCACTGCCTAGGAGAGGCGCATCACCTAGGAGATTGCCTGTTTCTTCTCCTCGCCGGAGGCCTAGCTCTCCTATCCGCCGTCGCGGTGATACGCCACCTAGACGCAGGGCAGGATCGCCGTTTAGAGGCCGTTCTCCATCTTCTCCCCCTCCAAGACGACAAAGATCTCCTCCAAGGTTAGCTGTGGTAGCATTTGTTTTGTATGGTGTTTTCAGAATCAATAGACTCACCTTTTGTATGTCGATAGGGGCTCCCCTAGAAGAATCCGTGGCAGTCCTGTTCGAAGACGGTCTCCTCCTCCTCTAAGGCGGAGGTAAGTCTATGAGTTACACAAATTACGCTCCTAGTGATTGTAGTATAGGAATTAAAGGTGTCACTGTGTAAATATTTTGAATTGGCCATGTTTCAGGTCACCTCCAAGAAGGCTACGCAGTCCCCCCAGAAGATCTCCTATCCGCAGACGTAGCCGATCCCCAATTCGTAGGCCTGTTCGCTCTCGTTCAAGGTCCATCTCACCCCGCAGGTATGTCTTTGATATCTCCTGGATTTTATTTGGTTGCAGTTGCATAGCTAAGATAGTGCATATGATGATATAAGAGCCATGCCATGGTTTTTTAGATTTTGCATAATTTACGCGTATACTTCAAGTTATACTGTGTGTTATCCTTGTAAGTAGGTTTGTTACATATTGGTTCATAGAGACGTTTACACCAAATATGAACAAGTTATATAGATCTATGTGGAGTCTGCAATTGGTGTAAAAGTGTCTTTGTTTGTAAGCAGGGGAAGAGGTCCAGCTGGGAGACGTGGGAGGTCATCTTCTTACTCTAGTTCGCCTAGTCCCAGAAGGGTAAGGGTTTGTTGAAGATCCCTTTTTACTTATAAAAATGTTGATGCCTTTGCTTAGATATGTGTTTTGACTTTCTGTGTGCGTTTATTAAAACTTACAGGTTCCTAGGAAGATCTCAAGGAGCCGCAGTCCTAGGAAGATTTCAAGGAGCCGCAGTCCGAAGAGGTAAAAAGACTTTCTTCGCTTAACACATGTCCAAAACAATTGAGTCTGCACTCTGTCGCATGCATTAGTATAAAAATGCTCGACTGTGAGCCCAACATCTGATGGGAGATATATAGTAGGAACGGACGCTTATAAATGATTGACTTGATAACTATAGAACTCCACGTGATTGATATTGAAGATCAATAATAGTATATGCAGTGGTGATAATCTTGGATATGGTAGTTAATTAGATTGTGATGAAGAACGGACAAAAGGAGTTGGTTGAAATAATCTGTACATGTTTTAGCCCACACTGTCTACTAATCTTATAGAATGGACTTGTTGTTGCGTAATGTGTAGGCCACTGAGAGGAAAAAGAAGCAGCAGTAACAGCAGCAGTAGCAGCTCACCGCCTCCTCGCAAAACATAATGTAATAAATCTCCATTCATCATGTCTCTGTAGAAGTTTCACCAGTAACCAAATGAGAGTTGTGGCTATAATGTTGGATGTTTCTCCAGTGATTTGGATTTCAGTAGTCTTATTTTATGAGTTATGATGACCACAGACTTTGATTTTTATATCACTCGTGTTATAAAGAAGCTTAAGAGAAGATGAAAAGTAATAAATGGAGAAAAGCGATCTTGTTGGGGCTCAAGTATTCCTCGTTATTCCATAAGAATTGACTTGATTTTCTAAAATCGTAACAATATACTTTTCTCCTTAGCGTTCTGCTGAGACGATACAAAACAGTTATGCATCAGGATTGAGAAAACGGGTCCACTGAGGCCCCAAAGCTCATCATTTCATACAATCGAGATCTGTAAGCTAAGACATCACAGGGCTTGACAAGGTTGTGTTTCAGACAAACTAGGGTGTTCCAAGTAAAGTTGCAAGCAGAGTGGTTCGCTGTTCAGGGACTTGACGGGCGTAATAACTGGCGGTTTCATCCACTGCTTTGTATCTGTTGGAATCCATAGCTCACCTTCTTTGCTTGAACCCACGTCAGGAAGTGACCTTAGATAAGCCGTTACCTCCCATCTACAATCTGTATAGAGTAGGCAAAAAGTTAAAAAGCTTTGGAACATAATAACATCGTTGTAAGATGTGACATCTAGGAAGTAAAATAGTGGAGCTAGAGATCCATTTACTGGGAGGAAGAGGCTTGACAAGGGGGTTTGCGACGGAAAGCTTGACTAAGAAGGACCTAAGCGCAAATTCCAGTTGATTCTCCTCTACTGAAGCAGCGGAAGACAGGTTAATGGTAAGCTTGAAGATGAACCTCTCCACAGGAACATTATCACTACTGAAAAAGATGACTGCTACTCTTTCAACAAGACCCTGCTTACAAACATTGTTCAAAGCGTCATTCTACAATGACCATATGTATGTTACCAAATAATTTCTGGAAAGAAAGGCAGATCTTGGAGGTGGGTTTTCTTCAGTGGTGGAAATAAAAAAGAATATGCTAAATTGCTAGTGTTTTCATTGACATACACTAACCTTTTGGATAAAAGGAAGTAAACCAGAAGCAGCAGAGTGAATATAGTCGCGTAGCTCAGGATGCCTTGCTCTTTGCACCACCACATTCATATATCTCCTCCTTTCAAACGCCGCTTCACAAACTCACAAGACCATGTAAATTCAACAACCGTATTAAATAACACACAATTCACAGCTGTTTGCATATATCTTACTCACCAGATGGGTAAAAGCCTTTGAGGAAAACAATCATTGTGATGGCTACTTCCAAAAACTCCACCAGAGTACGAGCAACTTCTCCTGAAAGCAGGAGATGAGACAAAGCCTCACTCAATCATCATACATATTCATAATAGTTAAATCTGAAACCAGAAAGTTACCTGTCTGACTATCATTATCCTTCATGTTCATCAGCGTCTCACAATCGCAAGTTGCTCGATTAGCCGTCGACGGGGGGCTCGCCGTGAACCTGAACTCCTCCTCGTTTCGTTTAACAACTCACGCGACAAACACGTGACTCTTTAATTATAATGGGCTTTTAGTTCGTGAGCCCATTTAATTACTTCTCGGGCCTAAGTTTATGTTTTTTTTTTCATTAGTGAATCTCTCTCTCCTCCACCTTGTCGGAAAAGTTTTTGCCCGGAGCACCGTAGACGGAATCTGGGAGATACCGTAAGGTTTGATCTTCTTTTCTGAACTCGTCTTCTTCTGTATCTCTTACAATTTCTATTTGAATTCGCATTTAAAGTGTTGATTTGGTAGTTTTTTCGTTGATTAGTAACAGAGCCTGAGCTCGATAAAGTTGTAATATTTAACTTAGAGAAGAGGATACGATGAGGGGGAAGAGAGGAAGAGCTTGTGTAGTGGTACTTGGAGATCTTGGTCGAAGTCCTCGTATGCAGTATCACGCTCTTTCTCTTGCTCGTCAGGTTCATCTCTCAATTTGATCACGTTATCTCTCAATTCAGTTCTTCTATTTGGTTGAATCAGTTTCGAACTCATTAGCTTGATTGTATCATAAACTGCAGGCGTCGTTTCAAGTGGACATTGTTGCATACGGAGGTAAAGATTCAAACTTTTAGTGTGTGTTCTTGTGACTAATAATTGCATTGTTTGAATGCTTTTAGTTTTCATCATTAGGTTCTATACCACATGAAGCTGTTTTAAAGCATCCATCAATCCACATTCATACCATGGTACTCTTCTTGGATCAACTCATCAAACATATAAACTACTAGAATAATTTAATGTAGATTCATCATCATCATCTGTTCTTCTACGTTTTGGATACCATAGGCACAGCCTCGGTTCATTCAGCTCTTGCCGAAGATGCTTTACCCTGTAACGCTCTTGCTCAAGGCATTTATCCAGTTTACAATGCTTTTCTGGTTTCTTTTCGTTAAAGTACCAGCACCTGACCTTTTCTTGGTTCAGGTAAAGTCTTTGTTCTTTTCACTTTTGGAATTTTCTAGCTTCTTCTTGCTATTACTTAAAGAGAGTTGTTTTCTGCAGAATCCTCCGTCAGTTCCAACACTCGTCGCTGTTAAGTGGGCGAGTTCATGGAGGCGTGCAGCGTTTGTTGTAGATTGGCATAACTTTGGATATACATTGCTGGCATTGTCCTTGGGAAGGAACAACGTCTTTGTATCTTTATACCGCTGGTAAGTATATATACAACCTTTTTATAATGGCTCTAAACTATTGATAGCTCTAAGGTTGAATTGATTATCTTTTGCATGCTTTAGGATTGAGAAGTATTACGGAAAGATGGCAACAGGTTCGCTATGTGTGACAAAAGCAATGCAGCATGAACTTGAACAGAATTGGGAAGTGAGGTGAGATCAAATCATAACTAACCAGTATAAAACTTATGTGATTCTAATTTTGTATGCTATAATGTTCTGAATTGAAACACAGAGCCAAAGTTTTATATGATCAGCCTCCTGAGTTTTTCCGCCCTGCTTTGCTTGAAGAAAGGCACGAGGTTTAGCTGGTCTTTTCTTCCTTTTTAGATTAGCTTTATCAATAACTTCCACTCTGAGGGTATCTGAAACTTTGGTTTACTTCCTTAGTTGTTTTGCCGAGTGAAGAAAGATCTTTGCCATCCATCTGGTGTCTATGACTTCATTAGTAGAGGTATCTCCTTGAAATTAATACTCCATGTTTCGATTACTTTTGAGCTGATACCAAATCTTTTAATTCAAATTTAGAGTTGGAGAATCAAGTGCTTGACGAAACCCTTTTTACTACCAAAACTAATGCTGACATCTTGCTGAAACAAAACAGACCAGCTCTTGTTGTGAGCAGCACAAGCTGGTGAGGACACATCATCATTCTTCTTTCACTTGTGGTATCATCTTCCCATGACATTGAATACTAGAATATGAACTTTGCAGGACCCCTGATGAAAATTTTGGTATCCTATTGGACGCCGCAGTGATGTATGATCGGCGCGTTGCTGCAAGATCGAAAGGAAGTGATACAGCCGAAATTTCAGAAGAGCAGGACCTTTATCCCAACTTGTTGTTCATCATTACAGGTAAAGATAATAATATTTCGCTGTTTCTGTTTTTGATCATGAGATTTTTACATTGTCCATGAAGGGAAAGGACCTGAAAAGGAGATGTACGAGGAGAAAATCAAAAGATTGAACCTCAAACATGTGGCATTCCGCACAATGTGGCTCGCAGCTGAAGATTACCCATTGCTTTTAGGTTCTGCAGATCTCGGTGTTTGCTTACACACTTCCTCGTCTGGTTTAGACCTTCCCATGAAGGTAATAAGTCCATTATGATTAGAGCTCATATGTGCTAATAAGGTTAAGTCTTAAGAGTGGTTTTCCAATTTGTGAACTGCGTTTCAGGTTGTTGATATGTTTGGATGTGGCCTACCAGTTTGCTCAGTTTCCTACTCATGGTAAATAATGAGCGACTTAACATTACTTTCGTGAACAAAGACTATAATAACGTTATTAAACCTTAAACAATCGTGAAGCATTCAAGAACTCGTTAAGGATGGGCAGAACGGACTCTTGTTTTCATCTTCGTCGGAATTAGCAGATCAGTTACTGGTAAGTAGTAACTCATTGTCTCTCTGTAAAGACACGTTTTAACCTAGCTAACACCAGTAATACTCTTATATTATCTGCAACAGGTCCTCTTCAAAGGCTTTCCAGGGAACTGCGATGCACTAATGTCGCTTAAAGCGGGTGCAATGGAGACTGGTTCTTCAGGTCGATGGGCTACAGAGTGGGAAGATTGTGCAAAACCTTTGATTACTCAGGTAAAATCCTTAAACTCTCTCATTATCTAAGACGCATATACTTTCGTTGAACTGCTTCTCATAACATGATCCATGCAGGTGGTGTCTCAAAATGAGGATTGATTAAGAGAAAAGTCAAAGCTGGGCTTGAGAATTTATTCACACAACTTTTGTAGAATCAGAATTTGTCAACACAATCATATATATCACAAGATTTTATCATAATATTAACAAAAGTCTCGAGTCCAAAAAGATTAGCATAAGCGTGTGTATGAATGAGAAACTAATATCATATACTTTCGTTGAACTGCTTCTCATAACATGATCCATGCAGGTGGTGTCTCAAAATGAGGATTGATTAAGAGAAAAGTCAAAGCTGGGCTTGAGAATTTATTCACACAACTTTTGTAGAATCAGAATTTGTCAACACAATCATATATATCACAAGATTTTATCATAATATTAACAAAAGTCTCGAGTCCAAAAAGATTAGCATAAGCGTGTGTATGAATGAGAAACTAATATCATATACTTTCGTTGAACTGCTTCTCATAACATGATCCATGCAGGTGGTGTCTCAAAATGAGGATTGATTAAGAGAAAAGTCAAAGCTGGGCTTGAGAATTTATTCACACAACTTTTGTAGAATCAGAATTTGTCAACACAATCATATATATCACAAGATTTTATCATAATATTAACAAAAGTCTCGAGTCCAAAAAGATTAGCATAAGCGTGTGTATGAATGAGAAACTAATATCAAATCTCAATTGACCAAAAGTAAGGACGGCCAAGACAAATCTCTGAATAAAAACATTGGAAATAAAAACTCAAGAAACCTCTGCATCTGTCAGACAAATAAGCTTACTTAGCCTTTGTCTTAGATTTCTTGAGAAGACTAGAAGTTCTGAACTCAGCATCGTCTCTAATAAAGCTCCACCAGAGAACAGTTAGAGGAATGGTTGCAGCATGCCAAATGGAGTGAGCATCGAAGTAGCCTTCATATGGAGGAAAGTCATATATCTCCAAAAGCATAGCTAAGCCTGAAGCTATCACCACCATCCAAAGTTTCCAGTTAGAAGGATGTCTAGAGACAGCAGCCCATCTTGCCCATAGGAGAAGCTGAGCGACTCCCATGGCCACACACACAATCATGTTCCAACCTGTAAACAACATTGTATTCACCAAGAATGTGAGAAAGAAAAATCATATTGAATTGGTTTCAGAAGAGTTTGCAGTGTACCATAGTCGAGCTTGTAGAAGTTAATATACAGTATGTGAGTGGTGACAAAAGCTAGCACTGGAGCAGATACCATGACTCTTGCAGCCTCTACCCGAACATCAAACGTTCTCAAGATGGATACAATGAGTGAGAATCCGATAACCGCTATTGCAGACGAGTAGTCCAACCTCTCAGTGATGTCAACATCCCTGAGAAAACCATACAGACAGCTCACCACAAGATTGTGGATGATAAAAAGTAATGTGTAGATGATTATTACCGAGTGTGGAAAACCGCACTCCAGAACCAAGAGTTCATTGACAAGAAACCGTAGATATGCCACAAACCGACGTACTCATAGTACGCCGTCTTATCTTCTCTGAGAGGCAACTTATAGTAAAGTGCAATGAAGAAGGAGATCCAGCCGTGGAAATGCATCGCTAGGTTGAGAACAGAGAAAGCAACAGAAGCAGGCTCCTGAATCCCAAGGAGACGCTTGAAAGGCCATTTACCATGATACTTGAGTGGGGGTTGACCGAGAGTTTCGCGTTCTTTCTCTCTATTAACCATACAGTGGTAACGGCAATCACCTTGGCATCCCCACTTTTGCCATTGTAGGTACAGAGGCTCTTGTGTGTACCATGGACCAGTGTTGGATGAAGAGTTGCACTGAGGAAAGCATAGTTGTCCAACGCAGCCGCTTACCTCGCATTCTCCAACACATGCCCTGATACAAATAATTGCCAGATAAATTCATAAATGTGCATTAGCCAAGATGCTAGCTACTCCTACCAAAACCCAAGCTCATGATAGAAACTTAAAGAACAAACAAGCTACCTTGAAGATTACTCTAACAATACAAAGCAAGATAGATAAGCTTTGTACGAATCCTAAGGAAGCTGAAAAAGACAAACCTGTAGTTTGGATCGGCATCGCCAAGACTAGCATAGGAAACACTGAGAAGGCATTGAAGCAGTAGTAGTAGTGACAGAGGTTTCCAGTAACACAATGCCATCTGAACAAAAGGAAGAGATCATTCTGGTTAATGAAATTTTGAAATTTCTCAAATTTCAAAATAATTCGAACTCGAAAGACTTTTCAGAATCTCTTCGTTAAAGGATGAAACTTTCACTTTGTGTGACGAAAACCCAACAGTATCCATGGTGCTACTTTATAATCTAATCCTACACTTTCCAGATTCGATCAGGTTTATCGAAAAATTCATAAATTTAAGCAAGCTCAGAACACAAAAGCCCACACAGAGATCTAGTAGTTACGCGGGAGATATATAGAGATAACCGAACAGATAGAATCAACAAAAAAAAAAGCTAGAAAAAGAGCAGATCAGATAGAACATAATACCTCCGTGTCCGTCAGAGAGTCTGGTGGTCTTGGCAACAAAAGAGAACCACAATAGATATCGAGGAAGGAGAAACAAAAAAAAAACACGTGTTTTACTTTTCATTTAAGCAAAACGACGCGTTTTCTATGTTTTCTTTTTTTTTTTTCTTATCGAACAGAGATTTTACTTTGTCAACGAGATCTTTTATGTCATTTTTTTACAACAATAATAACTAAACTAAGATCTTACCAACTCAGAAAACCAAACCGATAAGATGGAATCAACATAAAATACAGCTGAATGAGAACTCCGACACCTCGTATAAGTTTGTCCGCAACTAGATTAATTGCTTTTGGTATACGTTGAATTCTTACTACGTCGAAACTCTTCCAAGTGTGTAACAAAAGCTGGTCATTCGTCAGATAAAGACATTATCTTTACTAATTGAGAATAGTCTGTTACAAAAATTACGTCTGAAAATCAAAGATCTCATGCACTTTATAACTCATATCAAAGCTTCAGATTCTACGTTCCGTATTTATGTCATTTTCTCCTATATATTTATTATCTAGGGGATGAAAAATAATATATTCTTTGAAACTAGTATTGTATATCTTTACGTAAAAAGTATAACTCTATAAACCACTAGATTCCAAACAACTTTATTTTCTATTCAGAATTTATTTTTTCTTTTATAATAAGTTGGACGTAGTGTACAATATCACCATTTCATCAAAAGAATCCTATTTGGAAAGCAGAGAGAGAAAGCAGATCTGGTTTTGGGTCCGGCGTACGGCCGGCGCGTGAGCGTTCGTGCCGTCGCCGGAGCCCATTTTCTTTAGGTTAAAATCGTTTCCCGACTTCTTTTTCACCTCCTCTTCCTATTCGTTTTGTCGGAGCTCTGTCCAGTTCCAAACCGGAGTGGTCAACTCGGGGAGTGAACAGATCCACGCGGTGGCGCGGTGGCTGGAGTAACGATGCGACTGGGTGAAGGGTGAGGTGGGGTGATGTCGGTTTGTCAGATTAGGGTTTCCCGGGAGGTGGAGGCTCCTTCAGATCCATCGCCGCCGGTCTAGTTTCCGGGAGGCGGAGGCTTCGTTAGCTCCGCTTTCGCCGGCTTCGGTTTCCGGGGGGTGAAGGCGGTCTTTGCCTTGCGCCGCCGGCTTTTAGTCCCCTAGGTTTGTTAGGGTTTTGTTTTTATCTTTGGTTTTTGCGGTTTCAGTTTGGTCTAGTTGGAGGAGTTCGCGTCGAAAGCCGTTCGAAGCTCTCCGTTGTTGAAGGTGTGGTTCTGCCGGCGAAGCTTTCTTCCCAGTTCCGGTGACGAAAGGAGGCGGATGAGATCTCGGGTTACCGATTGATCTATCCACTATTGGGAACTCGCGGTTGGAAGTGTTTGCGGCGATGAGGCTTGGTAGCCAGTGAGTTACGGTTCTTCCGGTGGATCGTCGGTTTGATCACCGGGGATGGCTGGAAACGGGGGCACGCCGTGAGCGAACGGAGGCACCGTTTTTAGTTTTCTCTAGGGTTTCGTTTGGTGGGCCTTGGGCCTTTTTGTTGTAATTCTGGGCTTGGCCCTTTTAGTAATAATATCAACTCTTGACGGAAAAAAAAAGACGTAGGTAATAATATCAACTCCAAAACAGAAGATATCTACATCTGGCAGCCTCTCCCTTCAGGTACTTACTCAACGCGATCAGGCTACTATGCGGCCGCGATGAGGAAGAGTGAACAAAGACCACCAATCCAAGGACCCTTTGATTGGATAAAAGATGTCTGGTCTGCACCCTGCTCACCAAAGATGAGAATATTCATGTGGTCAGCGATACAGAGAGCGTTACCTTTAGGAGAACAATTACAACAAAGAGGAATCCGAGCTGATGCGTTGTGCCATAAGTGCAAAGGAGTTGAGTCAGCAATGCATACCTTTTTTCGATGCCCTTTCTCACAAGAGGTATGGAACCTGATCCCCCTCAAACATGTAGTTCACTTAGCTACAGGAAGCAGCTTCAGAGACGCTATTGTGGCCTTCCGACAAGCAGTCTGCCTTCCACCAACAGGAGTTTCAAACAACATCCTTCCATGGATCTGCTGGGCAATCTGGACAGCTAGAAACCTTGCAATCTTTGAGAACAGAACCCTATCAGCAATGGAAGTAGCAACCAAAGGAATCAGGTTAGCTAGAGAATGGAATATGGCACAAGACAAAAAGAAAGCCACAAAGAATACTCCACCTCGCCTCCATAGACCTCCTCGTGCTTCGGTATCGCCAGCAGTGCTAACGATCGGCAAATCAGACGCGGCTTTTGATAATAGATCGCATCGAGCATGACTCGCATGGAATTTCACAGATTCAGCAGGAACTATGATCATCCAAGGTTCCAGGATCCAGGACTCCATCGGATCTCCGCTAATAGCTGAAGCCCTGGCCCTTCGATCTGCAATCCTCTCAGCGGTGAACAGTGAGGTTACACACCTCAAAATGTTCTCTGACAACTCAACGCTCGTTCGAGCCATCACCAACGACACGCAGGCCTCGGAAATCTTTGGTATCGTAAAGGATATCCAACAGATGACCTCTGCTTTTGTCGAGATATCGTTTTCTCATCTTCCTCGTTTACAAAACATTGATGCCGATCTTTTGGCAAAACAGATTCTGCGTTTATCTCTGTAATGGACCCGTTAACGGGCTGACTTGGGCCTGAGGCCAGTTTCTTTAATTTTAATGAATGTGTCACAAAAAAAAAGCAAATCTAATGGCTTGTTACTTTTAGATTGGACCTAAAAGAATATTCATGTCGTAGTTTCTATTTTTCTCTATATAAACACAGTCCCAGTTTATTCTCTGAAGCCTTCCTCTCTTCTTAATCAATTGCTTTCAAGTCTCAGAAACTCTTTCTTCTAAATGAGACAAAAGGGTCACAGACACGGAGGAGCAGTGTCACCTTGTGCCGGATGTAAGCTTCTTCGGAGAAAATGTGTGAAAGATTGCGTCTTTGCTCCATATTTTCCGGCTAAAGAGCCTTACAAATTTGTCATTGTCCACAAGATCTTTGGTGCTAGTAATGTCAATAAGATGTTGCAGGTAAAATTTCACTTTTCTCTTTTGTTAAGTTACGTTGCTGTTTTAATTTATGACCGGGAATATAGTTTTATGAATATGAAACATTATTGTATAAACATGTACATATAAACTGACCAAGGCTTATGGCTGATGGTTCCTTCTTGCTGCAATCGGTCGCAATGGTTTAAATAGTGTCACGGAATAATTTAAAAAATTTAGATTTAAGTTATTAAACCCTTTAATTTGAAAGTGTAGGGTCACTTTCTAGCTTTGATATTTTCTTTTTTTAAACAAGAAAAAAAAGAATAGTGTACGAAGTCACTTTCTAGTTTCTATCAAAAGTCTATATTGCATATGTCATGTTAAAAGGCAGTATCATGACATTATTGCTTCTTATTTGTTATCTTATGACTAGTTTATAACGCGGTGATTAATTTATGTATATCTATAACCTCTTACTGTTTTCTACTGTTAACATACAGATGTCATTTACGAAATCATTACAAACAAACAACACGCATAATGTGTTTCAAACAGATGTTTACTACATATATAGTGACATTATGTAGTGCAAAATCATTTGATTCATCATTAAACATTTCAAAAGGAAAACGCCATCGATAATTTTATCTGATTAAGAGAATCAAAACCCTAAAACAACATGTTTTCAATGTCTATTAATATCAGACAAGACCAAGTAAAATATTATTAATGTCCTCAGTAAACCGATTTAACGATCGTAGGTGTTGTCGGGGAACCACCGGAGCGACTCCGTAAATTTGTTGGTGTACGAGGCCAACGCCAGGGTACAAGATCCTGTGTACGGATGTGTAGGAACAATTTCGTCATTACACAGACAACTCGAAACTCTCCAAACTCAGCTAGCTTTTGCTCAGGCCGAACTGGTTCATCTGAAGACGCTCCACCATGTTGACACTAGATCGCCGCCGTATATGGCAAGTAGCATTACTTTCCCCACGATCAAAGACTTCTCCAGTGACGTCAACATGACTTTTATGTACGATAATGGTGCCGGCGAGTCCCTTTGGTCGTGCTAGCTTTTCCCTGATCTATCCATGCAATAGTTAAAAAGGGCAAAAAAATAATCAGATTATAGCCAATTTATAGGCTATACTAATGAACGTAATAAGTATATATATATTAAAAAAAAACAAATTAGCTGCATGGAAGAGCTAGTAACAACTAAAGAAATAAGATTATAAACTTTATTTATGTGTTGAACAAAAACAAAAACTTTATTTATGTATGTCTTCTTTTGAGGATTTTTTTTCTTAACTAATGTTGGGAAAGTTAATAGAAAAGAGAGAGGCATATTAATGTAACATATATGATATAGACTAGTAGACTAGTAGACTACATAAGTTAATGTTTTACAAACTCATGATTTATAACTCTGAAAGAACAATATGCTATGCAAGTCTATAACTATGTTAATCTATACAATTTGAATACTATTATGTGATCATTTAAAGCAAATGCCACAAGGACCACGGTTTTTTACCTCTCGGTTTGCTTCTGAGCATTGAGTTCCTTGATGTTAGCTAAGAAGGCATAAGCGGCTCCTAAGAATGATAGATGACAAAGAAAATCAACAATTTGAAACTGTGGCTGATGTAAAACCAATACTAATTAAGAAATAACAACGAAGACTCAGACGCACCTGGCTTGCCTGACGAACTCCTTACCGTCCATCCAAGGTGTACGGTTCCTAGATGGAGAATTTGCAGCTCATGATTGCTGACTTGAAGGGTACCAGATTGTTGTCTTTGTGGTTTGGAGGGAAAATTGGCTCTGTATCTTTTTCATGTCTCTATTTTGAAGTCTTCTTGTCCCGATTTCAAATAAAAACTAACTTTTAATTACTTCTCCCTCCAAACCAGAGAAACTTTTGATTACTTTATTGTAGACTCTATGGTTTCTGAAAATTATTTTTATTTTTATTTCTAAAACTAAAAAATAATGTAGTGCGGTTTTGGTCCTACATTACCAAACTACAAAATTGACAAATACTGCCTTGAGTTTGCATTTATTATGTGTTATTAAATATTCCATGTTGGCCTATTGGAAAATATATAAACATAAAAAAAAAAAAAAAAAAAATCTCTCTCTCTAGAAAAGCTCTCTTCCATCTCTAGCCAGCCTCCGCCGTTAAATAGTGCTCCGGCCGACGGAGTGGGCTTTCACAGCCACCGTCGGTCCGGTTTTTTCCTTTTTTCATCTTTTCTATGCTTGCCTTTGTGTGTGGAAGAGGGATCTTGATCTCGGCTCTCATGATAGGTCTTTGACTCCGGGATGTTTTTGAGGCTCCTATGGCTCTATCGTCGCCGGCATATGACTCCGGGGGGCGGAGGTTATCTAAACTCTGCGCCGCGGCTCTATAGTGTGCATGAGGTTTGGTTGATGTTCCCGGGCTACTTTCTGTGTGTGAACTGTTTCGGATGAGATCTCAACATTTGTTGATTGATGCTCTCCGTTAATGAAGTGAAGGAGATGAAGATGAATACGGGTTTGGTTATGGATCTTGTAATCTTGTGATTGGTGGCGGTGTGGCTTTGGCTGAAATATCGACGAGGTTCGATGAAGCTCTCCGTGGAAAGGAGGCCTGCCGCTGAGGATGCATGTGATGTTGCAGAAGATTTCCGGGGTGGTTCTGATGAAGCGCCGCTTTGGTTTCCGGCGTTGGGGAAGATGATAGGGTTTGGCGACATGTGTTCTTTTCGTTGTTGAGAAGTCAATACGTGTCTTTGACGTGTGTGTTTTGGTTGGGCACTTGGACTTTTGGTCTTGGTTTTATTATGGGCCCGACTTTTAGTTTTTGGTGTAATATTGTAGTGGGCTTTGTACTTTGATCATGGTTTTTATAAAATTATCATTAGATGGAAAAAAAAAAATATAAACATAAAAATCCTAGACACTGTTATTGCAATAGTTAAAGGCTTCTCATTTTCTGGTTACAAGTTGAGATGTCACATCTATGCAGTTGAGCGGAATCTCCCAACACGTGTATAAATACATATTAATACCGTATCTACGTATGTCCAATTTTCTTAAATGTACAAAACTCAACCGGTTTTTGCCGGTTTGCATTAAATATTTATACGTTAAAATATACTCTAAATTGGAGCCTACTTGTCAGATTGATCTATCTTGTCGTGTGGTGAAACTCACAATCATAAAGCCTACTAATCTCCTTTATTTCCTGGTAAGTGGTAAACCGGAGTATATACTAAACATATGAGACTAAAGTATCGGTTAATATAGCTGGTAACTCAGGGAACCAAGTTTACAAAAAAAGAATAAAAACTCGGGGAACCAGGGACTCTATATAAATAATTAAATATAGTTTAACGGTTTAACGGTTCAAGAAAAAAAGTTTAACGGTTTAGATTTTATTGGTTTTCAAATTTTAGAAGATTGGTGTCCAACTATCCATATTAAAAACGGGTATACCCGGTTTATCTAGCAGCTATCGTGTTTGCCTACAAGGCTTTTAGCATTCACTGCATGTCTGGACCAGAGTGGTTTCTTCGAGTATGTCTGTGTGCGTATACACAGATACACGTACATGCAATTACATACACACATGTGTAGTATATATACACACATCTAGATGCAAAGAAAAAACATCACCATCTTCTGATCAATTATCTTTTGCTACTCGAAATAGACCCAAAGAAAAAATGTACTGTCTCCAAGTTGCAGCTTATCACTTGTTCTTCAACGCATCCCGGTTGTGTTATCTTCTCGCTTTGCTTATCTTTGTTTTTCTCAGATTATTTTATATTTTCCATGATATATCAGTTGTTAATCACGTCGGCGACTCCGGAACGGCGGCGTTTCGGGCTATTACTGATACAAAACAAGTTCATGGAGAGTTGAATGTAACTTTCTCTGGTGTTTTCTTAGGATCTCTAATCCAAGATATTGCTACTAATGTTTAATGTTTTCTAGCTAATGTTTTTTCGAGGACATGTTTTCTCGTTATGTATTATTCATGCACTTGCATATATGTTTAACGATGAATTCCTAGTCTTGATCTCTATAGTTCATTATTTTATTATAAAGCTTTAGTTTAATCCATTCTTTTATGAGTATAATTTTTCAGTTTGACTGCATGTTGTAGCGTAGTACTAGTAGCTATACCGTCGTGTCTATTAAGTCCGCTTCTAATTGCGTTAGTTTGAGGACGGAACATAGATTTAATTCGGTTCGATAGAGTCACTAAATACAGTATTCATATTGATTAGTTCACGGCGGGCAGATACAATAATATAGTATAATGCTTTTAGTTTATATATCATCGTTTACTAAGTATAATTAGCTTATACAATAAAAAATGAACACGGAAGTGACGGCTCCGTTCAAAAATATTGGGCCCTTGATCTTTTCAGAGGCCCAAAGTAAATTAAATTATTTCGGGCCCAACCGACAGGCCTCGCTGTTTATCATTCTTTTTTTTTTGTTAATAAAGGCAGATTTTAAGATATTTGTCCCTTGTAAATAAAACTGTATGTTCGATGTAGTACAAAAAAAAAACTGTCTGTTCGATACGAGATTGCTCCATAGTCCGTACGGAAGTAAGGAAAAAGGAGGACAGGCAGAGAGTTGGTGGGTCACACTCTGACTGTATGTATAAATGACCGTACAACCTAACCCACCTGCCACTCTTTAATACCTTTAATGACACGTCACTGAAATAGGTATTATATTATTTGATTTAGATTTTAGGAGTAAACTTGTATTTTCCATTTCGCTCTTTCAATTGAACCCATCCACTAGAGAAATCGATTGTTTTGTGCGTATGGACATATAAACAATATAGAAATTGTTGGAAAAAGAAACAATATACAAATAGTTGAAAATTCGTAAATGACAAATATATATAGCTACTAGGATCGTTAAACATGTCCTTTTAGTTTGTTTTGTTTTTTTCTGTAAACATGCCGTTTAGTTAATGTAACATTTAATTAAAGAACAAAACAGGACGCAAAGGGACAGGAGTGCCGTGGACAACTTGTCTAGTGACTCCGAATTTGGATGTTGTTCTGTTTCATATATAAATGTTTGATTACGCCTCGATGTTTTTATATGATTGTACCTATTTGAGTTTTTTTTTTTTTAAGAAGAAGTTGTATGTTTGATACATGCGAATAACGTTTACCAGACAAGAATTGGTATTGTATATCTAGACGAACAATATGAGTATGAAATGTTGAGGAACATCAATGAATTTTGTCGGCAAAGCAAAATATAAATAAAAATTTTAAATTATAAATAAAATAAAATGTTTAACAGGAAAAAATCCTGAAAATTCAAATAATCGACAAAAACGAAGAGCTATTTTCTGGATCCAAATTTCAATTATGTACTATTGTCTTTGACGTTTTGGTCTATTTGTAATAGTAGTATTTAAGAACGTTGGACATAAACTACCCGCGGAGTTTTCGTCCAACCATCTTTAATCTATTTGCCGATTTACTTTTTAAAACAAACAAAGCCCCGAATTAAAAATATTTCATTAGTTATTACACTAAACTACCAACCTCATAAATGAAGGGTTCAAAACATTTCATATTTCTTTCAACTCTGACATGATGATGTAAGGAGAACTTGCTACTCATACTCAATTTTGATGCTCTAAATTTCAGTAGCTCAAATGTCTAATCTAATTAGTAGTATTAATAATATACATAACGACGTAATATTATTAATATGTTCAAAAGTGATAAGACTTTTTGTCATCTAAAACATAACGATTCTGTGACAAATTTTATATAAGCAAATATAAATATAGTTTTAACAAGTAATTTTAACTATTCCACAAAAAAACTACATTAAGTCAAAACCTATTTTATATAATAATCAACGAATTGAATCAATTTATATTACTTTGGAAATCTTTCTTTAAATTTTTTTGATTAAATATAGAAGTTATATCATTTGAACAGTAAATTTTGTAAAAGCATTAACCAGTTATTTAGTTAAATGGTAGACCAAAAAAAATTCACAAAAATAGCATTTTATATCATACTAGCTAGCAACAAACACAGTAAACCAGTAACATGCTTTTTAAGTTTCCACAACAAGTAATAATGGTTACTCTCTTGACTTTGTATGGTTTAAATTTTACCAATCTTTCTATTTATATGATTTGATTTTGAGGTAGTGTTTATCAAAAGAAAAGGATATAGTTAACCTTTTTAAAAAAATTAGAAAATATTCTAAATTTATAACAAAATTAATAAATACTAAGGCTACAAATTATAGTTCCAAAGGTTTAACAATAGAACTATTATCCCTCAAAAAAATAACTATCCGGCTTATTTTTGATTAAGATGTTTTAGATCATCTGCAGCGTTATCGACTTGTGTCAATTATGCTGAAAAAGGCCCTGTTCGAAACTATGCTAGGCGCTAGTCGGACGATGATTCCAGGCCTAGCGAGTTACCGAAAAATCGGGGATTAATCAGGGTATACGTGGGAACTAGTTTTTATTATTATTATATTTAAATTAAATATATAATATAAATATATTAGAATGTAATAGTTTTTTGTATATTATTGAAGTTTTAATTTATTGGTTTAACAAAAGTTATTGTTAATGTCATATTTTTATTTTTTTATTAAAATAATGTTTATATATGCGTCAGTATATGTACATACGTCAAAGGACGTTGTGGTCTATTGGCGTTTGATGTTGTCAGCGTCTTAAGAGGTACAGGGATCAATCTACCGATAGAGTGTTTTTAATTAATTTTTTTTTTTTAAAAAGCACCTATGAAACAAAGTTCCACATCGGTTAAACATAAGGAGGGGTAATACTGAAGACGCCTATAAATACTCATTTAGAGTTGCCACCATTATAACTTGCAATTGGGTTTCCATAAACCTGTTGTAAGCCCAACTAGATTTTGACCCGCACGCCCGTGCGGATGTATTTTTTAAAAAAATATGATGCTATTTGATTTTTATGTCACTATTTAGGGTTGGTCAAAAAACTCGAATTCGAAGAATTGAACCGATCCCAATCCGAATAAGTAGTACTAAATCTGAACCGGAATTGATTAAATATCCGAATTATTCAAAATTTTGGTATTTGAAGAACTGAAATCTGACCCGATCCGAACCGACGTATTTTGGGTATCCAAAATAGATTTATATACTTATATATATTAATTATTTTTAGATTTAATATATATAAAAACATCCAGAATATATATGATGTAAATATATACAAATAATCAAACATAAATACTTAAATATATGATGTAAACATGTAAACTTTTAAGTTCACTTAAATACTTGAAAATATGATGTAAACTTCTAAGTTCGCTTAAATACTTATATATATGATGTAAAATTTTAAGTTCGCTTAAATACTTGAAAATATATACAGATAATCAAACATAAATATCTTAAATAGTTAAGATATACTCAAAACTCCAAAAATACTTAAATTATTATTAATTCTCTATCCAAATATTTAAACCAAACCTATTTAAATTGGTTATCCAAATCCGAACCAAATCCTCAAAGATCTGAACTGAACACGAAATCCCAAAAAGACCCGAAAATGAACCCGAACGCCCACCCCTAATCACTATTACATATATATCATATATGTGTCATCATAGGTTACAAAATATGTGTTATCATATAATTAATCGTATTTTATACGTACCATCAAATAAATTTTCTTATAATTAATAATATTTTATACATACAATCATATAAATAATCACATATATTATATTTTAAAATTTAATGTAAAATATAAAAACCATAATTTAAGTTGGTGTTTGAAATTGGGCTTTGTATTGTATTTTTCTTATATATATTGAAAATATTTTTATAATAGTTATTAGAAAATATGTTAGTAAAAATCAAATTTTGAATAAATATATATATATATATATATATATATATATATATATATATATATATTTGAATAAATTTTTGATATAAATCAATTTTAAATTATTATTTTGATTTGAATATATTATATATCAAATAACATAGACCCATTACTTTTTAATATAATGTAATGGACTTCCAATTTTTAGTAGCATAAGCCCATTATTATTTTTCCTAACTTACTATTATCCATGTTTCCAAACAGTATTATTTTTGTAACTACTATTCATATTGCCAAACAATCTCAATGTGTACTTCAACTTTAATAATATAGATAGTTCAATTTTTTTTTTAGTTTTAAGCATCTAAGACTGGTAATATTATGCGGTCAACGCGGTGCTGTGACCGATCAGGTCATAATCGCGGCGATTGGACTCTGAGCAATGCCTAAGCGGTCGCCTAAGCGGCTAGGCGGCCGCGTTTTCTAACAGGGGAAAAAGGTAAGAGCACCATTATCGCATCACTTTTTGCGTCTCTAAAGGGGTGGGGGGCCCATGTTTTAGAAAAAACCGTATGCAAAGTGGGCAGAATAAGAGACGTTTGCTGTGTGTGTTTTGAACTGTTCGCGGGCCCCACCGACACGTGGCGGCCCGCGATTGGTTCGAATTTTAATTTTTTTTTTTTTTTTTTTAAATTAGAAAAAAAGAAAAGTTAAAAAAATAAGAAACCTTTATAGGGTATATGGGATAAAGATGGTCTAATGGATATTTGTAAGAGTACGTATATATGAAGCTTTAGAATGTAAATAAATTAATAGATAAGTTTAACTTATCAGTAAACAAAACATAATATTAATAGTATTATTTTTCTGCAAGTTAAATTTCGTGGGTTGTACCTGGCAAGTACTGCCTATGTACTCTCACAGTTATGCTTTCGTCATCATCTTTCCATGTCTTTTCTCTCTATATATAACCCTCTTTTCTAGTTTTCTTACTCTCTCTCTCTCTCTCTCTGGTTTTGAACTTCATCGCTCTTCAAACCGTCGGAGAAAACAATAAAGATGAAACATCTAATCCGCCGCCTCTCTCGCGTTGCCGACTTAGCCTCCGAGTTCTCCTTCCGCCGATCCACCTCCTCCTCCTTACGCATCCGCCGCGGTCACCATCGTCTCCACATGCAACCGCCGTGGTCCATTTGTCAGGCGAGACGAGTCAACACCGTCCCCGCCGGTCACGTACCCGTCTACGTCGGCGAAGAGATGGAGAGGTTCGTGGTGAGCGCGGAGCTCCTGAACCATCCTGTCTTCGTGGGACTGCTCAACAGATCCGCTCAGGAGTACGGCTACGCTCAGAAAGGAGTCCTCCACATCCCCTGCCATGTCATCGTTTTCGAGCGCGTGGTGGAAACGCTCCGGTCGGGTTACAACGAGCCCGGGGAGATGCAGGAGCTCGTCGCGTCGTTGCTCTCAGGCGATGAGCTGTTACCTGGAACTACAGAGTAGCTCTGATAAGAATCCAAACGGCAAACTATGCTTTTCCTCAGATTATGTAAATAACTAAATATATACAAATTTTTATTTTTCTTTTATTTCTTAAGAGTATTGAGATTCTTCTAGTGTTGTCAACATCTGTCTTAGCTGTGATCGAGAAACTGAATTTTCGATAAAACCGAACCGAGACTGAAACTGCAGAAATAAAAGTATACATGAAAAAAAAAAAAAAAAGAGAAAACCAAAGAAACGTGGGTTCCCATACGTTTCACCGTTTGGTTTAACAAACTCAATTATACTAAATTGCACGTTTCGGGTTATACATAAGTGTCATAAGTGTATAACCTTTACCAAGAAACGTAAGATTTCAGACATTTACGACGGTAAACTTGGAATCCGAAATCTTGAGTTCAACTTTGCACTTATCAAACAAATTAAGTAGGAACATTCAACTCTTAAACGTTTGGTCTAGTGAGTAAGCTTGCATGTTTTGTTTTGTATTTTTCGAAAATCTGTTAATAAAGTATAGACGAAAAATAATACTGCGACACCATAGTATATCGGGTTTTAAAAAATTGTTGTACATGCAGTAGTACCTTCGAGGACACCCGACAAGAAGAAAGAGTAGAAACAACAGGTGTTTCTTTTGTAACAGAAGAGTATATAAATGCTTTTTGGATGTTTTATGTAATTCGTAGTGTTGTAAACACATTGTTGCTATCGGAATTTATATTCATGTATGGAAAAATATATAGAAAAGTCGTTGAAAATAAAATAATATCAGAAGTAAAAAGTCAATTCAAACCTCGTATAACAACTGGAGCAATAAGAACAGTTTTAGAAAGCATCGTTAGATTTTGATTACATGGATCAGAATTGCACGGTGTGTGACATTTTCTATTTTTTGGGCATTGTGTGGTGTTGGACTATTTGCCGGAAAATTGAGATGTATACTTTTTCATTTTTATATCCATAAATCAGCAAGATTTCATTGACGTGTTAATCAACATTGGTTTGAAGGAAGGTTGAGTTGGCAAATTTTATTGCACATGTGTTTCTTTATTTCGTATGATGATTGGGAAATTTAATTAAGAGTTAACGAGTTCGCATGAAGTAAAATATACTACTCCCTCTGTTTTTAAATGTAGGTAGTTTTAGCAAAAAGAGTTTGTTTCACAATATAAGTAGTTTACATATTTCAATGTACCTTTTTCATTTATTGGATATTGTGTGACCAATAAAATAATATTAAGTTTTTTATAATTGATTGAATTAATTGATTAAATGATATATTTTTTTAGATAACAACTTTCTAAGTATTTGTGCTTTTAAGTAAAACTACTTATAATTAAAAACAGAGGGAGTATAAATTACCGCTGGCATTCTTATAACCAGTATATCAACTATTGTATATAGATTCACTGAATCCTCAAAATAATAATTTATACTACTGCGAGCTTATATATCATTTTTATATATGGGTGTATAAACTATGAAGCACCAGCAAGGTTACAACAGTGGAGAAGTTAAAACCGCTTTGACAGATAACAACAGATTGAAGACGCATAAATAAATATAAACTGATGGACTTTTGTCAGTAGAAAACACACAGAAAAAGCAACGTGTTGGGCTTGGGGCGCCTATGAAGATAATCCGAAAATTTAGATGGGTCACAATTACTTCGTAAGCTAATGTCAGAGATATATAAAAAGAGCAACGTCATGTGAGCTAAATTCTGAATAGGGATTTTGCCCGAATATGGTTAACAAGAAAGTTATTCTAAGTTTCCATTTTTAGAAACATAAATATGTAACTAGTGAACTTTCACCATATGATGCGAAAGAAACCTGTTGTAATAATAAAAAATAATACTAAAACGAGTGTCCCTGATCTATATAGCAGTGTTTTGAGGCTTAAAAGCTGAGCCACCAATGACATAGCTCGATGCCTATGTTTGCTATTGCTAAGTTATTTGAACTTGGACAACGGCCAAGTAGCATCCGAGTTTGACAAAGGCAGCAGATGAATTATATAGCATCCATAATCTTTGAGTAATTTATTTGCTAATCATTCCCTTTTTGGAACGGTACTAGGTCGAACTAATTAACACATTCGAAGTTTCAGTAGGTAATTAAGAATCGCAACCTAACTGATAACTTTCAAGAAATTTATAAAGCGGATATGATGTTAATATTACGCCTTAAAGTTGAGGAAATTGGGACAGTTGATTAAGTAAAATCATATTCTCTTCAATTCTCCTAAGAGGGAGGCTGCATTTTACTTTTGACTCGTAATGCAATTGTTCCTTAAGGATACAACAATAAACTAACTCAACAACAATGTTGTTAAGACACTAGTTGACAACTTGGTATTTAATTTATGAGAAGTCAGTATCCAATTAATCAAAAAGAACTGCTTATTTGGTTTAGATATTGCTGTGGTCTAGTGTTTCGAAAAAATGTTGCTGGCTCAATAAATACATTGGAGTTTTTAATAATTCGATAAAGACAAATACCAACCAAAACGTATAAACACCGTATTCCTTCCGGAATGTGTTAAATGAAATAGTTACTATACGAGATATCTACTGTACGTCCCTACTCAAAGTAATAAAGTAGTTGCTTATATAATTTCTTACGATCTACTTTATGAATACATTTATTTTCAGAATATGACTTAGTTTCTCATAGACTTCTCCAATGTAATGAAGATAAATATTTGAAAACGACTCTCGTCACAAATAAAAACGGAATGAAATAAATGTATTTATATGTATGTGTGTGTGACTGTGTGTGCATGCATGAACATGCATCGTTTGCCTATGGAATGAAGCAAAATAAGGTCAGCGAAACTTTAATGACTCGTCGTTCCACTTAAATTCGCATTTATTCGTCAGTTACGCCTGCAGTAAACGCGTCATACTCCACTTTAACTTCTTCATTGGAAACAAAATACACTAATTAAAAAAGTAGAAATAGTACGGCGTATTAATTAATTTTCGTAAATCATATGGTTTCCTTATAGTTATTAATCCAGCACCAAGAAGTGTACCTGATATTTTAATAATCGGTTGCGATGAACTAAAAGAAGTAAACGTATACATCTTCAACTAACTTCGAACTAACATATGACTTTGGGCCTTTCCTTTGACAAAAATAAACACTTAATTTAATAACCTCTACGTTTATTAAAGATGCGGAATAAGCAGGAGTAGAGTTATGCAACAAATATTATCATAATATGAGTGCAGCTAGATTAAATATAATTAAACATATTGACCAAATAATCGATTTAACATGATGTCAAAATAATAAAAAATCGATTTAACATTTTGGTACCTCTTTAGAGTGACTTAAACAAGATAAACAAAGCAATTTTATTAACACCCATTATTTTCAGTTAAACCCCTGATTTACCTATGATTTACAGAACTTGAATCTACGATATAAAAATATCAAATAGATATGTTGAGATCAATTTTAGTTTTTTTCATGGCTGCCAAAGGAACAAACGAGTTACACCTAGGGCACTTCGGATTGTTCTTCATCACCAATACATACGATAAGCACCCTGGACATCCAACCGCCACCGGAGACGACGCTTCTGCGGTTAGATCGCAAACGCCATCTTCTGGCGATTTGCGTTTCTTTATCATCTCGGATGATTCTTTCCCCACCCTCTCCAGAGCTGACTTCACCTTGTCGAGTGTGCAAACACTCTGGAAACTCGAACTCGACGATGGTAAAGAGAGAGAAGAAGAAGAAGAAGGTGGTGATGAAGAAGGGACTAGCTTCAATTCAAGACTTGCGTCGTCGAAGAGACTTAACAATGGTCTTTCCGGAGGCTTACTTGAAACCGGTGGATAATTTAAATCTTGAAACCTTGGAACAGTTTGGTTGGATTGGTCTGAACGACGGAGATGAGTAGAGGAGCTCGTTGAGTTGCATTGTTGAAGATACACTTTCCCTGACTGTCATAAAAAACCATTAAATATCAGATTAATTGTTACAATTTACAAACAACTACAACACAAACATTCAATGTTTTAAACTTTCCACACATCTATTTGAAACGTTCAGAGAGCATTAAATAAAAACAAATTATAGAGAAAGCAAAGCAACGAACCTTCAAGTCGAGACGCTTTTCCCAGCCGTTGGGGACTTTCAGGTCAAGATCAAGCTCCAGATCATGATCATGATCGTCTCCTCCACAACCGGCGCTTCCGAGGAGATCACGAGTCATTAGCGCCACCGATGATCCCGGTCCGGAGGAATCCTTTGCCGTCATGCGATCGTCGTTGTACCTACCTAGTATCCGTACGATATAGCTTACGTCAGCAGTCATAGCAGAAAGCAGAGACAGACAGAGAGAGAGAGTTATGGGGACTGTAGGCAGAGAGAGAGTTATATAGATGGAGACAACATCTAAGACGAAGGAAAAAAAGAGTCTCGAGTTAACGTGGCCAGTTATAGCAAATTTAAAGCCAGTCACTTTATTTCATTTATTCTTAGAAAATACCCATACTAATAATACTACTTAGTATGATGGTGTAAGTTATGATTTTATTTGCATGACAATTTATTTACGTTATGCAAATAATTTTGTTTGTTTTCACCGTGAAAGATCCAACTTGATGTATAATTAACAACTTGGAGTTACGAACAAATTCATGCATAAGCATGCAAGGCTAGGTACTGGTAACCATGTACCAAAGCAACAGTAATGCTCTTGGACAGTTCACGATTTTAATATTTTTTGATGATCTACATTAAAGTATGTTTATTGCAGGTCTTTTAAAATGAAGTTTATATCGTAATATAAGATATGGTTTTTTAATTTTTAATTTAAAAAAACTAAGAGATGTTTTTTATGTCTCTTATTTAAGAAACGTCTTTTAGTTTTTTTAGTTAAAAATTAAGAAATCATATTTTATTTTATGATAAAAACATCAACCTAAAAAACCTGTAATAAACATGTTCTCCTGTATTTTACCTCCCAGTACAACTAAATGGATAAATAAATAGATTATGGAGGGAGAAATTCAAGGAGGAAGGAAACACAAAGTGTAATAAATGCGAAGAAAAACGCATTTATGTGCATGGAAACTCCACGTAGATTCAGCTTCTCTGATTTACATATTTACCCCCTTTGTTCCTTCTCACTTATCATATTTCCAAGTCCAAAATTTGAAATTTCACACTTAATCAATTAACTACGCATTGATGAGTAGACATCGGAGTATATGTTTAATGCAGTTTCGTCTTCTGCTGTATTGGGCACGTCAAAAATATTTAATGAAGTAGGTATTGCTATGAATGTAGTACTGAGATTAAACCAGCATTGGTATTATGATCAATTCTATTGGTTAAAGTATTTATTCCTGCGAGTTTCGAAAATCTTATTACAAGCAGATATACTTATTTTTAAAGGCAAATAACACAACTGTATCTTTGAAATATTTATCTCCATTATCGGCTTTACGGTCCTACCTATATTCTTTTTGTTGCTGAATACCAATTTTCGGCTATGGTTAATTGATCGTACAAGACAAAACAGGAAAATATATAAATGTTATTTTAATACTGAGTAAATATACCATTTAGTTTATATTATAGAGTGCAAGAATTTAAGTTTTAAGGATTAATATATACTGTATTTTTTTGGGTCTAGTCGTTTATAGTATGTTTTAAAATTGTAGGGTTTAATTATCAGAAATTTAGGGTTTAAATTTGGATTTCAATTTCAATTTATATTATTTTGTTAAGTTTTAAATTTAACTTTTTCGCTATTGTGATATAGTCAAAATCAGCAGTATATATATATATATATATATATATATATATATATATATGTATATTTGAAGTTGTAAAGAATGCTTTTTTTTTGTCACAAAAGTTGTAAAGAATGCTAACTTCAGTATAGTAATCTATACCTTTAGAAAAAAAATAGTAATTTATATAATACAAAATATTCTCTCTGTTTCTTAAAAATAGATATTATGGTGTTTCGAATATATTAAGAAAATACATTAATCATGCATATTTTTAAAAAAATATCAAATTCTAATGTTTTTTAACCAATAGTTTTTCAATATATTCAATTAATTTTATTGAAATTTGTAATTTTGTATAGAAAACATAAAAAAAAACTATTTTTGTGAAACAGTTTTTTTTTAAACTTCTATTTTAATGAAACGGATGAAGTATATAGGAGTAAGTTTTACTTTTCCAATGGCACATAATATGCAGATTTAAATTTAAATGGTAATACAAGAAAGTAACAAGAATACCAGCACAAGATAATGGTAATACAAAAAAGTAACAAGAATACTAATTTAATTTTGTGAGTTTTGTCAACATCAATCTAATTTCATAAACTTGAAGAGAGGGTACGTGGGTTTTCGTCGGAATGCTTGGCAACGAACTTTTTCGTTCATCCAACTAGTTAAATCATTGCCTTAGTTTTCAATTAATTTCAATTCGAACTGATCAGTATGGTTTTTCCTTGGGTCAAAACCTCTGTATTCTATATAACCATGTATAAACAATAGTTTCACTTTACAATGAGTCGCAAGTTTTTTTTTTCATGTACTATCTCTTTTTAATTTACGGGAACATGTGCCATCAAGCAAACCGAATTGATAATTTCCTCCTTTTTTTTTTACTTTGGTAGAATGCGTATAGTTAGTTGCCGTTTGACAACCCTCTTCTCATTGCTTAAAAGAGTATAAGCAATAGAAAGAAGTAAAATTTGAAAAACTGTGTTGATGGGATAACCAATCAGTTGGAGTTCGTGTGGGAAAAAAAGGGAGGTTTTAGCATTCAAGAGCCTTAAATAATAACGTTGAAAACGTTAACGTAAATAAATGTTTTAGAAGGTTAGGAAGTGATGATGCTCACGCATGATATCCTAATTCTTAGGACACCAGCACAACTAAAGCTCATAAATTTCAACCCCAACACACACTGTGCAAAATACATATCCACATACCTCATTGCCGGATTTGATGAATAGTTAAAGAAATAGATTTATTTTCTGAGATATGATCTACTTTTGAAAAATGCATGTACATAAATACGCTAACACTTATACGTAAACATTTTTTTGGTCTAATACGTAAACATTTTATTTGATGACATGTTGCATAATGAGTGCTTTTGGAGCTTTTTACATGTTTCTAACATTAGTTAATAGTTTAATAATAAGTTACACTGAAAACTAAACGAATAACAAAAATGTTTAACCCTATGAAAGGGAGGGACTTTTACATGGGATAGCTTTTTTTTTGCTTAACATTATTATTTGAAGTTGTTGATTGGAACAAAATTCAGTGCCTGCTCAACTACAAGGGCAAGCAGTGCAAACGCCCTAAGCCCATAATATTAGAGATCTAATTTTTTGTTATTTTTTGAAAAAATCCAAATTTTATTTAAAATAAAATAAAATAAATATACATATATTTCTAAGCTTTTTATTTTATATGTTTTTATATCTAAATTTGTAGAACATTTTAAATATATATATATTTTAAAAAATCATGCTAAAATTGTTTTTTTAATTATTAAAAGATCTAAAATTTTTTTTGCCAAAGACTCTTATAAACCATGAGCCGGCCGTGGAACAAATGAAGAATGTCACCAAACAAAACGTTACTTTAATTGCCTATTTCTTGCTGAGGTTAGTACGGCATGCAAATTTTGGGGGTAAACTTTCGAGGGGGAATTACTCCCAAGTTCCTAACTAGACGGCTAGGGCCTTGAATGCATATAGGGTGAGTGGGTGACCCATATAGTACTCCTTATGTTTATTAATGTTGCAAATTCTACCTTTTTCACACATTTTAATAAAATACATTAAATTTGTATAATTTTTGTGTTTATCTGTTTCATAATTTTAAGCTAATAAAAATTCAGTAAAGGCAATTAAGTTTTTTGAAATTTGCAATTAGTTAATAAAACATGTCTTGAAAATATAAAACATAAATATTTTTAAAACAAATTTTTTTTCTCTAGAATATGTAATATTAAGGAACAGAAAAATAGTATACTGGAATGAATTAAACTGGACAGATATTTATTAGTGGTAGCAAAATTGGTGTTGGGATTTGAATGCATTTAAATGCGAGATCGGTAAGGTTTATTAATACGGCAATTTATGGCATTTTGATCGTTATAATATCTTTTTTTTAGAAAAGCGAACTTTAATTGCTAAATTTGCATCTGAAAACCTTAAACTCCGAGGCCATGATGAAATTGTAGCAGCCTGAGATCAGATTCTCCACCACCAACTAATTCTTTCAATTTTGTTTTGTTCAAACCGTTGCTTCGATTATATTTTCTTCCAAACATCCATACCATATTTTTTCCGTTTCATTTTAATTATTGTTTTATACTTGAACATACAGATTAAAAATATATTTAATTTTGTATATTTATTAAATAAAATATTTATTATCATATATCTAACTACGTTTCAACTAACAGAAAAAAGATTGTAATATAGAATCTATTAATTTGCATTAAAATCATAAAACAACATTTATTTTGAAACAAAAAATTTACCTTAAAACAATAACTAAACTAAAACAAACTAAAACAGAGAGAATAATATACCGGAATGAATTAAACTGGACAGATATTTTAGTGGTAGGAAAACTGGTCTTGGGATTTGAATGCATTTAAATGCGGCAAGGTTTATTAATGTAGAAGCCGTAAAATACTAACGATAATATAAATACGATGTTAAGGAAAAAATAGACGATTCAAAAACCGAAATGGAAACGAAACCATGGAGTCGAGACGAATCTCTTTCCTTAACTCTTAATATTCGCTCCGTTAGTGCGACGGATCTGTACGAATATGAGTCCCAGGATAAAACCATGTAAGGTTATCACGCGGCACTCGTGAAGAACCTCTACGAACTAATAATCTACGAAACACTCTCTAGACTTACGCGTAAGAGTTTTTGCTGGTATTTTGCTGTGAAAAAGTTGAGAAATGAATGAAGATGAGAGGCGATATTTAAAGAGACGGAGACGACCCACTTCCCGCAACAGCTGCTGCACGTGGGCGAGAATCTTCCCTCATCCTCAAGACTCTCTCTTATCTCGTTTAAAACTTTCGAGAGGATAACATGCATGACGTTTTTATTTTCTAGACAAATTACTTGTCATTTTTAAATAAAATTGTATGCTGTTTTTTTTTCTCTCAAAATAAATGGCAAAACATTGAGCTTAATTTGGTCCAAAAAAATAGTACTTATCAGGCCTCCCAAGCCCAAACCCAAGCCCACGCCGAGCCGGCCGAGCAGCCGCAGCGCGCGCGTGGGGAGCTCTCTCTTCCTCTGAGCCGTTTAACACATGGTATGTGTGAGTGCATATATATACAGCTCGACTCTTCTCTTCCTACCCGATGTGGGACTTTGTAAATTTCATTTCATTAACCACACATAAGTGGGCTCTTAGGCACACAAGCCCATTCATTTGTTATTCACATATTTTAATTAAACCCAATTGATTTAATTGATCCAACAATTAATACGGCAATTTATGGCATTTTTATCGTTATAATATGTTTTTTTTTGAGAAAAGTGAACTTTAATTGTTAAAACTGCATTTGAAAACCTTAAACTCAGAGGCCATAATGAAATGGTAGCAGCCTGAGATCAGATTCTCCACCACCAACTAACCTTTTCAATTTTGTTTTTTTTTGTTCAAACTGTTGCATCGATTATTTCTTCTTCCACAGACAAACACTGTTGCTTCATGCACTAAATATGGTTAATTTAATTAGTTATTTTGTTTTATTTCTTTGCAATGTACACAATGTTGAATGTTTCTTCACCCAATTATTTTGATGACCTTTTAATGTCTAGACGTTGAAGTATATTTTAGGTTTGGTTGACTGTATATCGCAGTCACCGTCACCACCGGCCCACCGCTGGTATCAATTTACATCGACTGAAAACAAGACACACTCAGAGACTCACAGTTCTCGAGGGCTGGGCTTAGGCTAAAAAGGCACATACAGCGTATCACAAGCCCATGAAATGTAAAAACACAGCCTAGCCATTTGGTGGTATCCACATATAGAAGCCACAAATATGTAACGACTGAAAACCATTTTTTACTAAACTCATCAAATACCTGTTGTTCTTCTTATGTTGCTTAAAAATATTACTCCCTCCGTTCCTATAAGATGTATGTTTTGGAAAAAAAATTGTTTCAAAAAAATACATTTTTTACCTTTTCAATGTATGATTTTATGAAAAATTGTAAGTTTCAAAAAAATTAATAGTGTTTATTGAATTTCTATTGACTAAAAGTTATGAAAACAATGCATATTTAATGAGTTTTCTTAATATATGTGAAAAATCTAAAATATGCATCTTTTAAAAACAGAGGGAGTACAATATAAATTTACCTCCAAAAACATTAAGTTGAATTCAACTTTTTAGTATGATAGTTTATTCATAGAAATACACTGTTACTGTGCATGTTTAACTAGGCAAGATTAAAGTAAATAAATAGTACTTAATCCTTTGTAAACAAACGGTGCGTCATGCACATGTAATGTGATCGTCTAATCCTTTCTAATTCCACACCAATTACCTATTTTCTTTACTAATTTGTGCATTATTTTGGATTATAAATGTATGGATCCTGTGTTTGGATCTTGTGAGTGATTAGTTAGGTAGTCATGACTCTTTGAAAAAGCCATCACCATTAAGCAAATCTTCTACCAACCAACTCACATAGTATAATTAAAAAAATTAGTTATATATTTCCAAGAGTAGGTACCCTATAATGGTGTTACTTTGTAAATTCCATCATTGTTTTCAATTTATCAAACACATCGTCATGTAATGATTTGGTAACGTTAATCACCAATAATTTTGTTCAATCACATATACTACTAAACTAACTAAGACCTGAGTCAGCATATCCAATTCTAAACTAATCACCTGTCATCTAAATGATGTATTATCATTACATACTTTTGGTCACGACGTAGCGTAGCTTGTCATTATATATAAACTCAGGAAAAGAAAAAAAAACATGAGCATGCATATCCATTTTAACCAACTATATATTTTGTGTATATATAATACTCAACATGTGAGTTTTAAAATTATTTTAAATTATAGATATTGAACATGACGTACCAAAATATAAAGAATGCGGGCATGCTTTCTTTACTTAGTTACAGTACAAATAGACACATCTATATTTTTTTGCATTAATTATTTATGTTAAAGATCTCCTATTGATACACATTCAAATAGTTAATACAAAGTTGGTTTCTGATGTGAACATACAGATAACTTGTTCAACTAAACAATTGTTCAAACAAAAGTCAGTAAGTATGATTTTGACGTTAAATGCTTATATCAGTTGTATTAGACTAAAAGTGATGAATTTCTGTTTCTTTTTCTTTTTACTGGACACAAGGCAAACCAATACATTTCAATTGTATTAGCTTTCTCCTCCTCTCTGCCGGATTAGTTCAGGTATGGGTTTGGGCAGCTTGTATATGGAACTTTTGTTGATGCTTGTTGCAATACTTTACTTCTAAAAGTCTTGTTTTCATGCGAACATTCTTAGTGCTTCGTTGATGCTATGGTTTTTTTTTTTTTTGCGGGCTTTAGGATCAGACCAGTTTTTAAGCAGTTTGGATTTCAATCTCTATTGTAATCAGACTTCCGTTATTCACTTAATGACATTTACATTTTTAGCACAAAAAGAAAAACTAATATATATATCGCGCTTCTGGTTTTGCCCAAACTATTTTGTTTGGCAACCAAAGTCTTGTTTAAACTGCTACTTAAGTGTGAGCTAATGTCTCACCAAACTTTTACTTACTCTATATGTATATGTAAAGTTTCTGTAAAATATAGGGAAAAGGTGAGGTCAGTCCTCGTGATCTCATATTATGGACCAGTGGTCTCATTTTTAAAGCAAACTCCATTTAAGATTTTAGTTCTGAGAATAGTTAAGTATATTCGTAGGAAAAAAACGTTGTGATTAATTTAAAAACATGGCTTGTGCCTTCAATATATTGAAAGCCTAATAGTTATTAAGCCATTGTATAATGGACTAAATTGTTAAATAATAAGCAAATTGAACTAATTTTATACATTTTGACATATAAATAGTTTGGTCTGCCACATTTCTGCATTGCTTAATATTTGACATAGCTTTAAACCAAATGCTTGTATTGTACATATACGTTGGAAGTTCCTTGTCAATAGCTAGCGCCTAGTGGTACACATTCAAAAATCGAAGGCGGATTATTCAGTCACACCTTAATTAAAAATGTACTACAATTTCATTGTACTTGTGGTATGCGATTTCTTAAAGAAATGGGCAGCCGAACCAAACTGTAGACTAACAAAAAGGCATGCCAATAGCAACACGTGTGCTTTCGTCATGCAAATTCCAATCTTTTTTAATTACTTAAAAATTTATTTTCTTCTGTTCGTCATCGAATGTTACGTTTCAACCTTTTTCCATTTTATTCAACTTAGTTTACTAAAATTTCTCTTTCATTGGAACCTAATTGATTCAACTTTAAATAACATTTTCGTAAGTTGTTCACCAAACAAATGCAACCTATAATAATTCTTACTTTATTAGCGATGCATTCCAATGCCATAGCGAGACAACTTCAATATTGTTACATTCACTCCATTAACTAGGGGAATTTCAAGTTTTTTTTTTTTTTGAAGAAAGCCTTGGGAATTTCAAGTTTATCACTTTTATGGTATTATTATTTAATTTTACCATTACTAAATGAACATTTTCAGAAATATTTTTTCATTAAGTAGCAAAATACTCTTATACCATTGTTCTATATATAAATATAATAAATATTTTTTTATGTTTTCAAATTATATTTTTAAATTCGATTTTTTTTTATTTTTTTATTTTTATTTATTTTTTTTTCAAAATTTCTTTTGAAAAATAGAAAAAATATGTTTGAAACTATTTTTTATTTTATTTTTAAAGTATTTATTTATATATTTATTAGAATACTAAATTTCACATTCCAAAAATTATATCCCACTCTTCAACTTTAAACCGTAAGTTTATATTGGTTAACCCGAAGAGTATAAATGTTTTTACCCTTCATTAAAATTGAAGATATAAATGGTTAGTATAAACATGAAAATTGTATTATAAATGTGGTATTCATGACAATTTTTCTTAATTTTAATCATTTTCAGTTTATTTTTAATTTAAATAAATACAGCAACTGTAGACATGACAGCACTCCAATAACCAATTATATTGTTAACGTAAGCACGCGTTTGGTCATATCTTGTTTGGTATTGACTCAAAACCTCACCGTTGATTTGGAATCATAAACTCAAGTCCCTTGCTAGCTATGGGAGATGAAAACCAACTGTAAGTTAACTAGTTAAGTAAGCTATTATTTTTTTCTTCTATTAACAAGTAGCTAGTCTCTCTTCTATGGCTCAAAACTCGTCTTTGATGATACCATTAATAAAGCATTTCTTTCACTGAATTTTAAACTAGAAGTGCAATAGCACCAACGTCTGTGCTTAAACGAATTGGCCTATCACATCCGTGAATAAGAACATCTCCATCCTCACTCCATTTTTCTTTCTCTAAAATAGAGTAAAAATGAATGTGGAGTAAGAAATACTCCAACTCAATTCTATATCTCACTCCATAATGAAATTTATTCCATAAATGGAGTAATCTATTTTTTTTGTTTGTTCATCATTATAAAGTGGAAAATAGAGTAGGGTTGGAACAATTTTACTCTATTTTCACTTTTGCTCCATTTTTTAAAAAAAATGGAGTTTTACATTGGAGATGCTCTAAAGACATCTCTAACCTTACTTCATTTTTTTCTTCAAAATAAAGTAAAAATGAATATGAAGTAATGAATGATCCAACCCAATTTCATATCTCACTACATAATGAAGTTTAATCCATGAATGGAGTAATCTATTTTTGTTTATTCATCACTCCATTATGGAGGGAAAAATGGAGTAGAGTTAGAATATTTTTACTCCATATTCACTTTTACTTCATTTTAGAGGAAAAATAGAGTTTTACATTGGAGATGCTCTAAGTCAGCTATTATTTCAAATATGTTTATACTGATTTTACAGGTTAATCAATATTCATGGTGATTTAATGTTGAAATTTGAAAGGTTCATTTTAGATTTGAAAAGTAATGCCCAACCTTTTTTTACTGTGTAAGTAAAAATTCTAATGACAATAATATCTATTCTATACATGCCTCGTAAATTTTAGTTTAGTATTGGATCTAAGTCATTTTGATTACATACGAAATGAATAAATAAAGTATTGAAGTGGATGTATTGATTGTAATTTTTTTTAGGTTAACATAATTTTAGTTAATTATTGCTGAAACTTTGAGTATATATTAAATTTAATTAAAGAAGTAGAAGTATTATACCATTTTTACACCAAAAAGTATTATACCATTTTATGTTTTATACTCTTTCCGTTTCGAAAAGATTTATGTTTTAGAAAAAAATAGTTTTAAAATGATACATTTTTTGCATTTTCAATGTATTAATTTATGGTATACTGTAAATTTTAGAAAATATAATTGTGTTTTGTTCAAAAAAAAAATATAATTGTGTTTATTGAAATTATTTTGGTTAAAAGTTTTGGGGAATTTTACATTTTTTATGTTTTTCATATGTGTAAAATTCTAAAACATACATATTTTTAAAACAGAGGGAGTATAAGATTTTAAAGTTATAATTGTTTGTGAGTACTTTATATCTTTGTAAAAATACAGAATTAGCAATTAATAAGTAAACAGTTTATTTTCAGTTCGAAATAATATACTTATTATTATACAATTTTTTTAAAATAATTGCATAAATAATTATTATATACAAAAAATAAAGTTGATACGATAAAAAAACAATTTCAAAAACATCTTCAATCTCTTTTTTTTTTTACTCAAAAATAGAGTTTGTAATAAAAAAATTCTAATCTCATTCTAATTTTTTATTTTATAGTGGAATAAAAAATAAATTTACTATATAAAAATAGACTAATATATTTATTTTTTGTTCCTTACTGCATTTTCACTTCAAAATAGAGTGAGGTTTTTGTAAAAACGAATTCAAAATTACTACATTTTATAGAAAAATTAGAATTTTACATTGAAGATGTTCTAACAATGTTTTATATTAAAATGTTATTCGCCAATGATTTAAGTAACTGTTTCTGATGCACAATATATGTCGGTCTATAGCATCATTTTGAACGAACTTATAATTTTATCAATTAACTGGATTTTCTTATTTAAGGATCTGATAAAAGCTTGATCTGTTTGACGTTCTTCTTTTTTTTTTTTTGCAAAAATAAAACATGCATACGAGGTCACAGAAATTTATTTACTCATTCACAATTTCGGAAAACATAGCCTGTCGAACTCAATTTTGCACAGTACTTCTATTTTATTGAAACGAATGAGTTATTCAAACTATATATAATAGTGCCTTCCCTAATATGAGACGGCAGACTAAAGGTGAGAGCATCCTTACGTCTTGTTTGGCAGATTAATAACTTAAAGTATAGAGAAAATAATAATTATAAGTTAAGTTTTATTTTATGAATTGTCAGTTTACCAATTTTTTTTTCTTTTTAGTTAGAACCATTTTTCAAAAGTTGGTTTAGCCAAAGATAGAAAAATTGTAATGGCCCTTTCTGATTTGACTAAGAGAGACTTCATGATCCATGTAAGACCATGTATAGTTAGTCAATCATCAAAGTTATTAGTCAAAAATATATATCAAAGTTTACAATAAACTATTAATATTAAGTTATTAACTAATGTGTTGCGCTAGTCAATTTTTGTACACAATAATAATAACCACAAGGACAAACCTAGTTAGTATCTTTTTTTTTTTGGTAAAGATATATTCAACGTATAGAATGTGAGACTCAATATTGAAGTTTCAAACATATGTTTAACTGTGAGATAATAATTCCAAAATAAAAATATTTATTTTGACATAAATGGAAGTATATATTAGAAAAGAAGGAATCATGCCAGATACTCACCTACAATATAGACAAGTTTTAGACAAAAATAGTTTAATTGCATACAAGGAGAACAACTAGAATAATGGAGAGCGAAAAGGGCGTTTTTAGGGTTTTGGGGGGCGGCGAGCACGATACGGCCATGGATGATTTCGTGGACCAAGGACGTCCTCCGGGTGATCCACCAGACATGGCGGGCTCGTGGGTGAGGAAGGTCACGGGCTCGAGCGCCGGAGGGATGCCAAATCCGGAGGAGTTGATTGATGAGGCGTTTGTTTCAGAAAGAGTTAGGCTGGAACTTCCGAATGGAGAAGAGGGGGAACCGGTGATCACGATTGAACAAGAGGTGCTAGAAGCCATGAACGGGCTGTGGAAACACTGCATGATTGTGAAAGTTCTAGGGCGAGTTACTCCCATTGCGGTATTGACCCGGAAGCTTCGGGAGATGTGGAAGCCAAAGGGCTCGATGTGTGTAATGGACCTCCCGCGACAATACTTTATGATCAGGTTCGGAGATGAAGATGAGTATTTGGCGGCGCTTGCAGGGGGGCCTTGGAGAGTGTTCGGGAGTTACCTTGTGGTTCAAGCATGGACACCATCCTTCGATCCCCTAAATGATGATATCGTAACGACCCCCGTGTGGATTCGATTGGCAAATATCCCTATCAATTTCTATCACAAATCCATCTTGATGGGTATCGCTAAGGGGCTAGGAAAACCGGTCAAAGTGGATTTGACGACGTTGAACTTCGAAAGGGCCAGATTCGCCAGGATTTGTGTCGAGGTGAACCTGAGAAAACCCTTGAAAGGCTCGATAGTGATAAACGGAGACAGATATTTTGTATCATATGAAGGTCTATCGCAAATCTGTTCTAGCTGTGGGATGTTTGGCCACTTGGTGCATAGGTGTCCGAGTATAATCCAAGAGCGAACGGCCATTGACAGGACCCCTAGAGTTCAGAGAACCAATCCGGCGGAAGCACCTCAAGGTTCTAATGGTAACCCTGATCAAGCACGCCAGGAGGAGGACGGGTTTACGCTGGTACGTCATTCCGGTAGGAGAGGGGAAAGTTCGAGAAGTCAGACGGTGACAGGGAACCAGAGAGAGAGTTCTGGCCGAAACCTCCGGGAGATCCCGCGAATTAAGGAAACTTCGAATATTATGGTTTCGAACAGTTTTGGAAGGTTGATGGAAGATTTGGAATCCCCGGAGATAAGGCAAGAAGTTGTTGGTCAAGATGAGAATAAGGAGAATGAGATTATTCAGGGAAATGCGAATATTCAGGTTCACAAAAATCAAACAAAGAGTGTGAATCGCGAATCAGGAGTGATCTTTTCGGCGGGGAATTCAAACGGGAGTCGACCCAAAGTAAACCCACCGATAATAAAGAAGCAACTAGGAGGATATAAAGGCCCAGAAAACAAAAACACAAGGCCCAAACCAGTCTCGAAGTCAAAGCCCATGAGAGGGCTCGTGTTTGGTCCAACCGGGGGAGGGATCGAATTGTCAAGCAATGGGAAACGATTGAGAGTTGAGCAGGATAATCTGGGGAGAGCCGGTGGTCTCTTTCTACAGGACAGCCCCGTTAGAGTAGATGGAGTTCTTCCCCAATTGGCTGATAAGGGTACGGAGTCGAACTCGATCTTGGATGTGGTGGATGTGAATTTGGGAAGTGATGCAGGTATGCAAGAGGTCCCATCGGAGACAATGGAGTCTCAGGAGGCGTAACAGTTGTCCCCGGCTTTTCTTACTATTTCGTGTTTGTTAATGATGAAGATTCTTATGTGGAATTGCCGGGGGGCAAATAAACCCAATTTTCGACGTTCGATTCGTTACTTATTGAAGAAATATAGCACTGATGTTCTCGCAGTTTTTGAGACCCACGCACCTCAAGGTTCTAATGGTAACCCTGATCAAGCACGCCAGGAGGAGGACGGGTTTACGCTGGTACGTCATTCCGGTAGGAGAGGGGAAAGTTCGAGAAGTCAGACGGTGACAGGGAACCAGAGAGAGAGTTCTGGCCGAAACCTCCGGGAGATCCCGCGAATTAAGGAAACTTCGAATATTATGGTTTCGAACAGTTTTGGAAGGTTGATGGAAGATTTGGAATCCCCGGAGATAAGGCAAGAAGTTGTTGGTCAAGATGAGAATAAGGAGAATGAGATTATTCAGGGAAATGCGAATATTCAGGTTCACAAAAATCAAACAAAGAGTGTGAATCGCGAATCAGGAGTGATCTTTTCGGCGGGGAATTCAAACGGGAGTCGACCCAAAGTAAACCCACCGATAATAAAGAAGCAACTAGGAGGATATAAAGGCCCAGAAAACAAAAACACAAGGCCCAAACCAGTCTCGAAGTCAAAGCCCATGAGAGGGCTCGTGTTTGGTCCAACCGGGGGAGGGATCGAATTGTCAAGCAATGGGAAACGATTGAGAGTTGAGCAGGATAATCTGGGGAGAGCCGGTGGTCTCTTTCTACAGGACAGCCCCGTTAGAGTAGATGGAGTTCTTCCCCAATTGGCTGATAAGGGTACGGAGTCGAACTCGATCTTGGATGTGGTGGATGTGAATTTGGGAAGTGATGCAGGTATGCAAGAGGTCCCATCGGAGACAATGGAGTCTCAGGAGGCGTAACAGTTGTCCCCGGCTTTTCTTACTATTTCGTGTTTGTTAATGATGAAGATTCTTATGTGGAATTGCCGGGGGGCAAATAAACCCAATTTTCGACGTTCGATTCGTTACTTATTGAAGAAATATAGCACTGATGTTCTCGCAGTTTTTGAGACCCACGCCGGAGGTGATCGTGCCGGGCGCATATGTCAGAACTTAGGGTTTGATCAGAATTTTCGTGTGGATTCGGTGGGCCAGAGTGGAGGTCTATGGTTGTTGTGGAAATCTGATGTGGGAGATGTCGAAATCGTGAAACACTCCGATCAGTTTATTCACGCTAGAATCAGAAAGGGAGTGGATACTCTAAACTTGGTGGCTGTCTATGCAGCACCGACTGCAACCAGGCGCAGTGGGCTCTGGGAACAACTCAAGGAAGTAGTACAGCTGGCGAGTGAGCCAGTGGTTATTGGTGGGGATTTTAACACGATCCTTCGGCTTGATGAAAGGATGGGCGGAAGCGGACGACTTTCTCAAGATTCCTTGGAGTTTGGGAGCTGGATAAACGCCAGTTCACTCATTGATATGGGATTTCGAGGTCAGCAATTTACATGGAAGAGAGGACGAGCGGAGAGTCTCTTTATCGCGAAACGTTTGGACCGTGTTCTCTGTTGCCCTCATGCCCGACTCAAATGGCAGGAGGCAACAGTAACACACTTACCTTTTCTTGCGTCTGACCATGCTCCATTATACGTTGATTTGGAGCCTATACTACAGACGAACAAGAGTCGTCGTCCATTTCGCTTTGAGGCGGCATGGCTAACTCATGAGGGGTTTAAAGATCTAGTGACAGCCTCGTGGGATAGTAATCTGGATACGAGACTGGCGCTAAAGAAGTTACAAGGAGTTCTGAAAAGATGGAATAAGGAAGTGTTTGGTAATGTTCAGAGAAGGAAAGAAAGGCTCTTGACTGAGATTCTGGATGTTCAAAAGAGGATCGAAGGTAATCCAACGAATGAACTACTACAGAAGGAGAGTAGTTTGACAAATGAGTTTGATGTAGTGTTGGAGCAGGAGGAGATTATTTGGTATCAAAAATCTCGTGAGAAGCTCCTTACACAAGGAGATCGCAATACAAAATTCTTTCACACTTCAACGATCATCCGTAGGAGGAAGAACAGGATTGAGATGCTAAAAGATGAGCAGGGGCAGTGGCTGACCAATGGAGAAGAGCTAGAGAAGTTGGCGATCGCCTACTACAGGAGACTTTATTCTTTGGATGATGTGGAACAATCAGTGGAAGCATTACCTCGGGGGAGCTTCGCGACGCTGTCATATGCGGATAAACATGATTTGCAGCGGCCTTTCACTGCAGATGAGATAGCGACAGCGATCAGAAACATGGGAAGCTTCAAAGCCCCAGGGCCGGATGGATTTCAACCAGTGTTCTACCAGCGATGTTGGGATACGGTTGGAAGCTCGGTGATTCAGTTTGTGCTCGACTTCTTTAGAACGGGGGAATTACCGCAGAACACAAACAATGCAGTCTTGGTGCTTATCGCGAAGGTTGTGAGACCTGAGAGAATAATGCAATTCAGACCAATAAGCCTCTGCAATGTCTTATTTAAAACGATCACAAAGACATTGGTGGGAAGGATGAAAGGGATCATGAACAAAATCATCGGGCCAGCACAATCAAGTTCTCTTCCAGGCCGACTTACCACAGATAATATAGTGGTAGTCCAAGAAGCAGTCCATTCGATGCGCCGGAAGAAGGGCAGGAAGGGTTGGATGCTGTTGAAATTGGATCTCGAAAAGGCTTTCGACAGGATACGCTGGGATTTTTTGGAAGATACTTTACAGGCAGCCGGGTTCCCTGATACTTGCGTAAGGTGGATTATGCAATGTGTTACAGGACCATCGATGAGTCTGTTGTGGAACGGAGAGATGACTGATAGTTTCAAGCCACTGAGGGGCTTACGGCAGGGAGACCCCTTGTCTCCTTATCTTTTTGTTCTGTGTATGGAACGGCTTTGCCACCTTATTGATCGAGCTGTAGTGGAGAACAATTGGAAACCTATACGACTATCACGAGGAGGACCGTTGTTATCCCATATCTTGTTTGCAGACGACCTTATACTGTTTGCGGAGGCCTCAGTTGCTCAGATACGTGTCATTAGAGGTGTACTGGAAAGATTCTGCTTAGCATCTGGCCAGAAAGTCAACTTGGAGAAATCCAAAATATTCTTCTCTTTGAATGTTTCGCAGGAGATGGGAAGAATGATTAGTCATGAGAGTGGTATTCAAACAACACATGACCTGGGCAAATATCTTGGCATGCCGGTGTTGCAGAAGCGGATTAACAAGGACACCTTTGGAGAGGTCCTTGAAAGGGTTTCATCTCGCCTTGCAGGTTGGAAGAGCAAGACGCTGAGCTTTGCGGGCCGTGTGACACTTACCAAATCGGTACTGTCGTCAATTCCGGTACATACCATGAGTACAATTATGCTTCCACAGAGTACCCTTGATCAACTAGACAGACTTGCGCGCAACTTTCTCTGGGGGAGCTCCTCAGACCAACGGAAGCTTCATCTCGTGGCATGGGACAAAATTTGCCAACATAAGAATGAAGGAGGTTTAGGAATCCGGCGCTCAAAAGAGATGAATAAGGCACTGATAGCAAAAGTTGGATGGCGAGTTATGAATAATGAGCAAAGTTTATGGGCTCAGGTGGTGAGAAAGAAATACAGCGTAGGTGATCTCAAAGATATGAGATGGATGATGGCTAAAGGAACTTGGTCTTCTACTTGGAGAAGCGTGGGTCTCGGACTAAGAGAAGTAGTGGCTCGAGGGCATAGATGGGTGCTCGGAGACGGAAGACAGATTAAGTTTTGGTCAGATACTTGGCTATCGGATGATCCTCTATTGCTATCGCTCACATCTGTTCTGCCACAAGGTCAAGAAAATCAACTAATCAGAGATTTGTGGAAGGACGGCATTGGCTGGGATTTGGAGAACATTGCTCCGTATCTTACAGAGGATAAACGACTTGAGCTTCTTGCAGTCGTGCCTGATCACGTAACTGGAGCGAAGGATAGAGTAGCTTGGAAAGGAACCAATAATGGAAGCTTTTCTGTAAAGTCAGCCTACAGGCTGTTAACTTCTGTTGTCTCACCGAGACAGAACATGGAGAGGTTCTATCAACGTATATGGACGGTCGTAGCTCCGGAGAGAGTACGATGTTTCCTGTGGCTAGCTGGACAGCAAGTTATCATGACCAATTGTGAGAGATACAGACGGCATCTTGGTGCTGCGAACACGTGTGAAGTCTGTAAGGGAGCTCCAGAGACGGTATTACATGTTCTTCGGGATTGTCCAGCAATGGAAGGAATATGGAATCGTGTGGTTCCAATGGGTAAAAGACAGACTTTCTTTACCCAGCCACTACTTCAATGGCTGTTTACAAACCTGGGGGATAACCAGATGATAGGAGAGAGCACATGGTCCACCTTTTTTGCAGTAACGGTATGGTGGGCATGGAAATGGAGGTGTGGAAATGTTTTTGGGGACACTCGATTGTGCAGAGACAGAGTAAAATTTGTCAAGGATAAAGCAACAGAGGTGACCAGAGCAACATGCGCCCTAGGAAATCAGAACAGTGTGCCGCAACGAGAGGAGAGAAGAATAGGGTGGATAGGTCCGCGAGATGAGTGGATTAAACTCAATACAGACGGGGCATCACATGGAAACCCTGGTGATGCAACTGCAGGTGGGGTGTTGAGAAACAAATTTGGAGATTGGTGCGGAGGCTTTGCAATGAATATTGGTCGATGCTCTGCTCCACTGGCAGAATTGTGGGGGGTGTATTATGGACTGGTATTGGCATGGGAAAGGGGGATCACAAGGTTGGAGCTAGAGGTGGATTCAGCAGTTGTGGTTGGATTTCTTAAGACAGGAATTGAGGAGACTCACCCACTGTCGTTCCTGGTACGTCTGTGCCATGGCTATCTTTCAAAGGACTGGATTGTCCGAATTGATCACGTGTATAGGGAAGCTAACCGTCTAGCCGATGGGTTAGCCAACTATGCTTTTACTTTACCATTAGGAATTCATAGTTTCGATTACGTACCATCTGATGTAATTTCGATTCTTGAGGATGATGTCTTAGGCGTTTCTCGTCTTAGACATGTAGTGATGTCGTAGTTGTCGGACTTTTTTCTAATAATATAGGGAGGCTTTTCTCCCTTTTGCCCACCAAAAAAAAATATAGACAAGTTTTAAACTTAATCAAATCCGATTTGACAATTGTCATTGTCTTTCCTTTATAACATATTTCTCATTGTCAGGTCACACACCACTTCCTTGTATAAATACACATAGTACCAATTAGATTTGGTAGAAAGGAATCTCAAAAGTGTGTGAGAGAGAAAAGACAGAGATAGAGAGAGAGAGAGAGAGAGAAAATGGGCAAAGGGAGAGCTCCATGTTGTGACAAAACCAAAGTGAAGAGGGGACCATGGAGCCAAGATGAAGACTTGAAACTCATCTCTTTCATTCACAAGTATGGTCATGAGAATTGGAGATCTCTCCCCAAACAAGCTGGTAATATATCTGAGCTTACAGCCTCTTCCATTAGCTTTTCTTTAATCTCCTGATTCTTATTCTTTGTGTCTGCCTTTCTATGCATGCAATGAAGGATTGCTGAGGTGTGGCAAGAGTTGTCGCCTTCGATGGATCAATTACCTCAGACCTGATCTGAAACGTGGCAATTTCACCTTAGAGGAAGAAGAAACCATCATTAAACTCCACCAGAGCTTTGGAAACAAGTCTGTGTTATATCTTGTTAATACCATTGTGTGCCTCTCTATGTTTTGATTTTAACAATACCTTTTCTGCATTTTTGGATTTTAGGTGGTCAAAGATTGCTTCTAAACTGCCAGGAAGAACAGACAATGAGATCAAGAACGTGTGGCATACACATCTCAAGAAAAGATTGAGCTCATACATCAACCATAATGCCAATGATGAAGCAGCATCCAAAGGTTCTTTGAATAAAGAAGAGACGTCTCAAGAGTCATCTCCTAATGCTTCTAGGTCTTTTGGTGGTTCCAACACTGTTAGCAAAGAGGAGGAGGATGATGTACAGATAGGTGAAACCTTTGAGTATTTTCAAGATTACAGCGAGTTGGCGGGGTTGCTACAAGAGGTAGACAAACCAGAGCTGCTGGAGATACCTTTTGATATAGATCCTGACGTGTGGAATTTTCTAGAGGGTTTCCAACAACCTGAGAACAGTTTGACTCCAAAGGATCATCAAGAATCTGAAGAAGATGAAGTTGATAAATGGTTCAAGAACCTGGAAAGTGAACTCGGGTTAGAAGAAGATGATAGCCAACAACAACAAGAACAGCACAATGAAGCTAAAGAAGATTCACCCTCCCCATCACTCTTGGAGAGTTATGAGGTCCTGATAAATCATTAATGAAGAGCCATAAATGAACTCAATTTACTGATTATTCTCAATTAAGATGTACAATAGAGTAAAAATAACAAGATCAGGTAGGTGCAAGTAGTAGCAATAGCAAAGAAACGTAGAAACTACAGAGCCAAAAGATTGCTTTGTATTGAAACCAAGGAAACATGGTTTGAGATGGAATAATAATACCTATCAGATAGCAACATGAGATTGAGTAAGATTAATTGTTATTGTCTTGAAACTGATTCAGCAGCTACGGTTTCTAAATACAAACAAATAAAGAAGGCTTGAGTCCTTTTCAAAAATAGATGAAGTTTTGCCCTCAATTTGCGTACAATCATTATCATATCTCACAGCCAACAAATAAAAACTTGAAGAAAAGAAAAGAGAAGTTTTCTTGTATAACAGAGGAACTTACCCTAAAATGTTTTCTTAGCATTTTTATAACCATTTTTATGCACACATTCCACAGCAACGAGTTCGATAACCTGACATAAGTAATCATCTCTAGGAAACCCACAAGAAGTGATGACCACAGACGTGGAATGGCAACTGAATCTGATTCTACTGAAAAAAAAAACATAAAGGTTTCTTCTGGGATTATAAGCCAAATAATTAGCATTTAACAGTTGTGTGAATAATTCACTTCGATGTGTTCATCAGAATCCGACAAGACATTACACATTATGTAATGTCTTGTGTTCTAAGTTTTTGTTTAACCATCTCTTCTAGTACCAGAAACTAGTATCCAAAAAGTTTCTTGACACCACCATTGAGATTAGCTACACCTTTTAATCGTTTAACAACCGTTATCCAACTTGAAACGGGAGTTTTTTGTAGCAGGAAAGTACATTGCAAACACATTCTCATCTCCATTTTCAGAAAATGTTTTACAATTATAGTATGTTGGAATCTGGAATTTACCATTTTTACTTACTTGAATTTCTTCCATTGATTTTGTTGGAATCCTAGGTTTCCTCTAAAAAGAGAAGGAAAAAAGAGCTTCAGTAAAAAAAAATCTCATGGTCTATTGTTTTTACCGTTTCTCATATCTTTATGTCTAATACAATACAAATCAAGCTACATTCAAAAGGCCGCGTGGCCTAATGGATAAGGCGCTCGCCTCCGGAGCGGGAGATTCTGGGTTCGAGTCCCAGCGTGGTCGCTTTTTCTTTTATTTTTATAATGTTTTCAAATCTTGGGCCAGAATCCCCCCAAAAAAATGAAGCAGCTTCGTATACTAACAAAAACAAAATCTGAGGTTACAACTTACAAGTTACAACACTAATAAGAACATACCATGCAAGTGAACATGGTGATGTAAATGCACACAAAGCTTTTGTGAATCTAAAAAAAAATCACTTTTCTCTCTTGAACATGAAAACAAGAACCGGTGCTAAAGGTCGGTTCAACATTTGCAACTTGCAGCAGACCCAATCACTGACCGGTAAACTCGACCCAAAAGCTTCAACCACTTCTAACTCTTCCCTGAACAACAACAAAAGTGAAACAAACAATTAAAAAAAAACTTCAGATTTCACCTTATTAGATCATGGAAGCTTTTTTGTTTTTCATTACCTTCCACCAGGATGACCAATGTAAACTACCAAGCTTATGAGACCACCAGGCATCAAGACTCTTTCAGCAGCCTTCAATGCCAATAGTGTTGTATTCGAGGCAGTGATTATCGACTTGTTTCCACCTGGAAGATACCCTAGATTGAATGCAACCATCCTAATTTCATAAAACAAGATTGCATTCATCAAAATATCGCCATGGATTCATCAAAAAACGTTGCATAGGTTCATCAAATTCAAACCGTACCTCACACTAGAGTTTTCAGGAACAATCTCTTCCATCTTACTATGACACATGTTAAAGAGTTTCACCCGTTCCTTCTGCATTCCTTCAGCATAAATGGAACAAGACTCTACATAAGTAAGAACCAAAGCTCTATAGAACCTGAGGTTTGGTTAATCATCTAATCTAACCTCTTCTGAGCCAAGGGTTTGATCTAACAAACAAGAAGTGCTCTCAATGGCATCTTTTTGAATGTCCATCGCATAGACACATCCACCACAGCAATCAGATTCATCCGTAACCATCTTAAACATCGCTAAAGTATCGTTGCCGTTTCCACATGTAGCGTCAATGACCATATCACCCTTTTGGATTACCTGCTCCCACACACTGAAAAGTAATAACCAGATTGATGTTTTATCATGTAATAGCCAAAAGCTCCATACTTTAAGTAATGGGTTTAAAGTACTAACACATGAGCTACTTCTGTTGCCTTCTTCCTCCCAAATAGATAACCAACAAAGACATCTTCTATCCCTGAAAACGAAGGAAAAAGACGAACTTTTAATGCTAATCATGATCCGGAAGCTCCATAGTTACTCTATTTCTTTCCAAGTTTAGATTTTTATAGTAACCCAATAATCAGAAATTTGACCTGGAAGTGGAAAATTTCGTGGATGCGAAGGAGACGATGAGCTGAGAGAAGCAACACGAGAATGTCGAGTTCTGGGTAAAGAGTTTCTTTGCGTTGCGATTCGGGAATCGAAGGAGGATAGCGTTTTGCGGAAGGGAATGGAGAATGAGCGCGCCAACGTGGAGGATAACATTGACATCTCAGCTCGAAACAACCCAGCCGCCATTGCAGAGCTTTTCAAACGGAGCTTCGATCTCGAGTTTGACCTTTTCTTGCAGTATCCAATCCTCGGCCCAATAAGCTAATATGTGGGCTCATAAGAATGAAACCAAACGACGTCGTTATCGATCTATTATCTATGCATACATTTGCTGAAGAAGTTTTTTTTTTTCTTGCACATCACTTGTTGTGATCAGAATGTGATAGCTCGTCTGCATGCATGCAACAAAAATAAGAACATTAGGGTTATGAATTTTACAGCTTTCTGTAAAGTAGTAAACCTACTTGGCAAAACTTTTTTGACATGATATCAAGTCTTTATATAAAGACAAGAGTTTTAGCCAAAATATGTTACCTAGTATATAACATGTATAACTGATGTCAAAAAAAAAACATGTATAACTAATACTACTAAACGGGTATGTGTCCTATCCGTATAATTATCTGATGCTTTCTTAATTTCAAATTTCAAATGATGATATTATTATCTGTGTTTGATGATTAACTACCTCCAGCGAGAAAATCTTGTTTCCGGGTCTTTAAAGCATATCAATTTGGGTGGCTTTGCTTTATCATTTAGATCCTGACACTACTTGCTGTCACGAATATAACAAAACTTCATTGTCAACGAAGATTGGTGAGCACGTCGTTCTACTACAGTTTCCATTGAATAGTTTGAACAAATGTCACATACTTTCTGCTTTGGCATAGAGATGAACAGTGTTTGAATTACAATAGCTTAGTTAGCTCAGTTAACAAACTTAACGAGGGTTATTAGCTAGCAAAACAAACCCAGACCAAAATAAATGTTAAATTGGATTTCACATCACATATGCTACCTTAATTAAACCTTAAAACATATGCTCCTACGATGCCGGCACCTCCGATGCCCGCAGCCGAGATTCATCCCGATTTGATGGTGCCTCCGAGTGCTCCTTACTCGCAGTACACCGTAGAGGACATTCTCCGTCTGCCAGGCAGAGAAGGTTTACCAGTCATCGACCCCGACCGACCGGACGGAACTTTATGGTATGTTTCATTATTTTTTTATTCTTTTTAAATTATTTTATAACTTTAAAAAATAATTTATATTTTAAATTTGTATTTTTCAGGTGGGGGATTGACGGATGTCTTGCATCGGACGTAACCGACACGATAAAAGGTTACTTCTCCATGGCACATCCGAACTGGAAAATGACGCCCCACTACGTCAGAAAGACGTGGTTTAAAATTTACGCTGTAAGTTCTATTAATTAAATATATATCTTTAAATTTTTTAATTATTTATATATATTTTTTTTCTGAAAAACTAATTATAAATTATTTTTTCCAACAGCAAAAATATAATTGGGCCTTCGGGATCACTGAGAGGGTGAGGAAGAAGTTTGAAGCGAAGGCGAAAGTTCGCTTGTTGGACACGGTCTCCAACTGGAAGGGTGACTGGATCGTGAAGGGGTATGAGCGTGGCAAACCCGCTGAGCTCACCACGGATGTTTGGGATGGCCTCATCCGATATTGGCGTCTTCCTGATTCCATTAGAATCGCCCAGTCTTGCTCTAACTCCCGTAACACAGTCGATGAGCACGGGAACGGGCCGATGCTTCACACTACGGGCCAAAAACCCCACGCTGGTGTCCGTTTGGAAATGGTAATTAAAAATTTAATTATATTAAATTTTTAGTATATTTTTATATATATTCTAATTAACAACTTTCTTAAATGTTTTTTTAGGCCAAAGAGCCCGTCTCTTATGCAACTTTACGAGAGGACCCACAAGAACAAGGCGGGCCGATTTATAGATGGCAAGTCCGAGCAAATCTACAACGATTTGGCTGCTCGGGTTGAAGAACGCCAGACCCAGCTGACCCAACAGTCCACCGATGGATTACCCGTCACCTTATCCACACCTGAAGTGGATAAGCTTTACGAGGAGGTAAATTTTCTAAAATTTTAATTTTTTTAAATATTCATTTAATTTAACTTTAAATTTTTACTAACAAAATTTATTTTTTGTTTTTAAGGTTGTCCCTAAAAAAAAGGGACGGACGTTGGGGATTGGTTCCGTCAACGATGTTCCGAGAGCGACATCGTCTTATGTTCAGCGACGGGATGATGAAGTCTCTCAGCTGCGTAGGGAGTCCGAAGAGCTGCGTAGAGAGTCTACTCAGCTGCGTAGAGATTCTACTCAGCTGCGATCTCGTATGGGTGGACTCGAGGGCTTCTTGGACGTTGTAGCGGCCACAAATCCGGAATGGGCGACTTTGTTGAGGACCATGCGACAAGAAAATCCTATCCCAGGCCAGTCACCGACCGACGACTCACATGCCGAGGCGGATGTTCAGGCGAGGAGTGATGAATTCTACGAGGCGATTAATTAACGACCACCCAAGTTCTTTTTAATTTCGGTTCTTGTATTATGAATTCAAAACTTATTTATATATAAAATATTTTGGTTTTGATTTTTTTAGAATTTTAATTTCATTAATAATTTAAATAATTTAAATTATATTTATAATTATAATTTTTTATATTTCTATAAAATAATGAAACAAAGTAAATTCGTAGCTAATTTTGCGGCTTCTTTACGTGGAAGCTTAACGTGGTTTTTACGAGGAAACGTTTGGAAATCTATCAAGGTTTTTACGTTTTCTTTACGTGGAAAGCTTTCAAGGTATTTACGTTAATTTTACGAGTATTTATTTACGTGGGTTTTACGAGGAAAGATTTTCGTGGTAATTACGAGGAATGTTAGCGACGTCCTTACGAGGAATCTTTACGTGGTCTTTACGAGGAAAATTAGCGACGTCCTTACGAGGAATCTTTACGTGGTCTTTACGACGAAATATCCTCCTTCGCTTTTACGACGAAATTATTTCCTCGATAACTTACGACGAATTAGCGAGGATATATGCGTTACGACAAACGTATAACGACGAAACGGGTTTCCTCGCTAATTCGTCGTAACACTGCTTTTACGACGAATTAGCAAGGAAAACTGCCCTCGTAAAACTTGTGTTTTCTTGTAGTGTAAACCTTGAAACAAAGTATTTCTATGTAGTTTTTATAATCCATATGCCTAAAAGAAACCATTCAACAAACACGATAAGCATAGATTCAAAACCAAAAATTCACTTAAAAGTTAAACTGATACCAAAACCAAAACCTAAAGGGCTTAAATTAATTAGTCTCATAACTCATACGAAGCGAATTAATAAACTGACCTGAGATAGTTGTACTTGCAAGGGGAAATACTAGAAAGATAGTGTCAAGTGCCAACTCTTTATTAATTAAGTAGTAATAAACCGGCCACCCTTAGACTTATCCCAATGATATCAGCATAATAGCTATCATGTTGACCAACCACGAGTTGGTTTAGTAGATAAAACTCTTTGATTGCACATATTCAATTTTTGTTGAGAACAATTTAAATTTTTTTTTTGAATATCTTCTACATTTTAAATTAGTATCAGAGTAATTGTTTTTGTTATAAAATAAATACTGTTCTATGATTTCAATCCAATTTTTATGATATTAATTTATATTTTTACGTCTAATTAAATTAAAAATAATACGCTTTAAAATTTTAACAAATAAATTAAGATAAAATTAAACAGTAAACTGTTTTTTAATCTGTGTGAAAAAAATCAAAATCTTAAACGATTTCTAATTTTAAACAGATGGACAATTTGGATTTTACCTAAAAAGATGTATGAATATTCAGACTGAAAAACTTTTAACCATAAAAAAAAAGGCCTAATGTTTGTAAGTTTTCTTAATATGAAAGTTAGATATATCAATACTGTTAAAAGGGAAGAATTTTGAAAAAATCTACCTATGAAAGTTGTTTGGACCTATTATTTTTAAATTTTTTTGGACTTACCATGTATATTATAACAATAATTGACAACTTTTTTAACTTATAGACCCACGATTATTACTCTAACCATGCGAACTGTATACATTATTATTTATACATAACCACTAAAACAGATTGCTAAACCACCCTACCCAAACAAAATACATTACATGAACCAAAAAAAAAGCACACCCTATTAATTATAACTGTTACGTTAACGAAATATTCATTTCCCTCACATACTACCATCGACTACAAAACACGTTACATGTAAGACACTACACTACAAAGAAGTTTTATACAAGATTTGGGTGTAAGATTATATGATTCAAACACTAAATTTCATTAGTGAAATAATCTTCAAGATTATATGATTCAAACACTAAATTTTATAATTATGAAAAGCAAAACAAAACCAAACCAAAGCGCGGGTCAAAATCTAGTAACACGTTTATATGTATATCTGACATTAAAAAAAGACCAAGGAATTATCAAGTGCAACCGAAAGGCCACTAAGAGCATCTGCATTAGTGAACTCCATGGGGAGTTCACACAGTTTTCGAAAAAAAAAATATATTAAAATAAACAAAAGCAATGAACCTCCCTCTTAGAAGTCCACTGCACTGAACCCGGATCATCACTGTAGCGCGGGCCCCACGACACGTGGCAGCCCGCGATTGGTCCGGTTATAATTTTTTTTTTTTTTTTTTTAAAAAACAAAAATCAAACAGAAAAAAAAATAATAATAAAAAAATGCTTTGTGAACCCCTTCCAAGGGGTTCACTAATGCTGATGCTCTGACAGCACCCAACGAAGTTTCCCTCAAAGAGGAAAAGACAAGATAACAGCAAAGAATGCTAGCTAGTATTTTTATTGGTCATTAGTTAAATGCTAAATCATTCGATTATTAATAAACTGATAAATTCAACTTAGAAAGAAAGAAACAAAACAAGCGGAGACTCTTCTCCCCAATAGAAAGTTAGTTATTTATTCACTCGTCAATGGCAAAGAAAGCGCTTTTGATCGGCATCAACTACCCTGGAACCGCCGTCGAGCTACGTGGCTGTGTCAACGACGTCCGTCGCATGCAGAAGTGTCTCATCGACCGTTATGGATTCTCAAACAAGGACATAACGGTTCTGATCGACACAGACAAAACCAGCATCCAACCCACCGGCAAGAACATCCGCGAGGCTCTCAAGAAACTCATCGCTGAAGGAGAACCCGGTGATGTTTTAGTGTTCCATTACAGTGGACATGGCACGAGACTCCCAACAGAAGAAGGATTGTTCGACGCAACAGATTATGATGAGTGTATCACTCCTTGCGATATGAATCTGATCACAGGTATGTGCCCTTTTTTTGTAAAGAGGTTTGATTTCATGTGTTAGAATACTCTGTTTTTGAAAAGCAGAGTACTCTGCTATCGAAACTTGAGCAATACGTTACGTTTCCATTTGATATTTTTGATTCACCTTGAATCTTTTTACTTGTAAATGTTCTTTTTTTTTTTAGCAAACTTGTAAATGTTCTAAAAATCGTTTTAGACGGCAAAACGAACCTAAACAAAACTATTTCGGTTTAGGTGTTTGAAAAAACAGTCTATGCATCCGTCTAATAATAATCCTCTATAAAACGTCTATCTACCGCAATTTTTTTGTACATATTGTTGTTTTGAATTATGTTACCATTTTTCTAATAGTCATCTTCTTGCCGAACATGTATTTGTAGACAATGAGTTTAGAGACATGGTGGCAGAGGTGAAAAAGGGATGTCTGCTGACGATAATCTCGGACTCTTGTCACAGTGGTGGTCTCATAGAGGAAGCAAAAGAACAGATCGGGGAGAGCTACGTGAACAAGCCAAGATCTAGAATTGTTACTTTCTTGGTTAGCATTGTAAGGAGTTTGCTAACGACTTGTGGAATATCCTCGAATGATTCTCAGAGAGGAAGTGGAGGAGGCCACGATAGTTTCACTAGAGAGAGCGAGTTAGAGGACGGCGAGACAGTAGATATGAAAACAAGATATCTACCTCTCGATAGTTACATAACTCTTCTCAAGGAACAAACCGGACAAACCGATATCAAATATGGGAAAATCAGACAAACACTTGTTAAAGTGTTCGGCCAAGACTCAAGTCCGAATGTTATGCTCTCTAATTCGGTGAAAAGAAATGCTCACAGAGGATTGCTAAGTATGTTCGTAGGCAAGCGCGAGGTTAATACAGATGGTGCAGGATCTGAAGTTAAAAGTAAGCATCCCAACAACGGTATTTTGTTAAGTGGGTGTCAAACAGATCAGAGATCAGAGGATGTATACGTGACAAGAACTGGAAAGTCGTATGGAGCGTTCAGTGACGCAATTCAGACCATATTGTCGGGGACGAGAAAAGAGATAACGAACAAAGAGATGGTTTTGAGAGCTAGAGAGATTCTCAAGAAACAAAAGTTTGGTCAACGGCCAGGTTTATATTGTCATGACCGTTATGTTAATATCCCATTTATTTGCTAACACACATGGAATTCATTAGAGATTTTTTTTTATGGTATAAGTTTACTTTTTGTGTGATTTAAAAATTTAATTGAAATGCTTATATATTTTTTATTTGGGGATGACTTAAGTGTCTCAGTGACTAGTGATTCAAATAATGTACATGTTTCTCTCTACATGACCATTTCAATTAAAATGGTGAGGTGCTAACAACCACACTACGCAATTTTCATGGATAGTTAGAGCATGTACAACGCTATAAATCAGGCAATCCTTAGGAACAATTCTTAATGCTTTTTGATTAAAGAAATATTAAAAGAGGAGGATAAAGTTAAGGATAATCCTTAATTAAGGATTAAAATACGGAAATCCTTATTGTGCTGGCACACTTTGATTGGTCAGCTGAAAGTGTACGTGTTCTTCATCTCCACCTTGTCTCTTCCACATTATCTGCTTCACTCTCTCTCTCTTTCTAGAGCAATAATGGCTACGACTGCTTCTTTCTTTACAATAGCGTCGTCATTCTCCGAGCCCAGGATTCAGATCCGTTCCTCGAAGCGCACAAGCCTTTCACTCCAATACTCAATTCCGTATAAAGCCAATTCTCGGAGCAGGAGGAGACTCGTGGTAAGCTCCGTTTCAGCGCCCAAAGTTGAGCTCCGTACTGGACCGGATTATCTCATTTCATCCCTCCTCTCTAAGGTCTGTATCGGTTTGAGTCAAATACATTTTCAATTTTAAATTTTAAATTTTTAAATTTCTAAGATTAAGAAAAAAAAATTCTAAGGATTCCATATTAGATAATACCATTGGACCTATAATTATGTTAAGAGTTCTTAACTATTGAAAAAAAAAAAATTATTATAATATATCTAAGGATTCCAATGGTGGGTAACACCATTGGAGTTGCTCTTACCTCGTAAATTGTAGTGAGACCAGAATTAGATATACGTAAATTGTAGTTGTTGTAAATAACACTACATTGTGTACATAGGACCGGCTCGATCGATTTTATTATATGGTACTGATCAGATCACCAAACTAATTCCGGTTCAATAATAAACTTGGTCTTATGACTGAAGAAATCTCAGTGGAAAACTCAAACTCCGGTTAGACTATTTTTGCGGATATCCGAAAACTCAAATCCAAACCAGCAAAAACGCAAAAAAAAAAAAACATTATATTTCTTTTGAAAATTTATGGAGATAGTTTTTCTTATAGCCAGATATATATAGTTTCTTCTTATTTGTCAAAAAAAAAGTTTCTTCCTAATGAGCTTCTCTGCAACGTCCTCAATTGCCTTGGGCGGTGGATCCCCTGAGGCTTCTGCTGCCAAAATCACCTCAAAGCGTCCAAAATGTGATCTATAATTTTCATCCCCAAATTTTAGTACATTTTTTTTTCATTTTCTGGTTATTTTTCATATTTTGTTATCCGCTGATCTGATAAATGTGCGCTTTGCGGTCATACCTAGTTTTCTGGAATGTTTTTTTTTTTCCATTAAGCACCTTTATTTGTTTTTAATTGATCAATCCTTCTATGTGTTTCTATCGAGAGGAATTTATGTGCACAAATGAATGTCAGAAACTCAGATTCTTTGTTTGAGATGTTGCTAGGCTATTAACTGGAAATTTTAATTGTGTAGAGATATATCATATAGGCAAAAATTCACATTAGTGATAATCTTAATCTTGTACTACATGTTATACACAATGGCTGCTTGTATTTTCTCATTACTTTGGAATGTTTAAAAATCCATCTCATGTGAAATTTTGACTTGTAGTTTAAACCCATTTCTTGTTTGTTAGATTAACTCCCAGAAAATCAAACTTATATCTTCTTATAACGAGAAGCTGCTTAGATTTGTAAACTAGAAACCTAATCTGTTGGCCAACATTTTCTGCGTCAGATTCAAGATTTACACAACAGGAGCTTCCAGCATGCAAACCAATTCTTACTCCAAAATGGGTAAAGCTTCAAAAACTCATACAACGTCTACATTCTTACGAGTAGGGTTTTCAATGTTTACTATTGTAGTTCGTGTTTATCATCTTGTGCAGGTGATTCTGACCTTTCTTGTCTCCGGGGTTGTCTTTATCCCTCTCGGAGCGATTTGCCTGTTTGCGTCTCAGGGTGTATGTTTCTGATTCTGTGTTTTTTTTTCTCACTTTCAAGCTACATTTATTTCTGACTGTGAATGTAACTTTTTTACAAGGTCATCGAAATTGTTGATCAATATGACATAGACTGCATTCCATTATCCTTTAGAGACAACAAAGTGAGGTACATACAGGGCATAGAAGATAAGAGGTGTAACAGAACAATAACGGTAGATATTCATCATCTTTATATCTTGGTATACATATAGTTTTCCTTCATTACCTTTCTTTCACAACGTTCTTTTTTTTAATTATGATAGGTGACAAAAACTATGAAGAATCCTGTCTATGTATATTACCAGCTTGAGAACTATTACCAAAATCATCGACGGTAACATCTCACTCATGTTTGTGACTTTTCATGGAATCTAGGAGTACCATCTTTTGAGCATGTTTCTGGTGCAGGTATGTGAAAAGTCGACAAGATGGACAACTGAGAAGTCCAAAAGATGAAAACGATGTGAAATCATGTGCGCCAGAGGATACTGTAGGTGGTGAACCTATTGTTCCTTGTGGTCTTGTTGCTTGGAGTTTGTTCAATGATACTTATGACTTCACTAGAAACAACCAAAAACTATCTGTGAATAAGAAAGACATCTCATGGAAAAGCGATAGAGATTCAAAGTTTGGTAAAAACGTCTTCCCCAAAAATTTCCAGAAAGGATTTCCCATCGGCGGTAAAAGTCTTGATCCAAAGATTCCCGTCAGTGATCTTTTTCTTGCAGCATGAAGCATTTAATTTGATCAAAGAAACCAATGATACTATATGTACATTGTTAATATGTTTTTTGGCAGTTGAGTGAGCAAGAAGACTTAATAGTGTGGATGAGAACTGCAGCTCTACCAATATTTAGAAAGCTATATGGTAAAATAGACACTGATCTTGAAGCTGGAGATACCATAAACGTGTTGTTGCAGAACAATTACAACACTTACAGTTTCAATGGAAAGAAAAAGCTTGTGCTATCTACCACTAGCTGGCTTGGTGGAAGAAATGATTTCCTTGGGATTGCTTATTTAACTGTTGGTAGCATATGCTTGTCCTTGGCTGTTTTCTTCTCCGTCCTGTATCTAGCAAAGCCAAGGTATAAATCTATAACATTCTCTCCAATACAATGCATAGAGAATCTTTAAGAGTCTACATCACCAAAACTAGATATGTTGTAAGTGAATGTAATGTTATGGATTCTTAATATTTGTGTTTCAGGCAACTGGGAGATCCATCTTACTTGTCATGGAACAGGAGTGCTGGAGGTGGACGATGATAGATCTGTTTACTATGTTATGTTTTTCTTTTTTTTGTTGTAACCTTACTATCTTATGTTACCAGTCACACCCTTAGTATTCACTAAGCATAAATTCACAGACTTTGATTCATTAAGAAACTGTTGAGACAAGAAAAAGACTAAAGCAGTACCACTAAGACAAATTGTCTTAGACAATCATAATCAGTTTTGTAATAATATAAAGTATAAAAATCAACAACCACAATGCGTATCCCAGAACGTTCAACGATAACGAAACTACACTCGTTTTCACTCGCATATATATAGAAACAATAGACCTGAAAAGAAACAACATTCATTCGATTTCCATACAGACAAAACGACATGATGAGAACATAAACTGAAGGACTAACACTAGAAGATAACTTATCATTCACGTCATGAATCTTTTATGATCTGTGTTTTTCTACAAAGCTCAAAGTCTAATTACACTTGTGTTCAGGACGATGAGTGAACTCAAAGTCTATGTGAACAAAAGCTCGTTCCACTTCAGCAAGTTGCTCGAGCTTCTCCTGAAGTGTCTCCCCTATGTTGTGAGCCTCTTGTAGTCTCATATCCTCTGGCAAAACAATGTCCACCTCCACAAAGTAGTGTGACCCAAACGTATAGGCCCTGACAGTGTCAATATGCTTGATTTGTTCGTGATGGTTCCATACCAAGAATGTCAGTTTCGTCAAGAACTCTGGCGGCGCAGAGCGTCCTATCAGTGAATGGACGTTCTCTAGTACGGTTCTTGCCCATGTTCCTATGGTGTACAAAGCGATCTGCGACCATAAAAGAAAGAAGCATTATTGGAAGGAGAAATACCTTCAAATAGCAGCAATAAATCAAGTTTTTGTTCCAAAAATAACAAAAAAGAAAATAAATATTTATATATATGAATTTAAGACTTCGTGATTAGAGTTTATAGTTTAGTATTTAAAGGATGAGATCAAGGTTAGAGTCTAGAATGTGAGGTTATTTTGTGTTTTCATTAATTAACAAATGCTATTTTGGAAAAAAAATTGAATGCTATTTTGCTACAAAAACAAAAAAAATGCTATTTATCAGATGTGCCATAGTGTAACTAAACATTACTTGATTATTGCAAAGTTAACAGAGTTTTTTAATGAGTAAAATTGAAAAGATTTGAGAGAAAACTTACAAGTATAGCACCAGAGGGATCAATCCACCAGTAGAATTTGACAGCCAAGACGGCTGTTGCTAAGCCAATTGAATTAGTCACAACGTCAAAGAAGTGATCCTGAGCATAGGCCCTAACTATTTCATTCTGAAATCCCCTGCAGTAAAGCATGAGTAAGAACTTAATGATGGTGACAGAGACCATGATCCCGATCATCCATTTCTCCTCTGTGCTATTCATATGAATACCATTCTGTAACAAAATAAATAATTGGTTAGAAACATCAAATAACCGATGGAAGAAGTTACCGGAAGAAAACATTTTGATGTACCTTGGAGGCTAGTTGCCTTCCTGATTCTAGCAAAACTTGCAGTCCAAGAGTTGCCATCACGGAAGCAAACACAATGATGCCCTGTTATATATATCAAACGTTATAAGTAGGTTTAATTTCTTGTGAGACAATTAAAACTGGTCCTTGGTGAATCAGTACGTGAAGCAGAAACATTACAAAGAGTTAATAGAGAGAAGATCATATACCACAGGCTGCATGCGTCGTTTGCCTATAGGATAATGAAAGTGGTTTGGTTTGCTCATGGCATTAGCTGTAAACCACAGAATAAAACCAGACAAAAGATCCAAGAGAGAGTCCAAAGTTGAAGCAATCACAGCCATGGATCTACTCTCCATAGAGGCATAAACCTTTGCCACAAAGAGCACTAAATTTGTAGCGTTTGAGATGTGAACAGCCAGTCTCTCACTCTTTGCAAGCTTCTTCATTTCTTCCTGTTTACATAAAAAAATTGACGATCCATTAAGCTGCTTAATAGCTAGGACTGAGGAGCAATACCCTAAGAGATGCATAGCCGGACCTCAGTTGGAGCTCCAGATGTAAAACCGGTTTCGTGGATAGTCTCCATCTCATTGAAACCCTCGAGGAGCCTCTCTTGCTTTTTGTAGTATTCATACACTTTACGTTCCTTTCCTGCATTGACAGTTTGACACAAGATATGATGCTTAAATTAAACTTAAAACACTTTTCCATGATATGATGCTTAAAATTAAACACTTCTCCAAATTATTAAAGATTCAATACATATATTATTATTTTTTTTATCAATTTGGGGGCGAATCATCCATATATGTTAGTTATTGAAATTTTAGGAGCCCGAAACGACTTTTTCATCTTGTTATACTCTGGGTGTCGACGTTAATGGGTTTTAATTTCCGTATGATTAGTTCTACAACGCGTTGCATAAACCTCTGTAGAGAATCTGATTCAGCATCCACATAATTTTAAAACAAAGAATCTGATCTGGCATATACAGACTCCCAAAAAGCTTGAGATTCTATTAAAAAGCTTCATAACTTTGAATCAACAAAAGAAGAAAGTTTACTATTCCCTTGAATCGATCAACAGAAATGGTTTTAGTAATCAGAATACAATTATAGTTTTATATTCTGAATTTATTTTGGGAACGGTTAATATCTCACAGAAGAGTGTGACAGTTTATATAATAATCCAACAAGTACACATTTGCTTAATTACTTTTGTGTTTCGTGCACGTGATTACGTTCAGACAACAACTCATGTAACAATCTTCGATGATCCACACGAAACACGTTGAGCGAGAACCAAAAAGAAAACTGAAACACGAAGAACATATATAACTCACTGGGAGTACGGAAGTAACGAGAGAAGCGTGTACGACCGTCGTGACGGCCAGTGGACGAAAGTGAAGAAGGAAGTCGAAATGTCTCGAGGCTGAGACGCCACGATGATGAAAGCGGCGGCGGCGCATCGTCGTCGCTAGGTAAAAGCTCGACACTGTATTCATCTGCCTTACGGGTTATATGCTCCGTCGCCATTCTCCGATCAGTTTCTCTCTGCGTTCGAATTTTAAAAACCAAAAAGGGAACGGTGGTTCTTGGGAAGTTGTGAGAGACAGAGAGAAACAAAGATTTGTTGTTTTGAATATATGAAGAGGGAATATAGGAAGTTCAGTATACAATTCGCACACAACTCTCTCTCTCTCTATATTATGACGAGAAAAAGTTAAATAAACAAACAAAATGTCAATTACACATTTATTTTGGTGTGTAATATATAAAAATAGAATAAAATAATTTTTTCTTCTTAATATATGCACACATTTGATCAAGAAATACACGTTAGTATTTACAAACCTACTCTATTTAGAGAATTTGAGTTGAATTGGTGAAAGGTTATAGCCATAGTGAGGAATTTGGTATAATATATTTAGCAGTATGATATTTTATTTACTTTTAAAGTTTGTTAAGAACCGCATAGTGATATCTAGGGGTTGGTGTTCCAGTTTGGTCTGGATCTATTTGGATTTAGAAAGCTATATTTCAATTCCATTCAGGCTATTTATAAAAAAAGTTATTGAGAAATGTTTTTGTTCCAAATTATATGTCGTTTTCGGTTTTCTATGTAAAATTTATTAAAAATTAATGCTGTATGACCAATGATAATATATCTTCTATTTTTTTATTGGTTGAATTGTGGTTAAGTAAATAATTAATGATGTTTTTGTCTAGAAAATATAAGAAATTAATAGTTTTCTTAATTTACGTGCATAGCTCTAAAACGACTTATATTAAAAAACGGAAGGAGTACTATTTTAAATTTTTTAAAAATTAAAAATTCAAGATACTAGCTGGACGAGACGTCGTAGGGGATTTAAGATACACGAAATACATTTTGTCTTCTGTATTGGAAATGTGCACGTAATGTGAAATTAATCGTTACAAAAAAATATGAGACTTATATGTCGTTGAGTTGACGAAGCCAGGTGGTCACTGGTGGTGCAAAAGGCATGGTCCAAAGAAACCACGCCAAAACTTATATTACAATTTTAGCTTACAAAAAAAAAAACTTACATTACAATTTTTGTCAAAAAAAAAAAGAAACTTACATTACAGTTTCTTCATTTAAAAGAAGAAAAGGAAAATCAAAAGTTTTTTTTATTTGAGAACAACATGTAAAATAAAGTTTTTTTGTGGATTATGATAAAGACTGAATGATTAATTAATTTGAGATCAAAGTGGTTTCCCACGATCGCAAAAGCTTTTGTCTTGTATGCCTTTTGTTAACTCAAACTTTTCTACTTTATGCCACCATTTTCTCCGAGTGGTTTTCTTTATGTAACATCGTGTTATTAACAAAAAATCCCATATATCTCTAAAGTTTCTCCCTGCATATATCAATTTGTGTCTGCCATTTTTTCCTGAAAGTGGATGCGATGTCACTTCATCACTTATTTATTCGGTTCACAGTTAATCAATAAATTCGCTTGCTTAGTTATCGTATAAAACAATACTATGATAATTATCGTCATAATCTAAGAGCCACATTTTTGTGTACTTACGAATGTTCCACTTTCACTTACGTAACGTTCATAATTCGAACCTTAACAACCACAAAAAGAAGAACAAGCTAGGTACCTTAACGTTCATTGTCCAAGCTTATATCAAAGGTCCCGAACACGTCGATCTTGAGGCATCATCATGTCCACTTTGGCTCAAGTTCGAGCAAGTTCTGAGTTATTATAAAGAGTCCAAGAGGCATCAATGTTGATAACCGCAACAATTTTGTACTTTTTTTGTATTTCTTTCTGATAGAAACAAAAAAAAATCTGATATTGATGGTTTTTTGTTTCAATGATCCAGGAAGCTTGCATTATTCTATGAGACCATCGTCTATACATACATACACATATGGTGCAGATTAAATGATTTAGCTTGGACTCATGTGCTTGTAACTCAAGATTCTTTTCTGCTGTTTGTTTTCTCTTTTATTAATTCTTAGTGCTTAATTGTCATGTACGTGAATTGAGTAACAGGCACAGCGCCATAAAAATCAAACTAATTAATGACTTGTTCTTTCAAAGGGGTAGTAAACAATCTTGAAACTGGTTTGATAATTTATCGAACATCTAAGCTAAAAAGAAAACTTCATGTGAATGTGGAGTCAGCTAAATTAACAGTTTACTAACTTTGATAACAATTTTTTCTTTATAACTGTGGAAATCCTAGCTAGGCCTAAATACTAAGACGTTAAGTATGCGACTAGATAGCTAATGCTACTCTAACCTGCCAGAAACCTGCCGGAGCTCCTTTACCGATAGGCCAAAACAGGCCAAGACGATTTAGTTAACTTTTGATAATTGTTATAGTTAATTGTTAATAACTATGTAGATTTTTATACAATATTGATTTTTTTAAAGAATTTATTTTAATTTATTTGCAATTTGTAATGAAATAGACATAGATGGTTCTTGAAGTCACATACCAAATAAATCATTTTTCCCAACAAATACAACAAGCAATGGCTAAACTGAACTCGATCTTAATTCTTAACTGCTATATACCAATTTTAAATTCCGGTTTAATATCCAGGTTCATCTAAACCGGATCTGAACACCCCTAGTTTACGCGTCTATAAATACATCCAAAAACAATCTAAACGGCGGCTAAACGTATCTCTCCGTCTCTTGTTCATCTCCGGCGCTAAACTCTCCTCAAAGCTCTCAACTTTCTCTTCCAATCCAACGAAAATGGAAGAACCCACGTCGTCTTCAGAAGAATGCGGAATCACAATCATCGCCAAACCCCGCAAAAAAACCCTAAACCCCCAAACCCAACTCCCAAAACTCGACCCCACTCCCCAATTCGAGAAATTCACAAGCACCGACTCCACCACATCCGCCGCAAACTTCGAATCCCTCGGACTATCCGAGTGGGCCTCCGAGACCTGCAAGGAGCTCGGCATGCGCAAACCCACTCCGGTCCAGACCCACTGCATCCCCAAGATCCTATCCGGACGAGACGTCTTGGGTCTCGCGCAAACCGGTAGCGGCAAAACGGCGGCGTTTGCGTTGCCGATACTCAACCGCCTCGCCGAGGATCCTTACGGAGTGTTTGCGCTCGTGGTGACGCCTACACGAGAGCTGGCGTTTCAGCTCGCTGAGCAGTTTAAGGCCTTGGGGTCGTGTTTGAATCTGCGGTGCTGTGTGATTGTGGGAGGGATGGATATGCTGACGCAGACGAGGAGCTTGATCTCGCGGCCTCATGTTGTGATTACGACGCCTGGGAGGATTAAGGTTTTGCTTGAGAATAATCCTGATGTTCCTCCTGTCTTCTCTAGAACCAAGGTAATACTAAAAAGTTTCCACCTTTGTTACTCCATTTAGGTGTTTTTATAGAGGCTTATTGCCCATTTTATATTGGATTATTGATTAGGCCTAGAGACCAATTTCTTGAAAAATGGTTTAGTTATCCTTCTTTCTTATTTCAATTAGGTGTTTTATAGAGGATTATTGCGGATGTTATAGGTGATTATTGATTAGGCGGATGTCTAGACCCGAATTTTTGAACTCTAGACCAGTTTTTTGAGAAATGGTTTAAGAGAAATTTGACTGTGATTAGATGTTTTATAGAGGATTTTTGATTAGCAGACGTATAGACTGAACTTATAGGAGATTATTGATTAGGCGGATGTATAGACCGAACTTTTTTGAACCTTAGACCAATTTCTTGAAAAATGGTTTTAAAAAAATTGGACTGTAATTAGGTGTTTAATAGGGGATTATTGATTAAGCAGACGTATAGACTAAACTTATAGGAGATTATTGATTAGGCGGATGTATAGACCAGTTTTTTGCACACTAGACCAATTTCTTGAAAAATGGTTTAAGAAAAATCGGACTGTAATTAGTTGTTTTATAGAGGATTATTAATTAGGCAGACGTCTAGACTGAATTTATAGGAGATTATTGATTAGGCGGGTGTCATTTTTTGAACTCTATTTCGATTCTTGAAATTATTGTTGAAGAAAAATCACTGGTTGCAACCTTTTGATTAGTCTTATTGTTTTTTTTTTCTTGTGGTTTTGTTTGATTTAGTTCTTGGTGCTGGATGAGGCGGATAGAGTTCTTGATGTTGGTTTCCAAGACGAATTGCGCACCATCTTTAACTGTCTCCCCAAAACTAGACAGACGTTGCTGTTCTCCGCTACGATGACGAGTAACTTGCAGACTTTGCTTGAGCATTCTTCAAACAAAGCTTATTTCTATGAAGCCTACGAAGGGTTAAAGACGGTTGATACGCTGAAGCAGCAGTACATTTTCATAGACAAAGATGCGAAAGAGCTGTACCTTGTGCACATCTTGTCCCAAATGGAAGATAAGGAGATTCGATCAGCCATGATTTTTGTCTCCACTTGCAGGTTTTATTTCCATAGCTTTTTACGAGTTCATTCTATTGAGCTGGTGATTTCGTTTGAAGGTTCTGATTAGACTTGGTTTGTGTGTGTTTAGGACATGTCAAAGGTTGAGTCTTATGCTTGAAGAGCTGGAAGTGGAGAATGCAGCTTTGCATTCACTGAATTCTCAGTCTTTGCGACTCTCTGCACTCAGCAAATTCAAGTCCGGGAAAGTGCCGATATTGCTTGCTACTGATGTAGCCAGCCGTGGATTGGACATTCCTACTGTTGACCTTGTAATCAATTATGACATTCCCAGGTAACTTCTGGTGAAGGTTTTTTGTCTATTCTTTGTGCATTGTAGCTTACTGATATTCTAACTCCATGGCTCGCATTAGATATCCGAGGGATTATGTTCATCGTGTTGGACGTACAGCTAGAGCTGGTAGAGGAGGACTGGCTGTAAGCATTATCACTGAGGTATAGCTGGAGATTATATGGAATTACACGAGCATCGTCTCTTAAGTTTTCTAGTTCATTACCCTAATCTTTAAATTTTCTTTTACAGACCGATGTGAACCTTATCCATGAAATAGAAGCGGAAGTTGGAAAACAGATGGAACTGTACAACTACAGAGAAATCACTGACAGTTTAGAAGTCACAAAGGTAACATTCACTATGTGATCCATTAAAAGTTCTCGTCTTATGTATATAGCTTAGTTTTATACCATACCAGTTAAACCAGCCCAGCTGCTTCACCAGGGTGTCTAGTATTAGGTTTTAGTTTGTCTTTTGTATATAAGGCAATTTAACTTCAAATAAAGATACCCAAGTTTATAAATCTGTTTCTGCAGGTATCAAAAGCTAAAAGGGTGGCAATGATGAAGATGCTAGACGACGGATTTGAAGACAAGGTCAAAGACCGGAGGAAACTGAAGCGTAAGACACTCGCGGATAAAGGGATGCTGAAGAAACGGAGCAAAACGAGAAAATCCGCAGAAGAAAAGTGATGACTAAAATCATCTTAAAATTTTGTTCTCACAAGTGCATTTTGATCAGCAAAACTCTGAGAATCATTGTCTATTAATGTTCTTACTTTTAGTCTTTGAATCGAATCTTCTGGTGAGAAACATTCTAATGTATCAGTCACAAAAGTTCTTTTCCACTAGTAAGAACAATACTATGAGATTAAACTACTTCGACTGTTGATAGTATTGTGGCAAGGCCAAAAGACATTGTCATATCTGCCCAGCTAAGTGACCATCGTTGTCCGAATCTGGAGATTTTTCTTGCCAATAACCGCCAGGAGGACTAAGACCGGCCTGGTATGTGGCTGTTACTATCAATACAGCCACCACTAGTATCGCATTACGAAAATCGCTTGATTCTTGAGACCCGTGTCTGGTCTTGCTCAAATTGTTCACCCCTAAGAGCTTGTTTTTCCTCTCAATGGTCGATGTTTTTCTGCTTAAATATCCCGCAAGAGTCATCGAGAGAGGGAAAAGTCGTATTTCTAGAGCACTGGGGAGAAGCCTAGTTGCTCTGGTGAAAATAGGAGACGTGGGAGTTGGGAGTAGGTCCATTGCGGTCTTACAGTTGGAGTTCTTGGCTTCTGCGTTAACCGTCCTACGTAGCAACTTCATTATCGAGCGTATATCCTATTAGAACCTCACATTGATTACAAAATCAGACAATCATATAGTTTTGCATGAAATGAGATCAAGATCAGATCATAACCATTTTCATAGAGTAACAGAACATATCTATCGACCAACAAGTGCATTTTTGTAAGCAGGTTCTATCATTTTTGTATTAAGAAAAGGACACACTAAATGATCAGGGAGATATCTACCTCAGTTTGATTCATGGATGCAGCGATATGAAAGACTGTGTTACCATCTTCATCTTTCCAGTCCAAGATTTCTTCCCTGTTCACTCTCCGAAGCCATCCTAAAAGAACCTTAAATGCCATAAACTGGCCGCTCCTCGAGGCAATGTGCACAGCTGTCTCGCACTTAATCGTCAGGTCTTATACAGAAGATGGGCAAGCAAACAAGAACTCACTCAACAACTCTTGTTTACCTAACTCAGCCACTCAAGTTAAGGACCTTTGTTGTCCTAAATTTTCAGGCCACTCATTTACATATTATATCTACTATCTAATAATACCACTGGCATATCTTACTCTTTGGAAGAGCTACATCTCTTTTAGGATAAGATGTATTAGGGGACTTTCAATAAGAGCGATCGCATTTTAGCATAGTGTAAAATGTATATTAATTTATTTTCCACTACAGCGTCCTGAGTCTTTGAAACTATCGATCGAGAATCGCCAAGAGAATGTCTTACTACTAAAAATTATGGAAAATATATAGGGAAGAAGCAAGATAGAGAGACTGTTTCTAAGGTTTTCAGAAGAAAAAAAAGAGACTGTTATACAAAAAAAGAGACATGTCTTGATTCTGGTTTGAATTGAATCGTCTAAGAAGAAGATGGGTCATCTGTTTAATGAGTTGTTGTTTGTTGTATTTTATGTTTGTGTTTCTTGTTCTGCTTATGGCATGGAGTCATTGTATTTCAAAAGTTAATGAATTTTAAGTTTGAATTTTCAGAAATTAAGTTTCATGGCTTTGTGCTCTATTTTTGTGTTAAGGAATCTACTTTGAACACTGCAGATGGCTGAATGGGACGAGCTGGCTAGTTGCATTGAGAACAATGATCCTCTGTTTGTAAGTTTTTTTGTTAAAATATTATTTATTAGACATTTTTTGTATAAAATTTGTTAAACTTTTCAACTATATTTATAAATTTGTTATATATAAAATACATTAGTAAATTTCTATTTCAGATGATAATTAAAACTCTAATTAAAATTAGCAACAAAACATATTTTCTTTTGGTTTCAATTTATTCTTTTGTATCCTTATGCATGATTTTTATTTTATCATAATTTTTCTTTCTGTCCACTTTTCTTTTAAGTCGTAATACATAAATTAGTTTTAGTGTTTCAGTTTTTTCAACTAATCTTTTACGTTGTAAGAAGGTATGTTTGTTAGTTCATAGTTTTTCAGTTGTGATAAAAGCTTGATAGCTTAACTTTGTTATGACAATATTTTTAGATTGTGTTTACGGATTTTGATGATAGTCATATAATAGATATATAATAGATGGTTGAAAAATTGATTATAGAAGTCTAATGGATAATTTAGCATAAAAATGCAAAATATATATATATATATATATATATATATATTTCAGCAATAAGTATTTTTATCACAGTTTATTTTTCTAAACAAACTATAGACTTCAATTCTATTTAATGAAAATTTTAGGAGTTTTATACTGTTTATAATCTTGATAAAATGTGTAAAAGGACATAGTTTCAAATTTTGATTAGGGCAGTGAAAAAGATTAGTCCGGCACTGTGAGGAAGTCGGGAATCAACGTGATTAAGGGTATGTTTAACACATCAGAATATGCTCAACAAGTAGGGTAAAACAAAAGCACTTTCCTATCTATGTAATAATAATTAAAACCATTTTGTAAACCTTTGATATGTGATGGCGTCTTTCATTAAGGGTTTTTTGTCTGTACAATATATTGCTTGACTGAATCATTGAATATTTATTTTGGAAAATTTCAGGTCTTGAAAGAATGGAGAAGGTCATGAAATTCTTGTGGTCAGGCCACAAAGTCACGGGTGTTGCAGTGTTGTAAACTTTGTATTTTATGAATTTTGTATTCTTGTGGTCAGACGAATCATGTAAAGCTTTGTGTGGTCAGGCCATGAATCAGGTAAAGTTTCTTGTTGTATCACGGACTAGCAAAAGTTAGACAATATAAGTTTTATAAATAATACATTTTCTCCATTCTTTGTTTTTCATTCTCTAAACAAACATCTCTAAATAATATCTCTTCTCCATTCTCTTTTTTTTTCCATTCTCCTTCTCATGTTCATTCATTTTATTCACTTCTTTCATCTAAATCTAAAACAATTTCCACACATATATGGCATCTTCCTCCCACAACTCTCTTGAGGGACCAATTGATGAAATTTTCGATCAATATTTTGATCAATATTTCGATCAGTATTTTGATCAATATTTCGATCAATATTTTGATAAACATTTTGATCAAACGTTCGAAAATCTGGTAATTGATTACTGTGATCAAGAGGATGAAAGGAAAACAAAGAAAGAACTAGTTTTATCAGTATTCATTAAGAGACCCATTAGAGTCTCTATGGTTAATCATGCTTTTAGGTTTTAGTTTATCTTGATATGAAAAGAAAGATAGATCATTTATTAGCCACGAGATATTTATATATATATATATATATATCCAGACATTTAACTTCAATCAAAGGCCTGAGGCTTACTCAAGTCTCTAAATCTATATATGCAGGTATCAAAAGTTGAAAGGAGGGCAATGAAGAAGATGTTAGACGATGGATTCGAAGACAAGGCCAAAGACCAGAGGAAACTGAAGTGTAAGAAACTTGCGGATAAAGGGATGCTTAAGAAACGGAGCAAATCGAGAAAATCCGCTGAAGAAAACTGATGACTAAAATCATTTTCAAATTTAGTTCTCTTTTGCAGTTTGATCAGTAAATCTCTGAAAATCGATGTTTATTAATGTTCTTACTTTTTAGTCTTTGAATTTGATTGTTTGCATCCTCAAATCTTTTGGTAAGAAACAATGTATTAGTCGCCACAAGTTCTTTTTTCACATTAGTAAGAGCAATACCATGAGGTGAAGTGCATTTCTTATGCATCAGTCACAAGTTCTTTTCCACATTAATATCTGATGAACAACTTCACTGTTAATACAAACGCCTCAAACCAATTTTATTACTTTAACTTGTTCTTTGGTTTTGGTATTGGTAAAAGAAAAGGGAAAGGAGAAAAGGGTCAACAAATATCTTCCTCCTGACCCAAACACCTGGAAAGAGTAAACCTATAAATAAGAAAAGACTGTTTTACTTTGAAGCCTTATTGTGAGCTGGTGGTTTGGATTGGTTGGAAGTTGCAGCAGTTGACATCACACGTAAACGACCAGCGATCTCAGTGAAAGATGGCCTTGCCGTCGGAATAGGCGCCCAACACTCCTCCATTAGTATTCTCCAGTCTGAGTCACAGTAACTTGGTATGGTCGGCCTCAGTGTGTTGTTCACTATCCCACCTGCACTTGACCGTAAATTTAATGAGTTGTTACGATACACAGTCATGTCCAAGAAAAAAATAAGCCGACCAGACAACATACTGATGTTTGAAAATCATCTATTAGAACCTCAGTTTCTTTGAAAATCAGTCAAAGCAAAACTCAAACCGAACCAAAAAATTACTCTTATCAGACCTAGCCGTGTCTGGTAATCAGTTTCTATATCAAACCAAGGGTCGTAGGTCAGTGAATACGCACCTATAATAGCACCATAGTGCATATTCGCATATGGTTCCTCTCCGGTTAGAATCTCCCACAAGACTATACCAAAAGAGAAGACATCCACCTGCAGGTAAAAATGTAATATAACTCAGAAAGGTTTCGTTTCCATTCTTTTATACTCACTATGAAAACAGTTTAGTTTTTACCTTCTCTGAAACTTTGCTACTACTGCCGTTTAAAAGCTCTGGTGCCATCCATGGAAGGGTTCCACGTACACCACCAGATACCAACGTATTTCTTTTAATTTTTGACAAGCCGAAATCACCAACCTAGAGGAAGAACAAACGAGTGAAAAGTATTAAAGCACAAAATGTAATTCTGTTCAAAGATATTATCACATATGAATGAAGTTTTTACCTTGCAGATTGGGCGAGAAGGATCTTTCAGGTTCACAAGTAAGTTGTCACACTTCAAATCGAAGTGAACAATGTTCTTGGCGTGCAAATACTCCATTCCGAATGCAGCGTCCATAGCAATGATTAGTCTCTTACGACGATCCAGGTGTCTGGAAAACATAAGAATGAAAAGCAAAGAATCTTTAACTGTTTCATCAGATAGGAAAACACTGAGACGTTATAAGAGAGAGAGAGAGAGAGAGAGATATGTACCTATCTTTCCTGAGTAGAACATGTCTTAGAGAACCATCAACCATGTACTCTGTTACAGTAGCCAATGTTCCACCAGGTCCATCTTTCACAACACCATAAAATGCAACCACATTTGGATGATGAAGCTTTGAAAGTATCCCAGCTTCTCCCCAAAATTCACCAGTCTAGGACACAATGAACAGGGAATGCAATTAGCATCTCAAGACAACCAATGTTACAAATCTTATTATCACTTTGCATATGTCCTAGGAAAAATATGCAATAGAAAATTGCAGAAACACTCACTAATCTCTCTTGTTCAGATGATCGACCAGCAAAGCAACTCTTCTTTATCCTCTTGATGGCAACATCTGATCCTCTCCATTTCCCATGATACACTGTACCAAACGTCCCAGAACCAAGTTCCTTTAGCTCCTCGAGATCATCATTCATAATGATCTACAAACAATCAAGAACAAAAAAAACCAGACAAAGGTTAGAACCAGATAATTAACTTTAAAATCACAAACAGAAGACTAAATGTAAGCACACTGCTCAGTGGTTTAAACTTGATATTTGATTCTTCTAACATGTCTGAAAACTTCCTAAAACACTAACACAGATCCTTTCTTCAAATACAAAATAAGTAAAACTCCAGCATACCTGTAAGTCATTTTTATCGTAATCTGCCAAAGAGGAACCAAGTGGAGGAACAGCATTCCTTGTTTCTTTCTTTTCATCCTACAAGTAATCAACCTCATTAGTACATTCTCGTTTTGGAATCATGAAATAAGAGACTTATATACCTCATGTCCACTATCTGGCGTCCTTAGATTCTCAACCATAGCACCAAACTCCTCACTCTCTGTGACCTTCATCTGTGCATCCTCGTTAGCGCCAGCAACATAAGCTTGACCTAAATTCTCCTGAGGATCATCTCTGTTCAATGGAGCGACGTGATGCAGCTTGGTAATCCCTCCGCTATCTTCCATGTCAGATGGAAAGCCAGGTGGGAGATCATCTCTTTCACTGAACTGTTCATCTGCCAGTTTCCGGAAATAAGACCAATTCTTAGGATCATGATTCTCTACATTCAAACTAACACCAGCACCATCATGCTGATATGCATTGACGCCGCCTGGTGGCACGTCTTCAGAGAGCGCCTTTGCAAATATCTCAGAAAGGAAGTCCTGAGGAAACCTATCATTGATGTCAATAACAACACCTGAGGAAGCTTGACCTTCAGGGCTAACTTGACTGGTGGTTGCTGTGTCTTTATGGCTAAGGTTAGGAGCTTCAGCCTCAATACCTCCTCCATTAACCATTTGATTCTTGTTGGCAGCGTCAGGGCTTAAAATCTTATGCTCATTCGATGCCCCAACTTCATGTGATTTACCCTCTCCTTGCTTTGCAGGATCTTGCTGAGCTTGTGAATGAGACATTAAGAACTGAGAGCCTATAGAGTCATCAGACTTTGACAGGCGGTTTAGCATTTCCAACTGTTCACGAGGTATCCTCTCAGAACGGTATACTCTCCTTGTGGGTGGTAAAGGCTCCGAGTAATCAAGATCGATTAAATTTGACTCAGAGTCAGTTTGAGCAAGACCACATGTACCACTTGACGACGAAAGCTGATCATCCTCACCTGATACAGGAGTCTGCTCACGAACAACAGCATCACGGTAAGTAGCAGCAGGCTTCACAGGAGTGTTCTGTCGTGGATCTCTTCTTGGGGGCAACATATGTGTAGCATCCTGGCTAGGAACAGTTGGAGAAACTGATGGCTCCTGAACTTCGACATTATCCGCTTGAGGAGGACTCTGACGAAACTCAGGCTCTACATTCTCACGAACTCTCATCTCAGGTTTTATGTTTAGCTCTCTTCCCTGCACTGCTGCGTTTTGCTGTATGACACTAGGGTAAGGGTATGGCTGCTGCCCTTGGAAAGGCATGGAGATAGAGTAATTAGAAGAACTGTGTTCAGGATGCATTGGAAACTGCTGTCTTTCGTCATAGTATTGTGGGTACATTCCATAGGAGCTAGGTGAAACTGATGGTGGATACTGAAGAGGAATAGATTGAGGATACTGAAGAGAGGGGTTTGGTGGAATGGACTGAGCATACTGAAGAGTAGAACTCGGAGGAACAGCTTGCTGAAACTGAAACGCAGCACTGTGTGGGATGGATTGAGGAGGATACTGAAGCAATGAGCTTTGTGGCGCAGAGTCAGAATACTGTATAGAGGACGGTAACTGCGGAGGGGCAACACCGTTGGTGTTCCTAACATCCATCTCAGCTAAATTGTTTGCAGATCCATTAAGAGTAGAGTTGCTTCTTGAACCAATGTCCATATCATTAACAGCCACAACATACTGAAACTCAGAGTCAACATCATTCTGCTTAACCCCCAAAAGAGAACCATCCAAATCAGCGACGGAGAAGAGAAACATTCTAAGCTTCTGCGAGCCCCCACGGTTCTCCATCTCGTTATACTCCTCCATCATGTTCTGGAGATCTTCATCACACGTTACAGACACCAAGGCGTCGAGATCTTCACCGGGAAGCTGGTACTTCACCACATGAGTCCGGTAGTAGATTTCAAGAACTTTTTGCCTAAGCTCCTGCCAAGATATGTCTCTTCTTATGGAGATAATGTGCGTTTCGCCTCCAACGTATCTGAGCTTTGAATCGCCTGGACGCGGGAGTATTTTCCCACCGAAGCTGCAAAGGACTTTAACCTTTGCTGTTACACTACCTGAGGCTGAGGAAGAAGATGCATACCCATGAAAGTTTCCTAAACTTGTATCTTGACATAACGAAGCTTCTGGTGCTGACTGGATATGCCCAAGTTGATTTCCAAACTCATGAAGAGGGTAGTTTGTTCTGTCATATTCTCTCATCCCGTTTCCCACCATGTCATTAGCTGCATTGGGGTTTGCAGACCTTTGAGAAATCACTCTATCTCGCAGAAATTCCAGAGAGAACTCCTCTCCTGTTTGAATTGAGTAATGAAGCCCTGGCTTAACTTCTGAAGTGTTAGAATTGAGAGGCCGATCATTTGCACTCGTGGGGCCTGTTTGATTAGGAGTAAATGCTTGAGGTTGAGGGAGAGAGTCATTCATATAGCCAGGTTCCATATGGTGTTGCTGGAAAGGATGCTGTTGTCTGTGACTGTTTCTATCCATCACAACAACAACAAGAAGAGTCCTTCAAAATTATTCTATTTGCAAGAAGAATCTTGCATACTTGACTATAATGAACACACTGAGATGCCAATTTGCTTCAGAGACTGCAGAACCTTGAACTGATAAGCTGCAATGAAGACAATTAATATACGTTTAGAAGCTTTAATCTTGTTATACAATAAAAAAATGGCATGAACAATAGGCCTTCAGACACAGGGGCGAAGATAGAAGTTAATTACAGTGGGGGCATGAGGTAAAAAAAAAATAATTAATGGGTGCACCAATATAAGTTTTCACAATTATCTAACTATTATTGTAACTTTGCCTTAGAAAAATATGAAAATACAAGATACTAGTGGGTGCATATGCACCTAGTCTTCCCTTGCTTGCTTCGCCACTGTTCAGACATATTCCAACAGTGTGGATGAATAGATAAAGCAATGAAGACATCTAATACAACTTTAGAAGCTCTGAATCCTCTTAAAATAATCAAGAAAATGGCAAGAAGAGGAGGTCCTTCAGACAGATTCAACTGTGGATGAATAATTAAACAAATTAACTCCTAAAAGGATGCTTTTGAATCTAAAAATGGAAACTTTTTCATGGACTATTAATCCAAAACCTCAAACACAGATAACCCACAAGCCCATAGTAATTAACAAAAAGAAACAAAACCATAGTTTGATTCAGGAAGATTAAAAGGCAGCTGCTTTCAGAATTAAGAAAATGAAAGAAGAAGAACACCAAGAAAAGAAATGTATAGCTTTTAACCTGAGCGGTGAGCAAACTTAAGAAAGATTGTGGGAGCTAGCTACAGTCCAAAAACATCTTCTCTTTCTTTGATGGAATCTCAGGATAAATACATCAAGAACCCTAACGTCTTTCTTCTTCTTATTCTTTTGTTTTCTCTCACTTAGCTTTCCTCGTTTCTTACTCAAAGGATGGAGATTAGAGGAAAATATCTATACTATTAAAGCAGGATCCTATTGTCATAATTACCTTAGGGGTATGTTTCCTTCACTAACATTGCATGTTTTATTAAGGGCAATTAAGTGATATTAATAACAAATCTATATTGGGTCATTATTTTTGGATCCAGCCCAAATCAAATCTCTCTTGGGCCATTTGGGCCTATTAAAAAATCAGATTCAATTCTCACTTTTTTTTTTCCTTTGGGCCATTGAGTCCAAGTTCAAATAATTTTTTTTCAACTATTCTTAATTATTATTTTTTTCTTTTCTTAATATAATTTAAGCATTCATAAAAATAATTGAATTTTTTTTATTGAAAAGTATAAATCTTTATTAAAAGTATATAATTTTTTAATTAAAATATTAACCCCATAATAAAATTAATTTATCAGAGTTATACCAACTTAATTCATTAAAAAATAAAGTTTATTTTTTTTAACATAAATAGTCATTTAAAATGAAATCGATAAATAAAGATAAAAATTTTAAGTCTTTTATAAATTAAAATACAAATATAGGAAAATATGACATTTACTAAATATTTGTCAATTGAAAAAATAATAATAATAAACTCGCGCTTTGAAAGCGCGGGTCAAAATCTAGTATGTTTTTAAAATTACCAAATGGTCAGACTACACTTTTGTAATGGAAAAATACAAAATATTTAGTGTTAAGATTTTAACTTAACTCCGTCTGACTCGGTTTCTAAAAAACCAGAAGAAATCGTGAACCGTACATCTTTCGAAAGACGGAACAATGGACGGCCAAGATGATAGAATAAGATCGGTGGAGTATGGAATCAAGTTGAGTCAGTCCCGTAGCTTATGTTATACGGTTTGCATTAAATGTGCACTCTCATTATCATCAGATCCTAAACTTAATAACCAACGTGGCCATACCTTTTTTTATTTAAATTTTATCTTCGTTATAAAGACTCTCTTTTGATTTCATCAATTAATGCTTTTTTTCCTTTCCTATATATCTGTGTTACTATGGATTTCTTATGAATATGCAATTTCTTGTTTTGGAAATGCTGATTAATAATAATAATAAATCTAAATATTATATAACCAAATTATGATCTAAAGTTAATCTCTAACTCTAAAGTCAGTTTTGGAAATTTCAATAAGGGGATATATTATCTGAACATTGGGCCTACACTAACAAATACTAAGTTCTTGTTAACTTTCAAGTTTAAGCCCATTGGGCCTACACATCGTGTGTGAGACCTGCGTGTGATGCGACGTCGTTTGTAAGTGGAAACGTGGAAGTCAAAAACGTAGTACTACGAAAAGGAATCTGAGCATCGTCTTCGTCTGTTTGATGGTAATGGAGCCAACAGCTTTGGCTCAGCATGAATGTAAGTGACAACTAAAGAGACATTATCTTTTATTTCAACTGTATATATCTATGGTGCTTAACGCACTGCTAATATATTATAGGTTAAATTCATACAAGTCACAAGTCTTCGTTGATATGTACATCAATATAAACAAATTAAAATGGTCGAAACTTTTACTATCTTTATTTGTATTCCATTACAGTTTTTTTTTTGGTTTGTGTGGTTTGTCTATGGAGCCCATTGCGATTCACACGGTTCAAAGTCTTCGTTATATAACTATAACATAAGCGTCTTGAAGTTCCTCCCAACATCGTTCCAAAGAGTTCACAATGCGAGATTAGTACAAGCGTAACCCGCACGGATGATAAGTATAAGTATCAGTGCAGCTGCAGATCTGGTTATGAAGGGAATCCTTATTTACCTGATGGATGCCAAGGTGTGTGTATCAGCTTCCTTGTCACTTTGGATAGAGAGCTTTGTGTAAAATCCAATAGTTATGATAATTTAGTTTTATGTTGTTTTGCCCATAGACATTGATGAATGCAGAACTATATATGGGGTGTGTGGAAAGAACAAGTGCGTGAATGTTCCTGGATCATTCAGATGTGAAAAAACATGGCCAGCCATTCTAGGTAAGTTACTATAATTAATGTTTCATGTTAGGGGTGGACAAACAAACCGAACCCAAACCTTTGAGATTGTATAACATACATGAGTATAACATTTGGATCAAGGAGATATAAGGTAAACGATCTAACTTTAAGGTTGTGTATATTAGAGAGCTAACTTACATGATTTGAGATTACGAGATTGTAAAATATATGTCGTGATCCCCTTCTCGAACTTGCTTTAGAACATCAACGTTACGTACCCTTGAAAGTCGACAGCTTTCTCCGAATCAAAACACCATTAACGATACGCAACGAATAAACGAAGCAGAACCTGTTAGAATATAGAATATTCTCTTAGTAGATAAGATACAATCTTTGTGAAATCTTGTAGTTACGATACTCATGTAACAACCTTGGCTATTTATGCCGTGTGAATAGAACCACTCTCCTCAAGGAGATTAACCAAGCTTTCATGGTATCAGAGCACTAAGTGCAATCTTCTCCATTGTTCTCTTTCTCTCTCTTTCTCTTCATCGTACTCTCATTTCTCTTTTCTTCTAATGGCGGTTCCTCAAACCCACGTTGAAAGAGCATTTGGTGTCACGAACATCAAAACTCATATTCCAATCATCCTTGATTTGGAAGATCATAACTATGACGCATGGCGTGAACTATTCCACATGCACTGTCTCACGTTTGATGTCGCGGGCCATATCGATGGAACCTCGCTCCCTGATGGTGACAATGATGCGGCTTGGAACAAACGTGATGGACTCGTCAAGCTTTGGATCTACGGTACCTTGGCAAAGAAGCTATTCCGGAGTTCATTCAAAACCGGAGGAACGGCGAGAGATGTCTGGATCCGCATTGAGAATCAGTTCCGCAACAACAAAGAAGCGAGATCGATTCAACTTGACAACGAGCTCCGCACGACCGAGATTGGAGACATGACAGTGCAGGCTTATTGTCAGAAACTCAAGTCTCTCTCAGACCTTCTTGCTAACGTTGATGCCCCTGTAACTGACCGAACTCTGGTCATGTACCTCTTAAATGGGCTTAACGAAAAGTTTGATAACATTCTCAACGTCATCAAACACAGAGAGCCATTTCCGACGTTTGATCAGGCTCAGTCTATGCTTGAAATGGAGGAAAAGCGCATCACCAAACCGGCAAAATCAACAACGTCTTCAACAGACACAGCTTCTTCCTCAACGGTTCTCACGGTGACTGAAGACAAGCCGGTCACCAACTCTGCTCAACGCCCCAACAACCCGGCTTACAACAACAACAGAGGAAACAGACGTAATAACAGAGGAAACAGAGGTCGTGGCAACAACAATAACCGCTACAACAATCAGTCTTGGGGACCCAACACATACTGGCCACAACAATTCCTACAATGGCAGCAACAGCAATTTCAACCATGGGCTATGCAGCCAAACCAGTACCAGCGTGGCCTGTTAGGACCACGTCCTTCAGCTCCTCATCAGGCTCATATGTCTACGGCTCAACCTCAGCTTACAACTGATCTAGCACATGCCTTCAATACCATGACATTGACTGATCCTTCAGCGGGCGAGTGGTACATGGATTCAGGTGCAACAAGCCATATGGCTGCGAGTGAAGGTATTCTTAAGTCTAATCTGAATAAAAATATCAATCATTGTGTTGTTGTTGGCAACGGTTCTCGGATTCCTGTAGTCGCCTCTGGTAACACCTCTCTACCTTCTTTCACTCACCCTTTGTCCCTAAACACTGTTCTTATCACACCTCAGATTGTAAAGAATCTAATCTCTGTTAGAAAATTCACTAGAGATAATTTTTGTTCTGTGGAATTTGATCCTTTTGGGTTTTCTGTGAAGGATCTTCATTCTCGGACGGTTCTTCTCCGCAGTAACAGCTCTGGGGATCTCTATTCAGTTCCTACAAACCTGCCTCAACCGCAAAACTCTTCTACAGCTTTTCTTGCTTTCACGCCCAATGTTTGGCATAAGAGACTAGCTCACTTGAATAATCAGTCTCTCTTTTCTTTACGTGCTTTGAATAAAATTGCTTGTACTAATGACAATCTCTTCTCTTCTTGTGAGGTCTGTCAACTTGGGAAACAAGTAAAACTTCCTTTTCAAAAATCAAACTCTTTCACTACTAAACCTTTTGAAATTGTTCACTCAGATATTTGGACTTCTCCTTTAACAAGTATCAGTGGTTTCAATATTATGTCATTTTCTTGGATGATTTTTCTCATTTCCTATGGGTTTTTCCTTTGAGACGAAAAAGTGAAGTATTTTCCAAATTTCTCCAGTTTTATAAATATGTGGAAACACAATTTAACACTCGCATTAAAACGTTGCAGTGTGACAATGGAGGTGAGTATCAAAACTCAAAATTCCAGACTTTCTTTACCTCTAATGGGATGCAATTTCGTTTTTCATGCTCTCATACATCTCAACAAAATGGAAAGTCAGAACGTATGCTTCGAACTGTAAACAACGCAATCCGGTGCCTTCTTTTCCAAGCACATCTCGCATCCGGATATTGGGTTGAAGCTTTACACGCTGCAGTGCATATTCTTAACATCCTACCCTCGGTGGCAATACAAGATAAAACCCCTTTCTCAGTTCTTTTCAAAAAGAAACCGAGGTATGATCACTTAAGAATCTTTGGGTGCCTTTGTTTTCCAAATCTAAATCATTCTAATCTTCCAAAATTATCTCCTCGTTCAACTCCTTGCCTCTTTCTTGGTTACCCTTCTCAACAAAGGGGATACCGGTGTCTTGATCTTAAGACAAACAGGATCATTACATCACGCCATGTCTACTTTGACGAAAGCGTGTTCCCTGCTGCAGAGAAAACCACTTCTCCTTCTACCTATCACTTTCTGCAGCATCATGATGATCCCTCTCCTATCTTCAAAGCTATTCTTCAAAATAACTCAAACACAATTCCTCAAGTGCCTGTTGCTGCTTCTACTCAAGCGCCAGTGCCTTCTCAACCGCTAATCACTCAACCTCAGGCAGCACCTCTCGCTGTCCATGCAATGCAAACTCGAGGTAAAGCGGGTATCACTAAGCCAAAGAAGCAGTTTTCTCTTCTTTCAACTGTTTCGCCAATTCCCACTAGCCATAAAACTGCCTTGCAGGATCCAAACTGGACCCCAGCAATGAATGATGCTATTGATGCTTTTATTGAGACTAAGACTTGGGATCTTGTTCCCAGGCCAAAGAACACTAACATTGTGAATTCGATGTGGCTGTATAAGCACAAGTTTGATGCAGATGGGAAACCTTTTAAACACAAAGTGAGGCTAGTTGCTAATGGGAAGTCTCAAGAAGAAGGTGTCGACTACAATGAAACGTTTGCTCCCGTTGTGAAACCAGTCACAATACGCACGGTTCTTGATGTCACCCTCGCAAATGGATGGCCAATACATCAGCTCGATGTCAAAAATGCATTCCTGCACGGTCTTCTGGATGAAACTATATACATGCATCAGCCTCCGGGTTACACAAACAAATCTCATCCAGACTATGTTTGCAAACTTAACAAAGCAATCTATGGTCTGAAACAGGCTCCTACAGCTTGGAACTCACGTTTTGCCTCTTTTGTTACTAATATGGGTTTCAAGTGTAGCAGGAGCGATGCATCTCTGTTCATCTACAGCAAAGGTTCACGACGAGCCTACCTCCTGCTCTACGTTGACGACATAATTCTGACTGCCTCAGACGATGCCTTCCTCAAGAAAATTGTGACAGACCTACAGACCGAGTTTCCCATGTCTGATTCGGGCAAACTTCACTTCTTTCTTGGAGTTAAAGCAGAGTTCATTAACGATGAAATCTTTCTCAGTCAGCAAGCGTACACAACTGACATCATCAACAGGGCAGGCATGACAGAGTGTAAACCTCTCGCGACACCAGTAGACCTGAACTCAAAGCTGAAAGCTGAAGAAGGTGAACGTGTTCCTGATGCCACGCAATACAGACGCCTTGCTGGAGCACTGCAATATCTCACGTTTACGAGGCCAGACATAGCTTATGCTGTTCATCAAATCTGTCTCTTTATGCACGATCCGCGCATACCACATCTTCACGCTCTGAAACGCATCATACGATATCTCCAGGGGACAAAGGAGTTAGGCCTTCAGCTTCACAAGGGCTCTGTCAAACAACTGGTAGCATATTCGGATGCGGACTGGGCTGGTTGTCCAGACACACGACGATCAACTTCGGGGTACTGCGTTTACTTGGGAGACAATCTTGTCTCTTGGTCCTCAAAACGTCAAACCTCTGTTTCGCGATCAAGTGCGGAGGCTGAGTACAAGGGAGTGGCCAATGCAGTTGCAGAGCTAACATGGATAAGGAATCTAATGTTTGAACTTGGCATTCCAATCTCCAAAGCTTCGATCGTCTACTGTGACAACATAAGTTCAGTTTACTTAGCTCATAATCCAGTTCGTCATCAACGCACTAAACATGTCGAAATTGACATTCACTTTGTACGAGAAAAGGTGGCGCTGGGTCACGTTAAGGTTCTGTTCGTTCCATCCTCTCTTCAGTACGCTGATATTTTCACAAAGGGACTGCCCACCAGCTTGTTCAATGACTTCAGAACCAGTCTCACCGTTCGCTCTCCACACGCTGCGACTGAGGGAGGGTGTTAGAATATAGAATATTCTCTTAGTAGATAAGATACAATCTTTGTGAAATCTTGTAGTTACGATACTCATGTAACAACCTTGGCTATTTATGCCGTGTGAATAGAACCACTCTCCTCAAGGAGATTAACCAAGCTTTCAAAAACAATCAAGACTGATGGTGGAACTAAGCACACTCGGAGAGCAGACCCATATTCTGAAAAACCAAACGAAGACCAGAGAGAAAGCAGACAAGCATGGGAATCGAAATGGATATAGATTTATTACAGTTGGTCAACAAAATTCATAAATTACTTATTTGGTCCTTCACTTATGTATATTTTCTGTTTTGTAACCACTTACTTTCATGAATAAATTACTAATTCTAACATTCAATAAGAATTCAGCAAACGGCGTCGTTTAATCTCCATTTCATAGAAAACTACGTCGTTTAATCGCCGGTTCATGAGAGATCTCTCTTCTTCCTCCGTTTCATGGTGTTGCGGCGAGCCGATATACACACTACACGACACGATCTCCGTGAGAATTCGAAGCTTCCTGCAAATTTACTCTCGGTGAGCAATTCGAATCTCTCAACGCTGTTATTTAAGTCTCTGATCATTCTGGGGTTTTTCCATATTGTGATCATGAATCATGATCGTCCGATTATCTCAATCTCGTAATCCAAACAATGAAAGTTAATTCAAGCCAAAAGGCCTCGGCTTTACACGAATCTTTACAGTTAATTCAGTTTGCTCTAGATAAAAATCCATGCTTCGTTTGATGATTGCTAGGTGAATGGCGTCATCATCGTCGGATTCATGGATGAGAGAATACAACGAGGCTTTAAAACTCGCTGAGGATATCAACGGCATGATCTCCGAAAGGAGTAAGTCGGCCTTAACAGGGCCTGATGCTCAGCGCCGTGCTTCAGCTATACGTAGAAAGATCACTATTTTCGGAACTCGGTTAGATAGTCTGCAGTCTCTTCTTTCCAAAATCCATGGGAAGCCTATGTAAGTTCATTTCTGATTGCTTTACAAACCAGTTAAAGAGTTGTAAAGTGTTGATCTTTTTGACCTGTTGCAGTTCAGAGAAAGAGATGAACCGGCGCAAGGATATGATTGGGAACTTGAGATCGCAGGCAAACCAGATGGCGAATACTTTGAACATGTCGAACTTTGCTAATAGAGACAGCTTGCTTGGGTCAGAGATAAAGCCAGATGACACCATGAGCAGAGTTAGTAGCATGGATAACCAAGGGATTGTTGGGTTTCAACGACAAGTTATGAGAGGTAAAAGCTGTTTTGGGTAGTTTGTTGGCTTAGTTTTGTATTAGTTTCTTTATTTGAGTTTTTTTGTTTTTGTTTTTGTGTGAGTTAGAACAAGATGAAGGACTTGAGAAGTTGGAGGAAACAGTGATGAGTACTAAACACATTGCTTTGGCTGTTAATGAGGAGCTTGGCTTGCAGACTAGGCTTATCGTATGTTGTCATTTGTTTTTGACTGCCTTGATTTGGGTTTCATTGTTGTAACAAAGCTGGGTTGTATGCAGGATGACTTAGACTACCATGTGGATGTTACCGACTCTCGCTTACGGGTAATATATACTCCCAACTCTCAAAATATTTCAAGAAAAATATTATTGTGAATTGATACCTGATCTGATGGTGATGTTTTTCTTATTCTAAGCTAACTGATAATACAAGCATTGATCTATTATGTATGTTGTTTGTTATTATAGAGAGTGCAAAAGAACCTTGCTGTCATGAACAAGAATATGAGAAGTGGTTGTTCTTGCATGTCAATGCTTTTGTCAGTGCTTGGGATCGTTGGTCTTGCTGTTGTAATATGGCTGCTAGTTAAGTATTTGTAATCTCAACATTAAGTTCACTTGCCGCTTCTGTGTGAATGGTCTCAGTATATCTCCTAATGCTTTTCATTCCTTTTCTGTTGTGAGAACTCTTAATAAATATTAATATCATGTGTGCAGTTTTTGTATTCATTAAAATTAAATAACTGATAGCAAGTAACACGAAGAGACATAAATACGTTTGTAAGAGATCTTTAACGAAGAAACTCATCTGAATTCACAAATAAGATATGATCATCTGAGATTCTGAGCAGAGTAAGAATGAAGGGTTCAGATGAAAGAGGCTAGCACAAAACTTTTTCATTATGGTCTGATTTGGTTAAAAGGCTGTTTTTTTTTGTTGTGGTGGGAACTCAGTCTTCAAAATCTGCCGAGTTCTCTAGCAAATAGTTTGCAGCCAACTCCTCGTTACGGTCACACGCAAGGAAGGCTTCTATGACCAATGCTCTATCAAATCCCATTGCCTCAAGCTGATCACAAAAGAGGTTTAAGGCAAGAGTTAGAACAGATGAGACGAATGATATTTCGGAATGTTATAATGGTGTTAATGAATGTTTGTGTGTGTGTACCCGTTGAATCGCTTCTTGCTCTGCAGGGGTAACATTGACTGCATGGGGCATTTCTTGCTCGGGTTGGTCAAGAATATCCATTTCCCTGAGAGTTTTGCACAACCAATAAGAGACATTGAGTCATGAGATCACATATAGATCCGATTCAGCCAGTGGCCAAACCAAGAAAAAGATATGCAGATACACACCCGTCAGATCCTTCATAAGGCTCGTTGATTAACTGAAGAAACTCGGCTTGGTTCTCTTGAATGAGCCTCAAAAGTTGGGGGTTCTGCTTTCCAAGCTCTTGAAGCATAGGCTGTAACAGCAACAGAGATGAGATGCTCACAAAGGAATAACAAAAGTCAGGCTACTAGTTTCTGGACCCAAAAGCACTATAGAGAAAGGTAAAGGCTAGGTTACCTGCAGAATCTGGGGGTTGGAATTGACCATCGATCGTAATTGTTGGAACTAAAACAAAATGAATATACAACAAGATTAGTATTATGAGGAAGCTGCATCGAATGATTAAAGCAATATCATATAGGAGTAGGCTAGAATCCACGTCCCTGAAGGTGATGAAACAGGTTTCCAACAAATCATTCTATTTGATCTCACAGATGAAAAGACGGGGTAAGGATAGAATGACAACCTGATCATTGCCTCTGAGGAAATCAAGCGTTCCAAGTTCTCCAGCACCAGCTTCTGCTTCCTGGAATAATACAAAAATTCACGGAACTCAACTACAATAAACTCTTTTCGACGCACAAAAACACCAAGCTCTTACCTGAGGAAACAAATCCAAAGGAGATGAGTTAGGTCCTCCAGAGGTAGGAGGAGCGGCAAGGTCTGCACCAGATATGTTAGTTAACGGAACAGTTTCTCTTTCAGGAATTCCCTGGAAAGTAAAACAATTTTTAGCAGTTTCATTCCCTTAAACATCCACAGGACACTGTTAGAGAGAAGAGGGCATACAGAGTATAGATAATCCACCGCTCTCTCAGGGTTGTTATAAGCTGCACGAAGTGCACGAGCAACTGTTTCTTTGTCCCAGCTGCCTCCTCCCATTTCCATTATTTGTTGAACCATTTGCTCAGTACTACTGCCACTAGCTAAAGTTGAAGCAGCTTGAGCATTGGTGTCACTTGGTGCCCTACACATACAATCAAACGTCTCTTTAAATCCTCAAAATACAAAATTAAAGTCTATTGTGTCAAAAATAAAACTTACGCTGGTTGTTCTTGGGCAAGAGTGGAAACTGAAGCTGGCACAGGTATAGACTGGGTCGTCGACGCAGCTGCAGGCTGGTTGATAGGTACAAGTGTGTATTAAATGAATCCAGATGATGATTGCATAACAGCCAAAGAAGAAGGGATGTGTAAGAAAATTACCATAGCTGAAGATGTGGTGGTGGAAGTAGGCTGTGAGATAGGAACAAAGTATTTCCACTGAGAACACTGGACTGATCAAGTGATGGGCAACAACATAAGAAAATAAGAAGAAACACTTACCTGAGCCGAAGATGGACCAGCTGAACTTGCAGTTTTGCTCTATCAATGGCAAAAGAAAAGTATAAGTAATTTTCAGTAAGAGGAGAGACGAATAACAAAAGATGAATTTTCAACAAAAAAAAAAAATAATAACAAAACATGAATCTACATGTGAATCAACAAAATAAAGTAAGTACCTTGCTGAGCATAACAACAAGAAAACCTTCCTCGGTAACCTTATTCTCCACCAAAGTAGTTTCATCCTTCAAAACCTTGCCATTGTGAATCAACAACTGCTGTCCACATGGATAGTTGTCTTTGCTCTGCGAATCCTCAATATTCTTTTTCACCGCCATTATCTTTCAAAAACCAAACACAATAACATAAGAACACATACACAACAACAACTATACTCCACTCCACTCAACAAGACCAATTGAGAAACTTAAAATTCTGAATCTAGCTGCTCATCAAGTCGTGTATTACAATAAATTGGTATTGCAGCACGGAGATTTAGCGTCTCTTTATTCCAAAACATATCTAAAGTCACTGACTTTACATACAAAATTACACGTAGTAGATCTGAACGAAGGAGACAAAGGACTGACCGTGTCGGTGGGCAGAACCCTGATTTCAAAATGGCTACCCTTGAGAGTCTTGACGGTGAGCTTCATGTCGACGGATTGAACCAGGCGGCGTCGGGAAAGTCCGGCGAGGGAGCGAGATTACAGAGTGAGACCTAAAAGAGCGTTCTTTCCAACAACAACTGCCAAAAACAAAAACAGTCGCAATCAATCAGGCGAGCGTTTCGGATTTTAAAACGCGGCAAGTGTGCGATTCGCTGCAAGATGCTTCCAAATCCACGCGCATCGCACGTGACAAATATCTCTCGTATTTTCCATTTTTCATTTTTCCAGTAATATTTAGTTACAAAAATATTTAAAATCTTCATTTTAACCGACAACTAAAAATATCAAATTTCCGTGAAAACAAAATATGAAATCCATGATAGAATTTTTTTATTAGTTATTTAAGGGGTTGTCATAAAAAAAAACTATTTCAGTGAACTCCAAACTAATTTATTTTACAAAATAATTTTATTATTTTTGAGTATTTGCTATTTCAAGTCAAACTGAAATATTCATTCATAGTTATATTTATTTTACAAATGGACCAACAAAGGCCAAGCGTGAGATAACAGCAACACACGGGACTCAATTTTATAGTCGAATGATGATAAATCATTTTTTTACAAATTCAAGATTCATGAAAAGTTTTTCAGAATCTTTGGTTGGATTTATTAAGCTCAGAACTCACGGTCAGGGAAGAGAATCGGAGCAACAAGCGACCAGATGAAGAGACCAGCAGTGGCCCAGCTGGTCACAACACGAACCCACACAGACGGCCACCCGACATCAACCAGTTTACCACTTTCACCCACCGAGGTTGACCAACCAGTTAAGAGCATTGCAGAGTACATGCTCGCGAGGGAGAAGATGATGTGGAAGAATGCGTATGAGTATGTCACTGGCTTCTTCTGCTCTTTCTCTTCCTTGTCTTCTGCTTTCCCGTCTAGTGGAAGCAGAGGCTTCTCTCCTGCACGGGGAGAATCAGGAGAGGAGAGAAGCGTGGTGGAAGAACCAGCACGAACCGCGGAATAAACGACAGAGAGAACAGTTGTGAGTAACCCGATGGTCATGGTGCCTGTTGAAACAGCTTTGGAATGTTTGTGGAGACCATTGCATTCGTAGTCTCGGGGTTCACTCGCAAGTCCACTGTAACAGAGGTACATACAGTAGACAGATATAACTGATGCTGGTAAAATGCTTCCACCGACCTGCAAAACAAAGGTTAATTTGGCTTCATTAAGTCCAAAGATGAGATCAACAAGAAACTAAAGGTTTTAAAAGTCAGAAACTTACAGCGGGATGCAAAACCACAACAGCAAAGACGAAGACAAATATCAAAGTCATGACAATGAAGAAAGTGTTGAGTCCACAGTCGTGTCCAGATGGAGTAAACCAGTGGAAGAGAAGTCCAGAGAAGACGAATGTTGCCAGGTAACATACAAGCGAAACAACGAGCAACGCAGCATACCTGTATACAAAAACCTAGATTAGCAGTTGCATAATTAAGTCAAATGATTGAAAACATTTTCCACTAACCAGAACTGCTCGTCGTAGCCAACCCATGTGTCATTCCAACCATGAACGAAATCCAAAAGAAGTACAACTTGAACAAGAAGAAAAAATCCAGCACCAAACTTTGACATCGACTCTGAAAAAAGATGGTAAATTGATTCTCATTAGCTCTAAGTTAATCACTTCATCAGGAGCAAATAAAGGAGATATGATGGCACTTACCATAAAAGCTGATGACTTCATTGGGAACGAAGAACATTAAAATAACCAAAATGAACCAACAGATGACTTTCATCATCCAGCCACCATGGTGTATACCATCACGAGGGTCTTTCTGAGTCTTCACACCAATCATCATAACCGATAAAATCGAGAAAAACACGAAGTTCCCTAAGCTGACACGCAGCACAGCATCAGTCTCAAACCATTCCCGATCAGGCGTCTTGTGAAAATGGTTAATCCCTACACAAAAAATGCCAATCATTCATAAGCTAAAAGGTTACAATGACAAAAGAAACAGAAAAGAGAGAGAAAAACTTACAAGGGAGCTTCTCCATGAGAGGAGCAGCGACCTCACGGAGAATCCATGAAACGATCAAAGAAAGTGCAAAGAGGCCACAGTAAGCAATCCTTGCGGAACGTCTGCTGATACTAGAAACAACAGTACGGCAAGCATCGCATGCACAAGCAGCACAGCACGATGCTAGACAAGAAGCTGCCCACATCTCTTATTTTTCCCTCCTTCTCAAAGATCAAAGGGTTGATTTCAATATTGAGCTGCTAGTAAGAGAAGAAACACACAAAAATACATATCATCAAACAACCTTCTTCTTCTCATCTAATCATTATCAAAAAAATCCCTAATCTTCAAATTAAATTGAAATTGGATCAAATAATGTGACTTTTTTTCCACCAAATTGGAGAGGGAATCAAAATTGAAAATTCTAAACTTTACCCAAAGAAATAAGCCCTAAATCGAATTAAAATACCTTTGGATAACGATCGATCAAACCTAACAAACTCGGTGTACCTTTCCTTGCGATTCTCCTGGCTAGCTAACAAGGACTTTGTATTAATCAACGATGCAAATGCGATGACGATGACCTTTCATAATAAGCCCACTAATGACCCAAGGCCCAAATATTTAACTTTTTTTTCTTATAAAAGAAATGGAAGGCAAACACGCATAATCACTTTTTTCCTCTTTTTTTTTTTCTTTTTTTTTTGTACCCAAAAAAAGAAAAAAAAATCCCTAAATTTCCGTCGTATGTAACGGAATTAATAAACAGCGTACGGTGTCATCCGGCAAATCGCCATCTCTTCCTTTCGATATCGGAAACGCTTCCGGAGAATCATCGTCTAGCTGCGGCCTCATTTTTTTTTCTTCAAATTTGCGTATCTACGGAGCTGGAAGCAGCAGCTTTTCTTCTTCTCCACCTCTTCCTCTTTCACCGGTTCGTTTTTAGAAAGCTTCACCTACTTTTTGGATCCTATTTCGACGTTATTCTGATTATGTATCCTTAGATTTTGATCGCCTCGTTTCCTCGAATCTCTCTTAATCCAAATGTTTGTTTTGATCGATGCGATGGATCCAAACAAGCTTGGCTTTGTACCTTTGACGCTAATTCAAAATACTAATCTCGTTTCGAAATTGATTAATCTCCTGGCGATAGATCATAGATTTGATACGTTGCTCTATAAATGGCTTATGATTGAGAATCTGATTGGATCTTCTCTGTCATTGACTCAATTTGCAGGTCTGGTTATCAACGCCATGGCTCTTGATGGGATTGTTGTATCTTCACCATCGAGGAGAACTCAGTCTCTAAAGAGGCAGTGGGAAGATTTGGGCAGCTGCTCCACCGTTATTAAGAGGCATCGATATCTCTTAACAGCTTTGGTGCTTTTGGCCTTTCTCTGCACTGTTTATCTATATTTTGCTGTTACTTTAGGCGCTAGGCACTCCTTGTGCTACGGCTTGACGGGTAAAGAGAAGGCAATTTGCCAGTTACAACATGTCCAAGCTCTCTACAAAGGGAAGCTGAAATTTTTCTAGAGCGTGTCATCGACCTACATGATTGTTCTTGCTTGCCCTACTACAATTCTTTTTGTGATTCTATTGTGACTTTTGTGTGTATTATATTATTATTACAATGGTGAAAATTCCAGAGATTTATAATCGAAAACATAATTCATTTTTGTTCATTAATTAAAAATAAAAAGAAGTTTCTTACAGGTTTTTTACACTTATTGACCTTAGTGTTCCCCAATGACTATGTTTTCTTGATTTGCATGGCTTGAGCAGCCTTCATCATCTTCTTCATTGTTTATTAAATGTACTTTTAGATCTTCAGGTGATGAGCGGATCTTCTCCAGCTCAATCGAAACCTCTCTCATGTTTGGCCGCTTCCTTCCTTTCCGGCTTAGACACCTTCCAGCGACTTCTGCGACTGCCATCACTTGGTCCAGCTTGCTTTCCTCTTTGATTCGATCATCAACGATGTCAACCACTCTGTTTTCTTTCATGGCCTCAAGGAAATGAGTTGCTAAGCTCTTTCCTTCTTCGGACCGGACACGAAATAGTGGTTTTTCTCCTGTTATGAGCTCTGCCAAGACAACCCCGAAGCTGTAGACATCACTCTTGTCGGTATATTGGCTTGATAGGAAGTACTCAGGATCCATGTAACCAAAAGTCCCTGCAACTAGTGTTGTCAAGTGAGTTTGATCTATTGTTACCGATCTTGAAGTTCCAAAATCAGAAACCTTGGCTCGGTAATTCTCGTCCAACAGTATATTAGTAGTCTTGATATCTCTGTGGTATATTGGAAACGTTGAAGCTGAATGCATGTATGAAAGTGCTCCAGCAATCTCCACGGCTATTCCAAGACGCACTTCCCAAGTCATGTTGTAATCATCAGATTCATCATGAAGACGCTTGAACAGATCTCCATTTGGAATATATTCATAAACCAGGATTGGAACTTCTGTCTCCAAGCAACACCCCAAGAGTTTCACAATGTTCCTGTGGTTTATCTGTGAGAGAAGGACGACCTCGTTGATGAAACTATCCAGCTTATCTTCATCCACAAGTTTTGACTTTTTAACCGCAACGATCCTGCCATCCACCAGCATACCTTTGTACACAGTTCCTTGACCTCCTCGCCCAAGCACCCTCTTCACGCTGAAGTTATCAGTGGCTTTCTCCAACTCTTTTGAGCTAAATATCCTCGACATATCTACATTTCCATCGTTTGTAGTAGTTAGTTGTTGTTTCAACAACAAGCCTCCATTACGTTTGAAGAACTTCCTCCCACGAATGATCCTCCTTCGCTTCCTTATAAGTACGAACAAACAGAAGATCCCACCAACTAAAAACATTAGTCCCAACACACCAATTAGAACCCCTGCAGCATAAAAGGAAACACATAAGTAACACTACTTTCTCTTCAGCCTTGTAATCTACAAGATGCATTGGAACTCACCTCCAAGCAGGAAGGACTTGCCCGGCTTGGTTATCACGGGCTTGGGCTTGCACGTGTACATCGATCCACGCATGTTCTCACAAGTGCCTTCTTTACAGACACCAGGTTCTTTGCACATATCAGCTTCTACACAACCCCCTCGAAGGTACGGATTCCCTGTGAAGCCAATGGGGCAATAACAGTTCCTATAACTCATCTCGTTAAAGTAACCATACTCACAAAGACATCTCGTATCAGAGTCGTAAGAGCCGTAATGGGTCCAGTTTCTGCAACCTAAGGGGTTGTTTCTAAACTGAGAATCCGAAGTATCAAAGTACCAGCCTAGCTCCACCTCCGCGTAGCCACCAGCGTGGAACTGTTCTGGTGCAGTGACATTTGAGGGTGAGTATCTTTTGTCAGTCAAGAAGGCAACTCTGCAGCCTTCTCCTCCTGTGGCATCTATATCCACACCTATGACTTGTGGACGGTCCAGTGGTATTCTCGTCTGGCAGCATTTGTAGCCGTCACAGATTGAGTTTGTTACTTGTTGACCACTCTTGCTCTCTGTACAGCTCGATTCACAACCCAAGATCTCTGATTCGATACCCGTCATCAAGGCCTTTGTACCGCAGCCAACCGCCACAAGGCGGTTGTTATCTGTGATGAAGTAAGGGCTGCCTTTGCCTGTGATGTTCAAATCTGGTCTTGACTTTTTGAGTCCTTGACTAGTGTTATAACAATCCAAAGAAGTCACAGGACCTTTGATGAGCAAAACTCCATATGGTTTATCTCCATCTGGAAGAGAGATGTTCACCACTTCAGTATTGATCCGTGAGAGGAACGGAACGGTTGTTCCGGAAGTGGTGGTGTTGCAGACAACCTCGTACCAGTTGTTGAGATAGCAATCCTTCCCGCCGATTCCAAAAGGGAACGGGATCGAGACTCCTCCACAGGTTTTGCTACAAAAAGTTGAAGAGTTACCATTTTGAGATGTTGCTGCTGATGAGAGAAAACTTAGGACAGACGCTACAATACATATGAAGTTGCAAGTCTTTGTCTTCATAATTCCTTTTTTTTCTGTGTTTCTTGTTTGATCAATCTCAGTATTCAAGAACCAATAAGTTTAGAAAGAAGTGTGAAGGAATGTACAAAGCATTCAAATACAGGTCAACATGCCATGAGGGCTTATATATTGAATTAACAACTGAAGGTTGGATTATAAGAATCCAGTCTTTATTCTCCATACCATATGAAAGTAGACCGAACCTATTATATACATTTGACCATCGTCACCATGTTCATTCAGGATACAAACACAACGTTGACCAGTAAAATGTTAACTAAAAAGTCAATGCATCACCAGTCAAATGTAATCAAGGTAGTGGCCGTCACATGGATAATGAATTGATAACGTGAATACTCCATAATGCTTAATGCAACATGAAAATAAATATGTGTGTGTTATTACATGGTGAAAACAAGAGATTTGAATCTAAATCAAACATTTACTTTTTCATCACGAGGGTTTTATTATACATTTGTAGTGTTTTTTAAGTCGATCATCACCATGTTCGTAGAGGAACCAGAGGCTCAGCATCAGACGTTGGAGATGCACTACTAAAGATGGAAGCTGGAGCAGTCACCTCAAAGTCCCAAGTCTCTTCAACGTTAAGTTGCATGGTTTCATCCTCTTCCTCATCATCTTCCTCAATATGAACCTCTGATTCATGAGTTGCTGAACGAATCCTCTCCAGCTCAATCCAAGCCTCTTTCATGTTTGGCCTCTTCTTCCCTTTTCGTTTTAAACATCTCCTAGCTAGTTTCGCCACAGCCATCACTTGGTCCAGATTGCTTTCATCTTTGATCCGAACATCAACTATGTTCAGAACTTTGTTCTCTTTCACGGCATTTACAAAATGAGCTGCAAACCCTCTGTTGTCATCAGACCAGACACGGGTGGATGGCTTTTCTCCAGTCAAAAGCTCCACAAGGACGATTCCAAAACTATAAACATCACTTTTCTCTGTAAACTTGCTTGATTGAAAGTACTCTGGATCCACATATCCAAAAGTACCTGCAACATGAGTTGTCAAGTGAGTTTGATCTATGGTTATGGATCTCGAAGTTCCAAAATCCGACACCTTAACTCTGTATTTCTCATCTAATAGTATATTAGTAGTCTTGATATCTCTATGATATATAGGGAAAGATGCAGCAGAGTGCAAGTATGACAAAGCTCCTGCAATATCTACAGCCATATCAAGACGCACTTCCCAAGTCATCTTGAAATCATCAGACTCATCACGAAGACGCTTGCATAAATCTCCATTTGGCAAGAACTCATACACCAAGACCGGAACTTCTGTCTCAAGACAACATCCCAAGAGTTTCACAATGTTTCTGTGGTTGATTTGGGCGAGAACAACAACTTCATTGATGAACTCTTCTACCTTGTCTTCATCCATGGCTTTGGATCTCTTCACTGCCACGATTGTGCCGTCAACGAGCATACCCTTGTACACAGTCCCCTGACCTCCTTGCCCAAGAATACGATTCTTGTTGAAGTTATCAGTAGCTTTCTCCAACTCATTCGAGCTAAATATCCTCGACATCTCTACATTGCCTTCTCTTCTAGCTAATTGTTGTTTCAACAACATACCTCCATTACGTCTGAAGAACTTCCTCATTCGGTTAATCCTCCTCCTCTTCTTAACATACTTGTACAACCCGAAAACTCCAAAGGCGAAAAGCAATAGCGCAGAACCTATAAGAACACCTATACCAACCACAAAAATACTAAAATGTAAAGAAACAAAATACACAAGAATAGTAACTCAAGTTGACTGTTACCTTGAATCACTGGCTTGAGTTGTTCTGGTTTCTTGGGCTCACATTCAAACCAACCGGGCCGGTTCACACAACTCTGGTCTTTACACTTTTTGCGTCCTTCTTCTAGTTTACATTCATCAATATCTACATATTTGGTTCTTAGTTAGCAACAATCTTATTGATGACACAAAATGTGATAAGATTTAAGGAAAAAAAAAAACATCATTCTCTTACCTACACAACCACCTGGAAGGAATGGGTTCCCTGTATAACCCATAGAGTTACAATAGCAACTCCTAAAGCTAAATCCAGTAAAGTAGCCGAACGAGCAAATGCAACTCGTTTCGCTCGAGTAGCCGCCATTTTGTGATGGATCTGACACATTCAGACAACCAACAGGGTTTGGAACACGTGTATCCGAAGTATCAAAGTACCATCCTAGCTCTACCACCGCGTACCCATCACTATGAAACCGTTCTGGCTCTGTAACATTCACGCTAGAATACTTCTCGCTTGTAAGAAAAGCAACTTTGCATCCTCCTTGTCTTGTGTTGTTACCTTGGGTGATCTCCAAGTTAACTCCCAGAACTTGCGGCTTTCCTTCTGGTATCCTTGTCTGACAACACTTGTCACCACTGCAAATCTTGTTTCTGACTTCTTGGCTACTATTTCTTTCATTACAGGTTGATTTGCAACCGATGATCTGCGATTTGATATCCGTCATAACCGCCTTGGCATTGCAACCAACCGCCACGAGTTGGTTTTTGTCCGTGAAGAAATAAGGGCTGCCTTGGCCGGCAACGTTTAAAGGCGGCGGTGTAAGCGGTTGAGATGTTCTTGTAGAACAACCAGAGGAAGTTGCAGGACCTTTGATGTGAACAACTCCATAAGAATAGTACTCGTGATCGTCTGGAAGATAGATGTTCACCAATTCTCTGTTGATCCTTGAGAGAAACGGAACAGAGTTGCTGTTACAGACAACCTCGTACCACGGGTTTAGATAGCAGTCTTTCCCTACACCGAACGGGAATGGGATTGATAGTCCTCCGCAGACTCTGTTACACGGATCTGGAGGTTTTCTTGATGATGAGACGCCATTGATGAACAGAGAGACCACCACTAGTATAATAACAACTAGGAGGTTTTGAGTCTCTGTCTTCATACTCTTGTGTTTCTCAACTCTGTCTGATCTTTTCTAAAATATTTTTTGTATTGTGAGAATGGAAGGGAGAGAAAGAATAAAGATTGAGCATAGTTGGACGAGATGAGATTACATGAAATGCGTGGAAAGAGATGCAAAAAAAGAGTTGACCAGAGTTGTGTGAACTAAAAAAAGTCAATGGATTCATTATGACCTGACAAGAATGTAAAATGGCAATGATATGGCTAGTTGATAGATCACGTGGACTTTCTTAGTTTTGGACCAATCAAAACCAGCATGAAAGTCAATTGTCTATGTTGAATTTAATACGAGTATATGATGTTAATGTGTATGATTTTCCGTTTTAGCTTTTAGTTTCTTAAATTTAGGGTCCGAATGGTAACCGCGGTTTTGGTAATAAAAGCGGTGCGGAATTGAAGTGCGATACGGTCCAACTGCGGTTCGTGCGATTTATGGAATAGGTGCGGTTTTGATAGAATTAGCGGTACGGATTTGTGTTTGATTGGTGAAAATATAATATGCGGAATTGAAAAAGTTAAAATCCCTTATATATTAATTGAGAAACATTACAACCTTTAAGTGTAGCCACGTGTCATCACCAAAATGAAATTCAGAATCCTTAGAAAATATGTTGGTCCAATTAAGTATATATTATACTTTTCATTAAACTAATCATACAATTAATTAAAGTGTACAATTACTATTTTATTTTCTTTCCTTAAATAAAACCTACGGAATTACCAAATATGACTAATATATATATGACAATTAATGATTCTAATAATAAAGATTTGATAGCAATTTATATCCCATCCATTTCTTTTGTTTAATTTTATATTATTAAAATAAATTAAACAATCAAATTAGCTATGAAATTAAAATATAGATTTTTTCGTATATGTTATATTTTGAATTTTTAAAAATGACAAAATTACTAAAACTGTTAAAATTATTATGTTAAAAATTAATGATCAACGGTTTAACATTCCCTATATATTAATAGAGAAACATTTAAAAAGTTTAGAACCTGTAGTTTGTACTAATTAAAAAAGTGTCATGATGAGTTGTCACGTAACTTGAATGCAAATAACTAAAATGACACAAAAATGAGAAAAATATTGAAGATATATAGTATTGACAAGTGAACGTAAACTTCTCATAACCATAATTAACTTTTAAATTGCTAAATCATGATATAAAATGGAGCTGACATAGTTTCATTGTAACCAAATAGTAGGCATGAGATTCTTCGGCTTAAACGTTAGGTTTTTATGTGATAAATAATTTTTTTGTCTTAAAATATTTTTAAAAATAGGACCAGTTCATTAGTAAACAAATTATGTAGTTAACAAAAAAAGTTTTAAAAAATTGTTTAAGGGCCAAATATTAATTCGATCAATAATATAAATTTATTTTCAATACGATATTTCTTAAATAATTTTCATATAAATTTACCCTGCGCAAGGCGCAGGTCTTATCCTAGTATAAATATTATAAAGGAAACATATCATTATAACTAACATAACTAAAAAATTTAAATATTAACAAATATTTTTAAGTGCACATGATTTATTTTAAATTTAAATTAAAACCCGAGTTTGATATTGAACCGAGTCATTGACTTATGACGAGTTTAACTGATTTTTGACCAATTTTCTAGTTCGATTTTGTTGTAATTATTTTCACATTATTAATATTTATGATTTTTGTTTGTTTGTTTTCTGTTTTTTTTATAATAAATTAAACAAAAAGGAAAATGTTTTGGATTTAATTTGTAAAAATAAAAAGATATTAATTTCATAAAGTATTTTAGATGAATTAAATCTATATTTTTGAAAAAGTTGTAAGCTAATAAAGTAAAATATATTATTTAAAATAAATCAAGGGGAATTTTAAATATTAGAACTATTTTGAAATAACAATTCTAATATATATAATATTCATTAATTACTAATAAAGCATTTTGAAATAAAAAAATACAATTAAAAATGTAAATAAAGTGGTAAATAAAATAAATAAAAACTAATATTTAATACTTTAATTTTCTCATAACATATGTAGAACACTATATTTTGCTTTCTCATTTGTACAAATGAAATAGATTAAGCATTTTAAATTACTACGTAAATTTATTGTCATGTTTTAATAATAAAAAGAATATCTAGCTTCAAAACCAAAGCAATTGTGAGACACGTTACTTACATATTACAATGATAGTATTAGATGATATAAAATATTTATATCAATAAAATAACATAAAAATAAAAGCCATCAAGTGCGTTATTGGTTGGACCGCTGGTCATGGCCTGCTTTGATAATTCAAGTGCGTTATTTGTTTTAACACGAACAAACAAAAAACAGTTTTTGACAAGTGCGTTATTTTCAGAAAAACGCTTTTGATTTATGTTTTGTGTTGATTGGTGACATCTGCGGTTTTTCTGTCCCATCATAACAAATACGCACCGCGAAGGTGTTCCCATTCATAACCTTAGTTTAGCGAGTTAGAGATGGGTAGATGGATCATCGAGGCCAGCGACATAACAAAAAAAATAGTTGTGGCACACCATTATAAAACTTAGTAGCACATACTATATAACTCTAGCAACGTGTTGAATCATCTTTAACCGGTTCAAAACAGTTGATTAATTATCTTGATCTCCATGGCTTGGTCCTCTTCATTGTCGGTATTTAAATGACCTCGTGTGATAAACAAATCCTCTCCAGCTCCATTGAAACCTCTCTCATGTTTGGCCGCTTCCTTCCTTTTCGGCTTAGACACCTTCTAGCTAGTTCTGCGACTGCCATCACTTGGTCCAGCTTGCTCTGGTCTTTGATCCGATCATCAATGATGTCAACCACTCTGTTTTCTTTAATGGCATCAAGAAAATCAGCTGCCAATCCTCTTCCTTCTTCAGACCGGACACGAGTCAATGGTTTTTCTCCGGTTATGAGCTCCACAAGTACAACCCCAAAACTATAAACATCGCTCTTGTCAGTATATTGGCTTGACAGAAAGTACTCTGGATCCATATACCCAAAAGTGCCTGCAACTAGTGTTGTCAAGTGAGTTTGATCTACAGTCACCGATCTTGAGGTTCCAAAGTCAGACACCTTGGCTCTGTATTTCTCATCCAATAGTATATTAGTAGTTTTGATATCTCTATGGTATATTGGAAAAGATGCTGATGAGTGCATGTATGAAAGGGCTCCAGCAATCTCTATAGCTATGCCAAGACGTACTTCCCAAGTCATGTTGTAATCTTCAGACTCATCATGAAGACGCTTGAACAGATCTCCATTTGGAATATATTCGTAAACAAGGATCGGAACTTCTGTCTCTAGACAACATCCCAAGAGTTTCACAATGTTCCTATGGTTTACCTGCGAGAGAAGTGCGACTTCATTGATGAACTCTTGCATCTTGTCTTCGTCCACAAGTTTCGATCTTTTAACCGCGACGATCCTCCCATCCACCAGCATTCCTTTGTACACCGTGCCTTGACCTCCTTTCCCAAGGACCCTGTTCACGCTGAAGTTATCCGTGGCTTTCTTCAATTCCTTTGAGCTAAAGATCCTCGACATCTCTACGTTCCCGTCTTTCGTGGTGGTTAGTTGTTGTTTCAACAACAAGCCTCCATTACGTTTAAAAAACTTCTTGCTGTGGATGATCTTCCTTCGCTTTTTCACAAGTTTGTACAGCCCCAAGAGTCCTAGGACGAACAACAACACTCCTAGACCTATAAGAACACCTACACCAACGAAGAAAGTAAACTACTTGTAGTAGTCTCGTAGATGCTTACTTTAACTTACCTTGAAGCACAGAGGTCTTTTGAGGCTTGGTTACGATGGGATTGCAGCTATATGATCCAGGCCAGTTCACACAAGTCCTTTCTCCACAAATGTTGTGTCCTTTGCATTCATCTATGTCTACACACATTTTTAATCATACTAATTAATGACTTGATCATAATCAAAGCATGAAAAAAAAAAATTAAGAAGAAACGTTCACTTTTACCTATGCAGCCGTGTTTAACGTATGGGTTCCCTGTGTAGCCATTATTGCAATAACAGTTCCTATAACTCATCCCAGAGAAGTACTGATACTCGCAACCGCATTTATCAAATGAGGTGTAAGAACTGTAACGCGTCATATTTCTACAACCTAAGGGGCTCCTAAAGCGAGAATCCGAAGTATCAAAGTACCATCCTAGCTCTACCAACGCATACCCCAACGAATGAAACTGTTCTGGCGCTGTTACATTCATCGGTGAGTACCTCTTGTTAGTCAAGAAGGCAACTCTGCACCCTTCTCCTCCTGTGACATCTATATTCACACCTATAACTTGTGGACGTTCTAAAGGTATCCTCGCCTGGCAACATCTGAAACCATCGCAGACCGAGTTTGTTACTTGCTGACTACGTTTACTGTCTTGGCAGCTCGATTCACAACCTATGATCTCTGATTCTATATCTGTAAGAGATGTCTTGGCGCCGCAACCAACCGCACGAGACGGTTTTGGTCTGTGAGAAAATATGGACTGCCTCTTCCCGTGACATTCAAACCTGGCGTTGACTTTTCTAGTCCTTGACTAGAGCAGCCCAAAGAAGTTACAGGACCTTTGATGTGAACCACTCCGTATGGTTTATTACCGTCTGGAAGAGAGATGTTGACCAATTCGGTGTTGATCCGTGAGAGGAACGGTACGGTGGTGTTACAGACAACCTCGTACCAGTTGTTGAGATAGCAGTCTTTCTCGCCTATTCCGAAAGGGAAGGGGATAGAGATTCCTCCACAGGTTCTAATACACGAAGCTGAAGAGTTACCTTCTGGACGTGGAGGTGGTGTTGCTGCTGAGGATGAGCCATTGATGAGCTGCAGAGTTAGGACATAAACTACAATACATAGAAAGTTGTAAGAAGCTGTCTTCATACTTGTGTTTGATTCCAATCGATATTTTTTTAATGTAGATGGAGAAATCTTTGAGATATCCTAATAAGAAGTCCACTAACGCATTCAAAGAAGTTTGAATATAGACGCGTGAAGTGTTTTCAACCAGAAAAAAAAAAGTCAACTCCGTTTGGCCTCTTTCATTTCAATCATTGTACCGTTGACTTTTCCACTTAATGTGTGAACAAGCTTGAACGCTAAATAAAATTCTTCAATCTAGGAATATCCCATGAACACTATGGTCTATGGTCTTGTGTTGAGTGTTATCCAAGTATGTGATTCTAGCTTCACAATCACGGCTTTACTCGTGGGTGCCTAAATAAAACAACACAACGTTCGTTACTAAAACGTCAAGTTGTCTGAAAGTATTGTTATCACCTATCAGCAAGGAGCTCCAATTTATCTTAGAATTTAGTAATAGACGCTGTAGTCACCAAGCCCGTCTAGCTCAGTTGGTAGAGCGCAAGGCTCTTAACCTTGTGGTCGTGGGTTCGAGCCCCACGGTGGGCGTATTGTTTTTATTATGTCAGCCAATTGCATTTTTTATGTCATCCCCTACTAACCTTGTCGGTTTCGTAAGGTTTGCCACACCAGTGACTTGTTCCATGTTGCAACTATCTTTGATCCGGGCATCGATAATGTCTAAGAGCTTAGTTTCTTGCATCGCAAGAATGAAATAAGTTGCTTACAATGAAATTCTCTGTGGCTTTCTCCAGTTCTTTCGAGGTGAACACTCTTGTCTTTCTCAACGTTGCCTTCGTTCGAAATAAATTGTTGTTGCAGCAGTAGTCCTCAATTACGCTTATAGAACTTGTTCTTCCACTTATCTCCCTTTGCATTCTGATAACTTATACAACGACCATGCTACAATTGCTAAACACAAAAAGCCAAAGGGTAGACTAATACCTATACATCACAACAGTAAAAAGCTCATTCCTGTTTCTTGGGTTGTTTATACATGATGACATATTGCATAGGCTTACCAAGAACGATGGCCAGTGTTTTGTTTTGTTTTTATGGTATTACATTGCATGGATCCTGGTAAATTCACACAATCATGAAGAAAAGAGAGGAGGTATATATGTAAGAGCTATCTCTGCTCATTATGATCTGTTTTGTTGTAGGAGAAATATTGGCCTGAGTTATATTATGTGATGCTAAAGCTAATTTAATATATGATAAATTAATAACTTAATTAAAATAAATTATAGTCTTAAATTATTATTTTAGATCAAACTAAGTTTTTATTAATTAATATTTTCAAAATTAATAAAATATCATAATCATTATATTATTAATTTATAGAAGTTCTATTATATACATATATTATATTAATTAAATAGATTTGAATGTTTTTGTTAATCATGGATCAATAATGCAGAAAACATGCCAAGAGGAGTTTCAAGACGATGTCCAAAAGGGTATGATGATGGCTTTGTTTTGTACGAGAAGCCGGTAGGGAAGTGCGATAGGAGTAAATGCAAGCAAGATTGCGTACGCAATGGTACTTATCAACACGGCTTATGCCAAAGGAGTAAGCGCTACTCATATGAATAAGCGCTAGAAAATAAAATTACAACGCTGAATTAGATATGATCCTTACTACTCATATGATCCATACACTCTCGCAAATAGCACAGGAGGCTCTTGCTTGCTCTATATCACTTTAAGCTCTCTCAGCCATTCGGTGTGGAGCGGACATGGATCAGGTTTCCCTTCTGCAATAGCTTTCTCTGAGAGCGAGTAAAACCAACCATTCCTCCATTTAAACTGCAGTAAAACTAGTTCAGGCACAAGATACTGGTGCACACATATCGAAAGAGAGTAAATCAATACATACTTCTTTAACAGCGGTTGGGAAATGAGCAACAGCTCGAGAATAAGCGCACAGTCTCTCCACCATATCCTCTTCGAAGGTTAGTCCTTTCTCTGCAGCAGCAGCAGCTGCAAGTTCTTGGATCAGTCTTGACACCTGGATGCAATATGTTTAATCAGAACCAAACCATGATTTTTGAATGCTTAAAAACGAAACCAAGGAGTAGAAAGCTTTTGTACTTCATCTCTGTACTCTTTCTCCACCGTGCCCACACTTGCACCTGGGTGACGAGCTCCAACAAGCATAAAGGCGCAAATCCAAATGAGTTTCTCCAACATCTGCTTCTGAAACGATTCTTTGTCAAGAACCTAAACCAAAGAGAACACCATTTAGATCACTGTGCAGTTCTCATAGTAGAAGAAGAAAAAGATATATTTTATGTAACCTTGCAAGAGAGGCCACCAGATTGCAACCTTGCAGCTACAGCAGAAGCCCATTTCCCATAAGCAGCAGTTAGACCTTCCGGGTTAGTGTCAGTCTTTCCATCAACTGGAGGCTCACCAAGCTTTGACACAGCGAAATAAGCCAACACTTGGTCTGTATCACCCAAACCTTTGCTCTCAAACCAAGGCTCCATCATTCCATTTTGGAAGAACACCAAATCTGATTAACCACACATTAACAGTTTAGTACTTAGTTTTGGAGTTTTCACATATTTTTAGAAAAAAAAATTATAATACTGAAATAACCTTATTTTAATACATAATTTACACAAAAATTTATTATATATAATAATTTTCGTAATTAATATGAACAAAATATATAATACACTAGCTATAAAATTACATTACAACACACAAAAACTAACCTATATTTTTTTTGGTAATCAAATATTTTTTGTGAAACAAATAAAAATTTCAGAACTATTGTTTTCTTGGGAACGGAAAGAGCATATAACAAAGTCATGAAACTGAGAGTAAAGTTTAAACCTTTCCATCTAGACTGAGGAGTAGCTTCAAGAACAGCATCAAGATCATCATTCCTCGTACAAACCAAAATGGGTCCTTCGAAATCAACCGGAACCGCTTCTCCTCTCTTCACCAACACGTCATCGCCACTACCCATCTCCTGCAACGCTCTTCCGACTCTTCCTCCGCCTACGATCACAGCAGGAGCCACCTTTTTAGCGGTGGAAGCAGAGGAGGCCATAGCCATTATTGGCACGACGAGTTTAAGAGTCTCAGAGCGACGGGGGAGAGAGAGGCGAGTGGGAATGGAGGAGGAGGAGAGAGCAAACAGAGTGGTGCTGGCTTTAGCCATTGGCGATGATGATAATGGGCTTTTCGGACAAATGTTGTCGGCCTCTCTCTCTCATGGTTTACGTAAACAGTGATGGTTTATTAGCCACTCGATGTTTTGATAGCTTATCTCGGCTTTGGATGACTCATGAATCCAAAACGGCATGACTTTCGGTTTGATATAACGCGAACAGCGAGTAGTGGAGATGAGATGCTCAATCCGGTTAAACCGGTTCAAACCCATCAACAAAAATGTGACAACCGAACTTGTACCAAACCAATCATCACAATTCAGTTCATTGAATTTAACCATAATATGGTTTGAATTTAATCTCTCAAGTCTGCCATCATTCACTTAAAGAATTATTTAATTCTGAAACAATTGCTTGATTTTTTTTTTTGAACACATAAACAATTGCTTGATTCTATGTGAAAAAAAGGTACAAAACTTCTGTTCAAGCTAACAAAAACATTGCCCTATTGTAATCTCTCAATCTAGCAATCAAGTCAAAACAAACCGAAACTCATCCTGCATGTCTAGACACCATCAGTCTATTCTAGGCTACCTTCAAATGCTCGTCTTTCCTGAGGAAAAACATCGCACACAAGGAGACAATTTGTCCAACAATGTAGCCTCCTATAGCTCCATAACACACACATATAGGCCACTCCTGTTTAAAAAACAGCAACAATATAAGGATTAATTCTCCACCGCCATGACCAATAAGAACAAGAACCACTATCTTGGATGTATATCGGGGAAAAAGAGATATTACCTGCCATGGCCTTTCCCAGTCGAGCGGCATGGGCCAAGCTCCAAACCATCCTCCAATAATTGCTCCATAAGCTGGAATAAAGATCATATATTCTACATTTCCACTTGGTCTACAGGAGACAAAAAAAACACGAATTAGGAACAGAAATTAGTGTGAATTATCGTAAAAAAAAGGTAAAATATATAAGGTACTTCATCGAAGCGAATACACGATGCCAATCTGTCCATGACGCACCAAAAACTGCAGTGGCTGGTACAAACTATGGAATACAAAATTATTAGAGACAATCAATCAAAGGTTTGTTCCAAACTATATATGCGCAGTATCAACATTATTGTTTTTTTTCCAAGTCATAGGAAGCAGCAGAAAGAGGCAGCCTACCGTGAAAACAGACATTAGAAAGGACCAGTGAACTGTTCTTAGTAGATATCTGCATGTGATGAGAGGCAAATAATGATGTCAGCATTCGCTCTATGTCTAGAAGGGTGATGACAATCAAAATGAAGGAGCCTAATTTGTAAAAGTAAAAGTCCACAGACTACAAACAATATATCCACAAAAAGAAACAAGAATTTGGTGAAACATTACTGCATTCCAATAGGTGCGCCCAAAGAAATTGCTCCCAAAGCATTCAGAAAAGCGCCTGTCAATCAAACAAAAAACAAAGGGCTTGAAGAACTCACAAGTCACAATAGAAGGATACTATAAACAGAAAATTGAGCAGATTCCGACCCTTCTTAGGTCTTGACTTAAAAGAAAAGCTAACATATATTGCTTTTGTTCTTGTATTCCAAATGAATGAAAAAAGTTGAAAAGAAAAGAAAAGAAATACTAACCAGAAATGAGTCCTAATATGCTTCGCCCAATAGCTCTAAAACACTGGAAAGCAATTAGGAAACAAGTAAGGAGACAAGAAACCAAACGCGCGTGAAACATTAGAAGAAAGGAAGCATTTTTTTAGTAAAACTGCAAAATTGCGTGAGCAAAAGTCAGCTTCTTTAACTAAACTCACCGAACATTTCTCTGGGGCATTCCGTAAAAGGCTGAAGATGATTACTACAACCGGAAACTCAATACTCTGAAAGCTTAACATCAAAAAGTACAACATTAACTAAAAATCAACACTTTAGCAGTAGAAAACCAGTGCAAATGAAATTTACCCAGAGTAGAAACAGAGTGAGAGGTGGATCAGAGACGAGATCCACGGAGAATTTGTTCCGGGCCACCCAGAATCCGACGCCCAGAAACAATCCAGTAATTAAATACATAGAAAACGCCGCTAGAGCTGATATCGAATCATCGTTAGGTACACCAATGGAGCTATCTAACTTCTTCTTCTTCTTAGCCTCGTTCATGGCTTTCCCCTTCTCTCTCCTCTTCTTCGCGATCAGAACGAGTGAAGACGACGTAAAAGAACTTTTTTTTTTAATTTAAATATGGGCTTGAATGTAAATTAGCATAACGGGCCTTATGGGCCTAATATCTACTCCTCAATATGGGCTTGAAAACGTTACGCCTGCGAATCAAGGAGTCTCTGTTGACTTTTTTTTTTTTTTTTTTTTTTTTTGGTGACTTGTTCTCCATCTTTCCGACACGACTCCGTGACTTGAGAGATAAGAAGAAAATTGAGGAGGCAGACTATATTGAATGGATTGAAGGAAACCAGCTTGCGGAAGTTGATGAGTTTGAGTATAAGTTGAAAGAGGTGGAGGGTGTTTGTTTGTAACCCAATCATCTCAAAGATGTATCAGGCTTGTGTTGGTGCTGGAGGTCCTAAGATAGAGGAGGTTGATTAGAGCGGTGGAGAGTGAGAAAAGGAAAGTGGTCTAGTATGGACCATTGGCAAGTCTTTATTTGTATTGTGTGTCTTTTAAGTGTGGATAGGTGTTCAGTGTAATGGAACCAATAAAAGCAGTTTAGTTGTATGCGTCACTCTCGTTCACAAAGGTAATTATAAAAAAATCGGTGAATCTTCTTTTCTTGTTGGATATGTTTTGTCCAGAAAAAGAACAAAGAAAAGTATCTACAATTCTTCACTATTCATTTCAGAACATGTTCTGTCTTGGTCCCACTCACACACATATATACTACATACACACATTTGGCTTCGGAACAGTTGCAGCAAATCCACCAAAGCTCAGATCAGCAATGGAGAGAGGATGTATTACATTGTTCATCATCTTCCTCTTTGTCCTCTGCTTCCCCGTCTCATCAGATTCCCAGAAGCTCAGTCCATCAATAAGCTTACACGACCAAGAACAAGCCCATGGTGCTCTATGCCTCTATATTATTAATATTGTTTCTCTTACGTTTATTGCCAAACGTGTTTACTACTCACTCTTCTGTCTGTTCCCTTTGTATGGCAGAGGTTACAATCAAAAACATAAAACGAGAAGAAGATAAGAGCATCGACATCTTCCGGGTAGGGGTAGGAGCTCGTGGAGTTACAGGTGGAAGGGGTGGAGGCCGGAAAGCGTCTCCAAAACGTAACGCCGCCATTGACCACCGGCCACAGTTGTTCTTCTCTACCACCTCCGTTCTCTTCACCGGGCTTATAATGCTTTCACTCACATGTCAATAAGAATTATCATGTTGTGCCTAACTTGAGAGTTTAACATTTGTTATTTGGGTTATTGTAAACTTTGAACTCTTACCACATCTTATATAGAATGACAATACAGACACCATTTGGCATGAATTATAAACAGTGCCTTATCTTTCTCGAGCATGCTTTTAACAGGCCAGTTCTTGCAAAAGTATAATTCAGGCTACTATTTCTACAAATTAGAGACCACGAGAGTAAATGTTTTCCTCAGCACAAAGAACCATCTCTTTTCCATTGGTCGAACGTGGAATTCACAACAAAACTAATGGCTAAACAGAGCTTTTTGTACTTGAAACTAGAAGAAACCTCTTCCAAGAAGCAGAAGAAACAAAAGACTAATCTTAGTCCATCAAAAACGCTCCGCTGCAATACCTGATAAAATCCCAACACACATTTTTTCAGAAAGTCATAAATTTGTTACCAAGTATATAGTTCGCAAGTACAAAAATTGTTACCTGTTGCTGAATCTTCCAACAGCGTCTGTGGCATCAAGAAGAGTGTCACTGGCTTTCTCCAAAGCCATGTAAAGCTCTTTATCTCTACTCACACGGGCAATCACCCACGCGTTGTTCTTAGCTCTTATGCATATCTCCAAGTCTCTCTCCTGCCTTTTCGCACGGCTCTTTTCTAAATCCACTTCTTCTCTGAGCTTGTTTAGTGCAAGTAGAGACTCCTACTTTTTTGAAATAGTTTTGAGTCCAAGGCCTCGTCTTAATCTCAGCTAAGTAACTCATAATGTGAAAGACGTTACCTTAGCAAGTGTTGCTACTTTGCCTGAAGGAGAAGCTCTGGAAACTTCTAGGTCAGTATCAACTACCAAGTAACGGTAACCCTTCACATGATAAGCATTCTCACCTCCCCACCCCCTTGAGATCTTCTCTTCAATTTTCATAATCCTCAGCGATGCCTGAAAAAGAGATATTGTGTTATATCAGAAGACACCAGAAAAGAGTCCAAAAGAAAGATCAATGGGCGATGTGCTAACCTGTTCAATAACTTGCTGTTTCACGGCGCTTAAACCTCCATTGACAATGTCAGTTTCAGGCAAGAGAAGAAGTAAAGTGAGACTTTTATACTGATAAGCGAGGAGATACACTCTTTCTTGCGTCTCCTGAAGCCAGACTATAGGGATGGCAGGATCAGGTGAACCACCAGTCTCTAAACCCCAAATATCAGTTACAAGAAAACCATCTTTCCCTTTTTTCCACTTATCATTTTGTAGTGGCCTAATAACATGATGCAGGGAATCAATTGAACCAGAAGTAGATCTAGAAGAGGTTTCAGATGAACCAGTCCCCTTACGTAGATGAGACCAGGAACTGGCGTCAGAGGATAGTAGAGCTTGTGAGGTCAACCTCATTACAGCAAATGTAAACAAGTTCACGGTATCATCAGGTGAGAGAGTTGTTGAAACCAACAGATCTTGAAATAAGATCATAGAGAGGCACTGTAAGTTCCCAGCGCATGAGTCTAGTACTTGAACAAGAGACTATACATCCCAAAAAAATGCTCGTCAGATACCAATATATTATGTAAGTGATTAAAGCTTAATAGATATGGAGAAACAAACCTGAACTTCAAGTGCAGTGTCCCTTGCTAGAGTAAGCATTTGAACGGTTCCACGCTCACTCAAAGTAGTTTCACGGAAATTAGGTAGCTGAAGTTTCTTCCCAACAAAAAGATCTGCCCGAAAGAGAAAACCTTTGCATAAGCTATTTTACACACGAAGAACCAACTTGTCACAATCAAAAGCAAGGGCATTCGAGACAGCAACTTCAAAGCATTTTTACCACAGCACCAGTCTTCTGAGCGAGACCGCTTTTGAAATGCTGGCATTTAGTGACACAAAGTGAATTGAAGCTGGGAAGCAGAACAAAGAACAGTGAACAATATAAATGTGCTAAATTTGGGTGAGAGTTGCTTACTGCTTAAGTAGTCTGTAATGAAGGGATACAACTGTGCTCGGGTAAGCCCTCCTGTTGGTTCTTTTTCGAGTAAAGCTCTAACTGACCCGTGAAACATCACAAAGAGTGAGTGCACTTCTTTAAGCATTCCCCTGAGTGCATCAATCCTCCATATAGCTCCTGTATCCTTATTTTTCTCCACAACCTGCCAATGTCTCTAGATCAGATTTTGTTCATTGACTAAACACTACATTCGACGAATCGCTCATTAAAAGATAAAAGAGTGTCTTACCATCACCATCCAGATATCAGTTTCGGCCTCAAAGAAAACATGAGAATGCCTTTCTGCTTCTATAACCTCACAAGCTGCCTCAGGAGAGAAAAGTCTGCATTTATACTCACAAGATTCATACATACTCATATCAACTAACGCAAACCAAATCAAGAAGAGAGTGTATCAATCAGCTGACCTAGTAAAAGTAATAAGACCTTCACTGAGGCCGGTAACTGATAGCTGCGTGGAGACGTCTAGCTCAGGAGGATGAAAGAAGAGAATCTTGTCAAGCTCCTGACCTTCGGTTTGGCCTCTTCTCAAATCAAAGACGCAAAGGCGGAGACTTTCATCACCAGAGCTCATCGACGCCATTTCCCCCGTAAGCTTCTACGAGCTCATCAACACTATATACCATACAATTTCAAGGTATGCGTCAGAAATTTTGTAATCAATTAAAGGTTTCAAAGGCACATTGGTGATTCAACCAACCACTTGACAAACCCCAAAAGAAGAATCCTAACACGAATTGACTACCTTGAAGATGTTTCCAAATAGGAAAGTCGGAGTAGTGATCAATCTTAAGGTATTGCGACAGTCAAAGCTATGGGAGGGAGATTCTGATAAGGAAAGAGTTGACTTTTTTGTAAAGAAGATAAATGCGAGAAGGAGATAAAAGAAGTTGGATGGAGAAGATGATTGATTAAAGGTGAGGAGAGGAAGATTAAGCAGATTCGAGAGACGCTGTCTACTCTCTACAATGGCGTTTTTCAAAGTTACATAGCAAATATGAAAGAGACAAGAGTCCAACTAAGCCCAAACAAGCCCAACTACAGTAAATTAGTTAATAGTCGGTTAGGTTAGCATTCCGGTTAAAAACTGTCAGAACCAGTCGATCTCGATTGACTTTCCCTCAACCACATTTGTTATTTCCTAAGGGCTTAATAGAGATTGTAAAAATAGGCCTCTATAAAGGCCCATTAACTTTAATGGAATTTAGTTAACCTTATTGATAAATTAGAAATAATAATTTTCTTTGAATTTTTTTTTTAAATCTACTAAAACATATAATAAAGAAAATATAATACAATATTATTATTATCAACTCTCAAAAAGAAACAAAACTAAAAGATAAATTAGTTGGTAGAAATAGAACCAACAATCTTTGGTGATAGCGAAATTTTTTTCTAAGTGTTACCGAATCTAGAAACAATCTTATGTGGTAGAAATAAAAGAAGTTTAAAAGGGTAACAATAGACAAAACACTTTAGCTCGAAGAATAATCTCGACACTTCAAATATAAACCATAAAATAGCCGTCATCACCAATTTGTGTTCATTGTGGATTCTCCTATGTGTAGAAGATGTTTCCCAAAGCATAGGTATCAAATTCGGTGATCAACTATGTGATTGCTCGATTTTATTTCCATTCAGTTATACATTCATTCTATCATGATTATTTATACCGCACAAGTTATGAAATTATTTTTTTAATGATTTTACAATTGACAATTTGTGTAATACATTCAAAATAATGCAAGTTATACCATGAATTGTTAGTTGCTAATATAATAATTTATTATTTTATTATTATAAACAACAAGGCTGTATCGGACTTGGTCTTGAAACAAAACAAACAGATCTAAAATAATACACTTTGTGAAAAAAAAGAGGAGTATTTGTTTCTTAATAAATTTTACTAGTACTAGGGGTTGGCCCGCCCTACGGGCGGGTGAGTTTACAATAAAAATATTTAATATTTTAATTTTATAAAACATTTAAAAATGATAAATATATTTTTTAATTTAAAATTATATTGTAAATTTTATTA